>NC_139522.1:17955337-18555337 GCF_947247035.1 Vipera ursinii
AACTCCGCTAGGGAGAGGTAATCGGCCCAGTTGTCCTGCTGTTGGTTCACAAAACCGCGCAGGTACTGCTCCAGGATCCCGATTACCTTCTCCGTCCCCCCATCGGTCTCGCGATGGTGTGCCGATGACAAGCACACCTTCACCTCCAACGCGGCCATCAGGCTTTTCCAAAATTGTGCTGTGAATTGCACACTGTGATCCGACACTACCCTGTCTGGCAAGCTGTGGAGACGGAAGATGTGCTGCAGGAACAACCGGGCAGTCGTCCAGGCTGTTGGCAACCCACGACACGGAATAAAGTGTGCCATATTGGTTAACATGTCAACCATCACTAGGACGGTGGTAAACCCTGAGGACAGCAGCAAGTCCGTTAAGAAGTCCATGGAGATTGCTCCCCATGGTCTCTCTGGCGTCGGCAGGGGTTGGAGGAGGCCGGGAGGTGCACCCGTGGCGACCTTTGCTTGCCGGCACAGCATGCAGGACGTCATGTACGCATGTACATCGTGCCGTACCCGAGGCCACCAAAAGGTCCGCGTTATCAAATTGAGGGTCTTGAAAAACCCAAAGTGCCCCGTTGAAGGGTTGTCATGACACTGTCTCATCACAAGGGTTCGAAGCGGCCCTGTGGGTACATAGAGTCGTCCCCGATATCTCAGCAAACCCTCCTCCAAAGTACACGGGGATGCGGGACCAACCTCAGCCTTCCTCTGTTGTGACCAGTCGTCCAGGCGCTGTGCCTCACGCACCTGAGCCCACAAGTCCACCGGCTCATGGACTGCGGCCAAGGATTCCGCGGGCAGCACCGTCTGCGGGGGCAGTGAGTCCTTGGTGCGGAGGTACAACGGCTTGCGGGACAGGGCATCTGCCCTCTGGTTTTGACCACTGGGGATGTAGGTCACACGAAAGTTGAACCGGGCGAAAAACAGACCACCGGATCTGCCGCTGGTTCAACTTCCTGGCCGTCTTCAGGTATTCTAGGTTCCGATGGTCCATCCGCACCTCCACCTTGTGTCAGGCCTTCTCGAGATGATGCCGCCAAGCCTCGAACGCTGCCTTGATAGCCATCAACTCTTTTTCCCAGATGGTGTAATTGCGCTCGGAAGGATTGAGTTTCCGCGAATAGTAAGCGCAGGGAAAAAGAGTGCCGCCATCCACCGGGGCCTGCAACAACACCGCCCCAAGAGCCACGTTGGACACGTCCGTCTCCACGACGAAAGGACAATTCAGATCGGGGTGCCTAAGCACGGGTTCCGTGATGAAAGCCTTCTTGAGGGCCTCAAACGCCTGTTGCTACGGGGGACCCCACCAGAACGGGACCTTCTTCTTCAGGAGCTGGGTTATTGGGACTGTCAGCATAGCGAAGCCCGGGATGAAGGTCTGGTAATAGTTGGTGAACCCCAGATGGCGCTGGATATCCTTCACTCGACGGGGGGGTTCCCAACTACACAAGGCCTCCACCTTACGCGGGTCCATGGCAATGCCTTCGGGAGAGATGATGTGGCCAAGGAACTCTATGGAAGTCTGGAAGAAGAGGCATTTCTCCAGCTTCCGATGCTGATGCTCCTGAAGGCACTGCAAGACAAGGTGGACGTGCTGCAGATGGCTTTTCCTGGACCGGGAGTATATCAAGATGTTGTCGACACCACAAACCTGTCCAACATGTCCCAAAAAACATCGTTCATCAGATGTTGGAAGACTGCGGGGGCGTTGGTCAGCCCGAACGGCATAACGGTATATTCAAAATGACCGTATCGGGTGCCAAATGCCGTCTTCCATTCATCCCCCTTTCGCATCCGTACCAGATTATAGGCCCCTCTGAGATCGAGTTTGGTGAAGATGGTTGCCTCACGCAGCCTCTCCATCAGCTCCGGGATGAGCGGCAGGGGGTACCAATTCTGCACTGTGATGGCGTTCAGTCGGCAGTAAGCACAACACAAACATAGATCCCCCATCTTCTTGACGAAGAGGACTGGGGCCGAGAGAGGGGACGACGAAGGCCAAATGAACCCCCTGGCCAGGTTCTTGTCCAAAAAGTCCCGCAAAGCAGCCAACTCGGGCTCCGATATTGGGTACAGGCATCCCACTGGCAGCGGCGTGTTGGGCAGAAGGTCCACGGGGCAATCGTAGGACCGGTGTGGGGGCAAATGGTCCGCCTCCTTCTCGTTGAACACATCCGTAAAGTCCACCAGGTCAGGAGGCAAGGAGATGGCAGGGGCGGAGACTTCCTGGCCGGCACAGGCATGGCGGACGTGGTCTACGCACTGCAGGCTCAGAAAAGAGATGGCATCCTGTGACCACACCACCTGAGGGTTGTGGGTCCAAAGCCAGGCCATACCCAGGACCAAAGGGAGATGGAGGTCCGCCATAATATAAAACTGAATTGCCTCCTCATGTGCCCCAATGGCTAGGCGCAAAGGCTGGGTGGCGGACTTAATGGGGCCCGATACAAGCTCCCACCCATCAATGGTCTCTACCCTCAATGGAGGGTCCACCGGAGTCAAGGGAACGCCAAAATGGGCCGCAAAGGCCTGGTCCATAAAATTGGTCGTGGCCCCCGAATCCACCAGCGCATGCGCCTGGATCCCCCCCGGTCGGTCAGACAAAAAGACCCGAGTGTCCAAAATCAGATGTCGAGGGGGTCCAGAGTCCACATCTGCTGTTCCTGGTGGGGGTGTAGTGCGTGCCTGGCCTAGGGTTTCCCCTAAACCGGGCCTGCTTCGTTTCCCAACTGAGCCCGAGACCCAGGGCCAGACTTTGGCGCCCCCCCGTGCTTCCTGGGACAGGAGGCAGCGAAATGTCCGGGCTCCCCACAATACAAACACAACCCCCCTTGGCGTCTCCGAGTCCTCTCCTGGGCTGTCAGGTGAGGTCTGGCCGCTCCCAGCTCTATTGGCTCCTCAGAAGATGCCACAAAACGTGGGACGACCCGGGACGTGGTTGGTGCAGGACATGGATGTGCAGATGGAGACGGCGGCATGGGCAACTCTTGGACGGTTCGACGGGTCTTTCGATGTTGGAGGCGAGCATCAATGCGAAGGCACTGGACCACCAGGGTGTCGAGGGTCGGGGGAGCCTCTACACGGACCAGTCCATCCTGAAGCTCGTCTGAAAGCCCATCTTGGAAAACATCCAGCAATGCCGCCTCATTCCAAGCTGAGTCCTGGGACAACAGCCGGAAGTCAGAGATATAATCCTGCAGGGGGCGTTTTCCTTGCTGAAGGTCTTTGATGCATCTGGCTACAGTCTGAGTGTGGATGGGGTCCTCATACATGAGCCTCATGTGTTGCCAGAAGCCCTGGTAATCGGTTAACAAAGGGCTGTTCTGAGTTAACAACGGCGTGGCCCATCAGGCGGCAGAGCCAGAAAGAAAGCTAATTACAAACCCCACCCTAGCCCGGTCATCAGGGAAATCCTCTGGCCTCATAGACATAAACAATTGGCACTATCCCATGAAGGTCGAGAACATTTTAGGCTGTCCAGAAAACTTATCCGGCACTGCTACCGGGCATTTCTGACGGGGAGGAGGGATTGCAGGAGCATTCAGCAGAGCGAGTTGTGCAGACAATTGGGCTACTTGCTGTTGTAAAAGTTGATTGTCTGCCTGCAGCTGCTGTAGCTGCTGTGGCTGCAGCTGCTGCTGCTGTTGTTGGTCCCTCTTAAGTAAAAGATGGTCTGTTTGTCGTGGTGACGAACAAGTTGTTCTGTTCTCCCTCCTGGAGTACAAACAGACAAGACTAGCAAGAGTTAATTCTACAGACTTTAGTTAATTGCCTTCTGATAAGGCCTTGGCAGCAAAAATAGGCTCGTTACCTCAAACTTCAGCTGGAATGAGATAACGTCCAAGTAAACAGTCCAGTAGCAGATCTACAGAAGCGTTGCCAAGAATGCAGACCAGGGTTTCAAACACGAAGCAGAGTTCCAAAGATGTGACCAGAAGTTGTTTAAACTATTGTTTGTCACAAAGTTCTGAGAGCAGCCACACCCCCTTTATACATTATGGGGTGTGGCTCAATGACTCAGCTACTCCCTGGCCCTCCTACCCAACCTACATTGCTGCAGACGCTTGGCCCTGCGTCTTTCTTGAGGGTCTAGCCATGACTCATCTTCGCTAGACTGCTGCAGCTGTTCAAGCACCCTCCCAACCTGGCTGCTCCCCGGCTGTTCTTCTCGGTCTCCAGATGGAGACGGAGGCCTTGCCAGAGAGGAGGGCCCTGGAGAGGGAGGCCTTGCCAGTTCCTCCCCATCATCCTCAGAGTCCTCTTCCTCGGTTAGGACAGGCGCGGGGGTTGGGGCCACAATAGATAGATAGATAGATAGATAGATAGATAGATAGATAGATAGATAGATAGATAGATAGATAGTTTAGTTTTTAGTTTAGTTTAGTTTAGTTTAGTTTAGTTTAGTTTAGTTTAGTTTAGTTTAGTTTAGTTTAGTTTAGTTTAGTTTAGTTTAGTTTAGTTTAGTTTAGTTTAGTTTATTAGACTTATATACCGCTCTTCTCCCATAGGACTCAGGGCAGTTCACAAGGTTTTTTAAAAGAAACAATACTACAATTACAAAAGTTAAAACAATTAAAATGATTATATTAAACCTTGAATATAAAAAACCTAGTTAAAACCAGTTAAAACCCCAATTAATACCCTCAGTCCAGGCCAGAAAGCTCAAAGAGCCAGGTCTTCAGGTCCCGGTGGAATGAACGGAGGTCAGGGGCAGTCCTAAGCTCTACAGGCAGCTGGTTCCAAAGGGCCGGCGCACTCACAGAGAAGGCCCTCTCCCTGGGTATTGTCCACTGGCAATATCTTACCGGCGGTACCCTGAGAAGAACCTCCATGTGGGAGCGCACAGGACGAAGGGAACTTGATGCTGGCAGCAGGTGCTCCCTCAAATATCCCGAACCCAAGACATTTAGGGCTTTATAGGTCATCACCAGCACCTTGAATCTCACCCGGAGGGCAACTGGGAGCCAATGCAGCTCGCGAAGTAGAGGTGTTACATGGGAGTATCGGCAAACCCCCATCACAACCCGCGCGGACGCATTCTGCACCAGTCCTCAAGGGCAGCCCCATGTAGAGAGCATTGCAGTAGTCCAATTGGGAGGTCAAGAGCGCATGAGTGACTGTGCGTCGATAGATAGATAGATGGAGAGAGAGAGAGAGAGAGAGAGAGAGAGAGAGAGAGAGAGAGAGAGAGAGAGGTAGAAATGGATTATTGGAGAGAGAGAGAGAAGGCAGAGATGGATTATTGGAGAGAGAGAGAGAGAGAGAGAGGCAGAGATGGATTATTGGATAAATGAGAGAGAGAGAGAGAGAGAGAGTGACAGGCAGACAGAGATAGATTAATGGATAGATAGATAGATAGATAGATAGATAGATAGATAGATAGATGATAGATAGATAGATAGATAGATAGATAGATAGATAGATAGATAGATAGATAGATAGATAGGCAGATAGATATATACAGACAGGTAGACAGACAGAAAGACAGACAAACGGATAGATAGATAGATAGATAGATAGATAGATAGATAGATAGATAGATAGAGACAGGTAGACAGACAGACAGATGTATAGATAGATAGATAGAGATAGAGAGAGAGGCAGAGATGGATTATTGGATAAATGAGAGAGAGAGAGAGAGAGAGTGACAGGCAGACAGAGATGGATTAATGGATAGATAGATGATAGATGATAGATAGATAGATAGATAGATAGATAGATAGATAGATAGATAGATAGATAACTAGATAGATAGACAGATAGAGACGGATGGACGGACAGACAGATAGATAGATAACGTTGCAAGTTTGACATGTCTGTTATATATAGTGCAACTCCATCTCTTCTTTTATTTGGTCTGTTTTGTTTAAATAATTTAAATCCCTGTAGCTGTATGGTCCATTTGTGGGTTTCATTCCACCAAGTTTCTGTAATGGCAACAATATCATATCTGCTCTCATTTACTTGAATTTTTAATTCACCCTGTTTATTGCCCATACTCTGTGCATTGCTATATAGCCATTTGACTCCTTTATGACTGACCCTGTGTAAGTATTCTACATAACCTGTGTGGTGCCAAAGTTCCCCTACTTCCTTACCACCTGTTTGATTAGTGCATTTGGTATGGCATTCACTATTAAAAGCTTGATTTTGCTTGACAGCAAGGTTCATATTCTTGCCCACATAAACATCTATGTTACATGCACTGATAACCCTATGAGTTTTAGATTGCTGGGGATAGAAATTTTCTATATCAATTAGCTCACTGTCCCCACTGTTTAGTTTAAATTTAATGCCAAGTAACTCAGTCCCTTTCTTTGATGGATGCAAAGCATATCTTTTGTACAGTTTTTCATTGGACCAGCTGCAGACATCATGAGTAATATAACTAAAGCCTTTCCCTTTACACCACTCTTTAGCCACACATTGAACTCTGCTTTATGCTGGCTGTCATGGTTCCGACAGACAGAGACAAATAAAGCAGAACTCCAAGACTTGCAAGTTCCTCAAAGAACATTTTTATTGATACAAAGTATCATCACATCAAAAGTGAAACCAAGTCTGAATAGACATGTAACAATCCCCAATACAAAGTTAAGAAATCCCACCCCTAAAGCTATGCAAGCTACTACGTTCCCCAATACATATTCTAGATGGGGTTTTCATGAAATGCCCAGCCTGCAGTCCCGGGAGCAGCCGATGACCTTGGTTCCCATGGGAGAAAATCTGTTTAGTCTAGCGAAGCACCTGGTAAACCCCCCTCTTTCCATGCTATGTGTCAACCGAAAATGAGCAGGGAAAATGGCTGCAGCCACGCTCATTTTCAAAGTTGACAGTCGGCTCCTCTTCAGAAAGGAAGAGCCTCCTGCAGGGGAAACAAAAATCAGGTTAGGTATCCCCTCGAGGCTTGTGAGGGTATTTATCATAAAACTTTTTTATCAATCTATCCACCTTCACATCTGTACATTTCACCCACATAGCCTCTGAAAGGGGGTAAACTTTCCACTGGACAAGGTATTGTAACTTTCCCTTGTAGAGCCTAGAATAGAGAATACATTTTATCTTATAATGCGTCTCTCCCTCTACCACCATTGGACCAGGTGGCTCTTTTGGAATAGGTCTTAAAGTGGATTCTGACACCAGTTTCAAAAGACTGCAAGGAAACACCGGGTGAACTTTCCCCAACAATTATGAAAGTGTTAACTCCACCATCACAGGGTTTATGATTCTAATAATGGGGAATGGACCAATGAATTTCGGACCCATTTTTTTGCTGGGCAACTTTAATCATAGATATTTCATTGAAAGATAAACTAATTGTCCAACATAATTTTTTTTTTGAGGGGAACGTCGTTTGTCTGCTTGCTCCTTGTAAACCTTGGCAGATTTGTTCAATGCCTTCTTCACGTTCACCCAAACCCCCTGGAAAGATGTCACCCATTGGTCCAAGGTCTGGAAAGTAGGAGGTTCCTATGGGAACTCAGGCGTGGGCACAAAATCTCGAACCGTCACTATTTTGAATGGGGTGAGACCAGTGCTACTGTGCACAGTATTATTGCAGGCTACCTCTGCAAAAGGTAAAAGGTCAGCCCAATTAGACTGCTGGTAATTTACATAACATCTGAAGTACTGTTCCACCATTGTGTTAACTTTGTCAGCAGCTGCATTAGTATTCGGATGAAAAGCAGATGAAAACCCCTGGGACGACCCAATAAGTTTAACAAACTCCTTCCAGAACGTTGCAGTAAACTGGAACCGTCTGCTGCTCCATGAATAGATTAATGTGCAAGTCAGGATCCCTCTCATCATGGAGGTTGGTCACCCAGATGGCTGCTTCCCCCTATAAGTTTGCCACTACCACATTCACCATCATAGCCCCATAAAGATAGGCATAAGCGTAGCAATCCAAAAGAGCCCACACCTGGTTTAGGAAGAAGGTCAACTTCTCGGGATCCCCATTGAAGGTGGGTTTGATGGGAGGCAGCTCTAATCTCAGCAGGGCCACCTGCACCTGCTGCTGGGCTTTGGCGGCTTGCTGGTTCTGGTGACGTGGCTGAACCACTCTCTGGACTTCTCTTGGCTGGGCTCTGGGATTGGCATCCTGAGGCCAAGGCAATGGGCTTGGCTGGGATACAAGGTTCGGTATCGCAGCTGGTTGGGGGCTGGGCAAAACAGCACAGGCTCCAGCGGTTGGGCTGGAACTCCGGCAAGGGGGAGGGAGAGATGGGTAGTTTTTGGCATTTCTCCCCACAGCACCTACCTCCTGGGCAACAGGAATTGTGTCTTTTACTTCCAACCGGCCGAACCTCTCCTTCAGCTGTTCGAGCAAGAGGCCGTGGACTGCTGACTGAAATCTCCACTCTGTGGAGTCATCCCACCCCATCGAGCCCTTTCCTTTCTTTCCATCCACAGACGAAGAACCCTGGGACGGCAGCAATAAAAGCTCCTCTCCAGCAGTTACAGGTGTGTTCCTGAGCTGAGGGGCAGCCTCGGCTTGGAAGAGGTCCACTAAGGCCTGCAGGTACCAGTTTCCCAGGTTGGATCAACCTGGTTTTTGGCTGAGCCCCTGCCAGTGATGCCTCCTCAATGGCTGAAGTGCCAGCCTGTGCTCTGACAGCCTGAGTCCCATAGCCACTAGTAACGGTTTCAACTTTCTCCTCCATCTCGAGCCTTCACCAAGTCTTTACCGCTTTCCCAAAAGTGAGTGGGTAGGTGGTCGGGACCCAGCACCACAAAAAATAAAGTTTTTGGGAGACTTGGTTTAATGTCATGGTTCCGACAGAGACAAATAAAGCAGAACTTCGAGACTTGCAAGTTCCTCAAAGAACATGTTTATTGATACAAAGTATCATCATGTCAAAAGTGAAATCAAGTCCCCAATACAAAGTTAAGAAATACCACCCCTAAAGCTATGCAAGCTACTATGTTCCCCAATACATCTTCTTGGTGGGCTTTTCACAAAATGCCCAGCCTGCAGTCCTTGGAGCAGCCAATGACCTTGGTTCCCACGAAAGAAAATCTGTTTAGTCTAGCGAAGCACCTAGTAACCCCCCCTCCCTCCATGCTATGTGTCAACCAAAAATGAGCAGGGAAAATTGCTGCAGCCACACTCATTTTCAAAGTTGACACTGGCCTTTTCCTTTTTGTTCCTTATATACTGGTAAAACCTCTGAAAAAGTAAGCCTACAGCCTATCCTGCTAAGTTCCTGCCCCAAGCTCTGGAAATCACTCTACACAGAGAGTACATCTTTTTGGGACAGATCATTCGTGCCAAGATGTAAAATAGCATCAACATCACAGTCCTTACTGGCATTTTTGACTATCTTAAAAATACACCTGTTGTCTCTGCTGGCAGTAGCACCTGGCAGACACCTGAAAAACCTCTGTATCCTCTCCTAAACTTATATCCCTTACAATTAAATCACCAACCAGAAGGTGGTTTCTCTTTTTGGATGCCTTGCTCTTCTTGCATGACTGATGTGTAATACCTGATTCACACTTTCCCCTATCCAAAACAAGTTCTTCATCTCAGACCACAATCCCCTGCTCAATTGAGGTATCATCATCACAACTACCTTGACCTGCCACCTTAGTATCCCTACTAAGGTCAGTTTCACAACTGGTAAAGGGATATATACTTTCAGTTGCCTGCCCCTACTTATGTGTTCAGTACAGGGGACATCTTGTCCCATTCCTGAGACTACACTTTTATTTGGAAGATTCATAGGACTCAGTTTCCTCATTCATATGGTCATATACATTCCTTGCAAATTAAAATAAGCTGAGTCCTTTGAACTCTTCCCATGTCAGGTCACATTGGTACAAAAAAAAATAATGGAGAATGTTTTAGTGATCAGTGTTGCAGCAGAGTAAGCAGAAACCGTAGTCTTTCCTGTTCTTTGTGCCTACTGCCAATATATTTGCCTCCATTATGTCACAGTTAGCTCTTAACAGTGCAAAGTTTGTGAGAAGACAAAATATGTCATATGAAGAACATTGTTTGTGAGCAATCTAAGGACTTCAGATATTGCACTGTACAGATTAATGCCACCATTGGATAGTTAATTAGACAAATGTTTTGGCTTATTCTGTAATTTGAACCAAAGAACAGGATGATACTCTTGTTATTTTATGTACAACACAGGTGAACCTTTCATTAACTTTATCTACATTGGGACAATATCCTAAGTGGGATAACATCTTAAAACAACAAATTAGATTAGGGTGGGCAGGATAGATGATGTGGCAAATCCTATTACCTCCAATGCAGAAGTAATACTTTTGGGTTGAATAGTAATAATTAGTATCATGCAAAAGTGTGGGTTCATTAAGACATAGTTTAAATTTATGCTCAGAATAAGAAATGCAGAACTGGAATATTCCTAACAGCTACTGTAGATAAAAAAATCAATTAAAATGATAAAAACAGAGCCTCACTGAGGCTTTCAAACTCAGTTGCAAGGGAGTGTGGAAAGAGAAAAGGAGATATAGTACCTGGTCTGTAATAAAAGAAGGAAAAGGGGCAATACATTTTAATATTTTAAGCTGCTTTAGCTGAACTTTTATAGTTTTTAAAGTTCTTAATAATTGTGTATTTTTAAACTTTGTTGAACAACGTCCAGAGTCACTTGTTTTGTGAGATGAGTGACTATATACAGTGGATATAAAAAGTCTATACACCCTTGTTAAAATGCCAGGTTTTTGAGATGTAAAAAAATCAGACCAAGATAAATCACTTCAGATTTTTTTTCCACCTTTAACTTAACATATAAGCTGTACACGGATGCTGTACTCTCTTATATCAAAACGTGCACTGACAGTGTGACAACAGAAAAGTGCATTAGAGTTTACGGGAATTGCAAACCCTGGATGACTGCAGAGGTATGAACACTCCTGAGAGCCCGGGATTCTGCCTTTAAGGCAGGGGACAGGGACACATACAGAGAAGCCAGGGCAAATCTCAGAAGAGGCATTAGGATGGTGAAACAACAATATAAACACAAGGTGGAGAACCACCTAGCAGACAATAATCTGAAGCAAGTGTGGCAGGGACTGCAGCACCTAACCAACCACAAGGGCAATACAAGGAACACGGTTAATACCAATGCCTCGTTGGCAGAGGAGCTGAATATCTTCTTTGCTCGCTACGAGGTGAAAAGACCAGACCCCGTAGCCTCTGCTGGCCGGCCTTCTGATTCTCAGCCACTCACCTTGTGTGAACACCAAGTGAGAGCTGTACTGAAGGCTGTGAATCCCAGTGTTCTGAACCAGCCCTCTTCTGGCCTTGTAGTAAGGCAAACCCCTATTCAGAAAGAAGAGATTGGAGAGCGTCCAAGGCTAAAAGGCATCTGCCAAGATTTAATTACGCAGTTAACAAAAACACAAGAGCTTGTCTTCTCAAGCGGAAAAGTTGCTTTCAGCAACCAGCCCCTCCCCAAACACTCCTTTTATAGAGAGCTCAGGGCGTGGTCTCCCTGTGCCTCCTCCCGAGGAGTCCCACAGCCTTTCTTTGTTTGTTCCTGCTCGACTGCCTCCTGCATCGGGCGTCCTTGAACAGGGCCAGCTGTGGGTCATCTTCCTCCGCACTCTCGGGCTCACGCAGCTGAGAAGAGGTCCCCGGCTGAGGGCTCTGCAAAGCCTCCAAACCATCATCAGCCGGTTCGTTTCCCTCCCCCTCATCTGAGTCATCCGATACATCGGAGCCGGCTGTCGGACCCACAGGCTGGCCCTGAGTTACAACACTATCCCGCACCGCAGGGCCCTTCCCCCGGGTCTGCCGATCCGGATGCGGTCGGGATGGGAACTGTTCGTGAAAAGCAGTCACCAACGCAGGGGCATGAACGGCGGTCGCGTCTTCCCTTGTGAAGTCCTCCGGCCCGTACCCTTTCCACTCGATCAGGTACTGGAAGCGACCTTTCAGCCAGCGGGAATCCCTGATGCTGGCGACCTCGTACTCGGGGGTGCTGTCGCCATCACGAGGTCCTGATGGGGGAGGTTCCGCTTGGCGAAGTGGACAAGCCGGTTGTTCGGGGACCAACAAGGACCGATGGAAGACGGGGTGCACGCGCAGGGAACGTGGCAGAGTTAAACGATAGGCGACCGGGTTGATGACGGCCTCGACTGGGAACGGTCCAAGGTAACGGTGGTCCAGCTTCCTCGCCGGCCGAGTGGATGGTAGGTTTCTGGTGGACAGCCAGACCCGATCCTCCACCGATAATGGAGGCGTATCCCTTCTCGACCGATCGGCGAACCTCTTGTAGTCGGCCTTGGCCTTCTCCAGCTGCCGTCGCACCAACCGATGGATCGCCTGTAATTCCGCCATGAATTCGTTCGCTGCCGGCTCCGGTGAGTCCACGGGAGAAAGGGGGAAAAACCTGGGGTGATAACCCACGTTGGCCAAGAACGGTGTCATCTGCGTGGAGGTGTGCTGCGAGTTGTTAAAGGCAAACTCGGCTATGGCCAAATAGTCCACCCAATTGTCCTGCTGCAGGTTAACATAGCAGCGCAGATACTGCTCTAAGATGCCGATGACCTTCTCGGTACCCCCGTCGGTCTGAGGATGATGCGCGGACGAGAGGCAAACCTTAATGTCCAACGCCCGCATCAACTCCTGCCAGAAGCGGGCTGTAAACTGGGCCCCCCTATCGGAGACGACCCTATCGGGAAGGCCGTGCAGCCGGAACACCTGTTGGATGAACATGCGACTAGTGGCGCGAGCTGACGGTAAGCCGCGACAGGGGATGAAGTGCGCCATCTTGGTCAACATGTCCACCACCACAAACACTGTCGTGAAGCCGGAGGATGGGGGTAGATCCGTCAGAAAGTCCATGGACACAGCCCCCCAGGGTCTCTTGGGCGTTGGCAAAGGCTGCAGTAAACCAGGCGGGGCCCCTGTCGCTGACTTGGCCTGCCTGCATGGGACGCAGGAGGTGACATAAGACTGGACATTGTGTCGGACTCGGGGCCACCAAAAGGTACGGGAGACCAGGTTCAGAGTCTTGAACAGGCCAAAATGCCCCGCAGCCGGGTTATCATGACATTGGCTGAGGACGAGTCCCCTGAGTGGCCCTCCTGGAACATAGAGCCGGTCACGATAATACAGGAGTCCATCCGTGACCGACCAAGGCGAATCTGGCCCCACCTCTTCCTTCCGCTGAGCCACCCACGCCTCCTGCTGCTGCGCCTCCCGGATCCGAGCCCGTATATCCACCGGCTCCCGCACCGCAGCAAAAGACTCGACGGGGATCACTGTCCTGGGCGGAAGCTTGTCTTCCACTCGGGTGTACTCGGGCTTCCTGGACAGAGCATCCGCTCTCTGGTTGTGCCCGCTTGGTATGTACCGCACCCGGAAGTCAAACCTCGCAAAGAAGAGGGACCACCGGATCTGGCGTTGGTTCAAATTCCGAGCGGTCTGCAGGCTTTCCAGATTCTTGTGGTCCATCCGGACCTCGATTTGATGCCGCGCCCCCTCCAGATGATGCCTCCAAGCCTCGAACGCCGCCTTGATGGCCAGCAGCTCCTTCTCCCAGATGGTATAGTTGCGCTCCGAGGGGTTCAATTTCCGAGAGTGATACGCGCAAGGGAAAAGGGTACCGTTGGGCGTCGCTGCCTGGAGTAACACGGCCCCAATGGCAATGTCGGAGGCGTCCGCCTCCACGACAAACGGCCGTTGCGGGTCAGGATGCTTCAAGATGGGCTCCTTCATGAAGGCGTCCTTCAAAGCTTGGAACGCCTGTTGTTCGGGGGCGTTCCACTGGAACCGAGTCTTCTTCTGCAGGAGCCGGGTAAGGGGGGCTGTCAAGGCAGCAAAGCCAGGAATGAATGTTCGATAGTAGTTGGCAAATCCAAGAAGTCGCTGAACATCCTTCACGCGACGTGGGGGTTGCCAACTCTGCAACGACTCAACTTTACTCGGTTCCATGGCGATGCCTTCAGGAGAAATGCGGTGACCCAAGAAATCGATGGTCACCTGGTAAAACTGGCACTTCTCCAACTTGGCAAACAGCCGATGTTTCCGGAGGCGCTGCAGGACCTGACGGAGATGCTGATGATGCGCTTCACGCGACGGGGAGTAAATCAGGATGTCGTCCAGGTAAATCACGACAAACTGGTCCAACAGATCTCGAAAGATGTCGTTCATAAAATGCTGAAACACAGCGGGGGCATTGGTCAGGCCAAACGGCATCACCGTGTACTCGAAATGTCCATAGCGAGTACCAAACGCCGTCTTCCACTCATCACCCGGCCGAACCCTGACGAGGTTGTAAGCTCCACGCAGGTCCAGTTTCGTGAAAATCTTAGCCTCCCGGAGTCGGTCCAAGAGCTCGGGGATGAGGGGCAGCGGGTAGCGGTTACGCACCGTGATGGCGTTGAGTTTCCGGTAGTCACAGCAGAGCCGTAACTCGCCCGACTTCTTTTTGACGAAGAGCACGGGCGCAGACACTGGCGAGGACGAGGGCCGGATGAAACCACGAGCCAAATTCTTTGTCAGGAAGTCCCGCAATGCAGCCAACTCGGGCTCCGACATGGAATACAAACGCCCCACTGGGAGAGGCGCATCAGGAACTAGATCAATGGAACAGTCATAGGGCCTGTGCGGGGGTAATTGGTCCGCCTCTGACTCGCTGAACACATCAGCAAAGTCGGACAGTTCGGGAGGCAAAGAAACTCCTGAGGAGCCCTCCACCTGGCCGGCACAGATATGACGGGTGTGATCCACGCACTGCAAACTTGGGAAGGTGACCAAGTTCTGAGACCAATAGATCTGTGGATCATGCGCCCGGAGCCACGCCAGTCCCAGGACCACGGGGAAGTGCAGATCCGAAGTGATGTAGAACTGAATGGCCTCCACATGGGAACTGATAGCCATACTCACTGGTTGCGTGGCGGCCGTAATAGGCCCGGACAGGAGCACTCGACCATCAATAGTCTCCACTAGCATGGGCGGATCCACCGGACACTGAGGAACAGCCCATTTGGCCACGAAGGCCGAGTCCATAAAGTTAGTGGTAGCCCCAGAGTCAATTAAGGCATGGACCGAAATCCCCTCTGGCTTGCCAGGAAGGATCAGTCGTGCCTCCAAAATCAAATGCCGTGGAGGTTCACAGGCACCATCGGAATGGCGTCGCTCGGCGTGGTCGTGGTGGGTCGTCCGATCTATCACACCGTCTAGATCGGGCTCGGGCCGTTTCCCGACAGCAAAGCAGGGGACTTTCTCGGGGCCGGCTTGGTCACTGATGCCCGCTGACGCTTCTTTGGACAAGAAGCAGCCAAATGTCCAGGGTCCCCACAGTAAAAACACAACCCCTCCGATCGTCGTCTGTCCATTTCCGTCACCGATAGACGGGACCTGGCGGCACCCAGCTCCATTGGCTCCTCCCTCTGGACTGGGGGCTCACGCACAACAGGGGCGGCAGGGGTCTGTGGGGTGGCACGGCGACTCTTTCGCTGCTGCAGCCGGGCATCGATCCGCAGACAAAGATGGATCAGCCCATTCAGATCTGAGGGAATGTCCACGCGGGCCAGCTCATCCAACATCTCCTCTGACAAGCCATCCTGAAAGGCATCCACGAGCGCAGCCTCATTCCAGGCGGAATCCTGGCTAAGCAGCTGGAAATCGCTGATATAGGCCTGTAGAGGGCGCTGACCCTGCCTCAAAGCTTTCAGGCGTCGGGTGGCAGTCTGCGCCTTAATCGGGTCCTCGTACATGAGGCGCATATGGTCACAAAACCCCCCAAAGTTATCCAACAAAGGGCTAGGCTGTGCCAACAGAGGCGTGCCCCAACGAGCTGCATCTCCCGACAGAAGGCTCAACACGAATCCCACCTTATCTCGGTCAGTGGGGAAATCAGCTGCTCTCACGCTGATAAAAAGCTGGCATTGTCCCAAGAAGGCAGGAAACAGTTCTGGAGTACCAGCAAATTTATCCGGCATAGCTATCTGACATTTCCTCCTGGGTGGGGGTGCAGCATGTACCTGAGCTTGCAGTTGAGCCACCTGAGCTGCCAGCAAAGTGAGTTGCTGGGTGAGCTGGGCATTCTCGGCAAGAAGCTGCTCCATCGTAGTAATAAGGGGTGGGGGGCTGAAAGCAAACTGTTCTGAACCAGCCCTCTTCTGGCCTTGTAGTAAGGCAAACCCCTATTCAGAAAGAAGAGACTGGAGAGCGTCCAAGGCTAAAAGGCATCTGCCAAGATTTAATTACGCAGTTAACAAAAACACAAGAGCTTGTCTTCTCAAGCGGAAAAGTTGCTTTCAGCAACCAGCCCCTCCCCAAACACTCCTTTTATAGAGAGCTCAGGGCGTGGTCTCCCTGTGCCTCCTCCCGAGGAGTCCCACAGCCTTTCTTTGTTTGTTCCTGCTCGACTGCCTCCTGCGTCGGGCGTCCTTGAACAGGGCCAGCTGTGGGTCATCTTCCTCCGCACTCTCGGGCTCACGCAGCTGAGAAGAGGTCCCTGGCTGAGGGCTCTGCAAAGCCTCCAAACCATCATCAGCCGGTTCGTTTCCCTCCCCCTCATCTGAGTCATCCGATACATCGGAGCCGGCTGTCGGACCCACAGGCTGGCCCTGAGTCACAACACCCAGCAAAGCTGCAGGCCCAGATGGGGTGCTGGGGATAGTGGTTAAGAACTGTGCCGACCAATTAGCAGGGGTCCTGACAAGGATCTTTAGCATCTTGCAAACGGCCTGTGTACCATCATGCTTGAAAGAAGCTACCATTGTCCCAGTCCCAAAGAAAACAGAAGTTGAGTGCCTGAATGACTACAGACCTGTTGCATTAACGTCTGTAGTCATGAAATGCTTCGAAAGACTGGTTCTCCAACATCTTAGGACATGCCTCCCACCAGACTTCGACAAACATCAGTTTGCCTATAGGGGGAACAGGTCGACAGACAATGCCATAGCTACTGCTCTACACTCTACATTCATTCATTCATTCATTCATTCATTCATTCATTCATTCATTCATTCATTCATTCATTGTGTTGAAAGATGAAATTACTCTTTATCTTCAGCATTTTAGCAAAAGCCTGAAGGTTTTGTGCCAAAACTGAGTAATATTCGGAACTGTTCCTTATTCCCTCCACCTTGACCCCCCCACAGTTCCAGTTTTAAAAAAGCAGCCCCAAACCATAATGCTGCCACCACCATGCTTCACTGTGGGTATGGTGTAATTTTGGTGACGTGCAGTGTTGTTTTTACACCAAACATACTCTTTGGAATTATGGTCAAAAAGTTCAACCTTGGTCTCATCAGGCCATAACATATTTTCCCACATGCTTTTGTCAGATTTGATGCAGGTTTTTGCAAAATGTAGCCAGGCTTGGATGTTTTTCTTTGTAAGAAAAGACTTCTGTCTTTTCTGTCACAGCCCAGACATACAGTATGAAGTATACAGGAGATTGTTGTCACATGCACTACACAACCAGTACTTGCCAGAAATTCCTGCAGCTCCCTTAAAGTTGCTGTATGTGAGGTATTCTCACAATGAATCGTTAAAGGTGCTTCCAAGCAAAGGCATCACGCAGAGATGCAATCATATTAGCTTTATTCATGATAGATCAAAAAGAAAGAAATACTTGGCATGAAAGCATTCATGCCTGCATGTGAGAGAGAAATAAAATAAAAGAAAACAAGCTAGCATTTCATGACTAAACTAGAGGTTAGGAGTAGAGGTAGAACTGGAGACTAGAAGCTAGAAGCTGGAACTAGAAGTAGAACAAAGAGCAGCCCCTCGTGCAGAGGTATTTATGGGGGGTCTTGGTCCCTCCCTGACCATAAAACTCTCTCACCAATGGGGCTGTGGGTCCGAGACCCTTGGCTCATCAGTGGAAGCAAAGAAGCCTCTTTGCCTCCATCTGATGACCCTTTTGGGGAACTGCCAATAGCTGGCACTAATCATCTAACAATTCCCCTTCTTGCCAGCCAATGACAGGGACCAGTGAATGAATGTAAGGGGCGAGCAGGTGTCATAGACATGCATGAAAACATTTAGAAGGCCAAACACAAACGCTTACACAGAAGGTTGTGCCGGTCAATGGGAACAAGCTTGGTAAACAGATCAGCTATCTGGTCAGCTGTATTACAGTGCTCAACATGTATAAAACCCTCTTTCGCAAGGTGCCTGACATTTTTATAGCGTATGTCTATATGGCGAGATCTGGAGCCTACTGCATAAGCCTCCGAGATTGCAATTGCGGCTGTGTTGTCCTCTAGAATTTGGATGGGCAGAGGGGGAGATGCCCAGATGCTTGTTATCAGCTCATTGAACCAAGTCAAATCATTGGCCGTGTCTGACAGGCTGGCAAATTCAGCCTCGGCCGTGGAGCAAGAAATAAATTTTTGCTGCCTAACATGCCAATGTATTGGGCAGCCATTTAGCAATATGAGGAAACCGGAAGTGCTCCGTCTAGTTTTGGTGTCGCCAGCCCAGTCTGCGTCTGAGTAAGCGGAGAGCTGGGCCGTCTTCCCCTTCTCTGGTTCTAGCATAAGGAGGGCATCAGCTGTGCCCTTTAGGTATCTAAGCACCCTTTTAACAGCAGTCCAGTGGAATTCCTTTGGGTGTTCCACATGCCTGGACAATAGATTCACAGCTAAAGCTATGTCAGGTCTGCTCCAATTGCTGATGTATAGCAAGGAGCCAATCACAGATCTGTAAAGCGTGTTATCTGTGAACTCAGGACCGTCCTTATGGGTGTGGTTGTAAAAATCGGTTTGCATTGGGCTATGCGTAGGATTAGATTCTGTCATTTTGCTTTTGGCCAGTAATTCCTCTATCTTTTCTTTTTGAGATAGAGCGAACCCCCCTTTAGTGGCCAAAATATGCACACCCAAGTACTTGTCAACCCGCCCCAAAGACTTCAGAGTAAATTTTTCTTCCAGGGCCTTGGCAAATTCATCACACCCTTTCTTGTTAGGCCCTACATATAATAGGTCATCCACATAAACTAACACCCGTTCTGTGGTTCCCTTGGAATTGCGTGTGAAAACACATTGATCTGCATGAGATGTATGGAAACCAACTCGTTCTAAACTCTTTCTAAGACAGTCATACCATAATTTCCCTGACTGCTTAAGACCATATAACCCTTTGTGAAGCAACCATGTATTTCCCCCTTCTTGCTGGTAGCCAGGTGGGGCCCTCACGTAGATCTGCCGGTCCAAGTTGGCGTGGAGGTAAGCCGTCTGGATGTCGAATTGGAAGACTTCTTCTCCCAGAGCGGCTGCAGTCACGAGGGCGGCCTTGACGCTCTCTGCCCGGACGGTTGGAGAGTAAGTCTCCGAGTAGTCTTCCATATAATGCTGAGTGAAGCCCTGGGCTACCAAATGGGCCTTATACAGGTAGAGACCATTGGCAAGTGGTTTGGCCTTGTAAACCCACCTTGTGCCAATGACTTTCCTCTCCTTTGGAGGTTGCTGGGGGGTGAAGACCTTAAGTTGTTTTAAGCTCTGCATTTCCTTCTCCATCGCGAGCTGCCATTTCTCTTGCTCTTCGATGGGCAGCTCCTGGATGTCAGAGAAGGATTTTGGGGTGACCACAACGCTGTTGACAGACGCGATGTGGCCAATGTCAATTCTCTTTGGCGGGACCCCTTTGTTGGACCGCTTTGACCTCCTTACCTTCTGCCACTCACCGCTCTTTTCTTCCGCGGGTCTCTGAGGTGTCGCTGGGGGTGAAGACTGTGTGTCTTCCTCCATGGGACTGGACGCATCTTCGTCTTGTTCCTCACTTTCGTCGGTGGCAGGGTACGAGGTCGCCTCTGGTGATGTCGCGGTCGGGGTGTCCTTGCTGGGTCGGTTGGCATATGGGCTGAGATCATTTGAGTGGATCTGAGTCCAATTGGAGTCCTCTTCGAAAGAGGCAGATTGGGAAGTCACAGGCCTGCCCCCTTCTCCCAGGAAACGATAGGCCTTGGAGCCAGGAGCATAGCCCAAGAACCTTAGTCTCTGAGAAACAGATCTCCCCTTCTTCCGCAGCTGCTTGGGGATGTGTACCCATGCATAGGAACCGAACACGCGCAAATGTGCCAGATTTGGTTTCCTACCGTGAACCAGGAAATATGGGGTCTGGTTCACAACACTGCTCCAGGTGCGGTTTAAGGTGTAATTGGCATAATGAATTGCCTCTCCTCAGTATGATTCTGCGACACCCGCGTCTGCAATCAGACTACGCATCATGGTTTGCAGGATTCCATTCCTTTTCTCAGCTACACCATTCTGCGAAGGGGTGAACGGTGCAGTTAGAAAATGGCGGATGCCCTTACGCCTTACCTTCTGAGACATGAACTCAGCCCCGCGATCGCTCTGCAATTGTGCGATCTTGGTCTTGTACTGGGTCTCTACGAAGTTGTACAGCGACTTTATGGCGTCAAAGGCTTCAGATTTTTCTGTGAGGGTATACACGTGACCGTAACGTGAAAAATCATCAACGGCAGTGAGAAAATACCTTTTCTTTCCTAGGGATGGTGTAAAAGGCCCAACCAAATCAACATGTACTAGTTGGTATGGGTATTGAGCCTTACGGGATGACACCTTTGGTATAGGGGCAGCCTTCCTCTTTGTTTTCTTGCAAATGGCACAGTCCAGAAACACGTCACAGTCCTTGAGCTGGACTCCCTCAGCAAATTCTCCCATCTTTTTAACTACAGGGAAGCTTGCATGTCCTAGCCTTCTGTGCATGAGGTGGACGCACTTATTGTGAATTGGCTTCCCCATTGACACTCTCTTGGCTCTGGTTGCTTTGAGTGGTGCTGTAGGTGCCTGCTGAGATTCAGGCTCCTTGCCCACACTGCCCTTGGAAAGCCTTGGGGCAGGCTGTGGTGGCTTGGGAGAAAAATATGGTAAGCCATTTATTATGGTAATATTTCTAATGACCCTCTGGTCCCGGGTGACATGACCTCCCCCCTTGCGAAATAAGACTTCCACTTTGTCATCGTCACACAATTTGGTGATGCTTAAAAGGTTGTTGGCTATGGAAGGGGCGTGCAAGACACCTTCAACTTTCCCAAGTCCAGGTACAGAAACAAAACCCTCCCCAACAATTGAAGCAGTATCACCGTTTGCAACCTTGACAGATGAGTTAATTTTCTTTAACCTTTTAAAACCTTGACTCATATTAGTAATGTGAGAAGAAGCTCCAGAGTCCAGTAACCATAAGTCAGTGGAGCTATCAGCCTTTGTTGTGGGGGTGAGGGAACAAGTATGCAGTGAATTTCCCTTGCCCCTGCCACGCCCCCTTCCTTGCCCCTGGCTTCTTACTTGATTGGGACAACGTTTAGGGGCTTGATGTTGATGGGGGCAGTCTTTCTTGAGGTGCTCCTCAGAGCCACAGATGAAACATTTAAGCAGAGCATTAATTTGCTCTGAGTTGTGGCGCCCCCTTCTGGCTTGCTGAGTGGTGACTCTAGCGTATTCTCCGGCATTCCGTCTCCTTCTATCTTCCTCGATCAGTCTCCCTGTGAGGTAGGACAGATTTAAGTCTTCCCTCTTGACTGCTTCGAGTGAAACAATGAAATTGCTCCAACTCCTGTCTAGAGAAGTAAAAATTATGGAGAGCATGTTCACATCAGACACAGGAAAATCTCTGGAAATCAATTCTGCCCTGAGTGCCTTTAATTTTGCAAGATGTTCAGGCATGCTGGCACCAAATTTCAGTTTGGTTGTATAAAGCTCAGTTGTATATCTGGTAATGGAACCAATGGTATCGCTGTTGAATAATTTGTATAACAGTTCCCAGACCTGAGCAGCTCTGAGACCAGCTTGGATGCTAGGGAACAAGTTATTGTCCAGAGAACTGAGTAGAGCAGAATAAGCCTGCAAGTGTCACAGCTCTTCTTGACGTCCCCATGGGGGAGGGGGTGGTTTCTGAACCATTTGTAGAATCCCATTCTTTAAGAGATATAGCTGTATATCTTTACTCCAACTGCTATAATTTTCTCCTCCTAGTTGTAGTTTTTTAAAATCTCTAGGAAGATCTGTGGCTAGAAACTCAGACCCATATTCAAAGAAATCTGAGATGTCCATTGATGTAAAAGGAAGCGGAAAAATGGTTCCTAGAGTGGTTGAGGAGGGAATCCTTTCAGTTCCTTTATCATTAAAAGGGAAAGGTATCCCTCTAGTGGACAAGGAGGGAATTTTTTCTTGTTGCTTATTTAGTAACTCCAGATGGGCGTGCCTGGAAACCATGTGACCCTGGGGAGGGCGTTGTTCAGGATTTCTCCCTTCTTCCCATGAGGCATTGGGGGGGCGGAGCCCAGATTTGCAAGCTCGGAGTTGCCGCAATGGATTCTCCCGAGAATTAAAGGCACATGGATTTTCATCATTGCCTGGCTTGCCTGGCTGGTCCTGAAGACCTGAAGAGAAGGTGGGAGGCCGCAGGGGTTGATTGTTGGGAGGCTGCAGGCTGGATTCCCCCCGGCAGTTGGGCCCTGGGGAGAGGATGGGAGGCCTTGGGGGGGTGGGCACCCCCGATGTCTGTTTGGCCGCTGTCTTGCTGGCCTCTAAGGCAGTGGCCAGGGCTTGCATGGCTGTCTGGAGAGCCGTTGTAACAGTTTTGGCTGGACAGACATCATTGTAATCGTAGCATTTTAGGCTTTGTGGTGGGGAAAACTCAGGATTTTGCATGCTGTCTTGGCTGGAAGCCAGGGATTGCATGTCATTTCTGCTGTATGCCAGGGACTGCTGGCTATTTTGGTTGGAAGCCAGGGACTGCTGGCTTTCCAGACTTAAAGAAATCAAGTCTTTGTTAGACCGTGTGGGCTTACAGGGGGCGGCCATCTTGTTTCCTGTGCCAGACCACGTGGGCGGAGCCATCTTGTTTCCGCTTGCCCCAGGAAGTTGTAGCTCACGGCTGGGAGGGGGGGTTCGCGCCAAAAGCCCTGGGGTCCCGGGGTCACTAAGGGTGGCAGGCGCCATATTTGGGAGCCTCGTGGTCGATAGGGAAAGGCTCACCAGGGGTTCTGAGGCTTTCTGGGCTGTTTCCTGGGCTGCCCCCCCTCCCTTGCATTGCAAAGATCTCTTTAAGCAGCTCTTCACGTTCCTGTGCAGTCAGCTTACTCACGCAGTGTTTGGTTTCAGCCAGGTCCGTCTCTGCAGCATCTGAGCAGTCTTGGACAGTCTGCAAACCTTGTATGCTCTCCTCTGTGGCGTTCAGTTGTAGAGAGGCATGTGAAGGGGTCCTGGACGCTCTGCTGGATCCTCTGACGGGATGAAGGTCATTTGCGCTCTCATCTGCAGCTGAGGTTGCTTCAGGAACTGAAGACTTGGATGTAGGCAGGGACGTTGTCTTCGATCGATGACTCCTGGTCACGATAGTAGAAGTCCTGCCATCTGTTATAAATGGATTGGAGCCGGGTCTTTCAGACATCTTGTTGGCTAGTTCCTGGCTGGCTTGGAAGCTTTCCTTTAAACCATCCTCTGGGTACCAACTTGTGAGGTGTTCTCACAATGAATCGTTAAAGGTGCTTCCAAGCAAAGGCATCACGCAGAGATGCAATCATATTAGCTTTGATCATGATAGATCAAAAAGAAAGAAATACTTGGCATGAAAGCATTCATGCCTGCATGTGAGAGAGAAATAAAATAAAAGAAAACAAGCTAGCATTTCATGACTAAACTAGAGGTTAGGAGTAGAGGTAGAACTGGAGACTAGAAGCTAGAAGCTGGAACTAGAAGTAGAACAAAGAGCAGCCCCTCGTGCAGAGGTATTTATGGGGGGTCTTGGTCCCTCCCTGACCATAAAACTCTCTCACCAATGGGGCTGTGGGTCCGAGACCCTTGGCTCATCAGTGGAAGCAAAGAAGCCTCTTTGCCTCCATCTGATGACCCTTTTGGGGAACTGCCAATGGCTGGCACTAATCATCTAACACTGTAGGCCTCGTGGCAGCCTTTCAGACCAGTTTTCTTGTTTTTTCATCAATTTTTTCATCAATTTTGGAGGGGCTTCCAGTTCTTGGTTCTTGTTGTGCCATATTTTCTCCACATGTTGATGACTGCCTTCACTGTGTTCCATGGTATATCCAATACCTTGAAAATTGTTTTGTAACCTTCTCCTCACTGATACCTTCCAACAATGAGATCCCTTTGATCAGTGGTGGGATTCAAATAATTTAACAACCAGTTCTCTACCCTAATGACTGTTTTAAGTATAAAAAAACGATATAGCGAAAGGTAGTTTATTATTTCATGCACTTAATACTTAAATAAGAACAATAAAAGAGGTACACTGTGGGAATGGGCAGAATTTGGCCTCCCAAGAATTTGGCTTCTCAGCCTTCAGCTTTCCCAAACCCCCTTATTGGCCTCCACATGAGTTACAGTGATGAGCATACTCTCCTGGCTCACAGGCTGGCATGTGGGAGGTTTGGGAAACACTATGATAGAGCTTTCACATATATCTTTTAGTATCTTGTTTTTGTAATGATCTCATAGGCACCTGAGAAGTTCTCACTATGTATCCAATTATCTCTATGTATCCTATTTTGTATGAGATTGATGGAGTTTTTGTAATGTTGGAATTCAGAAGAGGGAGGTGAATAAAAGTTCAGCGGGCAGTTGCTCAGGAGGGTTTTTTGGTGAGACGAGGCTGCCTGGCTGGTTCAGAGCATCTCTATTGACCCGGGTCTGAATTCTTTTCCCTTCATCTGGTGCCCCGTGTGAGGCCGTGAGGCAAACTGTAACTTCTGGCTTACCTTCGCTCGGCAGGAGCTAAACGAATGCGTTCAACTGTTCATTCTGTTTAAGGAATCAACGAGGTACGTATGGGGACTTCTCTTTCAACAGGACAGAAAAAACAGGTATCTGACCTTTGCAATTTGTTGACATAGACTACGCAAACAGTTAAAGTCTATAAAGAGGATGTGGAAGAGCTGGTTAAGATGATTGGTAAGTTATGCCCTTGGTATCCTGCAGATGGGTCTCTTAATCCCAATGATTGGCAAGAAATTGGGAAAAATTTGCATCGGGCTGCATCAGTACTTGGCAACTCTGCGGTAAAGCTATTATTGAGTTGTCCAATTCTCTCTTGTACCCTCCAAAATTAATAACTCCTGAGGCACCAATCCTGTACCCCCCAGACCCTCAGCCACCGCCGTCTTATAATAATTCTTCACGGCAGTGGAGCTCAGAGAGTCAGCAAAATTTGGACCCTCAACAGCCTCAAACACAGACTGCTATTCAGCAAATGGTGTGGTCTGCATTGGCCTCTGGAAATTCAGAGGACGTCCAGGAGGCATTGCCATTAATGGCTGTCTGCCCCGTGGTCCAAAACACTCAAAATCAGCAAGTCCATGAGTCTGTCTCATTTGCAGTTTACAAAGAGCTGAAAAGAAGTGTTACAGAAAATGGGTTGCAAAGCAATTTCACCCGAGGGCTTCTCCCTGAGAAGGTGAAACTGCTGCTGACGTTCTGATGAAACAATTGGCATATGAAAATGCTAATCAGGATGGGGCTTCCGGTGGCGACACGACATCGAAAGACAGCCGTTTTCGGGCTGCCCGCTCCGCAGCTGTGTTTTTCCATCGTAAACAGCGTCTATCAGCTGTTTAGATGGATTTGAAGCCCCCTCCTCGGGAGAAGAGGAGGGGGTGAGGCCCCAGGTAGGGGTTGAGCTCTCTGGGGCCGCCTGAGCTGAGAGCTTGGGCGGCTGAAGGATGAGCCCCCCCGAAGCCTGGGTTGCTCCGAGCTGCGCAGCGCCTCTGCTCTGGGATTCTTGGAGCAGAGCCAGGCGTTAGCAACCACCCCTGCCAAAAGGAAATACTTTTGATTATCAAGATGCAGGCAGAGCGGTACAGGAGGTCAAGGTGAAGTGGACTCTTTATTTTTACTCTCTAGCTCAATGGATTTTATAGCTTTAAAGTGAAAGTGCGTAATAAGTGAAAGTGGGGGAAGATGGCGGCTAAAACTTCTAAAGCTCTTCGGAATGCGGGGTCTTCCCTGGTGCAAGAGACCTCACTGCAAGCTTTGCTTCCTCCTGCATCTCCTCCGGTATTGACGCTTAAGGATTTACAAGACGCTCTTGGAAAGCACGCACAACTGATGTCTGATATGATGTATGAAAAGTTGAAAAAGCTGGAGGAGAAATTGGAGGAGAAAATGGAGGAGAAAATGGAGAAACTGGAGAAGAAGATGGAAGAGAAGCTGAGAGCAATGAGGGTGGACATCTTGTCTAAGGTTGTATCCGTAGCTGAATGTGTGCTACAGCTGGATATAAAAGTGGAGGATCTCAGTCAAAAGAACTCTATATTAGAAGCAAAGGTATTAGAAAATGAAAATATAAGGGATAAAATGGATGAAGAATTGAGCCTTGTTCAGTATAATCAGATGCAGAATGCTATTAGAATTAGGGGTTTAAAGGAGAATGGTAAAGAAGATTTAAAGCAGCTGATTTCTGAGGCTCTGGAAGGGGTACTGGGTCAGCCAGCATCTGAAATTGAGGGAAATATGGACAAAGTTTTTCGTGTAAGTTCATGGATTGCAAGACAGAGAAAGTTACCCAGAGATGTGGTGGTCTATTTTACAAAGAGAGTAATTAGAGATGAAGTCATTCAAGCTGCTTATGATACTAATTTGGTAGTGGCTGAGCAAGAAGTTTTGGTTTTAAAAGAGATTCCTCCGAAGATCCTAAGGAGAAGGAAAGATTTCGCATTTCTAGTACAGGAACTTAAGAAACGTGATATTAAGTTCAGATGGGAGATCCCAGTTGGGTTGGTGACAACGCACGAAGGTAAAAGACATCGTTTGGTTACTGTGGCTCAGGCACGTGATTTTTATAGTAATGTGTTAAAAGCAACCCCCCTATCATTTTTGGAAGTTGCAAAAGGACACGGTGTGGGAAAGTTTCAAGATGTTGCAGACAGACAGACAGAGGACAATGGTGGTGGAGGGGATCAAGCTACAGTCTCATCGGTTGCTGCAGGAGGCCAGAAGATGACGCGTGCCGCCCTAAGAAGAGCGAGACGAGAGCAAGAGCAAGACCAGCGGAAAGTTATGGAATCTTTAAAGTGTGCTTACAATGAAGATGTAGGAGGAGAGCGGTCTAAAGAAGTTTTGGGGGTCATGACAGAGGTGCTCCAAAAGTTTTGGGGCGTTAAGATTGCTGATTAAATTTTTAGATTAGAATGTCAATGGAGTAAAATTATTATAGAGGAGAAAGAAAGTTTTTTTTTCTTTTTTTTAAAATATTTTATACAATTTAAGATTGATGTTATTTGCTTGCTAGAAAAGTATATTAGGGTTACGGACTTAAAGTATGTGTTGAACTAAGAGTGGGTATGTAAGCTCCTAATTAATAACAAGTTGTCTTAGAGATTGCTTAAAAAAATTTTTTTATATATACTCTTTTTATTTGAACTTTTATTTGAACTTAAGGATGATTTGGAACTGTGAGACATTTGGCGTGATACACGCAAGAACTATTTTAGATTATAGTTTAGTTTGGTTGGAGATTATTAAGATTAACAGAGATAAGCGCTTTTGGTGCGTAACTGAGAATTTGTTTGGAAATTAGAGAAAGGTGGGAGAATGCAAATAGCAGGTGAAAGTTTTTTTTTTCTTTTCCCTTTTTTTTTTGAAATTAATATGAATAAGGACTGGGATTAAGAAAATTTATTTTGAGTAAAGATCTTTTTCTGTTTTCCTCTTTTTTTTCTACTTTATTTGTAATATTAATATTGTTTGTATTCATTTTATATGAGCTAGAGAGAGATAGAATTTATAGTTTATTGTTGATAATATAGGGGTGTTTATGTTTGTTTTTTGATTTTATGCCCTGTATTTAGCTCTGGGAAGTCGGGGGGGAGGAGGGAGTGGGGGAGAGGGATAGGGGTGGGGGAGGGGGGATTAAAGTCAAAATGTATTGTAAAACTTTTTAAATAAAAAAAAAGAAAATGCTAATCAGGACTGCAAAACAGCCCTGAAAGCAATTTATTCCAAACCTGAGACTACCATTGCTCCAATGATTAAATTGTGTCAGAACATTGGAACTGAATCTCATAAGACAGAACTTTTGGCTACAGCTCTTGCACCTGTAATTCATCCAGCCAAAGACAAAAAATGTTTTGCTTCTCATTTTACTCTGGTACAATTGCAAAGTTTTTTAGGTTATCTTAATTGGGCTAGACCATTTTTAGGGTTAACTACTGCTTTGTTGAGTCCACTTTTTATTGCCTTGCAAGGTCATTTAACCCCTGATGCACGGATTCCAGTCTCCACGGCGATGCGACATTGTCTTCATCAAATCAATTCTGCCCTTCGCAAAGTTAACCCCCCCAAGGACCAACGTTTGGTTTTATTACAGGAATTGCCTTTTGTTTTTCAGTCTGCACAGGTTTCTACCCCTCTTCCTAATGCTATTACATTATTTACAGATGGGTCTTGTACCCGTGGGGTGGTTGTTTGGCAAGTTAATGGCAAATGGCAAGCTAGGTTTACAGCTTCTCAGACATCCGCCCAGCGTGCTGAACTTGCTGCAGTGATTTTAGCCTTTGAATTACATGATACAATTCCTTTTAATCTTATAGTGGACTCACAATAGGTTTACAATCTTTTTAACCATATTGCATTTGCTTATTTATCCCCACTTTTGGACCGTAACTTGCTTTCTCTATTCCTTACTTTTCAAATTCTCCTGCGTGACCGTACTGCCCCATTTTTCGTTGCTCACATTCGCTCCCATACAGGTTTTTCTGATACTATTTCTGATGGCAACCACAGAGCAGATTCTGCTCTCCACTCTTTTAAGGTGGCTTCACTTTTTACTGACCCTTTGACTAGCCATTCCTATTTTCACCAGAATGCTAAATCTCTTCGTGCTACCTTTAATATTCCACTTTCTCAGGCTCATGATATTATCTCAGCCTGTCCTTCTTGCTCCTTCTCCCCCCTCTCTTTTCCCTTTGATGCTGTTAATCCAAGAGGAACTGAGGCCAATGCCCTCTCGCAGATGGATGTTACTCACATTCCGCAATTTCCTCCAGCTTCCTATCTTCATGTATGCATAGATACTTATTCTGGCTATGTGTGGGTTACCCCCTTCGCGGCGAAACTGCCTCTCATGTTATTCAGCACCTTCTCGCTGCCATGGCTGTCATGGAACGACCACTTGTCTTAAAGACAGACAATGCTCTTGTATATACTTCTAATGCTTTTTCTCAATTTTGCAGCACTTGGGATATTTCTCTCTGACATGGCATTCCATACAATAGTTCAGGCCAAGCTATAGTGGAACGTGCACATCGTACATTTAAAATTTTGTTGTTTAAACATTTAAAAGAAAGGGGAATTACTCCCTCAGATCTTAAAACTTTGATTCCAGTATTGGTATTTACTTTGAATCATTTAACGATCACTAATCAAGCTTCTACTCCTGCAGAGAGACATTTTAGGAAGGAGCTTCCCCTGGAACGACCACAAGTGCTATATAAGGAGCTGCCTGACTGAACCTGGAAGGGACCAGCTGAATTGATTACTTGGGGAAGGGGGTATGCATCTGTTCTTACTCCTACAGGACCGGTGTGGGTGCCTGCCAGGTGTGTGAAGCCATTCCGAGCCAAATATGAGCTGGCGCCAGAGGCTGAGCAGTCCGCTCCCAGAGTTCAATTTAGCCCTGACATTGAACCCGAACCCAATGGGTGAAACACCAAGAAGGCGTAAAAGACCTTCGCGGCCAGCAGGAACTCAGCCACCAGTGACATGGGGAATGTTAAAAACACTCAGTGCAGATGCCCTTCGTGACCTTACTACTGCGCAGCTAGAGCCGACCCCAGAACTTTTCCTGTTGGCAATTATTGCGCGACTTAACACCAATTCAGCACTTGAACTGTTGCTGTGTTCATGTTAGTTATGACTTACAAAGCCCTTCATGGCATGGGTCCGGATTACCTATGGCAACACCTGCGGCCGGCGTCAACTTCCCTCCGTCCAGTGTGCTCCCACAGAGAGGGCCTCCTCAGGGTGCCGCCGATCAAAGAATGCCGATTGGTGACCCCCAGGGGGAGAGCGTTCTCTGTGGGCACGCCAGACCTTTGGAACCGCTTACCGGTTGAGCTCCGGATGGCCCCCGACCTTCGCTCCTTCCGGCGCGATCTCAAAACATTCTTTTTCGAAGAAGCTGGCCTGGTCTGACGGGATGGGGTTGGGTTTTTAAAACTAGTTTTAACTTTAATATGTATTGATTTTATGGGCATGATGTTTAATGGTTTTTTAATTTTTGTATTCGACTTTTATTGTGTATTGCCCTGTTCACCGCCCTGAGTCCTTCGGGAGAAGGGCGGTATAGAAATCAAATTATTAAATTAAATTAAATTTTTTGGTTTTTATTCCTTCAGCTGTAGGAATTCATGAAGATTTAGCAAATAGAGGACAATTCAATTTGTGGCTACAACTGGCCAATATTTCTGGTCAGAGTAATTTTTGCTTAAAAATGTCTGCCTCTGCTCATGAAGTTACTAGCTCTTGCATTGTTCCTGTCTGTGCTCCAGCTACTACTATTCAAAATTATACTCTTTTTGCCAATTTTAATCTATCTGCCAGATTTAGTTTGGTTTAAACATTTATTTGTTTATGGTATCTTAATTATAGTTATATTGATTAGTTTGTGTTGCTGTATCCAATGTATTCCCTCTTTGCTAGCATTGTGCCGTTCACTTATTGTTAAACGATCCCACACCTCTGCCTTCAATGCCAAAGATTTACACATTATGCAAGCTTATCTTGAACATTCTGCTTCTGTCATTAAACAAAAAAAGGGGACGTGGGAACGGCCAGAATTTGGCCTCCCAAGAATTTGGCTTCTCAGCCTTCAGCTTTCCCAAACCCCCTTATTGGCCTCCACATGAGTTACAGTGATGAGCATACTCTCCTGGCTCACAGGCTGGCATGTGGGAGGTTTGGGAAACACTATGATAGAGCTTTCACATATATCTTTTAGTATCTTGTTTTTGTAATGATCTCATAGGCACCTGAGAAGTTCTCACTATGTATCCAATTATCTCTATGTATCCTATTTTGTATGAGATTGATGGAGTTTTTGTAATGTTGGAATTCAGAAGAGGGAGGTGAATAAAAGTTCAGCGGGCAGTTGCTCAGGAGGGTTTTTTGGTGAGACGAGGCTGCCTGGCTGGTTCAGAGCATCTCTATCGACCCGGGTCTGAATTCTTTTCCCTTCAGTACACAAAACTAGATTATGTTATAAGAAAGTTTTAAAATATTAACAAATAATATTAAATAATACCTGACGCACGCGTAAAAATCAAGCTAGGGTGGAGGGGTGGAGCTGCCCCAGGTGCCCTGTACCCGCTTACCTTAGGACCACTGCAGCTGGACCTCCCATGCCCCGACACCTGTTGCACTGCTGCTCAGACAGGCAATACTGAGCTCCTCTGCCCAGAGAGGGGCTTCTGCAGGCTCCACCTCTCTGCAGGGAGAGGTTTGCAGTCCCTGGCAGGGGCTCTTTAGAAAGCTACCACAGCCCTCACCATTATTCTCAGCACACTGTCACCTTACCTGCAGTTCACTTTGGGCTCCTCGGCACCTTTGAACAGCAGAGGCTGAAGGATCAAGCTAGAGACTGGTCCTGCAGGATTCGGGCCATGCTCAGAAAGGGCCCTTCTTGCTGCTGGGACTGCCGCTCACCTTCCTCCTCTGCCAACTTCACCTTCTTGCCAGGTACCAGGCCAGCTTCGGCAGCACCAATCATGCCTAAGATGCCTTTCTGACTGGCAGATGCCCCCAGGCACCCCGGTTCCAAGCTGTCTGGGTCAAGGAATGCGTGAGCAAGCTGCTGCTGGGCTCCTCCTGGGTGTCCATAGTTTCCGGATCCAGGCTGTCATAGGGCTGTTGGGTTGGGGGGAAGAAGATTGCCGGAGGACCCTCCAGATGCTGCAGACTGGACGCCATTCGTTGTAGGTCTAGGTGTGGCTGCAGCCCAGGAAAATTTTCCACACTTCCTCCACCCATCTCGTCCTCTTCCTCCAGCTGCAGGCCTCAAGGCTCATTGCATTGATTGTGCCACTGCTGCTGCTCATGGCTTAACGCTGCATGGCTCTTCATGCTGCTTTTCTGGCATTGCTCGTTCTCATGGATGTTACAGAAAATATCAGGTGCAACTCAGAAATTGCCAAATGTGCAAACTAAATTAATGTTGGTGTGTTAGTAGAATTGCAACATATTCTGTATTCTATCCTCAGGTCTGACTTCTGCATCTTAAAAAAACTGGCATAGCAATGTAGTGTCCATCCCATATTTTCAACAACCATTATCCTTGGCAATATGCATGGGTTTATGAGTCAAGACACCTGAAGGATACTGTGGGAACTTCTATACTGTCATGTAAAAGTACTATTCACCAGTTCCTGAGCCAGCCTAAAACTATCTGTCTTGAAATGCCCTGCTCCCATTGGCAATCCCTTTTCTGCCTCAGGCACAATGGTGGCAAATGGTTGGCTATATTTATGGTGTAAAGGACATACTAAGGAGAGTATTTATTTCCTTCTCCACTACTAAATGTCAGGTGGTGGTGGGAAAATATCCACCAAACATTCTTTTTAATTCAAGATTAGATTGGAGCTGGGGAGGATGCAAATGAACTACAGTAGATCAGAGGGCTTAGCTATGCTCTGAGTTTACACAAGTGTTTTGGATTAGGTGTGTTTAAAGGGCATAATATCAGCTGATAATTGGATTGGACTTGAAGAAAGTTTTGTGCTATTCTCCTACAGCACTAAACTTGTGTGTCAATGCTGCAAACATCAGATGTTCTTGCTTTGACAAAAGATGAAGAAGCAGCTATTTCATATTTAAAACTTGTGCATTACTTTTAGAGCTAGAATCAGTTGATGCTGGGGGGAGGAGGAGGAATGTCTCTCAGGGCTGTTTTGAAATAAGAGAAGATAAGAATTTGGCGGGTTGTCTAACAGAAGGGAAAACTGACCCTTCAAACTAATTGGAGAATGTGATTAATGACAGCAATGAAAGGAGGAGAATTGTGTTTCATATTATTGTGCTTGTTAGATGTTTAGTGCCAGCCATTGGCAGTTCCCCAAAAGGGTCATCAGATGGAGGCAAAGAGGCTTCTTTGCTTCCACTGATGAGCCAAGGGTCTCAGACCTGACAGCCCCATTGGAGAGAGAGTTTTATGGTCAGGGAGGGACCAAGACCCCCCATAAATACCTCTGCACGAGGGGCTGCTCTTTGTTCTAGTTTCTAGTTCTCATTCTAACTTCTACCTCTACTCCTAGCTCTCAGTCCTTCTCTTGTTTTAGTTATGTAATGCTAGCTTGTTTTATTTTATTTCTCTCTCACATGCAGGCATGAATGCTTTCATGCCAAGTATTTCTTTCTCTTTGATCTATCATGAATAAAGCTAATATGATTGCATCTCTGCGTGATGCCTTTAACGATTCATCGTGAGATCACCTCACAAGTTGGTAGCAGAGAATGGTTAAAGGTGCTTCCAAGCAAAGGCATCACGCAGAGATGCAATCATATTAGCTTTATTCATGATAGATCAAAGAGAAAGAAATACTTGGCATGAAAGCATTCATGCCTGCATGTGAGAGAGAAGCAGACCTGACATAGCTTTAGCTGTGAATCTATTGTCCAGGCACGTGGAACGCCCAAAGGAATTCCACTGGACTGCTGTTAAAAGGGTGCTTAGATACCTAAAGGGCACGGCTGATGCTCTCCTTATGCTAGAACCAGAGAAGGGGAAGACGGCCCAGCTCTCCGCTTACTCAGACGCAGACTGGGCTGGCGACACCAAAACTAGATGGAGCACTTCTGGTTTCCTCATATTGCTAAATGGCTGCCCAATACATTGGCATGTTAGGCAGGAAAAATTTATTTCTTGCTCCACGGCCGAGGCTGAATATGCCAGCCTGTCAGACACGGCCAATGATTTGACTTGGTTCAATGAGCTGATAACAAGCATCTGGGCATCTCCCCCTCTGCCCATCCAAATTCTAGAGGACAACACTGCTGCAATTGCAATCTCGGAGGCTTATGCAGTAGGCTCTAGATCTCGCCACATAGACATACGCTATAAAAATGTCAGGCAGCTTACCAAAAAGGGTTTTATACATGTTGAGCACTGTAATACAGCTGACCAGATAGCTGATCTGTTTACCAAGCCTGTTCCCATTGACCGGCACAACCTTCTGTGTAAGCGTTTGTGTTTGGCCTTCTGAATGTTTTTATGCATGTCTATGACACCTGCTCGCCCCTCACATACATTCACTGGTCCCTGTCATTGGCTGGCAAGAAGGGGAATTGTTAGATGTTTAGTGCCAGCCATTGGCAGTTCCCCAAAAGGGTCATCAGATGGAGGCAAAGAGGCTTCTTTGCTTCCACTGATGAGCCAAGGGTCTCAGACCCGACAGCCCCATTGGTGAGAGAGTTTTATGGTCAGGGAGGGGCCAAGACCCCCCATAAATACCTCTGCACGAGGGGCTGCTCTTTGTTCTAGTTTCTAGTTCTCATTCTAACTTCTACCTCTACTCCTAGCCCTCAGTCCTTCTCTTGTTTTAGTTATGTAATGCTAGCTTGTTTTATTTTATTTCTCTCTCACATGCAGGCATGAATGCTTTCATGCCAAGTATTTCTTTCTCTTTGATCTATCATGAATAAAGCTAATATGATTGCATCTCTGCGTGATGCCTTTGCTTGGAAGCACCTTTAACGATTCATCGTGAGATCACCTCACAGTGCTAAAGGGAGGTGAATTCAGATTCCACTTCCAGCAAGCATTGCTGATGTTATAGGGCTCTAATAAAAAACTTTTAAGGTAAACAATGCCTCAGAGTCCTTTGAAGAGCTCATCCATCGGAAACTTGACATCAAGCTGAAATCCACTAACTTTACAAACTAACTTGGGGGTCCCGACCTCCTGTTGCTGTCTCCAAGTTTGGGAGACAGGCTGACAAAGAGTCAGGGAAGATTCCATCATGGAGGAGGAGAAATTGCCTGAACTCAGCTCCCTGGCAGCAGCAACCATCCCAGGGGGGGAAGGGCCAGCAAAGAAGCCAGTAGGAAAAGAGTTTCAGCAATCCTCCCAGCTGGGAGCTAGACCCAAACAACCAGGAGAATTGGTCTGGTCGTCAGAGTGGATTAAGCCCAGTGGAGACTCCAGACACCCCAAAGCGGCCTTGCCATCCCCAAGGGCTTCAAAGGCAGAGGAGGCGACAACAAAGAGACAACTCCTGCACATTGCATTCCCCAGACTGGGGGGGAGCTGCCAGGCCATCTGAGATTGAATACTTGGGTGAGTGGAAATATCCTTCTGCAGCCCATAGCCAATCAATTGACTATCTAGCAGAAAGGTTTGAAGAGCTAGAAGTGAGGAGCGCAGAACACCTCCTGCCGAGAGAGGCCTCCAGCCCCCCTTTCGCAGAGCTAACAGCCCTCCAACCCCTGGAGTCCCCTGCTAGGGCATCCAGTGCCACAGAGGAAGAGAACCTAGGACCCCCGCAGCAGTGGGGAGTATGGCAACCCCCACAGAAGGAGGGGCAACAACCTCTGGACCTACATCAGCTAATAGAGGCCTTTCAACAGCTTGGGGTGATGCAGAAGCCTGGAGAGCAACAGCTAGTTGGAGGATGACAACTCCATGGAGGCTGGTCACCACCCCCAAGCACCAAGCAACCACTGAGGGGCCTGCAATTGAGGGAGGCGCCACAGCACTTGAGGCAAACACGTCTCCTAGTAGATCAGCAGCAGAGGGTGCCACAATTCCCTGCAGTCCAACAAAAGAGTAGATGACAGCAACCCCCATCTAACAACCATTGAGGGGCCTACAGCAGCAGGTGGTGCCACGACTTCCCACCAGCCAACAGCAGCCTCCCCTCAGACAGCCACAGCAAGGGGAGCAGCAGCAGGGCCCAAACGTTCAACCACTAGGCATACAGCAGCACCAATGGGGTAGCCAGCAACTGGGGGTCCAACAGCAGCAGTGGGGGCCCTGGCAGCCATTGAATCAACAACCAGGATGGGGCCAGCAGCAACTGGGGGCCCCAGCAACCAATGATGAGCCCACCCTTCAGAGCAACTTTCAATGGGGACCCAGAAAAACTGATTTTTTTCCTCAACCAAGTACGCTCTCACTGGGCCTATCTCTACCCAGACCCAGGTGCTATGATCGATGTGATTGCGTCCAGCCTAGAGGGAGAAGCATCTGAATGATTAAACAATTTATATAATGAGCAAACCCCTGAATTGGAGGACCCCCACCTTTTCCTCCTCGGGCTGAGAGAAAGATTTGAGGACCCATCCATTGCCCTCAAAGCAGAAGAACAAATCCACAAGATAAAACAAGCTGGCCGACCTGCCCTGGAGTACGTGTGGGAGTTTCGCAAGATTGCCGGTCGGATAGAGACATGGCCTAAGCAATCCATAATTCATCATTTGAGAGAAGGGTTGGACGACCACCTTTCTCAGGCATGCATCTACCGATCTGTACCTGACCAGCTGCAAGAATGGTACCAGGCAGCGGTGAAATTAGATGTCCAGCTCACCTGCTATAAGAAGCCTCTCCCACCCGAAGCTGCGCCAAAGCCATAACCCAAACGGCTACCCCCCCCGAAAACCTCCAACGACTGCTACTGCCGAAAGACCTAGGCCACCTACAGGCCTGCCAATCAAGTGCTTTTGATGCAGACAGCAGGGACATCGAGCAGTGAACTGTCCAGTTCCCTACCTGCAACACCAGATTAGACTGGAATCAGCAACGAGGAGGAGACCTGTACAGCAGCCACCGAGAGAAAAGTCCAACTGGGCTACCCAGGAGCCCATTGTCCAGGTTACATCGCCCACCCAGGAGGACGCTGGCCCACTGACTGGACCCGCACCCACTCTACCTGCCTTTGACAGCGACGATGAAGGGGAGAATGACCCGATGGTGAGTCGACACATCCCACCTTTTTCATTCCCTGCTAAACTCATAATCCCTAAGTCAGGGGCACAAGTAGACCTGAAAGTACTAGTCGATACTGGCTGCTCCCGATGCATCATTAGCCTGTCATGTGCCCTGAGACTGGGCATATGGGCTAAACCGCTCTCCAAACCTGTGAGGTTTGAGCAAGCTGATGGCTCCCTAATGGGAGGGACTTTAGTCACGCAATTAATGGAGCCCTTGCGCCTAAAAATAGGTGAGCATTGGAAGTTTATTCACTTCCTGGTGGCTCCAAAAATGACTGAGACTGTGATCGTAAGACTAGCCTGGTTAGACAAATGTAAGCCATTTATCTGGTTGGAGAAAGGAATGAGAACTGTGAGACTACCCATAGGGCCCGATCCCCCCATTGATTCAAAAGATGTTACAGGGGATTTTAGGCCACCCAATGAGCAAGTGCACATGGCTGCCTTATGGCCACCAGGCGAGCCACTCATTCCCAGTGAGTACCGGGACCTAGCAAAGGCATTTAGTGAGAAAGAATGTGATACCTTGCCTCCTCACCATCCCAATGATTGTTCCATTGAACTGTTACCAGGGGCCAAACTCCCCCGACCAAGAATGTACGCTATGAGTAAAATTTAAGATAATGCAAGATGTACGTGAAAGAGGTGGTCTTAAAATGCCCAATTTTAAATTATATTATGAGGCTGCTGCTTTATCATCAATTAGTGATTGGTTTAATTTAACACAAGGGAGATTATTAAATCTCGAGGGTTATGATTTGTTATTTGGTTGGCATGCATATTTATTGTATGATAAGAAGGTGGATAATGTTTTTAAGACACATATATTAAGGTATGCTCTGTTGTGAGTTTGGAAAAAATATCGATATAAGTTAAATTATAAAATACCAATTTGGGCAATACCTAAACATGCAATAGAAAATATAAATGTGGGATTTAAACATGATGTGACTACATATAAAGAAATTCTTAGGATGGAAAGTAATGTGTGGCAATTGAAGCCATATAATATTTTAAAAGAAGGGAAAATAGTACAAACCTGGTTCCAGTATGGGCAGTTACAAGCTAGATGGAAGAAAGATCAGAAAGTTGGTATTTCGATAACTGATGAAATTTTTTTTTCTTTTAATTCCATTTATATCATGCCCTTCTCCGAAGACTCAGGGCGGCTTACAAGCTTAGCAGTAGCCTTCATTCTATGTATATGCCTGCTTATTAGGGCTTTCACCCCCCCCAAGCGGCATTATTACAAAGTCAGCTTAATTGCCCCCAACAATCTGGGTCCTCATTTTACCTACCTCGGAAGGATGGAAGGCTGAGTCAACCTTGAGCCTGGTGGGATGCGAACCTGCACTAATTGCAGGCAGCTGGTGTTACTTAAGGAGGCATTAGCCCACTGCTCCACCAAGGCTCTAAATTGGTTAAACAAATTGGTTAAACAAATTAGAGATCAAGGTCAAGCACATATAAGAAGGATATATAATGCATTGATAGAAGTAGACTCAGAAACGGAACTTGTTAAAGATTGTATGATAAAATGGGCCCAGAATTTTCAGGACGTCATAACAATGGATACTTGGGAAAAGATATGGGTTAGAAATGTATAATTTACACAGGCTCAAAATTTAAGAGAGAATTTTTATAAAATGTTTTATAGATGGCATTTAGATTCTAAAAAATTAGCAAGTATGTATCCCAACTGTCAGCCTAAATGTTGGAGGTGTGGTTGTGATGATGCAACGTATTATCATATATGGTGGACTTGTAAAAAAGTCAAAGCATTTTGGATTAAAATTTGGTGGAACATGCAGAAGATATTTAAGAAAAGGATAAGGTTTTCTCCACAGTTATTTCTGTTGGGTATTATTACAGATTGTACTGTTATAGATACTAAATTGATGTTGAATTTAATTATGGCAGCAAGACTTTTAGTAGCGCAATATTGGAAGAAGGAGGAACTGCCTACTATAGAAGAGTGGACTTTGAAAGTTTCAAACCTGGTGGAAATGGCAAAGATTTTAGCATATTTGAAAGAACAGTTGCAACAGAGATATATTGTGGAATGGAGAAGATGGATTGAGTATATTCAGAATAAATATGGGACTAAAAAGTTTCATTTAGCATATGAATAATTACTAGTTTTATATGATGTATTATTAAGTATTCATTATTAGTTAGTTATTTAGTTATGTTTAAGGGGAGTTAAAGTGCGATAGAATTTAATGTGTTTTTAGTTAGTTAGCATATTCTAGCTTTAGTTGGTAAAAGTTAATACCCTGTATTCAGCTCTGGGAAGTCGGGGGGGAGGCTGAGGGAGGGTAAGTGGGGGGGAGGGGGAGGGCAGGAGTTTATGTTTTAAAAATGTATTCTAAAACTTTTGAATAAAAAAAAGAATGTACGCTATGTTCCCCCTTGAAATGGAGGAGATGCAGTGATATGTGGATACAAACCTAGTGAGGGGATTCATTGAGTGGGCCAAGTCTACCGTGGGAGCCCCTGTGTTGTTTAAAGAAAAAAAAGATGGGTCTCTTCATCTCTGCATGGACTATAAGGGTCTTAAGGCTGTGAGTGTGGAAAATAAATACCCTCTCCCCCTCCTGAAAGTCTTACTAACCCACCTGGTGAAGGGGAGCGTCTTCACTAAATTAGACCTGAGAGAAGCATATTACCAGGTGAGAATAAAGGAGGGGGATGAGTGGAAAACAGCCTTCAACTGCCCCTTGGGAAGCTACCAGTTCAAAGTCATGCCATTTGGACTGCAAGGGGCCCCAGCCATATTTATGCAGTTGATTAATGAGGTCCTATATGATCATTTATACAAAGGGCTTCTGGTGTATCTTGATGACATCCTGATATACAGTATGAATATGACTGACCATAATAAAACTGGTCAGAGAAGTGTTAAAGAAACTATTGAATGTCAAACTTTATGTCAAATTGTCGAAATGTGAATTTCACCAAACTCAATTAGATTATCTTGGCTATAGAATTTCCAATGAGGGCATTGAAATGGACCCAGCCAAAGTGAAAGCTATAATTGAACAGCAGCCCCAAAAGACTCTCAAACAGCTCCAGAGCTTACTAGGGATTGCCAACTTCTACCGTCAATTTATTCCCTCTTTTGCTGAGATTGCTGTACCTCTTACAGAACTACTCAAAACAGGTAAAAGAGGAGAAAAAACGCGACCTGGCCAATCACTAGTATGGACTATGAGTTATCAGACAGCTTTTGAGAAATTAAAAAGACTATTTGCTGTTGAGCCAGTTCTAAAGCACCCCTGCCCAGGGGAGCCCTTCGTAATTCAAGCTGACACCAGCGACGTGGCAGTTGGAGCTGTATTACTGCAAAAGAATAAAAGTGGGGTCCTGCAACCTTGTGCCTACACCTCTAAGAAATTCACTGAAAGCAAGAGAAGATGGACAGTTTGGGAGAAGGAGGCCTTCACAATTAGATGGGGGCTATTAAACTGGCGACACTATCTAGAAGGGAGCAAGCTGCCTTTTGAAGTATGGACAGATCACAAAAATTTAGAGGCACTAAAAACTCCCCGCAAATTGTCCCCAAAGCAAGTGCGATGGGCCCAGTACTTTAACAATTTTAATTTTACTCTAAAGTATATACCACGAAGAAAAAACTTACTAGCTGATGCACTATCAAGATTGCCCCTGTACAAAAGAGAACACAAAGAAGTTAATGAGGCAATTATCTCCAGTCCACAAACTGCAGCCCAACTCACGCCTCACAGGACCCCTAATCCTGGTGACCCCAGGGTAAAGAAAATAAAATGAGAACTCCTCACCAATCAATGGTTCAAAGACAATCAGACGTCCCTAACATGCAGGGATGGTCTGGCTTACAAGGGGGGGGGGGAACTGTACTTCCCTGAAGCTCTCTGTCTTAATGCTTTCAAACACAGCCATGATGTCAAACAGGCTGGACACTTTGGATATCTAAAAACTACATCTCATTCGCCGGCAATTTTGGTGGCCGGGACTAAAACGAGACATGGAAAACTATGTCAGGAGCTGTACTGTATGTGCCACCATGAAAAGAATCCCAGGGAAAATCCTTGGGCTACTTCGGTCGGTGGCAGTCCCTTCTCAACCATGGGAAGAAATAGCTATGGACTTTTTTTTTAAATCCCATTTATATCCCACCCTTCTCTGAAGACTCAGGGCAAATCAATGTGCTTAGCAATAGGCTTAATTCTATGTATATGCCTGCTTATTAGGGCTTTCGTCCCTCCCCAAGCGGCATTATTACAAAGTCAGCTTATTGCCCCCAACTTTATTGTAGACCTACCCAACAGTAGAGGAAATACTGTCATCTGGACTGTGATACATCTGTTTTCGAAGCAGGCTCACTTTATCACCTGTAAAGGACTCCCATCTGCACAACGACTGACTAAGTATGACTTAAAGCTGCCTTTGATATGGGCCAGAGACCAGGTGAAACTGACATTATGAGTTCAGGCAGCAAAAAAGAGATTGTTGGGCAATGATGTTGCTGTGGTTAAGTGCAAGTGAGGAATGATTCTGTGTTGCCTATTCCTGCTCAAGGGAATGTACAGGGTTGGATCTCATGAGAACCTTTGGAGCTGTGGCTTGGATTTTTCCCCCCACCAAAATAATAATAATAATAATAATAATAATAATAATAATAATAATAATAATAATAATAATAATAATAATAATAATAATAGACTTCCGGGTGGCAAGGCTCCATCGATGGTGGCCATTCCAGCCGTCAGCCCCGTTGTTTTCCGTGGAGCCACTAAAAACAGCAACAATCAGCTGTTTGGCGGCTCGGAAACCCTCTCCTCAGGAGAAGAGGGGGGGTGAGCGTTTAGGTAGAGGTAGAGCTCCCCTACACCACCAGAGCTCAAATTCTGGTGGTTGAAGTGTGTGAGCCCACCCGAAGCCTGAATTTGCTCCAGACTCCGGAACTCCTCTGTTCCAAGGCTTTGGAGCAGAGCAGGACGCTGCAACCATCCCTGCTATCAATAATTAATTGTGGATTACCTGGATGCAGGCAGAGCTGTGCAGGAGAATACTGTAATAGCAAGTATTTGAACTTTGAATACTTTGAGAGAAAGCTGCAAGCGGTGTGGAAAGTGAAAGTGCATAATAGAAATTAACTGGGTGTTAAGATGGCTTCTAAACCAACTAAAGTTCCTAGAAGTGCTGGTGCTTCACCAGTTCAGCATTCTTTGTTACAGGCTTTGATGCCTCCTCCTGTGGCACCCGCACCCGCACCCGCATTAACAATAAAAGATTTACAAGATGCTTTACAAGATGCTTTAAAAACACAATCCCAAAAAATAGCTGAACTTATTGAGGAGAAGAATACTGAAATAAGAGCAGACATTTTGGCTGCATTTCAAGGGCTTGCAGTTTGTATTGAGCATTTGGATGATCGCGTGGAAGAGCTCAGTCAAAACAATATGAGATTAGATGCTAAAATGTTGGATGCTGAAAATGTGATGGAAAAGATCGATGATGATGTAGTTATGATACAATATAGAGATATGGAGTTTGCTTTGAGGATCAGAGGTTTGAAAGAAGATCCTAAGGAAGATTTGAAAGAATTATTGGCAAAAGCTCTTGAACCGGTTTTGGAGCGTCCAGCAGAAGATATTATGGGGGATATAGACAAAATATTTTGTGTTAACTCTTGGATTGCAAGACAAAGAAAGTTACCTAGAGATGTGGTGGTTTATTTTACAAAGAAATCAATTAGAAATGTGGTCATCCAAGCCTTCTATAACAACAGATTTACAGTTGCTGAGCAAGAAGTTTTAATTCTGAAAGAGATTCCTCCAAGAATTTTAAGGAAAAGAAAAGAATTTGCTTTCTTGGCAGATGAATTAAAGAAATGGCAGGTTCAGTTTAGATGGGAGATTCCAGCAGACATGGCGGTGATGTATGCAGGCACGAGATATCGTCTTAATACAGTTTTGCAGGCACGAGATTTTTATTCTAATATTTTGAAAGCAGGTTCTCCGCCATCTTCAGAATTTAAAGGAAGGAATGGTGAAGGAGAGCGTCTTTCGCAAATGGAGAGTATACAAGGAGCTGAAGGAGCTACTCTGCAGAAGGATAAAGAATCCCAGCAAATCACAGAAGTGGATCAGTCCCAGGTGCCAACAGAAGAGGTTAGAGAACAAAGAATGACACGGGCTGCAATTAGACGAATGAGACAAGAACAAGAACAACAGAAAGCTACAATTATATCTCAAAAACCTACTTACAGTGAAGCAGTGGGAGAAGCGAAACTGAAGAGAGTGCAGGTGGTCTTGGAAGAGGCGCTCCGAAAGCTTCAGGTCACAAAAGATGGTGACAAAGTTTCTAACGTGGAATATTAACGGATTATATTCCCCGCACAAGAGAAAGAAAGTATTTCAGTATTTAAAACAATTTAGAAATGATGTTATTTGTCTACAGGAAACGCATATTCGAGCAGCTGATCAAAAATATTTGATAAATTTTAGGCTGGGTACACAGTTTATTGCGTCTGCTCCAGACAAGAAAAATGGAGTAGTTATTTATGTCAAGAATAACTTAACAGATAATTTAATTGAAACAGATAAACAAGGAAGATATGTTATAATTGAATTATTAATAGAAGGCAAGAAAATACTTTTGGTTGGATTATACGCTCCTAATCAACAGCAAGGAGAATTTTATAAACTATTACATAGCAAGATAACTCAATGGGATTATAAATCCTGTATTTTTATGGGAGACTGGAATGGTGTTTTGGATGTACAGAAGGACAAAAAAGATCTTTTTAGAAATATACCAAGTCATGCTAGATTGCCTAAATCTTTTTTTGAGATGAAAGACGATTTGGAATTGAGAGATGTTTGGAGAGAAAGAAATTTGCAAGAAAAAGACTTTACCTTTTTTTCCGATAGGCATCAATCTTTTTCCAGGATTGATTTTGTATTAATTACTAATGATTTTTTTTCTAGGATTAAGAAGATAAAGATATGTCCAAGAACTATATCAGATCATAGTCCAGTATGGTTGGAAATAGAAAAAGACAATGGAGACAGGCGGTCTTGGAGGCTAAATGAAAATTTGTTTAGATATCAAGAAAATGTGGAAGAGTGTAAAAAACAGATGAAAGATTTTTTTAATATGAATATGTACAAGGGTACTTCTATTGAAATGGTTTGGGATGCAAGCAAAGCTTATATGAGAGGAGTGTTAATATATTTGAACAATAAACATAGACGTAAACGTAAGCGAAAAGAATTAGAGGAGGAAATTAAGAGGAAAGAGAAGGCTTTAATTTTGAATCCATCTGATAGGAAGATTAAAGAGGTAATTACTTTATTAAGAGGCCAGTTTGATATGTTGATGGCAGATCAAGTGGCTACCAATTTACGGTATGTTAAACACAATACTTTTCGTAATGCTAATAAGTCGGGTAGGTGGTTAGCTTACTTGTTAAGGAAGAAACAAAGGTCACGTAATATAGATAGAATAGATTACAAGGGTAAAGTGGTGTTTCAGCAGAATATTATTAAAAAGGCCTTTGTTGATTTTTATTCTAAGTTGTATGTCAGGGACAAGATTCAAGATGTAGATATAGATAGATATTTACGAGAAGTTAATATCCCTGTTCTTACACAAGAGCAAAGGGAAGGGATGAATCAATTGATAAATGATGAAGAAATTATTTTAGCAATTAAGCAATTAAAGGTGGGGAAAGCACCAGGAACAGATGGTCTGACTGCCGTCTATTATAAAGTTTTACAGTTAGAAATAGTGGAACCTTTAAGAGAACTGTTTAGGACAATTCAATTGGGAGGAGAAGTGCCTCCATCGTGGAAAACAGCCTTTATATCATTGATTCCGAAGGAAGATCAAGATATTACTCAAGCCAAAAATTATAGGCCAATATCGCTTTTAAACACTGATTATAAGATATTTGCAAAAATCTTAGCAAATAGATTAATGAAGGTAATGCAGCAAATGATTCATAGTGATCAAACTGGATTTATAAGTGGTAGACAAATGAAGAATAATGTGAGACATATTGTAGACTGATTGGAATTTTTGGATAGAAATAACCAGGTCTCTGCAGCGCTGATCTTTTTGGATGCTGAAAAAGCCTTTGATCAATTGGACTGGCAATTTTTATTTAAGGCATTGGAGAAAATGGAGTTTGGGGATAATTTTTTACAACCTATTAGGGCAATATATCAGAAGCAAACAGCTCAAATAATAGTTAATGGTAGTTTGACAGAAACATGTAATATTGAAAAGGGTACAAGACAGGGGTGTCCGTTGTCACCTTTGCTGTTTGTTTTAACATTGGAAATATTATTGATTAAAATACGAGATTCAAATAAAATTAAGGGAATTAAAATAAGAGATCAAGATTGAGAGCATTTGCGGATGACCTGGTTATTACAGTAAGTCAACCGACTTACTCAGTTTTAGAATTGATGGAGATAATAACGTCATATGGAAAAGTTTCTGGATTTAAGATAAACACGCAAAAAACTAAAATACTGTCTAAAAATATGACTATAGAACAAAAGGTTGTTTTAGAAGAGTTAACGGGATTTGAAATACCATATTTTCTGGCGTATAAGACGACTGGGCGTATAAGATGACCCCCTATATTTCCTGTTAAATTATAGGGTTTGGGCTATACTCGCCGTATAAGACTACCCCTCTTCCAACGCACACCAAATAAAAATTAAAAAACATCAGATTTGATTTTAATATGGTAATTTTAATTCAAATGCTTATGACATGCAGGTACTTAGTAGGAAAACTGTCACTTATAAACATAAGGCTGTTTGTCATCAAACATGTAAACATAAAACAGTGCAAGTGGATTAAACATAATAATAATAATAATAATAATAATAATAATAATAATAATAATAATAATAATAATAATAATAAGAAGAAGAAGAAGAAGAAGAAGAAGAAGAAGAAGAAGAAGAAGAAAAAGAAGAAGAAGAAGAAGAAGAAGAAGAAGAAGAAGAAGAAGAAGAAGAAGAAGAAGAAGAAGAAGAAGAAGAAGTTGGAAGGGACCTTGGAGGTCATCTAGTCCAACCCCCTGCTAAGGCAGGAAACCCTATACCATTTCAGACAAATGGCTGTCCAGTCTCTTCTTAAAAACTTCCAGTGTTGGAGCATTCACCACTTCTGGAGGCAGGTTGTTCCACTGGTTAATTGTTCTAACTGTCAGGAAGTTTCTCCTTAGTTCTAGGTTGCTTCTCTCCTTGACTAGTTTCCATCCATTGCTTCTTGTCCTGCTTTCAGGTGCTTTGGAGAATAGCTTGGCTCCCTCTTCTTTGTGGCAGCCCCTGAGATATTGGATCACTGCTATCATGTCACCCCTTACCCTTCTCTTCGTTAAACTACACATACCCAATTCCAGCAACCGTTTCCTATTTTCCTAATTCACTTTTTCACTTTTCCTAATTCACTCTAAAGCTTTCCCTGCGCAGAGCCTTAAGTAACACCAGCTGCCTGTAATTAGTGCAGGTTCGCATCCCACCAGGCTCAAGGTTGACTCAGCCTTCCATCCTTACGAGGTAGGTAAAATGAGGACCCAGATTGTTGGGAGCAATAAGCTGACTTTGTAATAATGCTGCTTGTGGGGGGGGGGTGAAAGCTCTAATAAGCAGGCATATACATAGAATGAAGGCTATTGCTAAGCACATTGATTTGTGCTTTAAATTGTAAGCCGCCCTGAGTCTTCGGAGAAGGGCGGGATATAAATGGGATTTAAAAAAAGACCAAATGGGAGATCCGCTCCAGGTTTTCCAGCCAGCCCGCCCAGTTCCTGAGTCAAATGTGTCCTTAGAGCTAAGCAGCTGCTCTGGCTGCGGCATTCCCCACCTGCCTTTCAAGTTTGGATAGACTACAGCTGCTCTTCAACTTTAGAAGGAAAGACGCCCAGACCCCAGCCTGTAAAAAATCACAGACTGCAGCTTCTACTCCAATTGGTCCCACTTTCCCTGCGCAGACTAAATGGGAGATCCGCTCCAGGTTTTCCAGCCAGCCTGCCCAGTTCCTGAGTCAAATGTGTCCTTAGAGCTAAGCAGCTGCTCTGGCTGTGGTATTCCCCACTTGCCTTTCAAGTTGGGATAGACTACAGCTGCTCTTCAACTTTAGAAGGAAAGACGCCCAGACCCCAGCCTGTAAAAAATCACAGACTGCAGCTTCTACTCCAATTGGTCCCGCTTTCCCTGCACAGACTAAATGGGAGATCCGCTCCAGGTTTTCCAGCCAGCCCTGTCCCTAAAGTTTCAGCACCCAGCGTATAAGACAACCCCTGACTTTTGAGAAGATTTTCATGGGTTAAAAAGTAGTCTTATACGCCAGAAAATACGGTAGTTAAAAAAATTAAATATTTGGGGGTATATCTTTCGGCTTCAAATGTAAAATTATACAAAAAAAAATTATGAATTGTTATGGTCAAAATACAAAAAGAGCTAGATAGTTGAAAAAAAATTACAATTATCCTTATTGGGAAGAATTGCAGCAGTTAAAATGAATGTTTTGCCAAAAAATTTATTTTTGTTTCAAATGATACCTATACTTAAAAAGGACTCAAATTTAGAGGAATGGCAGAAAGGTATTAATAAATTTGTTTGGGCAAGGAAAAGACCACGAGTTAAATTTAAGATAATGCAAGACGTACGTGAAAGAGGTGGTCTTAAAATGCCTAATCTTAAATTATATTATGAGGCTGCTGCTTTATCTTCAATTAGTGATTGGTTTAATTTAACACAAGGGAGATTATTAAATCTCGAGGGTTGTGATTTGTTATTTGGTTGGCATGCATATTTATTGTATGACAAGAAGGTGGATAATGTTTTTAAGACACATATATTAAGGTATGCTCTGTTGCGAGTATGGAAAAAATATAGATATAAGTTAAATTATAAAATACCAATTTGGGCAATACCTAAACATGCAATAGAAAATATAAATGTGGGATTTAAACATGATGTGATTACATATAAAGAAATTTTAAGGATAGAAAGGAATGTATGGCAATTAAAGCCATATAATAGTTTAAAAGGAGAAAAGATTGTACAAACTTGGTTCCAGTATGGGCAGTTACAAGCAAGATGGAAAGAAGATCAGAAAGTTGGTATCTCGAAAACTGATGGAAATTTGGTAAAACAAATTAGAGATCAAGGTCAAGCACATATAAGAAGGATATATAATGCATTGGTAGAAATTGACTTAGAAACGGAACTTGTTAAAGATTGTATGATAAAGTGGGCCCAGAACTTTCAGGAGGTTATAACAATGGATACTTGGGAAAAGATTTGGGTCAGAAATGTAAAATTTACACAGACTCAAAATGTAAGAGAGAATTTTTATAAAATGTTTTATAGATGGCATTTAGACCCTAAAAAATTAGCAAGTATGTATCCGAACTGCCAGCCTAAATATTGGAGGTGTGGCTGTGAGGATGCAATGTATTATCATATATGGTGGACTTGTAAAAAAGTTAAAGCTTTTTGGATTAAAATTTGGTGGAATATGCAGAAAATATTTAAGAAGAAGATAAGGTTTTCTCCACAGTTATTGTTCTGTACCAGCCTGCTACCGGCCTTGCAGAAAAGGCAACCCCTTTACAAACGGCAAGAGGCTGGAATGACGTCTGCCAAATTTATTACAAAAACAAACAAGACACGAACCAAGATACAGGAGCTTTGAAACACTATCTGAGCGGTTGCTTTCAGCAAACCAGCCCTCCCCACACAAGTCCTTTATAAAGAGTTCAGGGCATGGCTTCTCTCTCCCTCCTTCCGAGAAGCCCCATTGCCTTCCTCTGTTTACTCCTACTTGACTGCCTCCTGCGTCGGGCATCCTTGAACAGGGCCAGCTGTGGGTCATCTTCATCCACACTGTCAGGCTCACACAGCTGGGTCTCCATGGTGACCAAGTGGGAGGGGCCTGCCTGAGGGCTATCATCAGCAAGGTCTTCAACACCCCCCTCCTCCTCTGAGTCGTCCGACCCAACTGCCGAACCCACAGGCTGACCCTGAATCACAAGACTATCCCGCACGGCAGGGCCCTTCCAACGGGTCTGCCGATCCGGATGCGGTTGGGATGGAAATTGTTCATGAAAAGTGGTCACCAAAGCAGGGGCATGAACGGTGGTTGCGTCTTCCCAGGTGAACTACTCTGGTCCGTAGCCTTTCCATTCAATCAGGTACTGGAAACGACCTTTCAGCCAACGGGAGTCCCTGATGCTGGCGACCTCGTACTCGGGGGTGCTGTCTCCATCACGAGGTCCTGATGGGGGAGGTTCCGCTCGGCGGAGTAGACAGGCCGGTTGCTCAGGGACCAACAGAGACCGATGAAAGACTGGGTGCATGCGCAGGGAACGTGGCAGAGTTAAGCGATAGGCGACCGGATTGATGACAGCCTCGACTGGGAATGGTCCTAAATATCGGTGATCTAACTTTCTCACCGGCCGTGTTGACGGTAGGTTCCTGGTGGACAACCAGACCCGATCTCCCACCGATAGTGGAGGCGTATCCCACCTTGACCGGTCAGCAAACCTTTTGTAATCGGCCTTGGCCTTCTCTAACTGACGTCGCACCAATCGATGGATCGCCTGTAACTCTGCCATGAAGTCGTTCGCTGCCGGCTCTGGTGAGTCCACGGGAGAAAGGGGGAAAAACCGGGGGTGATATCCCACATTGGCCAAGAACGGTGTCATCTGTGTGGAGGTGTGCTGCGAATTGTTAAATGCAAACTCAGCTATGGCCAGATAGTCCACTCAATTGTTTTGCTGCAGATTGACGTAGCAGCACAGATATTCCAGAATACCGATGACCTTCTCGGTTCCCCCATCAGTTTGAGGATGACGCGCGGACGAGAGGCAAATCTTGATATCCAACGCATGCATCAACTCCTGCCAGAAGCGGGATGTAAACTGGGCCCCCCTATCAGAGACGACTCTATCAGGGAGGCCGTGCAGCCGAAACACCTGCTGAATGAACATACGACTAGTGGCGCGGGTTGACAGTAAGCCGCGACAGGGGATGAAGTGCGCCATCTTGGTCAGCATGTCCACCACCACATACACTGTCGTAAAACCAGAGGATGGGGTAAATCCGTCAAGAAGTCCATGGACACAGCCCCCCAGGGTCTTTTGGGTGTCGGCAAGGGCTGCAGTAATCCAGGCAGGGCCCCTGTCGCTGACTTGGCCTGTCTGCATGGGATGCAGGAGGTGACATAGGACTGGACGTCGTGTCAGACCCGGGGCCACCAGAAGGTACGGGAGACCAGGTTCAGGGTCTTGAACAGGCCAAAATGCCCCGCCACCGGGTTATCGTGACACTGGCTGAGGATGAGTCCCCTGAGTGGCCCTCCCGGAATGTAGAGCCAGTCACGATAATACAAGAGTCCATCCGTGACCGTCCAAGGAGAATCTGGCCCCACCTCCTCCTTCCGCTGAGCCACCCACACCTCCTCCTGCTGAGCCTCCCGGATCCGAGCCCGTATATCAACCGGCTCCTGCACTGCAGCAAAAGACTCGACGGGGATCACTGTCTTGGGCAGAAGCTTGTCTTCCACTCGGGAATATTCGGGCTTCCAGGACAGAGAATCCGCTCTTTGATTGTGCCCGCTAGGTATGTACCGAACTCGGAAGTCGAACCTCGCAAAGAAAAGAGACCACCGGATCTGGCGTTGGTTCAAATTCCGAGCGGTCTGCAGGCTTTCCAAATTCTTTTTTTTTATTGAAGAGTTTTACAGTACATTTTATTTATAAAAAAAAAAACCCTCCCAACCCCCTCCCCTCTTCCCAACCCTCCCCAACACTTCCCTCCCTCCCCCTCCCCCCTCCCCGACTTCCCAGAGGTAAATACAAGGTATAGAAGTACAAACAATCATAATCTACTGTATGCAAACAACAATAGACTATTAAATCTATCGCACTTTAACTCTTATAAAATGACTACAAGCAGTATAAATATCACATCAGCAGTTATTCAAATGCTAAATGAAACTTTTTAGTCCCATATTTATTCTGGATATAGTCAATCCATTTTTTCCACTCCACCATATATCTCTGTTGCGAATGGTCTTAAAAATACGCTGAGATCTTTGCCCTTTCCGCCAGGTTGCAAACTTTTAAAGTCCATTCTTCTATAGTCGGCAGTTCTTCCTTCCAATATTGCCCTACTAAAAGTCTTGCTGCCGTGATTAAATTCAACATCAACTTAGTGTCCACAACAGTAGTGTCAGTAGTAATGCCCAGTAAAAACAATTGCGGACAAAACTTTATCCTTTTCTTTATAATAAATTATTATAAAAAGTTGCTGCCTGAAATGATTGAACCCTTAAAGATCTTGTTTAATGAGATTCAGACTGGAGGCGCAGTTCCTCCATCATGGAGGACAGCTTTTGTATCGTTGATCCCAAAGGAGAATCAAGATCTTACTCAACCTAAAAATTATAGACCTATATCGCTTTTAAATACAGATTATAAGATTTTTGCTAAAGTATTGGCTAATAGGTTAATGCAAGTTTTGAAACAAATGATTCATAATGATCAATCGGGATTTATATCTGGGAGGTATATGAAATATAATGTAAGACAAATTGTTAACTTGCTTGAATATTTGGATAAGAACAACCAAGTCTCCGCAGCATTGATATTTTTGGATGCAGAGAAAGCCTTTGACCAATTGAATTGGCAATTTTTATTAAGAGTCGTTGAGGAGATGAATTTTGGAGAAGGTTTTCTACATGCTATTAAAGCTATATATCAACAACAAACTGCACAAATTATAGTTAATGGGGGATTAACAGAGACTTTTAAAATTGAAAAAGGTACAAGACAGGGTTGCCCCCTATCACCATTATTGTTTGTTTTAACATTAGAGATTTTACTAATTAAAATTTGAGAGTCCTCTTTGATAAGGGGAATTAAAATAAAACAGAATGATTATAGATTGAGAGCTTTTGCTGATGACTTGGTTGTGACAATATCCCAACCGTTACAGTCGGTTATAGACTTGATGGAAATTATAATTCAGTATGGTAAGGTTTCTGGGTTTAAGGTGAATAGTAATAAGACTAAGATATTATCCAAGAATTTATCTATGAGTGAAAGGGATATGTTATCTGAATTAACAGGTTTTGAAATAGTGAAGAAGGTTAAATATCTAGGAGTATATATTGCAGCCTCAAATGTAAAATTGTATAAGAATAATTATGAAACACTATGGTTGAAGGTACAAAGGGACTTAAATAATTGGGAAAAATTACAATTATCATTACTGGGAAGAATTGCAGTTGTTAAAATGAATGTTCTACCAAAGTTTCTCTTTTTGTTTCAGATGATACCTATATTGAAAAAGGATGCCAACCTTGATCAATGGCAGAAGGGTATTAACGAATTTATCTGGGCGGGGAAAAAACCAAGAGTTAAATTCAAGACTTTACAAGATGCCAGGGAAAGAGGGGGACTCAAGGTGCCGAACTTGAAATTGTACTATGATGCGGTTGCCTTGACCTGGGTTAGTGATTGGCTTAATCTAACTAACAAGAGAATACTGCATCTTGAGGGATGGGATTTGGTATATGGATGGCATGCATACTTGCTTTATGATAAGAAGGTAGACAGGGCTTTTAAATCTCATATTCTTAGAAGTGCTTTATTGCGTGTCTGGAAAAAGTATTATTATTTTTTTTTAATTTAAAAAGTTTTACAATACATTTTGACTTTAATCCCCCCCTCCCCCACCCCTATCCCTCTCCCCCACTCCCTCCCCCCCCGACTTCCCAGAGCTAAATACAGGGCATAAAATCAAAAAACAAACATAAACACCCCTATATTATCAACAATAAACTATAAATTCTATCTCTCTCTAGCTCATATAAAATGAATACAAACAATATTAATATTACAAATAAAGTAGAGAAGAAAAAGAGGAAAACAAAAAAAGATCTTTACTCAAAATAAATTTTCTTAATCCCAGTCCTTATTCATATTAATTTCAAAAAAAAGGGAAAAGAAAAAAAAACTTTCACCTGCTATTTGCATTCTCCCACCTTTCTCTAATTTCCAAACAAATTCTCAGTTACGCACCAAAAGCGCTTATCTCTGTTAATCTTAATAATCTCCAACCAAACTAAACTATAATCTAAAATAGTTCTTGCGTGTATCACGCCAAATGTCTCACAGTTCCAAATCATCCTTAAGTTCAAATAAAAGTTCAAATAAAAAGAGTATATATATAAAAAATTTTTTTAAGCAATCTCTAAGACAACTTGTTATTAATTAGGTGCTTACATACCCACTCTTAGTTCAACACATACTTTAAGTCCGTAACCCTAATATACTTTTCTAGCAAGCAAATAACATCAATCTTAAATTGTATAAAATATTAAAAAAAAAGAAAAAAAAACTTTCTTTCTCCTCTATAATAATTTTACTCCATTGACAGTCTAATCTAAAAATTTAATCAGCAATCTTAACACCCCAAAACTTTTGGAGCACCTCTGATAAAGACCCAACCCCATTTCCGCCCCACCCAAGATGGCGGACGTGCTCGGCTGAGCTCTGCGAGCACCAGCTGTTAGGCGTCCCTTGGGAGCCCCTCATGAGCCTTCGGGCTTTTTGAGTATGGGGATTGAGGGGTTGGGGAATTAGGCAGCGAGACAACTAGGAGGTCGACGAAGCTGGCAAGGACTTACTCCATCTGCTGAGCTGCCCGTCTGCTGGCCCTGCTGTTTTTCGGCTGCTTCCTGTTGTCCGCCGGCTGTTTCTCTTTGCTGCCGCCTTTTTCGGACTATTTACGGCTGCTTGGGGCCGCCCGCTGGCCCTGCTGTTTGTCGCCTGCTTCTTGCTGTCTCCCGGCGATCTTTTCCAGCGGCTGCTTTTTCGGACCATTTGCGGCTGCTTGGGCCGACGCCGGCTGTCTTCTTCTTTGTCAGCTGTTTCTCCCCGGTTTGTCTGCGGCTGCTCGGGGCTGACGCCGGCGTTTTTTTTCCTGCTCCTCGGGCCTTTTGGGCCGCCTAGGCGTTCCCGGACTGGCCCCGGTTGTCGGGGTGGACGCCGGTGAATCTGCTCGGGCGGCGGCGATTTCGGGCGATGACGAAGGCGGCAATGATGGTGATGGCGGCAATGGCGGCAATGGCGTGGGCGGTGTCCCCGGCGCTGGTTGCGGTGGTGTCTGGGCCGCGCCTGGCGCCGACGGCGGCCTGCGCTCGGCAGCAGCGGCGGCAATACGTGTTCGGCGGCGACGGCGAAGATGGTATGTTCTGGCCGTTTTTAGCGGCCCAACAGCTGATGAGACATTTCTGGGGCCTGCTTTTGGACTGCTTACGGCTACACCAGCATTTCTTGGTCCGTGTGCCCGTTTGCCGGCGACTGACTTCGAGCTTTCTCGGCTTTTGGCCCTCTCGCCAGCGGTGGGATTTCCATGTTGCCCTATTTCGCCTTGGGCTGCTCTTTAGCGGCACTGTCGCCCTCGGGCCGTTTCGACGGTGGAAAGGGCGACTGTTAGTCATCTTGGCGGCGACGGCGTCTTCAGTCCATTCAGTGGCGGAGAAGATGACCGCGGATCATCATAAGGGTACTAGGATGACGTGGTTCCCCCACCGCCTTTGGACTGCTTTTGCAGCGATGTTCGCAATTTGGACCATCTTCACTATCCTGGCCTGCTTGCCCTTTTTGTCTCGGACATATGGACATATATACTTATCATCTTATCTGCCTACCTTCCCCCTCTCCCCTTGGATTTTTGGGACATAACTGGGTATCGGCCACGGTGGGAGAGTGGCTTGACTTTATCCATCTGCGACCCCATGGAGGTGAGAGCTCTATGGGGTTGCCTACCCAGAGGATATCTGGCCCACCTCCAGGAACAGAGTTGCAACCCGTCGTGAGAGGGCGGGGGGTGGCCTGTCTCTGGGGGCACCCAACTGAGTGGCAGTGAAGTTGGGTGGGGACCAAGATACCTGTCTTTATGCTTCGATCCTCCCACTAATTGGGACGCCTTTCCTGGACTTGCTAGACTTATGCGGAAATATACTAGCACGGATTTGTGTGCCCTCAGGGGAGCCCCCCTCTCCTGGGTGCGACCCGCCTCTTTAGACACCTTCAACCTCGATGACGGGCCCGAGTTTTGGGACCCTGAGAGATGGCCGGGCAGGGGCAGGGGCCGTCAATATAAAGTTAACAGAAGGCCCCTGATTACTTTTTTATCTAGATTTTTTATAGGGTTAGGGAGGGGGGTGGGTGATAAGGGTTGTCTGGCCTTGGGGGGTGGCCAATCAACCATGGTTCAGGCCGGACTTGGGTCTGACCACGCGGCGGGAGAACGGGGTGTCGCTGTCTCCGGAGCTCACGAGCGGGTCGTGGGATTACCAATTCCCACGACGGGGAATGGCAGCAGGCGGATAGACAGGGGGCCGTATCGCTACCGGGAGGGCCATCTCCGCTACTTGCAAGCGGTGAGGCGCTCCGACCCTCTGCTTCTTCCCCGAGGTTCCGGGAGCGAGGATGTGCAGCCTCCTGAGCTCCGGCTGGTGTATCTGAATGCCAGGTCCGTGGTTAACAAAGCTCCCCTCGTTAGGGATTTAGTTGAGGGTGAGCATGCGGACCTGGCCTGCATCACGGAGACCTGGTTGGGCCCAGAGGGTGGGGTCCCTTTGGTTGACATCTGCCCACCAGGCTTCCGGGTGCTGCACCGGCCTAGAGCTCAAGGTAGGGGTGGGGGAGTGGCGGTTATCATTAGGGAGACCTTATGTCCGCGGGAGACCACCGTTTCTCAGATAGTCGGGTGTGAGTCTCTCTTTGTGAGATTTGGTTCTGGGGCGCAGTTGGGTTTGCTGCTGACGTACATTTCGCCTAGTCGTACAGCGGCAGCCCTGCCCGAGCTGCTTGATATCCTCTCAGGGTTGGTGGTTGAGTTTCCCAAACTTATAGTTTTGGGAGACTTCAATCTACCATCCCTGGGAGGCTCATCTGAGCTAGCTCGGGAGTTCATGGCTTCCATGACGGCCATGGACCTGACGCAAGTAATTTCTGAACCAACTCATGAGGGAGGCCACACTCTTGACCTGATTTTTTTATCTAGACGGTGGTTGGATGATCTTGGTGGGGGCTCTCCATTTATTATGCCCCTGTCATGGACCGATCATCATCTCCTGCGGATGGTCTTCCGTTTTGCCACCCCCCGCCGTGGGGATACGGAACCAATTAGATGGTACCGCCCCAGACGCTTAATGGATCCTGACAGATTCCAAGCGGCGCTGGGGTCCCCACCTGCCTCCATTGCTCACAGCTCGGCGGATGCCTTAGTGGAAACCTGGGAAAGGGCAGCCACTGAGGCACTTGACCGGGTTGTACCCTTGCGGCCCCTGACCCGGCGCAGATCCCAGCGAGCTCCATGGTTCTCCGCGGAGCTCCGGGAGATGAAGCGTCGGAAACGGGGCCTAGAGAGCTGTTGGAGGTCGAGCCGATCCGAACCCGACCGGTTGCGGTTAAGAACCTATATTAGGTCTTATCTCGCAGCGATGAGGGTGGCGAGGTGTAATTACTTCTCTACCCTCATTGCGTCCGCAGATAATCGCCCGGCCGCCCTGTTTAGGGTGACTCGCTCACTTCTTAATCAGGAGGTGAGGGAGGATCCCTTGCAGGGTCGTGCCGAGGAATTTAGTCAACATCTGTCGGATAAAATCGCTCGGATTCGGACCGGTTTGGACTCCAGCTGGGCAGAGTCAGGCGATCAGGACACGGACGGTCTTGTCAATGTTATCTGGGAAGAGTTTGATTCTGTGACCCCTGATGAAGTGGACAGGATTATGGGGAGGCTGAGCTCCTCCACATGTTTGTTGGACCCGTGCCCTTCCTGGCTGGTTTATGCAGCTAGGGAGAGGACACGAGGCTGGCTCCTGGCGGTTATATCTGCTTCTTTGAGTGAGGGTTATTTCCCCACCGTCTTGAAGGAGGCGGTGGTGAGACCTCTCCTCAAGAAGCCTGCCTTGGACCCAGCTGTATTGAACAACTTTCGTCCGGTCTCCAACCTTCGCTTTCTTGCGAAGGTTGTTGAGAGTGTGGTGGCGCATCAGCTCCCTCTGGTCCTGGATGAAGCGGATTATCTGGACCCCTACCAATCGGGTTTCAGGCCCGGGTACAGCACGGAGACGGCATTGGTCGCTCTGGTGAATGATCTCTGGAGGGCTCGGGACAGGGGATATTCCTCTGTCCTAGTCCTATTAGACCTCTCGGCGGCTTTCGATACCATCGACCATGGTATCTTGCTGCGGCGTCTCAGGGGATTGGGAGTGGGAGGCACGGTTCTTCGGTGGTTCTCCTCCTATCTCCTGGGACGTTCGCAGTCGGTGTTGGCAGGGGGGCAGAGATCGACCCCGAGGTCTCTCGCTTGTGGAGTTCCTCAGGGGTCGGTTCTCTCGCCTCTCCTGTTCAACATCTACATGAAACCGCTGGGTGAGATCATTCGTGGTTTTGGAGTTGGGTATCATCAATATGCCGATGATACCCAACTTTTCTTTTCGACCCCAAACCACCCCAGTGATGCCCTCGCTGTGATGTCCCGTTGCCTGGAGGCGGTTCGGGTCTGGATGGGGAGGAACAGACTTCAGCTCAACCCTGACAAGACTGAGTGGCTGTGCATTCCGGCATCCCGGGACATTCAAAATGTTCCACCTCTTTCTATGGGGGGTGAGCTCTTACCCCCCGTGGATAGGGCTCGCAACTTGGGAGTCCTCCTAGATTCACGGCTTACCCTAGAAGATCATGTAGTGGCCGTGACTAGGGGGGCTTTTGCCCAGGTTCGCCTGGTGCGCCAGTTGCGGCCCTATCTGGACCGGGATGCCCTGTGCACGGTCACTCATGCGCTCGTGACCTCTCGCCTTGACTACTGTAATGCTCTCTACATGGGGCTTCCCTTGAAGACCACTCGGAGGCTCCAACTGGTACAGAATGCGGCCGCGAGAGTTGTCTTGGGAGTTTCCCGGTACTCCCATGTTACACCTTTGCTCCGCGAGCTGCATTGGTTACCAGTTGTCTTCCGGGTGAGGTTCAAGGTCTTAGTTATGATCTTTAAGTCCCTACATGGCATGGGTCCGGGGTACCTCGGGGACCACCTGCTGCCGGCTTCAACTCCCCTCCGCCCTGTGCGTTCCCACAGAGAGGGCCTCCTCAGGGTGCCTCCGGTCAGGGAATGCCGACTGGCGGCCCCCAGGGGGAGAGCCTTCTCTGTGGGTGCCCCGGCTTTGTGGAACCAACTGCCGGTGGAGCTCCGGACGGCATCGGACCTCCGAATTTTCCGTCGTGGTCTGAAGACCCATTTGTTTGAATTGGCCGGTCTGGCCTGATGGGGGAGTTGGGTTTTAAATTGTCTTTTTAGATTGTATTATTGTTTTTAATTGGGCACTGATTTAATCTTTGTTTTAACTTTTGTATAGTATTGTATTTTTATTTATATGCCCTGTGAACCGCCCTGAGTCCCCAGGGAGAAGGGCGGTATATAAATTAAATAAAACATAAACATAAACATAAACATTATAAGTTAAATTATAAAATACCGATTTGGGGAATTCCTGGACACGCGATAAAGGGCGTATCTATGGGAGTGAGTATGGATATGGTTTCTTATAAGGAACTACTTAGATTGCAAGGGAATGATTGGCAACTTAAACCAGTAGAGGAGTTAAGACAAGAAAACATAAGTTACTCTTGGTTTCAATATACCCAATTGAAAGCTAGGTGGAAGTCAGTTGGCATCACAACTACAGATCAAAATTTAGTAAAGCAAATTAGAGATCCAAATTGTGCACATATAAAGAGGATATATAATGCTTTAATTGAATTGGATTCGGAAACGGAACTGGTTAAAGACTGCATGATAAAATGGGCACAAAATATTCAGGAACCAATTTCATTGGACACCTGGGAGATAATTTGGGTTAGAAATGTTAAATTTACCCAGGCTCAAAATCTAAGAGAAAATTTTTATAAAATGTTTTATAGATGGCATCTGGATCCCAAGAAATTGTCCAACATGTATCCTAATTTACAGTCTAAATGTTGGAGATGTGGTAGTTTAGAAGCCACCTATTTTCACATGTGGTGGACTTGTAGAAATATAAAAGCTTTTTGGATTAAAATTTGGTGGAACATTCAAAAGATTTTTAAGAGAAAGATAAAGTTTTCCCCGCAATTGTTTTTATTGGGCATTGTTGTAGATTGTGATGTTAAAGAAACTAACTTGATGCCCTGTGAACCGCCCTGAGTCCCATAGGGAGAAGGGCGGTATAGAAATCTCAATAAATTAAATTAAAAATTAAAATGTTGAACATGATAACAGCAGCAAGGTTACTGGTGGGACAATATTGGAAGAAGGATAGTTTGCCCACTGTAGAAGAATGGGTGTTTAAAGTTTCGAATCTTGCAGAAATGTCTAAGATTTCTGCTTATCTAAAGGATCATTCACAGGAAAGATATATTTCAGTTTGGAGGAGATGGATAAATTATATTCAAAACAAATATGGGACTAAAAAGTATCATTTAGCTTATGAGTAGATTTTAGTGGGATATTGTTATTGGTATGTTGTTTGTAGTTATGTTAAAAGAGAGTTAAAGCGCATTATGAATTTGGTTAATTGTATATTATGCATAATTTTTATTTAGAATATGATTATTGTAACTATAATCCTGTGTTTAGCTCTGGGAAGTGGGGGGGAAGTGGGTGGGTTTGGGGTGGGAGGGATTTGGGGATATATTGTAAAATTTTCTTTTTGTAAAACTCTTTAATAAAAAAAAAACTTTATCCTTTTCTTAAATATCTTCTGCATATTCCACCAAATTTTAATCCAAAATGCTTTAACCTTGTTCCACCATATATGAAAATACGTTGCATCTTCACCACCACACCTCCAACATTTAGGCTGGCAGTTCGGATACATACTTGCTAGTTTTTTAGGATCTAAATGCCACCTATAAAACATTTTATAAAAGGTCTCTCTTAAATTTTGAGCTTGCGTAAATTTTACATTTCTCACCCAAATCTTTTCCCAAGTAAGATTGATATGTTTGATATGTGCTTGACCTAGATTTCTAATTTGCTTCACCAAATTTTCATCAGTCATTGAAAAACCAATTTTCTGATCTTCTTTCCACCTGGCCTGTAATTGCCCATACTGAAACCAAGTTTGAACAATCTTTCCTTCTCGTAAGATTTTATACGGCTTCAAATGCCATACATTCCTTTCCAAAGTTAAAATTTCCTTATATGTAGTCACATCATGTTTAAACCCAACACTTATATTTTCTATTGCGTGTTTCGGTATTGCCCATAAAGGTATCTTATAATTTAGCTTATGTCTATGCTTTTTCCAAACTCGCAACAGAGCATGTCTTAAAATATGCACCTTGAACACATTATCCACCTTCTTATCATACAATAGATATGCATGCCAACCGAATAGCAAATCATGACCTTCAAGATTTAATAATCTCACTTGTGTTAGATTAATCCAATCACTTATCACTGACAAAGCAGCAGCTTCATAGTAGTTTAAAATTAGGCATTTTAAGACCACCTCTCTCACGCGTATCCTGCATAATCTTAAATTTAACTCGTGGCCTTTCCCCTGCCCAGACAAATTTATTAATACCCTTTTGCCATTCCTCCAAGTTTGAATCCTTTTTAAGAATAGGTATCATTTGAAATAAAAATAAAAATTTCGGCAAAACATTCATTTTCACTGCTGCAATTCTTCCCAATAAAGACAATTGTAGTTTTTTCCAACTATCCAATTCTTTTTGAACTTTTCCCCATAGCTTTTCATAATTATTTTTATATAGCTTTGCATTTGAGGGTGACAAATATACCCCCAAATATTTAACCCTTTTGACAATTTCAAATCCCGTTAACGGTTCTAAAGCAGCCTTTTGTGATACTGTCATATTCTTAGACAACATTTTAGTTTTTTGTATGTTAACCTTGAATCCAGAAACTTTCCCATATTGCATTATTATCTCCATCAATTCTACAACAGAATTTTCTGGCTGGGTCACCGTAACAACCAGATCGTCTGCAAACGCCCTCAGTCTATAATCCTGATCTGACCGCACGGGGGGAGAACGGGGTGTCGTTGTCTCCGGGGCTCATGAGCGGGTCGTGGGATTACCAATTCCCACGACAGGGAATGGCAGCAGGCGGATAGACAGGGGGCCGTATCGCTACCGGGAGGGCCGTCTCCGCTATTTGCAAGCGGTGAGGCGCTCCGACCCTCTGCTTCTTCCCCGAGGTCCCGGGAGCGAGGATGTGCAGCCTCCTGAGCTCCGACTGGTGTACCTGAATGCCAGGTCCGTGGTTAACAAAGCTCCCCTCGTCAGGGATTTAGTTGAGGGTGAGCATGCGGACCTGGCTTGCATCACGGAGACTTGGTTGGGCCCAGAGGGTGGGGTCCCTTTGGTTGACCTCTGCCCACCAGGCTTCCGGGTGCTACACCGGCCACGAGCTCATGGTAGGGGTGGGGGAGTGGCGGTCACTATTAGGGAGACCTTATGTCCGCGGGAGACCACCGTTTCTCAGATAGTCGGGTGTGAGTCTCTCTTTGTGAGATTTGGTTCTGGGGCGCAGTTGGGCTTGCTGCTGGTGTACATTTCGCCTAGTCGCACAGCGGCAGCCCTGCCCGAGCTGCTCGATATCCTCTCGGGGTTGGTGGTTGAGTTTCCCAAACTTATAGTTTTGGGAGACTTCAATCTACCATCCCTGGGAGGTTCATCTGAGCTAGCTCGGGAGTTCATGGCTTCCATGACGGCCATGGACCTGACGCAAGTAATTTCTGAACTAACTCATGAGGGAGGCCACACCCTTGACCTGATTTTTTTATCTAGACGGTGGTTGGATGATCTGGGTGGGGGCTTTCCATTTATTATGCCCCTGTCATGGACCGATCATCACCTCCTGCGGCTGGTCTTCCGTTTTGCCACCCCCCGCCGTGGGGGTACGGAGCCAATTAGATGGTACCGCCCCAGACGCTTAATGGATCCTGATAGATTCCAAGCGGCGCTGGGGTCCCCACCTGCCTCCATTGCTCACAACTCGGCGGATGCCTTAGTGGAAGCCTGGGAAAGGGCAGCCATTGAGGCACTTGACCGGGTTGTACCCTTGCGGCCCCTGACCTGGTGCAGATCCCAGCGAGCTCCATGGTTCTCTGCGGAGCTCCGGGAGATGAAGCGTCGGAAACGGGGCCTAGAGAGCTGTTGGAGGTCTAGCCAATCCGAACCCGACCGGTTGCGGTTAAGAACCTATATTAGGTCTTATCTCGCAGCGATGAGGGTGGCGAGGTGTAATTACTTCTCCACCTTCATCGCGTCCGCAGATAATCGCCCGGCCGCCCTGTTTAGGGTGACTCGCTCACTTCTTAATCAGGAGGTGAGAGAGGATCCCTTGCAGGGTCGTGCCGAGGAATTTAGTCAACATCTGTCGGATAAAATCGCTTGGATTCGGACTGGTTTGGACTCCAGCTGGGCAGAGTCTGGCGATCAGGACACGGGCGGTCTTGTCAATGTTACCTGGGAAGAGTTTGATTCTGTGACCCCTGATGAAGTGGACAGGATTATGGGGAGGCTGAGCTCCACCACATGTTTGTTGGACCCGTGCCCTTCCTGGCTGGTTTATGCAGCTAGGGAGAGGACACGAGGCTGGCTCCAGGCGATTATATCTGCTTCTTTGAGTGAGGGTTATTTCCCCACCGTCTTGAAGGAGGCGGTGGTGAGACCTCTCCTCAAGAAGCCTGCCTTGGACCCAGCTGTATTGAACAACTTTCGTCCAGTCTCCAACCTTCGCTTTCTTGCGAAGGTTGTTGAGAGTGTGGTGGCGCATCAGCTCCCTCTGGTCCTGGATGAAGCGGATTATTTGGACCCCTACCAATCAGGTTTCAGGCCCGGGTACAGCCCGGAGACGGCATTGGTCGCTCTGGTGAATGATCTCTGGAGGGCTCGGGATAGGGGATATTCCTCTGTCCTAGTCCTATTAGACCTCTCAGCGGCTTTCGATACCATCGACCATGGTATCTTGCTGCGGCGCCTCAGGGGATTGGGAGTGGGAGGCACAGTTCTTCAGTGGTTCTCCTCCTATCTCCTGGGACGCTCGCAGTCGGTGTTGGCAGGGGGGCAGAGATCGGCCCCTAGGTCTCTCGTTTGTGGAGTTCCTCAGGGGTCGGTTCTCTCGCCTCTCCTGTTCAATATCTACATGAAACCGCTGGGTGAGATCATTCGTGGTTTTGGAGTTGGGTATCATCAATATGCCGATGATACCCAACTTTTCTTTTCGATGCCAAACCACCCCAGTGATGCCCTCGCTGTGATGTCCCGTTGCCTGGAGGCGGTTCGGGTCTGGATGGGGAGGAACAGACTTCAACTCAACCCTGACAAGACTGAGTGGCTGTACATTCCGGCATCCCGGGACATTCAAAATGTTCCATCTCTTTCTATGGGGGGTGAGCTCTTACCCCCCGTGGATAGGGCTCGCAACTTGGGAGTCCTCCTAGATTCACGGCATACTTTGGAAGATCATATAGTGGCCGTGACTAGGGGGGCTTTCGCCCAGGTTCGCCTGGTGCGCCAGTTGCGGCCCTATCTGGACCGGGATGCCCTGTGTACGGTCACTCATGCACTTGTGACCTCTCGCCTTGACTACTGTAATGCTCTCTACATGGGGCTTCCCTTGAAGACCACTCGGAGGCTCCAACTGGTACAGAATGCGGCCGCGAGAGTTGTCTTGGGAGTCTCCCGGTACTCCCATGTTACACCTTTGCTCCGCGAGCTGCATTGGCTACCAGTTGTCTTCCGGGTGAGGTTCAAGGTCTTGGTCATGATCTTTAAGTCCTTACATGGCATGGGTCCGGGTTACCTCAGGGACCACCTGCTGCCGGCGTCAACTTCCCTCCGCCCAGTACGTGCCCACAGAGAGGGCCTCCTCAGGGTGCCTCCGGTCAGGGAATGCTGACTGGTGGCCCCCAGTGGGAGGGCCTTCTCTGTGGGCGCTCCGGCATTATGGAACCAACTGCCGGATGGCATCAGACCTCCGAACCTTCCGTTGCGGCCTGAAGACCCATTTGTTTGAATTGGCTGGTCTGGCCTGATGGGGGATTATGGGTTTTTAAATTGGTGTTTTTAGTAATGTATTATTGTTTTTAACTGGGCACTGGTTTAATTTCTTTTTAACTTTTGTATCGTTATTTTATATATGCCCTGTGAACCGCTCTGAGTCCCTAGGGAGAAGGGCGGTATAGAAATCAAATAAAACTAAACTAAAACTAAACTAAACTAAACTGATCTCTTATTTGAATTCCCTTAATTTTTCCCGAATCCCGTATTTTAATCAGTAATATCTCCAATGTTAAAACAAATAGTAAAGGTGACAACGGGCACCCCTGCCTTGTGCTCTTTTCAATATTACATACTTCGGTCAAACTATTATTTACTATTATACGGGCTGTTTGCTTTTGATATAATGCCCTAATTGGTTGTAAGAATTTATCCCCAAAATTCATTTTATCTAATACTTTCAACAAAAATTGCCAATCCAATTGATCAAAAGCTTTTTCAGCATCCAAAAAGATCAACGCTGCAGGGATCTGGTTGTTTCTTTCCAGAAATTCCAACAAATCAACTATATGCCTCACGTTATTCTTCATCTGTCTACCACTTATAAACCCAGTTTGATCACCATGAATTACTTGTTGCAGTACCCTCATTAATCTGTTAGCTAAAACCTTAGCAAATATCTTGTAGTCCGTGTTCAAAAGTGATATTGGTTGACTTCCGGTGGCGGCGCGGCGCCGGAGACAGCCGTTTCGGGCTGCCCGCTGCTCAGCTGTGTTGTTTTCACCCGAAACAGCGCCAATCAGCTGTTCGGGTGAATTTGAAGCCCCCTCCCCGGGAGAAGAGGAGGGGGTGAGGCCCCAGGTAGGGGTTGAGTTCTCCGGGGCTGCCTGAGCTTAAAGCTTGGGCGGCTGAAGGATTGAACTCCCCCGTAGCCTGGGTTGCTCCCAGCTGTTCAGCGTCTCTGCTCTGGAATTCTTGGAGCAGAGCCAGGCGTTTGCGACCACCCCTGCCAGAAGGAAAGACCCTGGAATAAAAGGAGCAGGCAGAGCGGTACAGGAGGATAAGGTGAAGAGGACTTTTATTTTTACTCTCTAGCTTAATGGACTTTTTAAACTTAAAGTGAAAGTGCGTAACAAGTAAAAGTAAAAAGATGGCGGCTAAACCTCCCTCAAAAACTCTTCGGAGTGCTGGAACTTCCCCGGTGCAACAGACATCGTTGCAAGCCTTGCTTCCTCCTGCTGCATTGACATCGAAGGATTTACAAGATGCTATTGAAAAACATGCCCAGGTAATTTTAGAAACACTGGGTGATAAATTGGCAAAGGTGGAGGAGAAACTGGAGAAAATGGAGGAGAGGATAGAAGAGAGGATGGAAGAGAAATTCAGTGCGATGAGGGTATACATTTTGTCTACAGTGGAAAGTGTGGCTGAATGTGTGCAAGGTTTGGAGGAAAAAGTGGAAGATTTGACTCAAAAGAATGCTATATTAGAAGTAAAGGTATTGGAGAATGAAGATTTAAGAGATAAAATGGACAGAGAATTGAGTCTTGTTCAGTTTCATCAGATGCAGTATGCTGTTAGAATCAGAGGCTTAAAAGAAAATATTAAAGAAGACCTAAAGCAGCTGATTTCTGAAGCTCTGGAAGCAGTATTGGGTCAGCCAGCTTCTGAAATAAAGGGATGCATGGATAAAGTTTTTCGTGTAAATTCATGGATTGCTAGACAGAGAAAGCTACCTAGAGATGTGGTGGTTTATTTTGCAAAGAGAGAAATTAGAGATGAAGTTATTCAAGCCGCCTATGATACCAAAGTAGTGGTTGCTGACCAAGAAGTTTTGGTTTTAAAGGAAATTCCTCCAAAGATTTTAAGGAGAAGAAAGGACTTTGCATTTCTTGTGCAGGAACTTAAGCAACGTGATATAAGATTCAGATGGGAGATCCCAGTTGGATTGGTGGCGATGCATGAAGGTAAAAGATACCGTCTGGTTACTGTGACACAGGCGCGTGATTTCTACAATAATGTTTTAAAAGCAACCCCACTATCACTTCTGGAAGCGGCAAAGGGATCTGGAGAAGGAAAACTTCAAGAGGCCGAAGATGGACAGACAGAGGAGAATGGTGCTGGAGGGGATCAAACTATAACTTCGTTGGCTGATGTTGGAGAGCAGAGGGTGACGCGTGCTGCTTTAAAAAGAGCAAAACAAATAAAAGAACAAGACCAGCAGAAGTTTATGGAATTTTCAAAGCGTACTTATAGCGAGGCAGTGGGAGGAGCGCGGCCCAAAGGCGACAGAGGGGCTATTAAAGATGTGCTCCAACAGCTTCGGGATGACAAGCATGGCGACTAAATTTCTAACCTGGAACGTTAATGGACTAAACTCGCCTCAGAAGAGAAAGAAAGTTTTTCAATATTTAAAACAATTTAAGATTGATGTTATATGCTTGCAAGAAACGCATATTAGGGCTATGGACCAAAAGTATTTATTGAACTCAAGGTTGGGTACGCAATTTGTCGCCTCTGCAATGAATAAGAAAAACGGAGTGGTTGTCTATGTTAAAAGTGCTTTAACAGCGGACTTAATTGAAGCAGATAAGCATGGAAGATACGTAATGATAGATTTGTTGCTAGAAGGCAAAAAAACGCTTTTAGTTGGACTGTATGCTCCTAATCAACAACAACAACAAGCTGACTTTTTTAGCTTACTTCATACAAAGCTTACTCAGTTGGATTACAAATCGTTTATTTTTATGGGGGACTGGAATGGTGTTTTGGATGTACAGATGGATAAGGCTGGTTTTTTTAAGCATGTTCCGTGTCATGCCAGATTGCCTAAATCTTTTTTTGAAATGAAGGATGATTTGGAATTGCGAGACATTTGGCGTGACACACACCCGCATGAAAAGGATTATACTTTTTTTTCTGATAGACATCAATCTTTTTCCAGGATTGACTTCATCTTGTTGACTAACGATTTTTTTTCTAGGATTAAGAAGGTAAAGATCTGTGCAAGAGCTATTTCTGACCATAGTCCAGTATGGTTAGAGATCAATAAGGACAATAGAGATAGACGCTCGTGGCGCGTAAATGAGAACTTGTTTAGAAATCAGAAAAATGTGGAAGAGTGTAAACAGCGGATGAAGGATTTTTTTGAAATTAATATGAATAAGGATACTTCTATGGACATGGTTTGGGATGCTAGCAAGGCCTATAGGAGAGGGGTGTTGATATATATGAATAACAAACATAGACGTACTTTGGAAGCTAGAAGGAAAGAATTGGAGAATGAAATTAAGGAAAAAGAGAATGCTTTGATTTTGAATTCATTGGATGTGAAGACTAAGGAGGTTATTAAGCTATTAAGAGGACAATTTGATAAACTAATGGCTGACCAGGTGGCAACCAATTTGCGGTTTGCCAGGCATAATACTTTTTGCAATGCTAATAAGCCAGGTAGATGGCTAACTTATAGACTAAGGAAAAAGCAGAGGGCTTCTAATATAGACAAAATTGAACATAAGGGAAAGGTAGTGTTTCAACAGGATCTTATTAAGGAAGCCTTTGTGGATTTTTATTCTAAATTATATGCTAAGGAGAAGATTAATGAAAAAGACATTGATGTATATTTGGAGAATGCTAGCATTCCGGTTCTTACGCAAGTACAAAAAGAGGAGATTAATCAATTGATTACAGAAGAAGAAATACTTACAGCAATTAAGGAGTTGAAGGTGGATAAAGCGCCAGGTACAGATGGTCTGACTGCGGCCTACTACAAAAATTTACAATTAGAGTTGATAAAACCGTTAAAGGAATTGTTCCAGATAATCCAGAGAGGGGGAAAGGTGCCTCCGTCTTGGAGAACTGCTTTTATTTCTTTGATTCCGAAGGAAGACCAAGATGTTACTCAAGTAAAAAACTACAGACCGATATCACTATTAAATACAGATTACAAGATATTTGCTAAGGTGTTGGCTAATAGATTGATGAGGGTTCTGCAACAGGTGATTCATGGGGATCAAACTGGGTTTATTAGTGGTAGGCAAATGAAAAATAACGTGAGGCATATAGTTGATGTGTTGGAATATTTGGAAAGGAACAACCAGATCCCTGCGGCGCTAATTTTTTTAGATGCTGAAAAAGCCTTTGATCAATTGAATTGGCAATTTTTGATGAAAGTTTTAGATAAAATGAATTTTGGGGATAAATTTCTGCAACCAATTAGGGCATTATATCAAAAACAAACAGCCCGAATAATAGTTAATAATAGCTTGTCAGAAGCATGTAATATTGAGAAGGGTACAAGGCAAGGGTGCCCGTTATCGCCTTTGTTATTTGTGTTAACATTGGAGATATTACTGGTAAAAATACGGAACTCGGAAAGAATTAAGGGTATACAAATTAGAGATCAGGATTATAGATTGAGAGCGTTCGCAGACGATCTGGTTGTTACAGTGACCCAGCCGGAGAGCTCTGTTGTGGACCTGATGGAGATAATAATGCAATATGGGAAGGTTTCTGGATTTAAAGTTAATGTACAAAAAACTAAAATTCTGGCTAAAAACATGACAGCATCGCAAAAGGCCCTTTTAGAAGGGTTAACTGGATTTGAGATTGTTAAAAGGGTCAAATATTTGGGGGTGCTTTTGTCGCCCTCTAATACAAAACTATATAAAAATAACTATGAAAAATTATGGGGAAAAATCCAAAAAGAAATGGAGAGTTGGGAAAAACTGCAATTGTCTTTGTTGGGGCGAATCACAGCAGTGAAAATGAATGTCCTGCCTAAATTTTTATTTTTATTTCAAATGATACCGGTTCTTAAGAAAGATTCTAATCTGGAGGAATGGCAGAGAGGTATCAATAAATTTGTCTGGGCAGGGAAAAGGCCACGAGTTAAACTTAAGATTATGCAGGATACTCGTGAAAGAGGTGGTCTTAAAATGCCTAATCTTAAATTATATTATGAAGCTGCTGCGTTAGCAGGTATAAGTGATTGGATTAATTTGACACAAGAGAGATTATTAAATCTTGAGGGCCATGATTTGCTATTTGGCTGGCATGCATATTTGTTGTATGATAAGAAGGTAGATAATGTGTTTAGAGTGCATATTTTAAGACAGGCATTGCTGAGAGTTTGGAAGAAGTATAGACATAAGTTAGACTGTAAGATACCATTGTGGGCAATTCCAAAACACGCAATAGAAAATATAAATGTTGGTTTTAAACATGATGTGACTACGTATAAAGAGATTTTAAGCTTGGAAAGAAATGTCTGGTGTCTGAAACCATATAGCCTCTTGCGAGATGAGAAGATTGTTCAAACTTGGTTTCAATATATTCAGCTACGGGCCAGGTGGAAAGAAGACCAGAAAATTGGTTTTACAATGACTGATGAAAATCTGATAAAGCAAATTAGAAATCAGGGACCAGCACATATTAAACGGATATATCTTGCATTGATAGAGATTGACTCAGAAACAGAACTTGTTAAGGACTGTATGATAAAATGGGCCCAAAACATCCAAGAAGTTATCACAATGGATACGTGGGAAAAGATTTGGGTGAGGAACGTAAAATTTACACAAGCTCAAAATTTAAGAGAGAACTTTTATAAAATGTTTTATAGATGGCATCTAGATCCTAAAAAGCTTGCAAGTATGTATCCGAATTATCAGCCAAAATGCTGGAGGTGTGGTGATGAAGATGCAACATATTTTCACGTATGGTGGACTTGCAAAAAGGTTAAGGCCTTCTGGATAAAAATTTGGTGGAATATGCAGAAGATTTTCAAGCAAAGGATAAAGTTTTGTCCGCAACTTTTTTTGTTGGGAATAATTACAGATGCTACGGTTGTGGACATTAAGTTGATGTTGAATTTAATTACGGCAGCAAGACTCTTAATAGGTCAGTATTGGAAGAAAGAGGAACTGCCGACTATAGAAGAATGGACTTTAAAGGTTTCTGACCTGGCAGAGATGGCAAAGATTTCGGCTTATTTGAAAGATCACTCGCAAGAACGTTATATTATGGAATGGAGAAAATGGATTGAGTATATCCAGAACAAATATAGGACTAAAAAGTTTCATGTAGCATTTGAATAAGTCTTCCTTTTCTTTTTCTTTTTTTTCCTTTTTTTCTCTATATATATTTAATATTAATAGTGTTTGTATTATCCTACATGAGCCAGAGAGTGATAGATTTTAGAGTTTATGGTTGTTAGCATATGGATGTTTATGATTATCTTTTTTTTTGCTTTTATACCTTGTACTTAGCTCTGGGAAGTCGCGGGGGGGAGGGGGAGAGGGGGAGGGAGGGAGGGAGAGGGGAGGGGGAGGGGGATTGTTAAAGATAAAATGTATGTTAAAACTTTTCAATAAAAAAAAAGTGATATTGGTCTATAATTTTTTGCTTGAGTGACATCCTGATCTTCCTTCGGTATCAAAGAAATAAAAGCAGTTTTCCAAGACGGAGGCACCCCTCCTCCCATTTGGATTGTCTGAAACAATTCCCTTAATGGCTTTACCATCTCTAACTGTAAATTTTTATAATACACAGCAGTCAACCCATCCGTCCCTGGCGCCTTGCCCACTTTCAATTGTTTAATTGCTAAAAAAATTTCTTCCTCAGTTATCAATTGATTCATCTCTTCCTTTTGTTCTTGTGTAAGAACAGGAATATTAGCATTCATCAAATATACATCAATATACATCAGGCTTTCCAAATTCTTATGGTCCGTCCGGACCTCGATTTGATGCCGCGCTCCCTCCAGATGATGCCTCCAGGCCTCGAACGCCACTTTGATGGCCAGCAGCTCCTTCTCCCAGATTGTATAATTGCGCTCCGAAGGGTTCAGTTTTCGTGAATGGTATGCGCAAGGGAAGAGGGTACCGCTGGGCATCGTTGCCTGGAGTAACACCGCCCCAATGGCAATGTCGGAGGCGTCTGCCTCCACAACAAATGGCCGTTGCGGGTCAGGATGCTTCAAGATGGGCTCCTTCATGAAGGCTTCCTTCAAAGTCTGGAAAGCCTGTTGTTCTGGAGCGTTCCACTGGAACCGAGTCTTCTTCTGCAGGAGCCGGGTGAGGGGGGCTGTCAAGGCAGCAAACCCAGGGATGAAAGTTCGGTAATAGTTGGCGAACCCAAGAAGTCGCTGAACATCCTTCACGCGACGCGGGGGTTGCCAACTCTGCAAAGACTCAACCTTACACGGCTCCATGGCAATGCCCTCAGGAGAAATGCGGTGACCCAGGAAATCGATGGTCACCCGGTAGAACTGGCACTTCTCCAACTTGGCAAACAGCCGATGTTCTCGGAGTCGCTGCAGGACCTGATGGAGATGCTGATGGTGCACCTCACACGACGGGGAGTCATCCAAGTAGATCACGACAAACTGATCCAACAAATGCTGGAAAATGTCATTCATGAAATGCTGAAACACGGCGGGGGCATTGGTCAGGCCAAACGGCATCACCGTGTACTCAAAATGTCCATAGCGAGTACCAAACGCCGTCTTCCACTCATCACCCGGCCGAACCCTGACGAGGTTGTAAGCTCCACGCAGGTCCAGGTTCGTGAAGTTCTTAGCCTCCCGGAGTCGGTCCAATAGTTCACAGATGAGGGGCAGCGGGTAACGATTGCGCACCGTGATGGCGTTGAGTTTCCTATAATCGCAGCAAAGCCGCAATTCGACAGACTTCTTTTTGACGAAGAGCAGACATTGGCAAGGACGAGGGCCGGATGAAACCGCGAGCCAAATTCTTCTCCAGAAAGTCCCGCAATGCAGCCAACTTGGGGTCCGACATGGAGTACAAACGCCCCACTGGGAGAGGCGCATCAGGGACTAAATCAATGGGGCAGTCATAGGGCCTGTGCAGGGGTAATTGATCCGCCTCTGTCTCACTGAACACATCAGCAAAGTCGGACAGTTCGGGAGGCAAGGAAACCCCTGGGGAACCCTCCACCTGGCCGGCACAGATATGGCGGGAGTGGTCCACGCACTGCAAGCTTGGGAAGGTGACCACGTTCTGTGACCAATAGATCTGTGGGTCATGCGCCCGGAGCCACGCCAGTCCCAAGACCACGGGGAAGTGCAGATCTGAGGTGATATAGAACTGGATGGCCTCCACATGGGAACTGATGGCCATACATAATGGTTGCGTGGCGGCCGTAATTGGCCCAGACAGGAGCACTCGACCATCGATAGTCTCCACTAACATGGGCGGATCCACCGGGCACTGGGGAACAGCCCATTTGGCCACAAATGCTGAGTCCATAAAATTTGTGGTGGCCCCAGAGTCAATTAATTGGTCGCGTAGTGGGAGAGCGGGGTTCGGTTGCCTCTGGGGCTCGGGAGCGGGTCGTGGGACTACCGATTCCCACGACGTTGGGGAATGGTAGCAGGTGTATGATCAGAGGGCCGCATCGATATCGGGGAGGGCATCTTCGCTACTTACAAGCGGTGAGGCGCTCCAACCCTCTGTTTCTTCCCCAAGGTCCCGGGAGCGAGGATGTGCAGCCACCTGAGCTCCGGCTGGTGTACCTGAATGCCAGGTCCGTTGTTAATAAGGCTCCCCTTGTTCGGGATTTAGTTGAGGGTGAGCATGCGGACCTGGCTTGCATCACGGAGACTTGGTTGGGCCCGGAGGGTGGTGTTCCCTTGGTTGATCTTTGCCCACCAGGTTTCCGGGTGCTACACCAGCCTCGGGCTCAAGGTAGGGGCAGGGGAGTGGCGGTAGTTATTAGGGAGACCTTGTGTCCGCGGGAGACCACCGTTCCCCAGATAGTCGGGTGTGAGTCTCTCTTTTTGAGATGTGGTCCTGGGGCACAGTTGGGCTTGCTGCTGGTGTACCTTTCGCCTAGTCGTGCAGTGGCAGCCCTGCCTGAGCTTCTCGATATCCTCTCGGGGTTGGTGATTAAGTTCCCCAAACTTATAGTTTTGGGTGACTTCAATCTACCATCCCTAGGAGGATCATCTGAGTTAGCTCGGGAGTTCATGGCTTCCATGACGGCCATGGACCTGACGCAAGTAATTCTTGGACCGACTCATGTGGGACGCCACACCCTTGACTTGGTTTTCTTATCTGGACGGTGGTTTGATGATCTTGGTGGGGGTTCCCCAACTAACATACCCCTGTCATAGACCGATCATCATCTCCTGCGGCTGGTCTTCTGTTTTGCTACCCCCCGCCGTGGGTGTATGGAGCCAACTAGATGGTACCGCCCCAGGCACTTAATGGACCCTGATAGGTTCCAGGCAGCACTGGGGTCCCCACCTGCTTCCGTTGCCCACAACTCGGCGGATGCCTTAGTGGAAGCCTGGGAAAGGGGAGCCACAGAGGCACTTGACCGAGTTGTACCCTTGCGGCCCCTGACCCGGTGCAGATCCCAGCGAGCTCCATAGTTGTCCGCGGAGTTCGGGAGATGAAGCGTCGGAGACAGGGCCTAGAGAGCTGCTGGAGGTCCAGCCGATCTGAATCCGACCGATTGCGACTAAGAACCAACATTAGGTCTTATCTTGCAGCGATAAGGGTGGCGAGGTCTAATTACTTCTCCGCCCTTATCACATCCACAGATAACCGCCCGGCCGCCCTGTTTAGGGTGACCCGCTCCCTCTTTAATCAGGAGGTGAGGGAGGAACCCTTGCAGCGTCGGGCCGAGGAGTTTGGTCCATATCTGTCGGATAAAATCGCTCGGATTCGGACCGGTCTGGACTCCCGCTGGGCGGAGTCTGACGATCAGGACACGGGCAGTCTTGTCGATGTTATCTGCGAGGAGTTTGATTCTGTGACCCCTGAGGAAGTGGACAGGATCATGGGGAGATTGAGCTCCACCACATGTTTATTGGACCCGTGCCCTTCTTGGCTGGTTTATGCAGCCCAGGAGGGGAAACGAGGCTGGTTCCAGGCGGTCATATCTGCCTCTTTGAGTGAGGGTAGTTTCCCTGCCGTCTTGAAGGAGGCGGTGGTGAGACCTCTCCTCAAGAAGCCTGCCTTGGACCCAGCTGTGTTAAATAACTTTCGTCCGGTCTCCAACCTTCGCTTTCTTGCAAAGGTTGTTGAGAGTGTGGTGGCGCATCAGCTCCCGCTGGTCCTGGATGAAGCGGATTATCTAGACCCGTGCCAATCGGGTTTCAGGCCCGGGTACAGCACGGAGACGGCATTGGTCGCTCTGGTGAATGATCTCTGGAGGGCCCGGGACAGGGGACATTCCTCTGTCCTAGTCCGATTAGACCTCTCAGCGGCTTTCGATACCATCGACCATGGTATCCTGCTGCAGCGTCTCAGGGGATTGGGAGTGGGAGGCACAGTTCTTCAGTGGTTCTCCTCCTGTCTCCTGGGACGTTCGCATTTGGTGTTGGCAGGGGGGCAGAGGTCGACCCCGAGGTCTCTCGTTTGTGGAGTTCCTCAGGGGTCGGTCCTCTCGCCTCTCCTGTTCAACATCTACATGAAACCGCTGGGTGAGATCATTCGTGGTTTTGGAGTTGGGTATCATCAGTATGCTGATGATACCCAGCTTTTCATTTCGACCCCAAACCACCCCAGTGATGCCCTCGACGTGATGTCCCGTTGCCTGGAGGCGGTTCGGGTCTGGATGGGGAGGAACAGACTTCAACTCAACCCCGACAAGACTGAGTGGCTGTGCATACCTGCATCCCGGGTTATTTCGGATATTCCACTTCTTTCTATTGGGGGTGAGTTTTTACCCCCCGTAGATAGGGCTCGCAACTTGGGAGTCCTCCTAGATTCGCGGCTTACTTTGGAAGATCATATAGTGGCTGTGACTAGGGGGGCCTTCGCCCAGGTTCGCCTGGTGCACCAGTTGCGGCCCTATCTAGACCGGGATGCCCTGTGTACGGTCAATCATGCGCTCGTGACCTCTCGTCTGGACTACTGCAATGCTCTCTACATGGGGCTTCCCTTGAAGACCACTCGGAGGCTCCAGGTGCTACAGAATGCAGCCGCGAGAGTTGTCAAGGGAGTCTCCCGGTACTCCCATTTTACACCTTTGCTCCGCGAGCTGCATTGGCTGCCTGTTGTCTTCCGGGTGAGGTTCAAGGTTTTGGTAATGGTTTTTAAAGCCCTACATGGCATGGGTCCGGAGTACCTCGGGGACCACCTGCTGCCGGCGTCAACTTCCCTCTGCCCTGTGCGTTCCCACAGAGAGGGCCTCCTCAGGGTGCCACCGGTCAGAGAATGTCGGCTGGTGGCCCCCAGGGGGAGGGCCTTCTCTGTGGGCGCCCCGGCTTTATGGAATCAGCTGCCGGTTGAGCTCCAGATGGCACCTGACCTTCGCTCCTTCCAACGCAACTTGAAGACCTACCTATTTGAACAAGCCGGCCTGGCCTGATGGGGGATGCGTTGGGGTTTTTATTGGGGATTTTTTACATTTTTCTACTGTTTTTAGTTTGGGCTTGTATTTAATTCTCTTTTTAATTTTTGTAATTTTTATTTTTATATATGCCCTGTTCACCGCCCTGAGTCCTTCGGGAGAAGGGCGGTATACAAATATAAAAATATAATAAAAAAATAAAAAAAAATTAAGGCATGGACTGGAATCCCCTCTGGCTTGCCAGGAAGGATCAGACGTGCCTCCAAAATCAGATGCCGTGGAGGTCCACAGGCAGCATCGGAAAGACGTCGCTCAGTGTTGTTGTGGGACGCCCGATCTATCACACCGTCTAGATCGGGCTCGGGGCGTTTCCCGACAGAAAAGTAGGGGACTTTCTCGGGGCAGACTCGGTCACTGATGCCCGCTGTCACTTCTTTGGGCAAAAAGCAGCCAAATGCCCAGGGTCCCCACAGTAAAAACACAACCCCCCCGATCGTCGTCTGTTCATTTCAGTCACCGATAGACGAGACCTGGCGGCACCCAGCTCCATTGGCTCCTCCCTTTGAACTGGGGGCTCACGCACAACAGGGGCTGCAGGGGTCTGTGGGGTGGCATGGCGACTCCTTCGCTGCTGCAACCGAGCATCAATCCGCAGGCAGAGATGGATCAGCCCATTCAGGTCTGAGGGAATATCCACACGGGCCAGCTCATCCAACATCTCCTCCAACAATCCATCCTGGAAGGCATCCACAAGCGCAGCCTCATTCCAGGTGGAATCCTGGCTAAGCAGCCGAAAATCGCTGATATAGCCCTGTAGGGGGCGTTGACCCTGCCTCAGAGCTTTCAGGCGTCGAGTAGCAGTCTGCGTCTTAATAGGGTCATCATACATCAGACGCATATGATCACAAAACCCCACAAAGTTGTCCAACAATGGGCTAGGTTGAGCCAGCAGAGGCGTGCCCCAACGAGCTGCATCACCCGAAAGAAGGCTTAACACAAACACCACCTTATCCTGGTCAGTGGGGAAATCAGCTGCTCTCACGCTGATAAAGAGCTGGCATTGTCCCAGGAAAGCAGGAAACAGTTCTGGATTGCCAGTAAATTTATCCGGCATCGCAACATGGCATTTTCTCCTGGGTGGTGGTGATGGTGGGGGTACAGCATGGACCTGAGCTTGCAATTGAGCCACCTGAGCTGCCAACAAAGTGAGTTGCTGGGCGAGCTGGGCATTCTCAGCACGTAGCTGCTCCATAATATTAGTAAGGGGCGGGAGGTTGAAGGCAAACTGTTCTGTACCAGCCTACTACCGGCCCTGCAGATAAGGCAGGGACAACCCCTTTTACAAGAAGGCAAGAGGCTGGAACTAATCCTGCCAAATTTATGAACACAAAAACAAATAGAGCAAAACAAGACACGAACCATGAAACAGGAGCTATTCAAACGGTTGCCTTCAGCAAACCAGCCCTCCCACGCATTCCCCTTTTAAACAGTTCAGGGCGTGGCTTCTCTCTGCCTCCTTCCAAGGTGCCCCATTGCCTTCCTCTGTTTACTCCTGATTGACTGCCTCTTGCGTCGGGCGTCCTTGAACAGGGCCAGCTGTGGGTCATCTTCATCCACGCTCTCAGGCTCACACAGCTGGGTCTGTGTCGTAACCAGGTGGGAGGGTCCTGGCTGAGGGCTCTCATCAGCAAGGTCTCCAACACCCTCAGCAACCTCTCCAACACCCCCCTCCTCCTCCTCTGAATCGTCCGACCCAACTGCCGAACCCACAGGCTGACCCTGAATCACAACACATGGTATATGACATACAGTTTATCAATAAATGATTGGAATCTATTTATTCCTGAAGTTACCTTGGCAGCATCACCTACTGATAATTCTAGTCTGTGATTAGCACAATGCCAAACTATAATAGAAGGAAAACGTTCTGACAGCAATTTTTTCACTCCACTTTTACATCCCATCATCACAGCGGTGCCATCGCATGCCAGAGAAATCAAATATTTTTTCAAATAATCTTATGTCATCCCATAAGAGTAAAGACATTGGAGTAAGGAATCAAATATTCCTTCTGCTGTTACTTTTTCAAGTTCTAACAAGTCCAAAAAAAATTTACAATGTCTGATCATAGTCCTGTTTGGTTGGAGTTTTTTGCTGAAGATGGTAGTAGAAGATCCTGGAGGCTGAATGAGAATTTATTTACAAATGACTTGTTCTTGCAGAAATGTAGAGAACATATGAAAGAATTTTTTGTTACAAATATGCATAAAGGTACATCGATGGAAATGGTTTGGGATGCTAGTAAAGCTTATATGAGAGGGGTTTTGATTTATATGAACAATGCTTACAGGCGTAAGCAAATGCAAAAACGTTTAGATCTTGAGGAAGAGATTAAATCTAAGGAGAAAAAGCTTATTTTGAATCCATTGGATAATAATTTAAGGATCTCAATACATTTACTGAAAGAACAATTTAACATGTTATTAGCTGATCAAGTAGCAATTAATTTGCGCTATGCTAAACATAATACTTTTTGTAACGCTATTAAGCCTGGTAGATGGTTGGCTTATCAATTAAGGAAGAAACAGAAATCACGTACTATAGATAAAATAGAATATAAAGGAAAAGAAGTCTACCAACAAAATTTGATTAAGAGGAGTTTTTTAGATTTTTATTCAAAATTATATTCTAAAGAAAACATACAAGCTTTATATATAGACAAGTATTTACAGGGAGCTCATTTTCCGAGACTCTCAGAAGAACAACAACTTGAGATGAATTGCCCAATTACATCAGAAGAAATTTCTTTAGCTATTAAACAGTTGAAATTGGGCAAGGCTCCGGGAACAGATGGATTAACAGCAATTTACTATAAAAGGTTGTTGCTCGAACTGATTGAACCCTTAAAGATTTTGTTTAATGAAATTCAGACTGGAGGTGCAGTTCCTCCATCATGGAGGACAGCTTTTGTATCATTGATTCCAAAGGAGGATCAAGACCTTACTCAACCTAAAAATTATAGACCTATATCGCTTTTGAATACAGATTATAAGATTTTTGCTAAAGTATTGGCTAATAGATTAATGCAAGTTTTGAAACAAATGATTCATAGTGATCAATTGGGATTTATATCTGGGAGGTATATGAAATATAATTTAAGACAAATTGTAAACTTGCTTGAATATTTGGATAAGAACAACCAAGTCTCCGCAGCATTGATATTTTTGGATGCAGAGAAAGCCTTTGACCAATTGAATTGGCAATTTTTATTGAGAGTCGTTGAGGAGATGAATTTTGGAGAAGGTTTTTTACATGCTATTAAAGCTATATATCAACAACAAACTGCACAAATTATAGTTAATGGGGGGCTAACAGAGACTTTTAAAATTGAAAAAGGTACAAGACAGGGATGCCCCCTATCACCATTATTGTTTGTTTTAACATTAGAGATTTTATTAATTAAAATTCGAGAGTCCTCTATGATAAAGGGAATTAAAGTAAAACAGAATGATTATAGATTGAGAGCTTTTGCTGATAACTTGGTTGTGACAGTATCTCAACCGTTACAGTCGGTTATAGACTTGATGGAAATTATAACTCAGTATGGTAAGGTTTCTGGGTTCAAGGTGAATAGTAATAAGACTAAGATATTATCTAAGAATTTATCTATGAGTGAAAGGGATATGTTATCTAAATTAACAGGTTTTGAAATAGTGAAAAAGGTTAAATATTTAGGAGTATATATTGCAGCTTCAAATGTAAAATTGTATAAGAATAATTATGAAACACTATGGTTGAAGGTACAAAGGGACTTAAATAATTGGAAAAAATTACAATTATCATTACTGGGAAGAATTGCAGTTGTTAAAATGAATATTCTGCCAAAGTTTCTCTTTTTGTTTCAAATGATACCTATATTGAAAAAGGATGCCAACCTTGATCAATGGCAGAAGGGTATTAATAAATTTATTTGGGCGGGGAAAAAACCAAGAGTTAAATTTAAGATTTTACAAGATGCTAGGGAAAGAGGGGGACTCAAGGCGCCGAATTTGAAATTGTATTATGATGCGGTTGCCTTGATGTGGGTTAGTGATTGGCTTAATTTAACTAATAAGAGAATACTTCATCTTGAGGGTTGGGATTTGGTATATGGATGGCATGCATATTTGCTTTACGATAAGAAGGTGGACAGGGCTTTTAAATCCCATATTCTTAGAAGTGCTTTATTGCGTGTCTGGAAAAAGTATTATTATAAGTTAAATTATAAAATACCGATTTGGGGAATTCCTGGACACGCGATAGAGGGCGTATCTATGGGAGTGAGTTTGGATATGGTTTCTTATAAGGAATTACTTAGATTGCAAGGGAATGATTGGCAACTTAAATCATTAGATGAGTTAAGACAAGAAAACATAAGTTACTCTTGGTTTCAATATACCCAATTGAAAGCTAGGTGGAAGTTAGATCAAAAGGTTGGCATCACAATTATAGATCAAAATTTAGTAAAACAAATTAGAGATCTAAATTGTGCACATATAAAGAGGATATATAATGCTTTAATTGAATTGGATTCGGAAACGGAATTAGTTAAAGATTGTATGATAAAGTGGGCACAAAATATTCAGGAACCAAATTCGTTGGACACTTGGGAGATAATTTGGGTCAGAAATGTTAAATTTACTCAGGCTCAAAACTTAAGAGAAAATTTTTATAAAATGTTTTATAGATGGCATCTGGATCCCAAGAAGTTGTCTAACATGTATCCTAATTTACAGTCTAAATGTTGGAGATGTGGTAGTTTAGAAGCCACTTATTTTCATATGTGGTGGACTTGTAGAAATATAAAAGCTTTTTGGATTAAAATTTGGTGGAACATTCAAAAGATTTTTAAGAGAAAGATAAAGTTTTCTCCGCAATTGTTTTTATTGGGTATTGTTGTAGATTGTGATGTTAAAGAAACCAATTTGATGTTGAACATGATAACAGCAGCAAGGTTACTGGTGGGACAATATTGGAAGAAGGATAGTTTGCCTACTATTGAAGAATGGGTGTTTAAAGTTTCGAATCTTGCAGAAATGTCTAAGATTTCTGCTTACTTGAAAGATCATTCACAGGAAAGATATATTTCAGTATGGAGGAGATGGATAGATTATATTCAGAATAAATATGGGACTAAAAAGTTCCATTTAGCTTATGAGTAGATTCTAGAGGGATATTGTTATTGGTACTTTGTATGTAGTTATGTTAAAGGGGAGTTAAAGCACATTATGAATTTGGTTAATTGTATATTATGCATAATTTTTATTTAGAATATGATTATTATAACCATAATCCTGTATTTAGCTCTGGGAAGTGGGGGGGGAAGTGGGCGGGTTTGGGGGGGGATTTGGGGATATATTGTAAAATCTTGTTTTTGTAAAACTCTTTAATAAAAAAAAATTACTGGTGCATTCATTCCCATACCTTTGATACAGCATCGAACAAATACTATGAGGGTAGTTTTTTTGCTTATTGTGGTTGATTCATCAATTATCAATGAAATTTTATTATTGGATCGAACAATTTCTTTAACCAAAATTTTCCTCATTTCTTCACTTATATGATTAACAATGTTAATACACGCATTTGTAGAATGAAGAATACGACCCAAATCAATTCCGTTCTGTTCTTGCAGATCAATTTCATTTTCAAAATGATGGAATGATTGATTTTCCTTTGCTACTTTATATGCAGTTCAAAAAATCTTTCCAGTTATTATTTTTTCACGAGATGACGTTAAAAAAATATTCTCAAGAGTCATTTTTTTGCTTTCAGCAACTATTTTTAATGCTGCTTTATGTGCAGCAGATTCTCTGTAATCATTTTTTTTTCCAAAGTGAGGTCAACTGTTGCTTCCTATCTGTGCCAGAATAGGTTATCTCATTGTTAATCCATTCTTTGGAAAGTTTCATACGCATTTTTGACTCAACACCAAGAGTTCCAACTTTTTTACAAGGCGTACAGCCAAGTTTCATGTTACAAGCATAGAGCCAGTCATTCTTCAAGCAAAAATCTTTTTTTTGCTCATAGGTCCAGCAGTCTGGCCAGTCATTTGCGGTTTGGCTCTGCTTATCAAGATCAGATATATTAACAGGCATTGTCATTTCTGTGTGTTCTGTCGTGCCTGTTGATATTCTGGCCTTTTTGTTAGCAGGACAGGTTGTTGAAAAGTAATTGGTGATTTTTTCATGTTTTAATTTGGTGTCACACTTTTACACTAAAAATAAAAAAAGTAAAAAAAATCAGTTCTACAATTATAGTTTCTTTTAAAGTTTCCTAGTTTTTTTAGTAGCGAACATTGAAGTTGAGGGAATGCATGGAAGTTGACATTCATTTCTTTTACACTTAACAAGTTATATTTCCAGTGCCTCTGCCAGGGGTTCCATTGTTTCTTTAAAAATATAATCTTAAAGGGCTTGCCATTGTGATAGAAGATTGCTACCACTGCTCCAGGGTTTGGCTAACTTAAATATGCATAGCATAATTAGATTTATTATTGCTGCTAAACTATGGATTACTGATTCACATTTGCCATGGATTGTCTTCTGTCCATGGGAGGGAAGCTTGGTAGATTCTAAATTTCATAATTTTAGTTATTCCTTTGTGGCAAGGTATATATGAGAACAAGCTGCAAAGGTCTTTAAAAACATGTTTCTCACATATTTATATTTTTGAATCATAAATATTAAATCTTTTTTCTTTCCAATGATCCAAACCAATGCTTTAGAAATATAATTTCGTTTTAGCTACAGTAAACAAGCAAATTACACTAAAGCTAAATTTAACATTTTCAGAATTAGTATTCTTTCAGTCACAATCTTATTCCTGATTTGGCTGATTTTAAAATGTGATTTAAAATCATAAGCACATAAAAAGAAAACAGCAGAAACAGCTGCAAATTAACTCAACAGTTCTATGCTTAGCAACATTTCCATTTAATCAAAGTCCTTGCTCTTTCCAAATCTATTTCAGGGTTTACTTTCTATATACACAAACAATGGGAAATGAGTTGGTTCAAATTTTTTACACATTCCAAAAATTTCAGGTAATGTATCTGTTCCATATATAAATATAAAAGCATGATAGGCTCTGTATTTGTACAATGGCTGATTATCTCAGTGTGCAGAAACATGTGCAGAAGTTGCAACCCCTCTCCATGGGAGTTCAGACCTGCGATGAACTGGGCTGATAGATCTAGAATCTCATATAATTATTTAGTGACAGCAGTCTATTTTATAACTCTGTAATAATATCAGACACAGGTATGTGATATGCTGTCCAATTCAAAGATTAGTTGTGGATTCAAAGAAATAAGAAATACTGTCAGACTATCTATATGGATTCTTTACTGATCCAGATCTGTGCATTTGCATAGTGTGTTTTATCAGTAACTCTGATCACAAGGAAGGAGATGCATGATTCTGCCTCCTGGCCAAGGATTTAGTTTATGAAAAGTGAGCGTCTGTAAACTCTAGCCTGGCTCTTAAGGCTCCACTCCATGTGGCTTGGATTTCTGTGTTAGATGGCTGCATTTCAGACACCATTCAATAATCTGATTGATACAGGCCCTAAAATTAGAAACTGAACACTCCAGAAGGTAGAGGTCAACCAGTAACTTATTGTGATCTAATGTGCTGGGCAGCAGCTCTTTGTGGTCAAGTAACAGGCTGTGTGAGGAAAGGAAGGGTGGGACAATGGAAAGGGATCAACCTGCACTGCTGAGCAAGGCAAGAACTACCGTATTTTTCAGACCATAAGATGCACCTGACCATGAGACGCACCCAGTTTTTAGAGCAGGAAAACAAGAAAAAAAATTGTGAGGTGTTCTCACAATGAATCGTTAAAGGTGCTTCCAAGCAAAGGCATCACGCAGAGATGCAATCATATTATCTTTATTCATGATAGATCAAAGAGAAAGAAATACTTGGCATGAAAGCATTCATGCCTGCATGTAAGAGAGAAATAAAATAAAACAAGCTAGCATAACATGACTAAAAGAAGGACTAAGAACTAGGGGAGGAGGAATGGAGACTAGAAGCTGAAATAGAACTAGAACAAAGAGCAGCCCCTCGTGCAGAGGTATTTATGGGGGGTCTTGGCCCCTCCTTGACCATAAAACACTCTCACCAATGGGGCTGTGGGTCCGAGACCCTTGGCTCATCAGTGGAAGCAAAGAAGCCTCTTTGCCTCCATCTGATGACCCTTTTGGGGAACTGCCAATGGCTGGCACTAAACATCTAACAATTCCCCTTCTTGCCAGCCAATGACAGGGACCAGTGAATGTATGTAAGGGGCGAGCAGGTGTCATAGACATGCATGAAAACATTCAGAAGGCCAAACACAAACGCTTACACAGAAGGTTGTGCCGGTCAATGGGAACAGGCTTGGTAAACAGATCAGCTATCTGGTCAGCTGTATTACAGTGCTCAACATGTATAAAACCCTCTTTCGCAAGCTGCCTGACATTTTTATAGCGTATGTCTATATGGCGAGATCTGGAGCCTACTGCATAAGCCTCCGAGATTGCAATTGCGGCTGTGCTGTCCTCTAGAATTTGGATGGGCAGAGGGGGAGATGCCCAGATGCTTGTTATCAGCTCATTGAACCAAGTCAAATCATTGGCCGTGTCTGACAGGCTGGCATATTCAGCCTCGGCCGTGGAGCAAGAAATAAATTTTTGCTGCCTAACATGCCAATGTATTGGGCAGCCATTTAGCAATATGAGGAAACCGGAAGTGCTCCGTCTAGTTTTGGTGTCGCCAGCCCAGTCTGCATCTGAGTAAGTGGAGAGCTGGGCCGTCTTCCCCTTCTCTGGTTCTAGCATAAGGAGGGCATCAGCTGTGCCCTTTAGGTATCTAAGCACCCTTTTAACAGCAGTCCAGTGGAATTCCTTTGGGTGTTCCACATGCCTGGACAATAGATTCACAGCTAAAGCTATGTCAGGTCTGCTCCAATTGCTGATGTATAGCAAGGAGCCAATCACAGATCTGTAAAGCGTGTTATCTGTGAACTCAGGACCGTCCTTATGGGTGTGGTTGTAAAAATCGGTTTGCATTGGGCTATGCGTAGGATTAGATTCTGTCATTTTGCTTTTGGCCAGTAATTCCTCTATCTTTTCTTTTTGAGATAGAGTGAACCCCCCTTTAGTGGCCAAAATATGCACACCCAAGTAAGACAGTCATACCATAATTTCCCTGACTGCTTAAGACCATATAACCCTTTGTGAAGCAACCATGTATTTCCCCCTTCTTGCTGGTAGCCAGGTGGGGCCCTCACGTAGATCTGCCGGTCCAAGTTGGCGTGGAGGTAAGCCGTCTGGATGTCGAATTGGAAGACTTCTTCTCCCAGAGCGGCTGCAGTCACGAGGGCGGCCTTGACGCTCTCTGCCCGGACGGTTGGAAAGTAAGTCTCCGAGTAGTCTTCCATATAACGCTGAGCGAAGCCCTGGGCTACCAAACGGGCCTTATACAGCTAGAGGCCATTGGCAAGTGGTTTTGCCTTGTAAACCCACCTTGTGCCAATGTCGCAGGGGGGTGAAGACGGCGTGTCTTCCTCCATGGGACTGGACGCATCTTCGTCTTGTTCCTCACTTTCGTCAGTGGCAGGATACGAGGTCGCCTCTGGTGATGTCGCGGTCGGTGTGTCCTTGCTGGGTCGGTTGGCATATGGGCTGAGATCATTTGAGTGGATCTGAGTCCAATTGGAATCCTCTTCGAAAGAGGCAGATTGGGAAGTCACAGGCCTGCCCCCTTCTCCCAGGAAACGATAGGCCTTGGAGCCAGGAGCATAGCCCAAGAACCTTAGTCTCTGGGAAACAGGTTTCCCCTTCTTCCGCAGCTGCTTGGGGATATGCACCCATGCATAGGTACCAAACACGCGCAAATGTGCCAGATTTGGTTTCTTACTGTGAACCAGGAAATATGGGGTCTGGTTCACAACACTGCTCCAGGTGCAGTTTAAAGTGTAATTGGCATAATGAATTGCCTCCCCCCAGTATGATTCTGCAACACCCGCGTCTGCAATCAGACTACGCATCATGGTTTGCAGGATTCCATTCCTTTTCTCAGCTACACCATTTTGCGACGGGGTGAACGGTGCAGTTAGAAAATGGCGGATGCCCTTATGCCTTACCCAGTCCTGGAACTTCTGAGACATGAACTCAGCCCCGCGATCGCTCTGCAATTGTGCGATCTTGGTCTTGTACTGGGTCTCTACGAAGTTGTACAGCGACTTTATGGCGTCAAAGGCTTCAGATTTCTCTGTGAGAGTATACACGTGACCGTAACGTGAAAAATCATCAACGGCAGTGAGAAACTACCTTTTCTTTCCTAGGGATGGTGTAAAAGGCCCAACCAAATCAACATGTACTAGTTGGTAAGGGTATAGAGTCTTACGGGATGACACCTTTGGTATAGGAGCAGCCTTCCTCTTTGTTTTCTTGCAAATGGCACAGTCCAGAAACACATCACAGTCCTTGAGCTGGACTCCCTCAGCAAATTCTCCCATCTTTTTAACTACAGGGAAGCTTGCATGTCCTAGCCTTCTGTGCATGAGGTGGACGCACTTATTGTGAATTGGGTTTCCCATTGACACTCTCTTGGCTCTTGTTGCTTTGAGTGTTGCTGTAGGTGCCTGCTGAGATTCAGGCTCCTTGCCCACACTGCCCTTGGAAAGCCTTGGGGCAGGTTGTGGTGCCTTGGGAGAAAAATATGGCAAGCCATTTATTATTGTAATATTTCCAATGACCTTCTAGTCCCAGGTGACATGACCTCCCCCCTTGCGAAATAAGACTTCCACTTTGTCATCGTCACACAATTTGGTGATGCTTAAAACGTTGTTGGCTATGGAAGGCGCGTGCAAGACACCTTCTACTTTTCCAAGTCCAGGTACAGAAACAAAACCCTCCCCAACAATTGAAGCAGTATCACCGTTTGCAACCTTGACAGATGAGGTAATTTTCTTTAACCTTTTAAAACCTTGACTCATATTAGTAATGTGAGAAGAAGCTCCAGAGTCCAGTAACCATAAGTCAGTGGAGCTATCTGCCTTTGTTGTGGGGGTGAGGGAACAAGTATGCAGTGAATTTCCCTTGCCCCTGCCACGCCCCCTTACTTGCCCCTTCCCTCTTACTTGATTGGGACCACGTTTAGGGGCTTGATGTTGATGGGGGCAGTCTTTCTTGAGGTGCTCCTCAGAGCCACAGATGAAACATTTAAGCAGAGCATTAATTTGCTCTGAGTTGTGGCGCCCCCTTCTGGCTTGCTGAGTGGTGACTCTAGCGTATTCTCCGGCATTTCTCCTTCTCCGATCTTCTTCGATCAGTCTCCCTGTGAGGTAGGACAGATTTATGTCTTCCCTCTTGACCGCTTCGAGTGAAACAATGAAATTGCTCCAACTCCTGTCTAGAGAAGTAAAAATTATGGAGAGCATGCTGACATCAGACACAGGAAAATCTCTGGAAATCAATTCTGCCCTGAGTGCCTTTAATTTTGCAAGATGTTCAGGCATGCTGGCACCAAATTTCAGTTTGGTTGTATAGAGCTCAGTTGTATATCTGGTGATGGAACCAATGGTATCGCTGTTGAATAATTTGAATAACAGTTGCCAGACCTGAGCAGCTCTGAGACCAGCTGGGATGCTAGGGAACAAGTTATTGTCCAGAGAACTGAGTAGAGCAGAATAAGCCTGCAAGTGTCGCAGCTCTTCTTGATGTCCCCATGGGGGAGGGGGTGGTTTTCGAACCATTTGTAGAATCCCATTCTTTAAGAGATATAGCTGTATATCTTTACTCCAACTGCTGTAATTTTCTCCCCCTATTTGTAGTTTTTTAAAATCTCTAGGAAGGTCTGTAGCTAGAAACTCGGACCCATATTCAAAAAATTCTGAAACGTCCATTAATGTAAAAGGAAGCGGAAAAATGCTTACTCCTGAAGTGGTTCCTTCAGTGAAAGGGGTCCCTCTAGTGGTCGAGGAGGGAATCTTTTCTTGATTATTTATTGACTCCAGATGGGCATGCCCGGAGACCATGTGACCCGGGGGAGGGCGTTGTTCAGGGTTTCTCCCTTCTTCCCATGAGGCATTGGGGGGGCGGAGCCCAGATTTACCAGCCCGGGGTTGCTTCAATGGATCCTCCCGAGAATTAAAGCCACATGGATTTTTATCAATGCCTGTTTTGCCCTGAGGAGCCCATTGCTGGTCCTGAAGACCTGAAGAGAAGGTGGGAGGCCGCAGGGGTTGATTGTTGGGAGGCTGCAGGCTGGATTCCCCCCGGCAGTTGGGCCCTGGGGAGAGGATGGGAGGCCTTGGGGGGGGTGTGGGCACCCCCGACGTCTGTTTGGCCGCTGTCTTGCTGGCCTCAAAGGCAGTGGCCAAGGCTTGCATGGCTGTCTGGAGAGCCGTTGTAACAGTTTTGGCTGGACAGACATCATTGTCATCATAGCATTTTAGGCTTTGTGGTGGGGAAAACTCAGGATTTTGCATGCTGTCTTGGCTGGAAGCCAGGGATTGCATGTCATTTCTGCTGTATGCCAGGGACTGCTGGCTATTTTGGTTGGAAGCCAGGGACTGCTGGCTTTCCAGACTTAAAGAAATCAAGTCTTTGTTAGACTGTGTGGGCTTATAGGGGGCCGCCATCTTGTTTCCTGTTCCAGACCATGTGGGCGGAGCCATCTTGTTTCCGCTTGCCCCAGGAAGCTGTAGCTCACGGCTGGGAGGGGGGGTTCGTGCCAAAAGCCCTGGGGTCCCGGGGTCACTAAGGGTGGCAGGCGCCATATTTGGGAGCCTCGTGGTGTCTGAGGTTTCGGTTTCCTGGGCTGCCTTCCCCCTCCCTTTCCCCTGCATTGCAAGGATCTCTTTAAGCAGCTCTTCACATTCCTGTGCAGTCAGTTTACTCACGCGGCGTTTGGTTTCAGCCAGGTCCGTCTCTGCAGCATCTGAGCAGTCTTGGACAGTCTGCAAACCTTCTTTGCTCTCCTCTGTGGCGTTCAGTTGTAGAGAGGCATGTGAAGGGGTCCTGGACGCTCTGCTGGATCCTCTGACGGAATGAAGGTCATTTGCCCTCTCATCTGCAGCTGAGGTTGCTTCAGGGACTGAAGTCTTGGATGTAGGCAGGGAGGCTCTCTTCGATCGATGACTTCTGGTCACGATAGTAGAAGTCCTGCCATCTGTTATAAATGGATTGGAGCCGGGCCTTTCAGACATCTTGTTGGCTAGTTCCTGGCTGGCTTGGGAGCTTTCTTTTAAACCATCCTCTGGCTACCAACTTGTGAGGTGTTCTCACAATGAATCGTTAAAGGTGCTTCCAAGCAAAGGCATCACGCAGAGATGCAATCATATTATCTTTATTCATGATAGATCAAAGAGAAAGAAATACTTGGCATGAAAGCATTCATGCCTGCATGTAAGAGAGAAATAAAATAAAACAAGCTAGCATAACATGACTAAAAGAAGGACTAAGAACTAGGGGAGGAGAAATGGAGACTAGAAGCTGAAATAGAACTAGAACAAAGAGCAGCCCCTCGTGCAGAGGTATTTATGGGGGGTCTTGGCCCCTCCTTGACCATAAAACACTCTCACCAATGGGGCTGTGGGTCCGAGACCCTTGGCTCATCAGTGGAAGCAAAGAAGCCTCTTTGCCTCCATCTGATGACCCTTTTGGGGAAACTGCCAATGGCTGGCACTAAACATCTAACAAAAATATTCTGAACCAAATAGTACCGGTATACTAAAACAGGGCTTTTCAACCTTTTCATCCATTGCACCACTTTTAGGACAAGGCAATGTCCGAGTACCACCAGTCACCCAGTGACTGTTCAGTTACGACGGCACTGAAAAAAGTGGCTTATGACAATTTTTCACACTTATGATCGTTGCAGCATCCCCAGGGTCATGTGATTTACATTTGGATGCTTGGCAATCGATTCATATTTATGTTGGTCACATTTTTCCAGGGTCATGTGATTGCCTTTTGCAACCTTCTGACAAGCAAAGTTAGTGGAGAAACCAGATTCACTTAACAATCATGTTACTAATTTAATTTCTCTCTCTCCCCCTTCTCTTTCTCTCCCTCTCTCCCCCTCCCTCTTTCTTTCTCTCTCCTCTCTCTCCCTCTTTCTCTCTCTCTCCCTATTTTTCTCTTTCCCTCTATTTCTCCCTCTTTCTCTCTCCATTTCCCTCCCTTTCTTTCTCCTTCTCTCTCTCTCCCTTTCTCTCCCTATTTTTCTTTCCCTCTATTTCTCCCTTTCTCTCTCTCCCTCTATTTCCCTCCCTCTTTCTTTCTCCTTGTCTCTTTCTGTTAGATGTTTTTGTGCCAGCCATGGCAGTTCCCCAAAAGGTCATCAGATGGGAGCAAAGAGGCACCTTTGCTCCCACTGGTGGGTCAGGGGTCTCCGGCCCCTGCAGCTCCATTGGAGAGAGTTAATGGCCCTCCGGCCCCCTCACACCCATTGGTAAGGGAGGGGCTGGGGACCCCCATAAAAACCTCTGCACAGGGGCTGCTTTTTAGCTCTTGTTCTAGCTCCCTTTGGCACTGATCCATGGGCTCAATCCAGGCATGGGTGCCTCCATGCCAGGGAACTCTTTCTCTCTGCTTTATATCTAAATAAAGCTTCACCTGATTGCATCCCTGCGTGCTGACCTTTTCTTGGAAGCACCTCAACGAGCCATCGGTCTCGTGAGGCCTCTCACACTCTCTCCCTTTCTTTCTTTCTCTCCCTCTCTCTTTCCCTCTCCCTCTTTCTCTCTCTCCCTCTATTTCTCTCCCTTTCTTTCTCCTTCTCTCTCCCCCTCTCTCTCTCTCTCTTTCTCTCCCTCCCTCTCCCATTGTCCCTTCTTTCTTTCCTTCCTTTCTTTCTTCCTTCCCTCCCTCTTTGTCCTTCGCTCTCTACGTTAGAGCAGTACCCGCGGAGGCGTCCCTGCGGCCCGGCTTTCTCTTCCAGAAAGCAAGCTGAAACGGAGCAAGGGAGATTGCCAGGAACGTGAATCAGCCGATCTCACGCTGCTGCAATCTCCCTCTCTTTTTTTTATTGAAAAGGTTTACAGTACATTTTTTAAAAAGAAAAACTCCCTCCCTCCACCTCCCCTTACCCTACCCTCCCCCCCCGACTTCCCAGAGCTGAATACAGGGTATAAACTTTACAAACTTAAGCTAAAATATGCTAATGAGCTAAAATAAAACATGAAATTCTATCGCACTTTAACTCCCCTTAAACATAACTATGTTACTAACAAATAACATAACTAATAATATATCATATAAAACCAGTACTTATTCAAATGCTAAATGAAACTTTTTAGTCCCATATTTGTTCTGAATATATTCGATCCATCTTCTACATTCCACAATATATCTCTGTTGCGATTGTTCTTTCAAATATGCTGAAATCTTTGCCATTTCCGCCAAGTTAGAAACTTTCAAAGTCCATTCTTCTATAGTAGGCAGTTCCTCCTTCTTCCAATATTGTGCTACTAAAAGTCTTGCTGCCGTAATTAAATTCAACATCAATTTAGTATCTATGACAGTAAAATCTGTAATAATACCCAACAAAAACAACTGTGGAGAAAACCTTATCTTTTCCTTAAATATCTTCTGCATATTCCACCAAATTTTAATCCAAAAAGCTTTGACTTTTTTACAAGTCCACCACATATGATAATACGTTGCATCCTCACAACCACACCTCCAACATTTAGGCTGACAGTTCGGATACATACTTGCTAGTTTTTTAGGATCTAAGTGCCACCTATAAAACATTTTATAAAAATTCTCTCTTAAATTTTGAGCCTGTGTAAATTTTACGTTTCTAACCCAAATCTTCTCCCAAGTATCCAAATTCTGGGCCCACTTTATCATACAATCTTTGACAAGTTCCGTTTCTGAGTCAATTTCTATCAGTGCATTATATATCCTTTTTATATGTGCTTGACCTTGATCTCTAATTTGTTTTACCAAATTTCCACCAGTTATTGAAATACCAACTTCCTGATCTTCTTTCCATCTTGCTTGCAACTGCCCATACTGAAACCAAGTTTGTACAATCTTTTCTTCTTTTAAAATATTATATGGCTTTAATTGCCATACATTCCTTTCTATCCTTAAAATTTCTTTGTATGTAATCACATCATGTTTAAATCCAACATTTATATTTTCTATTGCATGTTTAGGTATTGCCCAAATTGGTATTTTATAATTTAACTTATGTCTATATTTTTTCCATACTCGCAACAGAGCATACCTTAATATATGTATCTTAAAAACATTATCCACCTTCTTATCATACAATAAATATGCATGCCAACCAAATAACAAATCATAACCCTCGAGATTTAATAATCTCCCTTGTGTTAAATTAAACCAATCACTAATTGAAGATAAAGCAGCAGCCTCATAATATAATTTAAGATTAGGCATTTTAAGACCACCTCTTTCACGTACGTCTTGCATTATCTTAAATTTAACTCTTGGTTTTTTCCCTGGCCAAACAAATTTATTAATACCTTTCTGCAATTCATCCAAATTTGAATCCTTTTTAAGTATAGGTATCATTTGAAAGAAAAATAAAATTTTTGGCAAAACATTCATTTTTACTGCTGCAATTCTTCCCAATAAAGATAACTGTAGTTTTTCCCAACCATCTAACTCTTTTTGTATTTTTAACCATAACAATTCATAATTATTTTTGTATAATTTTACATTTGAAGCCACAAGATATACCCCCAAATATTTAATCTTTTTAACTATTTCAAATCCCGTTAACTCTTCTAAAACAACCTTTTGTTCTGTAGTCATATTTTAGACAATATTTTAGTTTTTTGCGTGTTTATCTTAAATCCAGAAACTTTCCCATATGACATTATTATCTCCATCAATTCTACAACTGAGTAAGTCGGTTGACTTACTGTAATAGCCAGGTCATCCACAAACACTCTCAATCTAAAATCTTGATCTCTTATTTTAATTCCCTTAATTTTATTTGAATCTCGTATTTTAATCAATAATATTTCCAATGTTAAAACAAACAGCAAAGGTGACAACGGACACCCCTGTCTTGTACCCTTTTCAATATTACATGTTTCTGTCAGACTACCATTAACTACTATTTGAGCTGTTTGCTTCTGATATATTGCTCTAATAGATTGTAAAATTTTTCCCCAAACTCCATTTTCTCCAATGCCTTAAATAAAAATTGCCAGTCCAATTGATCAAAGGCTTTTTCAGCATCCAAAAAAATCAGCGCTGCAGGAACCTGGTTATTTCTATCCAAAAATTCCAATAGGTCTACAATATGTCTCACATTATTCTTCATTTGTCTACCACTTATAAATCCAGTTTGGTCACTAGGAATCATTTGTTGCATTACCTTCATTAATCTATTTGCTAAAACTTTTGCAAATATCTTGTAATCAGTATTTAAAAGCGATATTGGCCCATAGTTTTTGGCTTGGGTAGTATCTTGATCTTCCTTCGGAATCAGTGATATAAAGGCTGTTTTCCACGATGGAGGCACTTCTCCTCCCAGTTGAATTGTCCTAAACAATTCTCTTAAAGGTTCCACCATTTCTGACTGTAAATCTTTATAATAGACGGCAGTCAAACCATCAGTTCCTGGTGCTTTCCCCACCTTTAATTGCTTAATTGCTAAAATAATTTCTTCATCATTTATCAATTGATTCATCCCTTCCCTTTGCTCTTGTGTAAGAACAGAAATATTAACTCCTCGTAAATATCTATCTATATCTACATCTTGAATCTTGTCTCTAACATACAACTTAGAATAAAAATCAACAAAGCCCTTTTTAATAAGATTCTGCTGAAACACCACCTTACCCTTATAATCTATTCTATCTATATTACGTAACCTTTGTTTCTTCCTTAACAAATAAGCTAACCACCTACCCGGCTTATTAGCATTGCAAAAAGTATTATGTTTAGCATACCGTAAATTGGTTGCCACTTGATCTGCCTGTCACTGCACGTTTTTTTTGTTCGTCAGAAAGTTCATTTCTAACTGTACATTTTCCTCTTCTCTCTGCACCTGTTGTGATAACTTATCTGGTAACCATAGTGAATCCCATATGACTAGTAATGTTATGATTTCAGTCTGTTTAGTGCGCATGTCTAGAAGAAGTTCCCAGTGTTTATCTTTATTGTTTATTCACTTTGCTGTTACTGTCTGTTACGTTAGGATGTAGCTAGCCAGCTCTCTGTATAATATATATTTAGTTTTTATATTTTTGTAAGTAAAAGGTATTTAGTAAGATTATGCGTCGTGTTTTTCTTGCCTTCCTGCATGCACATCATGCATTCTCTGAAGCACGGTCCGTCGCCCTCTACAAAGGTGATTTTTACCTTGACATTTTGGTATCGAGGATGGTTTGATTTATGTTTTTGGAGATGCATGTTTCTGCGGCTGTTATCAGTTAGTTAGTGCTAGTGAGGCAGCGGTGATTAACTGCTGAAACATGTCAGGAAGGAAGCCACGGCTGAAAAGGAGTCTTTCTGTGGGGCAGCTCCCTTCCACTTTAAGAACTCCGATAGCTTCGGCCACACGCCTTGGAGAAGACGCACCTGCTCCTGTCGACGATGCAAGGTCAGTTACTCCTTTTTCTACTTTTCCAAGCTCCCTGGCAGCTGTTTTTGGAAATGTTCACACTCCAGGGGCTCAAGATGCATTGCAAAGGCTTGGAGCGAAACCTAAAGTTCAGCCGAAGAAAATTCCTTCTGCTCCTTCAAGCCCCAAGCAAACTATGCGAGATAGGGCTATGCAAGGCTACTGTGAACAAATTGGGGTTTTTGAAAGGCGTTTGCAGCAGGCAAAGGAATATGTGTCAATGGTTCAGCAATATGAGAGGAATTATGAGCATGAACCGGCCATATTGCCACACCCACAAGGAGAAGCCATATTGCCTCCTTCTTCCCCAAAGCCAAAGTCACGCCCATCATTGAGTGTCATGCAAGATGAATGGGAACCGGAGGCTCCTATGTCACATGATTATGGGCTGTCTCAAAGGCCATACAGAGCCACAGTGATGCCTGAAGCAAATGTTATAGCACCATCTACTGGTGAAGCTGCATTAAGACATAAATTGGAGCTCTCACTCTCGCAATTGTCTATGGAGGAGTCTTTGCTCAGAGATACAAGATTTCTGCCGTTATCTGAGGCTCCAGTCCCTGATGGTGCTAGGATTCCTGTTACTGTTGCTTCTCCTGTTAATATTGCTTCTATGCAAGTCCCTCTACCTGGCAGAGCACAGCCATATTTAACCCACATGCAATTGCCACCGGGTTCTTATATGCGAAGGCCAGTGTCATCTGCAGGTTATGCTACTGCACCAGCCCCAGCACCAGCGCCTCCTGCTGGCCAGGGTGGAATAGCAGCTCAAAGACAGTCACAGCCAGCACCAAGACTACCGGCAGCTTCAATGCAACTGCCGCATGTCCAGGCACAGACGCCACTGGTGCCCCCTGCAGGTTATGGTCGGATTGCACAACCTGCACAGCCAGTACCTCAATTGTATATTCCTCATCAAACACCTTCCATTGTACCACTGGCTGGTGATTCCAAATTAAAGAAGTCAGGACAGAATTACAGGGCATGGGTCAGTGAGGTTGGACTTTTGTTACACAGAGAAGGTACTCACATGATGGTGTTTAATCCTCCTGCCCAGCCATGGACTCCTGACATATGGGACTTGGATAATAGAGCATGCACAACATTATTGATGTCAATGGACACTGAATTGCAGCTCACGTTTTCACAAGATGCAACTGCCCAACAAATTTGGACTCAGTTAGAGACATGTTATCGGCATACATCAATTGAGTCTACATGTTTACTTTTGTCTGAGTTCCATGGTTCCAGATTAAAACCTGGTGAACATATTGGAGCACATTTGACTACAATGAAAGGTATTAGAAAAGAACTGGGTGAAAAAGGCTATCCTATTGATGATTTTCAAATGATCAGCATTATCATCAATTCTTTGAATTATGAATGGAAAGATGCTATTTCCAAGATTAATCAAGTGCCTATTGCTCAACGCACAGTGGATCATGTATGCAGGATTTTAGCCGAAGAAGAGGCACTTATGCAAGCTGCGCCACATTTAAGGGAACCACTTGCATCAAGAGCTTCAGCGAGGCGTGCCTTCCGTGGAAGGACCTACGTTCCAAGGATGCCAAGATGCTACATCTGCAATCGTGTGGGACATGCCACCCGGGATTGTCCCCAACGAGTTCCAGCGCCCGTCACGTACCAGCCCAGAGGAACAGATTCCAGAGGAGGCAGAGGTAGAGGCGGACGACAAGGTCGTGGTCGTGGTTCCAGGCGTGATCCACAAGCTCCACTTGTCACATTGGTTGTGACCAACGATCCACAGCCTCAACCAGAGTACGACAGACGACTTCTTTGGACTTTGGACAGTGGAGCAGCATTACATGTTACCTACAGAAAAGAGCTTTACACAGAGATGCACGAGCCTGAACCTGAACTTTGTGAACTTTATTCTTTTTCCAATCATCCTGTTCAGGTCATGGGAAAAGGAACTGTCTACATTGAAGAGCTCGGTGCTCTCATTCCAAATGTTTACTATGTTCCGTCTGCCAGTAGTAATTTGCTTAGTCAGAGTCATTTGTCTAGGTTTTCTCATTTTCAGGTCCACCATCTTGAAAAAGCAAGTTATATAGTCAAAGACGGAGATATTGTTGCTGAAACCATGTTGATTGGTGGTGTTTATTACTTAAAACCAAAGCCTAAGCAGCAAGAGCAGGCAAGTATACACGTTCAAAAAAGCACAGGCCCAGAGAGAGACGTCCCAGAGAGAGATCCTGTTGCTACTCCAAAGGTTCCTAAAGATAATAAAAATACAAAAAAGACACAGGTTGCTCACAGCAAGCCTGGGGTTCCTAATAAAAATGCTGATGTTGAGAATTCACTAACAGGTAAACCTTTGCATTCCAGGTGTATCCATAAGTGGCACAGAAGATTGGGTCATGCCAGTTTCCGTGTTCTGAAGAAGATGCCAGAGTTCGCAAGAGGTTTGGATCTAAAGGGGTGTAAGGTGTTTTTGGACTGTGCTGTCTGCAAGAAAGCCAAATCCAAGGCAGCAGAAATTCCAAAACGCGCTACACGCCTGTCAACACGCATTTTTGATTTGGTACACACTGACATAGTTGGTCCTTTTGCACCAACACTTGGTTGTAAAAGATATTTCTTGACAATCGTTGATAATTATTCTAGATATGGATATGTATATCCTATGAAAGAAAAATCTGAGACCTTTCAGATCTTTAAAGACTTTGCTAGTCTTGTCTATACCCAATTCGAAGTCAGCATCGCCAGAATTCAGAGTGATCGTGGTGCTGAATTCATGTCTCAGCGTTTCCAGGACTGGATGCGTGAGAATGGGATAGTACATCAGACATCTGCTCCTTATACTCCAGCTGAAAATGGAGTGGCAGAATGCAGAAATGGGGTTTTGCAAACCATGATGCGTTGCCTCCTTGAAGATGCTAACCTCAGTCTTCCATACTGGGGTGAAGCTATCAAATATGCTAACCATATCATCAACCGCACTTGGAGTAGTGTGATAAATCAGACCCCTTATTTCATGTTGTATGGACACAAGCCTGATCTCTCACATCTCCATATTTTTGGTTCCTATGCTATGGTCAATATTCCTTTAGCCCAAAGAAAGAAAGGGGGTCCTGCAGCAAAAAGGATGAGATTTATGGGCATTGATGATATTTCAAAATGGAGCAAATACATTGACTCTCATCATGTTATTGTGGTTTCACAATCTGCTACTTTTGAGGAAGATGCTGACTGGTCCAGGATTCATTCTAACGATCCTGGAGTTTATTTTCCTAGAGATGATGCTGCTGATGCCACACAACCTGATGATCAAGATTCACAGGAGAATGTTCCTTCCACGAGTTCTTCTCAACCTACTGTTCCATCTTCGCAAGCCACCGATGTTGCTGCTGGCGACGATGATGAAGACGAGGACGACACGGAAGAAGAATGGACGGTTGGCCCGAGGCGTTCCAAGAGGTCCACAAAGGGAATTCCTCCAAAACGGTATTCGTGGCAAGTAACAAAAACACCTGTACCTTTGATTTGTAATGTTACACTTCCACCTGAGAAGTTCACACAGATCAAACATCTGCCTGAATCAGAACAAGATAAATGGTTTGAGGCAATGCAGGCTGAAATGGACAGTCTAAAGAAACTTCAAGTGTTTACGCCTGCAAGCCCTCCAGCAAACAAGAAAGTTATTGGTACTCGATGGGTCTACAGGATCAAAAAGAAGCCGAATGGTGAGTCGTTGTACAAGGCCAGACTCGTAGCCCAGGGTTTCGCTCAAAGTTATCCTGAGGACTATACAAATACATACTCACCCACAGTGCGGACTGAAAGTGTGAAAATTGCTTTAGCCACTGCAACTATCCTTGGCCTAGAGGTTTTCCAGTTCGACGTTGAAACGGCTTATCTACACGCTGATCTTGATGAGGACATCTACGTCAAAGGTCCTCCAGGTTTCAGACAGCAAGAAGGGGATACCTGGTTTCTACACAAAAGTCTTTATGGTCTGAAACAGTCTGGTTTAATGTGGTACTTATGTCTTTCTGACAAACTAAATTCAATGGGCTTTATTAAGTCCGAAACAGATGAATGCGTGTTTACTAAAAGATCCGGTAATAGGTATGAGATAATTCTTGTTTATGTCGATGATATTGTTTATATTGGTCCAAATAAGCAGATGAGTGAGGTTTTTGCTAAAGCTTTACAAAAGTTTTTCACGTTGAAGTGTTTAGGATGTATTAACACTTATTTAGGTGTTCAAATTGCCAAAACTCAGAAGGGGTTTAGTCTCACACAAGAAGAGAAGATTGAACAACTGTTACATCACTGTAACATGGAGGACGCTAAGCCTGTGAGTATACCCATGCAAACTGACTTTCACATTTTGGCACATGAACCAAGTCCTGAGTTCGATGATCAAACACTATATCGCTCAGTCATTGGGTCGCTGCTGTATATTAGTAGTTGGACTAGACCCGACATTGCACTTAGTGTTAATCTGTTATCACGACACGTAGGCAAGGCAAAACAGTTTCATTGGACATGTGTTAAGAAGTTATTGAGGTATCTAAAACACACCAAAGACATGAAGTTGTTGTTGGAACCCACACATACTGACTATGCAGAGTTATGTTGTTATGCAGATTCAGATTGGGCGAGTGATAAGAAGTCACGGAAAAGTACATCAGGTTACATGATGTTCTTAAATGGATGTCCTGTTTACTGGCATGTGCGTAAACAGAATTTTGTTTCTTGTTCCTCTACAGAAGCTGAGTATGCTTGTGTGTCTGATGCATGCAATTCTTTAACCTGGTTTGATGCTTTAGTCACAGATATCCGGACACATCCGATTCGACCGATCACAGTGATGGAAGATAATGAATCTGTGGTTTATATTTCTGAAACACGTTTTACAGGTTCAAGGTCCAGACACATTGACATCCGATATCAAAACATAAGGCAACTGGTTAAACAAGGTTTTGTGACATTACAGTATGTGCCTACATGTGATCAAATTGCTGATATGTTGAACAAACCACTTCCTACAGCCCAGCATGAGTATCTGCGTGAGAAGATGTGCCTTACTTGAGTCTTCACTTTGCTGACGAAAGAAGGGGAATGTCACTGCACGTTTTTTTTGTTCGTCAGAAAGTTCATTTCTAACTGTACATTTTCCTCTTCTCTCTGCACCTGTTGTGATAACTTATCTGGTAACCATAGTGAATCCCATATGACTAGTAATGTTATGGTTTCAGTCTGTTTAGTGCGCATGTCTAGAAGAAGTTCCCAGTGTTTATCTTTATTGTTTATTCACTTTGCTGTTACTGTCTGTTACGTTAGGATGTAGCTAGCCAGCTCTCTGTATAATATATATTTAGTTTTTATATTTTTGTAAGTAAAAGGTATTTAGTAAGATTATGCGTCGTGTTTTTCTTGCCTTCCTGCATGCACATCATGCATTCTCTGAAGCACGGTCCGTCGCCCTCTACAAAGGTGATTTTTACCTTGACACTGCCATCAACATATCAAACTGGCCTCTTAATAAAGTAATTACCTCTTTAATCTTCCCATCAGATGGATTCAAAATTAAAGCCTTCTCTTTCCTCTTAATTTCCTCCTCTAATTCTTTTCGCCTATGTTCCAGTTTGCGTCTGTACTTATTATTCAAATATATTAACACTCCTCTCATATAAGCTTTACTTGCATCCCAAACCATTTCTATAGAAGTACCCTCGTTCATATTCATATTAAAAAATTCTTTCATCTGTTTTTTACACTCTTCCACATTTTCATTTCATTTTCATTCCATTTATTATATTTGTATACCGCCCTTCTCCCGAAGGACTCAGGGCGGTGAACAGGGCACATATAAAAGTACAGAATACAAAAATTAAAAAAGAATTAAATAAGAGCCCAGCTAAAACAGTAAAAAATCTAAAAATCCCCAATAAAAACCCCAGCCCATCCCCCATCAGGCCAGGCCGGCTTGTTCAAACAGGTAGGTCTTCAGACCGCGTCGGAAGGAGCTACGGTCAGATGCCATCCGGAGCTCAACCGGCAGCTGATTCCATAAGGCCGGGGCGCCCACAGAGAAGGCCCTCCCCCTGGGGGCCACCAGCCGACATTCTCTGACCGGTGGCACTCTGAGGAGGCCCTCTCTGTGGGAACGCACAGGGCAGAGGGAAGTTGACGCCGGCAGCAGGTGATCCCCGAGGTACTCCGGACCCATGCCATGTAGGGCTTTGATTTTCTTGATATGTAAACAAATTTTCATTAAGTCTCCAAGACCGCCTGTCTCCATTGTCTTTTTCTATTTCCAACCATACTGGACTATGATCTGATATAGTTCTTGGACATATCTTTATCTTCTTAATCCTAGAAAAAAGATCATTAGTAATTAATACAAAATCAATCCTAGAAAAAGATTGATGCCTATCGGAAAAAAAGGTAAAGTCTTTTTCTTGCAAATTTCTTTCTCTCCAAACATCTCTCAATTCCAAATTGTCTTTCATCTCAAAAAAAAAAAAGATTTAGGCAATCTGGCATGACTTGGTATACTTCTAAAAAGGCCTTTTTTGTCCATTTGTACATCCAAAACACCATTCCAGTCTCCCATAAAAATACAAGATTTATAATCCCATTGAGTTTTCTTGCTGTGTAATAGTTCATAAAATTCTCCTTGCTGTTGATTAGGAGCGTATAATCCAACCAAAAGTATTTTCTTGTCTTCTATTAATAGTTCAATTATAACATATCTTCCTTGTTTATCTGTTTCAATTAAATTAGCTGTTAAGTTATTCTTAACATAAAGAACTACTCCATTTTTCTTGTCAGAAGCAGACACAATAAACTGTGTCCCCAGCCTAAAATTTATCAAATATTTTTGATCAGCTGCTCGAATATGCGTTTCCTGTAAACAAATAACATCATTTCTAAATTGTTTTAAATACTGAAATACTTTCTTTCTCTTGTGCGGGGAATGTAATCCATTAACATTCCAAGTTAGAAACTTTGTGGCCATCTTTTGCGACCTGAAGCTTTCCGAGCGCCTCTTCCAAAACCACCTGCACTCTCTTCGGTTTTGCTCCTCCCACTGCTTCACTGTAAGTAGGTTTTTGAGATATAATTGCAGCTTTCTGTTCTTGTTCTTGTCTCATTCGTCTAATTGCAGCCCGTGTCATTCTTTGTTCTCTAACCTCTTCTGTTGCCACCTGGGTCTGATCCACTCCTGTAGTTTGCTGGGATTCTTTATCCTTCTGCAGAGTAGCTCCTTCAGCTCCTTGTATACTCTCCATTCGCAACTGACTCTCTCCTTCACCATTCCTTCCTCTAAATTCTGAAGATGGCGGAGAGCCTGCCTTCAAAATATTATCATAAAAATCTCGTGCCTGCAAAGCTGTATTAAGACGATATCTCGTGCCTGCGTACATCACCGTCATGCCTGCTGGAATCTCCCATCTAAACTGAATCTGCCGTTTCCTTAATTCATCTGCCAAAAAAGCAATTTTTTTTCTTTTCCTTAAAATTCTTGGAGGAATCTCTTTCAGAATTAAAACTTCTTGCTCAGCAACTGTAAATCTGTTGTTATAGAAGGCTTGCATGACCACATTTCTAATTGCTCTCTTTGTAAAATAAACCACCACATCTCTAGGTAACTTTCTTTGTCTTGCAATCCAAGAGTTAACACGAAATATTTTATCTATATCCCCCATAATATCTTCTGCTGGACGCTCCAAAACCGATTCAAGGGCCTGTGCCAGTAATTCTTTCAAATCTTCCTTAGGATCTTCCTTCAAACCTCTGATCCTCACAGCAAATTCCATATCTCTATATTGTATCATAACTACATCATCATCAATCTTTTCCATCACATTTTCAGCATCCAGCATTTTAGCATCTAATCTCATATTGTTTTGACTGGGCTCTTCCACACGCTCATCCAGACGCTCAATACAAACTGCAAGCCCTTGAAATGCAGCCAAAATGTCTGGTCTTATTTCAGTATTCTTCTCCTCAATAAGTTCAGCTATTTGTTGAGATTGTGTTTTCAAAGCCTCTTGCAAAGCATCTTGCAAATCTTTTATTGTTAATGCTGGTGCGGGTGCTACAGGAGGAGGCATCAAAGCCTGTAATGAAGAATGCTGAACTGGTGAAGCACCAGCACTTCTAGGAACTTTAGTTGGTTTAGAAGCCATCTTAACACCCAGTTAATTTCTGTTGCGCACTTTCACTTTCCGCACCACTTGCATCTTTTTCTCTCAAAGTATTCAGAGTTAAAGTTCAAATACTTGCTATTACAGCATTCTCCTGCACAGCTCTGCCTGCATCCAAGTAATCCACAATTTATTATCGATGGCAGGGATGGTTGCAGCGTCCTGCTCTGCTCCAAAGCCTTGGAGCAGTGGCGTCCCAGAGTCTGGAGCAAACTCAGGCTTCATGGGGGCTCACACCCTTCAACCACCAGAGTTTAAACTCTGGTGGTCTAGGGGAGCTCTACCCCTACCTAAGCGCTCACCCCCCCTTCTCCCGAGGAGCAGGTTTCCGATCCGCCAAACAGCTGATCGTCGCTGTTTTAAGCGGCTCTACGGAAAGCAGTGGGGCTGACGGCCGAAACGGCCACCATCAATGGAGCCTTGCCACCCGGAAGTCGCTGCAATCTCCCTCTCTCGGTTTCAGCTTCCCTTGCTACAAGAGAAAGCAGGCTGAAACGAAGCGAGGGAGATTGCAGCAGCACGAGCGAGATCGGCCGATTTGTGTTCCTGGCAATCTCCCTCGCTCCGTTTCAGCCTGCTTTCTCTTGTAGCAAGGGAAGCTGAAATCGAGCGAGGGAGATTGCAGGAGCGTGAGATCGGCGTTTCTCAGCACGTGCCGATTCGTGCTCCTGGCAATCTCAACACAGCTTGTTTAAAAGTTTTTTTTCCCCCAAAAAAAGGTGCTGGAACGCCGTTCTGAGCGTTCTATGAGAAAAAACGCCCTGGCCTCAGCTAAGTTTAATTTATCTTTTATTATTTCCATTTGTTTTTAAGTGTTTTTTTTGTGCATCTCTTTGTAATTCTAATTGTAATTTCATAAATTCCTCCTTTAACTTGGTTTGTTGTTGCTTTTTTTGTATGTTCTTTTTTGCCATGTAAATTATAGCTAACCCTCTGTATGCTTTAGCCATATCTCACACATTTTAAAGTGATGTCTCATCTTTTTTGCTTATTTTAAAGAAAAATTCCATTTCCTTTGTTGCTATTTGTATAAATTCTTTCTCTTTCAGTAAAGATTGGTTCAAAGACCATCTTAATTTTTTCTTAGCTCCTCTCCAGGTCATCTTTATCGGATTGTGGTCTGCCCATACATTGGTTTCTATCTCAATCTCTTGTATAATCATGCTTAATTCAGGAGATTTATTTATTTTTATTTTTTTTATTTTAATTCCATTTATACCCCACCCTTCTCCGAAGACTCAGGGCGGCTTACAATCTAAGAAGCACAAATCAATGTGCTTAACAATAGCCTTCATTCTATGTATATGCCTGCTTATTAGGGCTTTTGGGGCCCCCCAAGCGGCATTATTACAAAGTCAGCTTATTGCCCCCAACAATCTGGGTCCTCATTTTACCTACCTCGGAAGGATGGAAGGCTGAGTCAACCTTGAGCCTGGTGGGATGCGAACCTGCACTAATTGCAGGCAGCTGGTGTTACTTAAGGAGGCATTAGCCCACTGCTCCACCAGGATATCCATATCATATCCATTCTGGACCATGGTTTATGTCTGTTTGAGTAAAAAGTATATTGTGTTTTTTTTTTATTCTTTTCTCTCCATATATCCTGTATACAGATTTCTTCTGCCATTTTAAAGAAAGTTTTAGGGCTTCTGGTTCTGGATCCCAGCGTGGCCGGACGTGCGTGGGAATTGTTCCTCGCGTTGTCTGGATTTTGTCATCTGGGGGGGGCTGTAAAGGGGTTGAAGGTCACCCTGGAGTGGTGATGAGCGGTGGAGAGGTCTCTCCAGTCAGCAGTAGAAGGGCAGCGGCCCTCCCGTCAGCTTGGAGCAACTCTCCAAACTGAAGAAGAAAGGATCGGCCACTCCCATGGCCCATCGTCTCCTGCCGAAGCCAAATTCACAACAAAGCACTTGAAAGCACTTGAAAATTGGGTGAGAATTGCCTTCTTCTTTTCCTAATTGTCTACTCTTCCTGTCAAAGCTTTCTGAATTTGTTTCCCCTTGAGAGGAGAGAGGGAAGGGGTTTTCTTTTCCCACCCTCCTTAATAGCGGCCTTTGTCTACATTGAGAGAGAAAATAAAAAGCCTTGAACTACATGATACTGATTAATTGGACTTACTGCCTTTTTACCCTAACCCTAACCCTAACCCCAACCCCAACCCTAACGCCAACCCTAACCCTCTCTACCTTGAGCCTGGTGGGACTCGAACCTGTACTAGTTGCAGGCAGCTGGTGTTACTTAAGCAGGCATTAGCCCACTGCTCCACCAAGGCTCCCTGTTAAGTTGGGAGGGAATGGTGTTACTTAAGGAGGCATTAGCCCACTGTTCCATCAAGGCTCCTTTTGAAGTTGGGAGAAAACGATTAAGAAGAATGGAACAAAAGGCCGTGGGGGACTGCAAATTTGAACGGACAGGAAGTCTGCAATGCTGACAACGGAAGTTAGTGGGGATGATAAAAAAGAACGGACAGAAAGGCCCTGGGGGATTACAAATTTGAAGGGCGGGAAGTCCGCCGTGATGGGAAAGCTAGGGGGATGATAAAGAAGAACGGACCAAAATGCCCTGAGGGGACTATAAATGTCACCGGACAAAAAGACCGTCTTGCTGGGAACGGAAATAAGGATGATAAAGGATGAACTGATAGGCCCTGGGTGGACTGCAAATGTACGCGGACAGAAAGTCCGCCGTGATGGGAACGGAAGTTGGGGGGCTAATTAAGAAGAACAGACCGATAGGCCCTGGGGGACTGCAAATTTGAACGGACGGGAAGTCCGCAATGATGGGAAAGGAAGTTGGGGAGTTATTAAGAATGGACCGCAAGTCGGCCATGATAGAAAGGTAGTTTTTCAAACGCCCGGGGTGATGGTAAGTTTACACGGACAGCAAGTCCGCCGTGATGGGAACGAAAGTTAGGAAGGTGATTAAGAAGGACGTACCGATAGGCACTGGGGGACTGCAAATTTGAACTGACGGGAAGTACGCCGTGCTGAGAACGGAAGTTAGGGGGATGATGAAAAAGAACGGACCAAAAGGTCCAGAAGGACTACAAATTTGAACGGACAGGAAGTTTGCCGTAATAGGAAAGGAAGTTAGGGGGATGATAAAGAAGAACGGAACAAAATGCTCTAGGGGACTGCAAATGTGAAAGGACGGGAAGTCCGTCTTGCCAGGAACGGAAGTTAGGATGATAAAGAAGAACGGACGTGTAGGCCCTAGGGGACTGCAAATTTGAACGGATGGGAAGTTCGCCATACTGGGAACGGAAGTTGGGAGGGTGATTTAGAAGAACGGACCAGAAGTCGGCCGTGATGGAAAGGTAGTTTTTCGAAGGTCCGGGGGGACGGTACTTTAAACGGACGGGAAGTCCGCCGTGCTGGGAAGGTCTCTGTGAAAGGGGACGTTCTGCCCTTTGTGGCTTCGCTTTTCGGAGTCCTCATTCTAGGCGAAAGGCCTACGACGTCCTCAATGAGAACTCTATGGGACGGAAAATCGTGCCCTCCTGTGGTGAAACCGGGTATTGCGGCCGCCGAAAGAAATAATCCTTTTTAAATGGCGTTTTAAGGTTATTATCTTTCTTCTTATTAAAAAAGGTAAAGGTAAAGGTTCCCCCGCACATGTGTGCTAGTCGTTTCCGACTCTAGGGGCCGGTGCTCATCTCCGTTTCAAAGCCGAAGAGCCAGCGCTTGTCCGAGGACGTCTCCGTGGTCATGTGGCCGGCATGACTAGACGCCAAAGGCGCACGGAACGCTGTTACCTTCCCACCGTAGTGGTCCCTATTTTTCTACTTGCATTTTTACGTGCTTTCGAACTGCTAGGTTGGCAGAAGCTGGGACAAGTAACAGGCGCTCACTCTGTTACGCGGCACTCGGGATTTGACCCGCCAGACCGCCGACCTTCTGATCGACAAGCTCAGCGTCCTAACCCACTGAGCCACCGTGTCCCTTATTATTATTATTATTATTATTATTATTATTATTATTATTATTATTATTATTACCGCCTTATTAATATGAATAGAGGGATGGGGGACCCTTTCACTGAGACGCAGGCGCAGAATAAGATCGCCTAATATTGATAAGGTTTGATTAATAAAGAATTATAATCTTAAAACGGTACTGAAAAGGTTGGTTTATTTTGGTGGCCGCTACGCCGGCGTATACCATGAGAGGGCGCTGTTTTACATCCCTTAGCGATAGCGGCGTTGAGGCCTTCGAAAAGGCCTACCGTCGTCTCGGTGATAATGTTATGGGACGGAAAACTGCCCTCCTGTCAAAGCGGGAGTTGCGGCAGCCAAAATAAATAAATATTTTTAATAGCGTTTTAAATGTACGCTCTGTTAACTTGTCGATCAGACGTGAATTCCGCCGTGCCCGCGAGGTCGCCGCGAAAGGAACTTGGGCGATGACTAAGAAGAAAAGACCGGAAGTCGGCCCGTGATGGAAAGGTCCTATTTCAAAGACCTGGAGGAAGGCCGATATCGACGGACTGGAAGTTCGTCGGGCCGAGAAGGTCTCTCGGCGATTACTCGTGAAGAACGAGCCGGCTGACGTGCGCGGAAGGATGACGGAAGCAGCTCGTCCCTTTTGCAGGAGCGTAGAACGGTGACGCTTTGGCTGACGCTCTGCGCTTTTGGGGCTTCGCTTCTCAGTGTCCCGATGTTAGGCGAAAGACCTACCGCGGCCTCGATGTTAATGGTGTGGGACGGAGAACGGTGCCCTCCTGTGGTCAAACGGGGTATTGCTGCCACCGAAACAAACAATCCTTTTTCATGGCGCTTCAACGTTATTCTTCTCTTTTTTATTAATGCTTTATTATTAAATATGAATATTATTATTATGAACGACTTATTATTAATATAAAAGTTAAAAGGGAATCCCGTTTGCTGCGACGCAGGCGCGGAAGAACGAATCCTTCTTCGAAAGCATTAAAGCGAATTAAGGCCTACGTTGGCATGTTAATATTAATAATTTTAATAATATAGATTTAAAAATGCCGTTAAAAAGGTTTATTTTTTATTTTTTTAATGTATTTATTTTTTGAGCGAAGGATTCGCAAAGTTATCTTGCTCTTGAAAAAACATTTTGTTGCGTCCTTGTTAATTTCCCAGGATATTATTGGTTAACGATATGGCAAATAGCAGATACTAGCAGAATTGCTAAATTTTGAAAAGCGTGGACCTGATCGATAATTGGGATGGAAACGCTGGGGCTTCCTAACACATCTACGTTTAGAATGGAAGATTTGTGACCGTTCCACTATTTTAAATTATTCCGGTTATGTGTGCGTCCGTACCCATGTGGGAACGCAAATTCAGACCGACCCTTCCGCACGCAAGCAATTATGTCTTTTTCTGAAAATTACCCGCTTACCTTATCTTTAGAATATGAATAAATTAACTTTAATGCTTGGCCGTTGCAGAATGCAGACAAATGTGTCTTCGTCTGATATTGGTTTGTTTTTGCCTTTTGTCCAGATCCTCGCCTTTAGACTTTAATTATATCGATAAAATAGAAATTAAAGTACTCCAGGTTGGATTTTTCAACCTAATTATTTAATGTTATTTGGACTCCTATATATTATACAAAATAGGATTTGGAATCAGACGTCACATTTTACCCTCTTAAGATATATGTATGTGCTATGTAGGCTTACTTTCCACAAATGTACTTTTCTCGTTAAAAATGATTAAATTGTTCCCTAGCGATATGTTCCGTGTTTAATATTTTCAAACGGTTTCTTTGTGTGTTTGAGTCATCCGAGTCGTGGTTCTCCCAAAGATCCTTTTTCCTGACGCGACCGGAATCCCGTTCCTTTTTGAAGATGTTTCGCCTCTCCTCTGAAAACCCACCTCGGCTCTGACTAGATAGTGGGGAATGGAAGGATTTATATTCCTTGCGGACGGCTGGTCCTTTTAGAGTCTCTTCGGATCCTTCCGCCGACTCGGTTACCGCAAAGACCAAACCCCGTCCTCTCACGCTGGCTCCACAGACTTATTTATCCGTCTACAGCTGCAGCAGATGACTATACATATAACAATATTTTTTTTCTCAGTAAATACTAAAACTTTACTTCTCATCAGCTTTCGCGTAGATTTACAGAGAAGGCAGGAGACGAAAGCAGCAAAAAATGGGTTGAGGAAAGCAGAGCAGATCGAAGCGGAGCAAAAGAACCCACCTGCTAGCAGACGAAAAGGCACGGCAGCAGCAAGTCTGCATCTCAAGAGGCGGAAGGGCTTGGCCTCCAGGGCGCGGGCGAGGAGACCTACTCGGCGGTAGCGAGGGCGGCACCTTCTCTAAACGAACGGGGTTCATGCATTGACCCGAGTAGGAATTTGTGGTTTCCTGAATTGGCCGCACCGGCCTGGTGTATGCCTTGTGTTAAGCTGAGACCGAATGCTGGGGCTACCGTGAGCTAAGAAGCCCCTGAAGCCGTGCGTGGATGGTCTGTCGAAGTCTGGTTGAACGAACCTTCCCGAGGCCAACCACGTTGGCGAGGACAGGACCGATCGGGCGGTAGATCTTTTCCTTCCTCTCTAGGACGTGTGGGTGAAGCGACTCTTCTACTCCTGTCCATTAAGAGAAGTGAATTATGAGATCGTTTCATTTAAAGGTTTTGCTTAAGTGGATTGGAAAAGCAAACTGAGACACCAGAGCCTAGGACTGAGACCACAGGTGAAAAAAGTCCCCTTGGGGAGAATATAGTTGCTTACAATTTTTTTTGTTTTCTTTTTAGAAAAACATCTTACCTCTTTCTTCCTTCTGGTAGAGGATGGGGTTCCCTGTGGCTCACGAGTCGCTCTGTGACTACAGAGCAGCCCTTTGGCTAACTGCTCCGAAACTGCTTTTCAGTCAATACGGGTCTCTGTGGATGTTCTGCTACTAACTAGTGTAGACAAAATCTGGCAGAGCGTAACAATGTTCTGGCAGTATTTTAAAAGGCAAATGTTTGATTTTAAAGAAAGTATCGGCAGGGGCCTGGAAAGTTTGTTACTCCCTCTGTGAAAAAGGCAGATGCCACATTATATCTCAACAACAAAACAGATAGTTACAGAATTGGGAGAGCCAGAAGCGATGGAGAGTGCTGCTGACAAGATCGCAGCGGACCGTAGGCACGTAACACAAAACACCGGCTCCTGACCTCTAAACTCCAAGCTCTCGCTGTCCCCCGTGGCCCAAAGGATAGGGTGGTCACCTTGGCATTTCGCTTTCCAAGGGGCAGGCTGATGAAACATCTTCACAGAAGGGCTCCGCGCCTGCATCCATCGAGCGGCCTAGTTCTAGAAAGTGGGAGAAACGAGTGTTACGCAGACTGCTTCTTGCCCAAAAGAGAGCTAAAGACAAATACAAAACAACTACTGAAGTTGCCCCTATCCTCGGAAAAACAGTGCTGACTCGATAAACCCAAAATACTATCGGAACCGCCCTGGGTTTCGTATGCCGCCTGCTTGCTGCAAAGCTACCCGCTTGCCTGTCTCGTCTCCTTTCTGTTTTGGATTCTGCTGCTAAGAGGGCCCTGGAGGTCGTTTCTGACTCCCACCCACCCCCGGCCAGAAAGTAAAGCGTCGGGCCCCTAGGAAAGGGCCTTCTCTGCACAGCTACCGGATTCTGCGATGGGACCCTGGAGAGTGGCTCTTTGCCCGACTCTCAGAAGATTTAAGACTAGGGCAATCGTGCTTCTCGTTAACTGAGTTTCCGCCTGAAACTTATCCCGATACTTAATTTGAACTAATTTCAGTGGCATAATATTCCTCCGATTTTTCACTTGATGATGTGAAATGTGATGATGTGCCTTACCCCAAAACCTAGAACTAAGGAGAAACTTCCTGACAGTGAGAACAATTAACCAGTGGAAGAGCCTTCCTCCAGAAGCGGTGAATGCTCCAACACTGGAAGTTTTTAAGAAAAGACTGGGCAGCCGTTTGTCTGAAATGGTATAAGGCTTCCTGACTGAGCACGGGGGTGGACTAGATGACCTCCAGGCTCCCAAGTCTGTGGTTTTGTAAGGTCTCCTGCTTGAGCAGGAGTTCCAATTTTATTATTATTATTATTATTATTAAAAAGAAACGTACGTACGTACAATCTCCTTAAAGAATTAGCAGGGCAGGTCAAGCAAAACTATTCTTGAATGAAAACATCTTAGTCTGGTGAACGGGAGTGAGCGGGGTACGCTTTTAAGAGGAGCCTATTAAGATCTTATACAGAGAAGCGCCATACCGCTCGTTGTTCTACATCCGGGACTTGGGCGCTGGGAAAACACCATTAAACGGCTGCCTTGCTTGACAGCCTTCGAGGAGACCCCCGACACGGGAGGGAACCCCATTCCGGACCCGGCCGCCAAAAACCTTGAACGCCGGCCCCGGCTCTAAAAAGGAGCTCCGCGATCTTTGTAGCACAACGGAAGCCGCGGCTGAGCTGACAGGAACTCCGCCGTGGCGAGAAAGTCGCTACGAAAGGAAGTTGGCAGGGAAGACTAAAAGGAGCAGACAGGGAGTTGGCCATTTTGAGGTCCCTGTGAAGGGGGCGCTCTGCGCTTTGTGGCTTTGCTTTTCGGTGTCCCGATCCTAGGGGAAAGGCCTACGAGGGCCTCATTATTAATGCTATGAGGAACGAAATCATGCCCTCCTGTGGTCAAACCCGGTATTGCGGCCGCCGAAAGAAATAAACCTTTTTAATGGCATTTTAAATCTAGGGTCTAACTTGTTGATCGGACGTGAAGTCCACCGGGCCCAGAAGGTCGCCACGAAAAAAAGTTGGAGGATGACTAAGAAGGTTGGACCGGAAAATGGCCATCGTGGAAAGGTCGTTTTTCAAAGGCCCTGTGGGGCAGCGAATTTGCTAGGACAGGAAGTCCGCCGTGCCGAGAAGGTCTCTCTCACTCTCTGAAAGGAAGTTAGGGGAATGATAAAAAAAGGACCAGAAGTCAGCCGTGATGGAAAGGTCCTAGTACAAAGGTCCTGGGGGATGGCCGATAGGAACGGACAGAAAGTTCGCCGGGCCCAGAAGGGCTCTCGCAGATTACACGGGAGGAACGAGACGGCGTACTCTGCAAAGACCCGAGTCTCCTGTTGCCCCCAGAGAGACCTGCTTTTTCTTTCTTGTACCTCTGGGCGGTGGGTGGGCTGTTTCCGGCAACCTGGAGAGGAAAGGGAGGAATTTCCTGCCATTCGTAAACCTGACTTGCTTTGGACAAAGTTCTGCAAAGTTAGATGGATGGCAAACAAATTAGTAAATTCCTACTAATCTTGTCTCCCCCCTTTTATCCATACATTCAATGATAATAAGGAAGGGCTTTTCAACCAGTGGTACGGGTACCACCTGTGGTACATTGGCACCTGGCACGCAACCATCCTAGAAAAGTGGTAGCGGTAGAGGGGAATGAGCTGAACCGGTGGCAGCACTGCACAAGCCTGAGCGAGAGACGGCTGGAGCTGCAAGGCTGTCAGGGCTCAGCGGAAGTGCCAGGATCAGTGCCAGGCTCCAGCTGGAGCTCGGCGCCGATCCTGGTGCTTCTGCTGAGCCCAGAAGAAGTGCCGATCAGCTGGAATGTTGCAGCATCTCCAGGGTCTTGTGATTTACATTCAGATGCTTGGCAACTGATTCATATTTATGATGGTCACAGTGTCCCAGGGTCATGTAAAGTGATCAAAACCTGCTGCAACCACCCAGCAGATGGGGGGAATAAAAACCAAACACCCACTCCACACCCGCTACCAATCCTCAACAGAAATGCTAACAACAATGAAAATCTCAGACAGGAGGAAGGGCGCCGCTGGTCGGGCAGACAGATGTCTTGCTCGGCTGTGGCTTGGGGGACACTTTTTTTAGTGCCACTGTAACTCCAAACAGTCACTAAGCGAACTCTTGTAAGTCGAGGACTACCTGTACTTCATCACTTTTTTCCTTTTTTTTTTAGGTCATCAAGTTTTTGACACCTTGCTAGGTGAATAGTGGTACTCAGATGTTGGCATATCCTAAAAGTGGTACAATGGGTGAAAAGGTTGAAAAGCCCTGCTATTAGCCACCGATAAGTTATATACATTTTCAAAATAAATTATATTTTTATATCAATTTATATTTATCCTTTCTTAATAAAATGTATACAATTTATTTCAATTAGATATTTAACATTCAACGTATATTAATATATAGTTATCTCTAAGAAATATTGTTTAGAAACATCAAAAGTAACATAAATACCAACGTACATACGTACAATCTCCTTAAAGAAATAGCAAGGCAGAACAAACAAAACTATTGTTGAATAAAAAATATCTTGGTTTGGTGGATGGGGGGGGAGCGGGGTACAATTTTAAGAGGAACCTATTAAGATATAATATAGAGAAGCGCGATACGACTCGTTCTTCCTACATCCGAGACTGGGATGCTGGGGAAACACCTTTATAACAGCTGCCTTGTTTGGCAGCCTTCGAGGAGACTCCAGAGACGGGACGGAACCCCATTCCCGACCCGGACACCAAAAATCTTGAGCGCCGGTCCCGGCTCTAAAAAGGAGCTCCGCGATCTTTGTAGCACAACAGAAGCCGCTGCTGAGCACGCATAAACAAACCCTAAGTGTATTATTGAAACAAACTAACTTCATCTCTATGTTCCCAATTTAGCCACTCGATTTTCTAAAGTTGAAACGGAATGAGTACAAAGAGACCCGGTCTCCCAACCGCTGCTGGCGCCACCACTACCGGTAGTCGGTCGCTTCCTTACAGACGCAGCAAAAGGCCAGGAACAAGTGGGCAGTCAGCTTAGGGAAGAGGAGCAAATGAGTGGTCAGGGTGGCGGGAGGGGTGGAGATCCCCCGCTAACTAGGTCGGGTAGGTGCGGATCTCCCGCTAACTAAGTAATAGAAAAACCCGATATCTTTCTGGAATCAGGAACTGCGGGGATGACTCGGTTTACCTGAGGCTCTACCAGGCTTTTTTTTCCTTCTTGCGGCCTTGTCGGTAGACGTGCACCACGGCAGTATAGAGCAGAAAATAGCATAGGAAAAAGCAGAGAACCGTGCTGCAAATCAACAGGAAGTTGATGGCGGCCATACTGAGAAGATCGTTGTCAAAGATACTGGCGGATGACCGTAGAGGACTGACAGGAAGTCCGCCATGGCGAGAAGGTCGCTTCGAAAGGAAGTTGGCACGGAAGACTAAGAAGAACGGATAGGAAGTCGGCCATAATAGGAAGGTCTATTCCAAATAAACCGGGGGATGGCCAATTTGAACAGACAGGCAGTCCGCCGTATTGAGAAGGTCTCTGTGGGGGGAAAGGTAAGGTAAGTGGACAGGAAGTCGGCCGTGGCAAGAAGGTTGTTTTTAAACGTACTGGGGGACAGTCGCCTTAAAGGGACGGGAAGTCCACCAAATAGAGGTCTCTAGATGACTCACCCCTTCATGGATTACTGCCTTGTCGTGGCGAAGGGGCTTGCGTAATTCAATGAAGCTATGAGCTATGCCGTGCAGGGCCACCCAAGACGGAAAGGTCATAGCAGAGAGTTCTGACAAAACGTGATCCACTGGAGAAGGAAATGGCAAACCACTCCAGTATCTTTGCCATGAAAACCCTATGGACAGTACCAAAAGGCAAAACTGTCACTGCGTGTTTTTTTAGTTTTGCCAGCTTCGCTCATTCCTAAGTGTACATCTCTTTCTGCTCTGCACCTTATCTTATCTTGTAACCATAGTGACTCCAGCTATGTCCAGCCAATGTTTTGGTTTTAAACTGCTTTGTGCGCAGGCCTGAAAAAGTTCACAGTTTCAGTTTTACCTTTCTCCTTCTGCCTCATGAAAGAATGTGGTCAGTCTAGGTCTTTTGTTTTCTCATTAAAAGTTTTACTATAGAATATGCCTTGGTTTTCTTTTCTTTGATATTGACCATGCAAATGAACCACGGTCCATCCACCTCTGGTCGGACTGTTAATTGTTCCGCGACATTTGGTCCCCGAGGATGGTTTATTTTTATTTTCAAGATTTATTGATAGGCAATTAGGCAGTTAGTCCAGCACTGAGGAGGCTGTGATTCATTGCTGAAAATATGCCCAGGAAAAGCAGAAAGAAGAAGGCCTGTTATCTGTCTGCTAAGGAGGAGGCAGCCGTTCCACAGAGAGATCTTCCTTCAAGTTTACAGACTCCGTTGGCATCGGCTACACATCTTGGAGAAGCAGCCTCTGAGCCAAGGTCAGTTTCACCATTTTCTGTTTTTACTGACTCTCAAGCTGATGCCCCAGTTGTAACTTCTGCTCATGGGGATCAGGCTGATTATGAGAGATTTGGTGCTAAACCTACGGCTTCACTAGGGAAGGAGGTGAGCTATTATTCTCCAAGCACTGAGCAAACTGTGCATGAGAAGACTTTGCACAGTTATTATGAACAAATTGAAATTTTAGAGAAGGATCTGCTAAAGGCAAAGTTGTGTGCAGCATGGTATGAAAAGCATGGGAGAGCCTCTGCTGGCATTCAGTTTTCAGAATCGGCCATTTTGCCTCCCTCTTCACAAGCAAAGCCACACCCACAAGGGATCGCCATTTTGCCTTCTCCCTCAAAGACAGAGGCACGCCCACAGTGGAATCTTGTGTCAGACGAATGGGAGCCTGACTGTTTTCTGTTTCAAAGAATGCAGAATGCAGTTTCACAGATATCCCTTCAGCAGGCATCGCTTCAAGCTGCCACACCTCCTCATTCATTGAGAGCTTCAGCTAGAATGCCTATTAATACTGCTACTATTAAAGTCCCTGTCTCAGATGGAGCACAGCAGCCTTCACCCCAAGTGCAGCCTCCACTGGTTCCTCAAATACAAAGGCCAATGCTAACTGCAGGTCAACTTAATGTAGCAGCTCAAGCACCAACACCTGCTGGCCAGGGTGGCACTGCAGCTCAAGTACAGCCACCCCCAGCACCAGTACCTGTAGCAGCTTCAGTGCAACTGCCCCAGGCCCTGGCACAGGCGCCACAGGTGCCCCCTGCTGGTTATGTCCAGATGGCACAGCCTGCACAACCAGTGCCTCCTGCAGGCCAAGTCCCAATTGCACAACCTGCACAGCCAGTACCCCAATTGCATGTTCCTCAACAGGCACCCTCTATTGTACCACTGGCTGGTGATTCAAAACTGAAGCGGTCTGGACAGAATTACAGGGCATGGGTCAGTGAAGTTGGACTTTTGCTTCGTAGAGAAGGTACCCATGTGATGGTGTTTAATCCTCCTGCCCAGCCATGGCCTCCTGACATATGGGACTTGAATAATAGAGCATGCACAACGTTATTAATGTCCATGGACACTGAATTGCAGCTCACATTTTCACAAGATGCAACTGCCCAACAAATTTGGGCTCAATTAGAGGCATGTTACCGGCCTACATCCATTGAGTCTACATGTTTACTTTTGTCTGAGTTCCATGGTTCTAGATTAAAACCTGGTGAACATATTGGAGAACACTTAACTAAAATGAAAGGAATAAGAAAAGAACTGGGTGAAAAAGGCTATCCTATTGATGACTTTCAAATGATCAGCATTATCATTAACTCTTTGAATTATGACTGGAAAGATGCTATTTCTAAGATTAATCAAGTGCCTATTGCTCAACGCACAGTGGATCATGTATGCAGAATTTTAACCGAAGAAGAGGCACTTATGCAAGCCGCGCCACATTTAAGGGAACCACCTGCATCAAAAGCTTCAGTGAGGCGTTCCTTCCGTGGAAGAGCCTACGTTCCAAGGATGCCAAGATGCTACATCTGCAATCGTGTGGGACATGCCACCCGGGATTGTCCCCAACGGTTTCCAGCGCCCGCCATGTACCAGCCCAGAGGAACAGATTCCAGAGGAGGCAGAGGTAGAGGCGGACGACAAGGTCGTGGTTGTGGTCCCAGGCGTGATCCTCAAGCTCCACTTGCCACATTAGTTGTAACCAACGATCCACAGCCTCAACCAGAGTATGACAGACGCCTACTTTGGACTTTGGACAGCGGAGCAGCATTACATGTTACCTACAGAAAAGAGCTTTACACAGAGATGCACGAGCCTGAACCTGGACTTCGTGAACTGTACTCTTTTTCAAATCATCCTGTTCAGGTCATGGGAAAAGGAACTGTTTATATTGAAGAGCTCGGTGCATTCATTCCCGATGTTTACTACGTTCCGTCTGCCAGTAGTAATTTGCTTAGTCAGAGTCACTTGTCTAGGGTGTCAAAATTCCAGGTACACCATCTCGAAAAAGCATGTTATGTAGTTAAAGATGGAGATATTGTTGCTGAAACCATGTTGATTGGTGGTGTTTATTACTTAAAACCAAAGTCTAAACCGAAAGAGCAGGCAAGTATACAAGCTCCAAAAAGGGAGAGCACAGGCCCAGTGAGAGATGTCCCAGAGAGAGATCCTGCTGCTACTTCAAAGGCTCCTAAAGCCAATAAAAGGACAAATAAGACACAGGTTGCTCGTAGCAAGCCTGAGGTTCCTAATAAAAATGCTAATGTTGAGAATTCACTAACAGGTAAACCTTTGCATTCCAGGTGTATCCATAAGTGGCATAGAAGATTGGGTCATGTCAGTTTCCGTGTTCTGAAGAAGATGCCAGAGTTCGCAAGAGGTTTGGATCTTAAGGGGTGTAAGGTGTTCTTGGACTGTGCTGTCTGCAAGAAAGCCAAATCCAAAGCAGCAGCAATTCCAAAATGCGCTACACGCCTGTCAACACGCATTTTTGATTTGGTACACACCGACATAGTGGGTCCTTTTGCACCAACAATTGGTGGTAAAAGATATTTCTTGACAATTGTTGATAATTACTCTAGATATGGTTATGTATTTCCTATGAGAGAAAAATCTGAGACCTTTCAGATCTTTAAAGACTTTGCCAATCTTGTCTATACCCAATTCGAAGTCAGCATTGCCAGAATTCAGAGTGATCGTGGTGCTGAATTCATGTCTCAGCGTTTCCAGGACTGGATGCGTAAGAGTGGGATACTACACCAGACCTCAGCTCCTTACACTCCAGCTCAGAATGGAGTGGCAGAACGCAGAAATGGAGTTCTGCAAACCATGATGCATTGCCTCCTTGAAGATGCTAACCTCAGTCTTCCATACTGGGGTGAAGCTATCAAATATGCTAACCATATCATCAACCGCACTTGGAGTAGTGTGATAAATCAGACCCCTTATTTCATGTTATATGGGCACAAGCCTGACCTCTCACATCTCCATATTTTTGGTTCCTATGCTATGGTCAATATTCCTTTAGCCCAAAGGAAGAAAGGGGGTCCTGCAGCAAAAAGGATGAGATTTATGGGCATTGATGATAATTCAAAATGGAGCAAATACATTGACTCTCATCATGTCATAGTCATTTCACAATCTGCTATTTTTGAGGAAGATGCTGACTGGTCCAGGATTCATTCTAACGATCCTGGAGTTTATTTTCCTAGAGATGATGCTGCTGATGCCATGCAGCCTGATGGTCAAGATGCACAGGCGAATGTTCCTTCCACGAGATCTTCTCAACCCACTGTTCCGTCTTTGCAAGCCGCCGATGCTGCTGGCGATGAAGACGAGGACGAAACGGAAGAAGAATGGACAGTTGTTCCGAGACGTTCCAAGAGGACCACAAAGGGAATTCCTCCAAAACGGTATTCGTGGCAAGTAACGAAAGCACCTTTACCTTTGATTTGTAATGTTACACTTCCTCCTGTGACGTTCACACAAATCAAACATCTTCCTGAAGCAGAGCAAGATAAATGGTTTGAGGCAATGCAGGCTGAAATGGACAGTCTAAAGAAACTTCAGGTGTTTACGCCTGCAAGCCCTCCAGCAAACAAGAAAGTTATTGGCACTCGATGGGTCTACAGAATTAAAAAGAAGCCGAATGGTGAGTCGTTGTACAAGGCCAGACTTGTAGCCCAGGGTTTCGCTCAACGTTATCCTGAGGACTATACAAATACTTATTCACCCACAGTGCGGACGGAGAGTGTGAAAATCGCCTTAGCCACTGCAACTATCCTTGGCCTAGAAGTTTTCCAGTTTGATGTTGAAACAGCTTATCTACACGCTGATCTTGATGAAGAAATTTATGTCAAAGGTCCTCCAGGTTTCCGACAGCAAGAAGGGGATACTTGGTTTCTACACAAAAGTCTTTATGGTCTGAAACAGTCTGGTTTAATGTGGTACTTATGTCTTTCTGACAAACTAAATTCAATGGGCTTTATTAAGTCCGAAATAGATGAATGCGTGTTTACAAAAAGATCTGATAATAGGTATGAGATAATTCTTGTTTATGTTGATGATATTGTTTATATTGGTCCAAATAAGCAGATGAGTGAATGTTTTGCTAAAGCTTTACAACAGTTTTTCACATTGAGGTCTTTAGGACATATTAACACTTATTTAGGTGTTCAAGTTACCAAAACTCAGAAGGGGTTCAGTCTTACACAGGAAGATAAGATTGAACAACTATTGCATCACTGCAACATGAAGGATGCTAAACCTGTGAGTATACCCATGCAAACTGATTTTCACAACTTGACACATGAACCGAGTCCTGAGTTCGAGGATCAAACACTTTATCGCTCAGTCATTGGGTCGCTGCTATATATTAGTAGTTGGACTAGACCTGACATTGCACTTAGTGTTAATCTCCTATCACGACACGTAGGCAAGGCAAAACAGTTTCATTGGACATGTGTTAAGAAATTATTGAGATATCTAAAACACACCAAAGACATGAAGTTGTTGTTAGAACCCACACATACTGACTATGCGGAGTTATGTTGTTATGCAGATTCCGATTGGGCAAGTGATAAGAAATCACGTAAAAGCACTTCAGGTTATATGATGTTTTTGAATGGATGTCCTGTTTACTGGCATGTGCGTAAACAGAATTTTGTTTCTTGTTCTTCTACAGAAGCTGAGTATGCTTGTGTTTCAGATGCATGTAATTCTCTAACGTGGTTTGATGCTTTAGTCACAGATATCTGGACACCTCCGATTCGACCAATCACTGTGATGGAGGACAACGAATCTGTGGTCTATATATCTGAGAATCGCTTTACAGGTTCCAGGTCTAGACACATTGACATCCGTTACCAAAATATAAGACAAGCAGTTAAACAAGGTTTTGTCAAATTGCAGTATGTGTCTACACATGACCAAATTGCTGATATGCTGAACAAACCACTTCCTACAGCCCAACACGAGTACCTGCGCAAGAAGATGTGCCTTATCTGATTTTCTGCTTCGCTGACAAAAGAAGGGGATGTCACTGCGTGTTTTTTAGTTTTGCCAGCTTCGCTCATTCCTAAGTGTACATCTCTTTCTGCTCTGCACCTTATCTTATCTTGTAACCATAGTGACTCCAGCTATGTCCAGCCAATGTTTTGGTTTTAAACTGCTTTGTGCGCAGGCCTGAAAAAGTTCACAGTTTCAGTTTTACCTTTCTCCTTCTGCCTCATGAAAGAATGTGGTCAGTCTAGGTCTTTTGTTTTCTCATTAAAAGTTTTACTATAGAATATGCCTTGGTTTTCTTTTCTTTGATATTGACCATGCAAATGAACCACGGTCCATCCACCTCTGGTCGGACTGTTAATTGTTCCGCGACAAAAACGATATGACGCTGGAAGATGAGCCCCTCAGGTCGGAAGGCATCCAATATGCTACTGGGGAAGAGCAGAGGGCTAGTACTAGTAGCGCCAGAAAGAATGAAGCAACTGGGCCAAAGCGAAAAGGACGCTCAGTTGTGGATGTGTCTGGTGGTGAAAGGAAAGTCCGATGCTGTAAAGATTTTTTCTCCATAGGAACCTGGAATGTAAGATCCATGAATCAAGGAAAGCTGGACATGGTCAAACAAGAGATGACAAGACTAAACATCGACATCTTAGGTATCAGCGAACTAAAATGGACAGGAATGGGTGAATTTAATTCAGATAACCATCAGGTATACTACTGCGGGCAAGAATCCCTCAGAAGAAATGGAGTAGCCTTCATAGTCAATAAAAAAATAGGAAAAGCAATACTGGGATACAATCCTCAAAATGACAGAATGATCTCAGTTCGAATCCAAGGCAAACCATTCAATATCACAGTAGTCCAAGTCTATGCCCCAACCACCGGTGCTGAAGAGGATGAAATTGACCGGTTCTATGAAGCCCTACAGCACCTTATAGAACTAACACCAAAAATGATGTCCTTATCATCATGGGGGATTGGAACGCTAAAGTAGGAAGCCAAAAGATAACCGGTGTTCTGAACCAGCCCTCTTCTGGCCTTGAGTAAGGCAAACCCCTATTCAGAAAGAAGAGACTGGAGAGCGTCCAAGGCTAAAAGGCATCTGCCAAGATTTAATTACGCAGTAAACAAAAACACTAGAGCTTGTCTTCTCAAGCGGAAAAGTTGCTTTCAGCAACCAGCCCCTCCCCAAACACTCCTTTTATAGAGAGCTCAGGGCGTGGTCTCCCTGTGCCTCCTCCCGAGGAGTCCCACAACCTTTCTTTGTTTGTTCCTGCTCGACTGCCTCCTGCGTCGGGCGTCCTTGAACAGGGCCAGCTGTGGGTCATCTTCCTCCGCACTCTCGGGCTCACGCAGCTGAGAAGAGGTCCCCGGCTGAGGGCTCTGCAAAGCCTCCGAACCATCATCAGCCGGTTCGTTTCCCTCCTCCCCCTCGTCTGAGTCATCCGATACATCGGAGCCGACTGTCGGACCCACAGGCTGGCCCTGAGTCACAACACTATCCCGCACCGCAGGGCCCTTCCCCCGGGTCTGCCGATCCGGATGCGGTCGGGATGGGAACTGTTCGTGAAAAGCAGTCACCAACGCAGGGGCATGAACGGCGGTCGCGTCTTCCCATGTGAAGTCCTCCGGCCCGTACCCTTTCCACTCGATCAGGTACTGGAAGCGACCTTTCAGCCAGCGGGAATCCCTGATGCTGGCGACCTCGTACTCGGGGGTGCTGTCGCCATCACGAGGTCCTGATGGGGGAGGTTCCGCTTGGCGAAGTGGACAAGCCGGTTGTTCGGGGACCAACAAAGACCGATGGAAGACGGGGTGCACGCGCAGGGAACGTGGCAGAGTTAAACGATAGGCGACCGGGTTGATGACGGCCTCGACTGGGAACGGTCCAAGGTAACGGTGGTCCAGCTTCCTCGCCGGCCGAGTGGATGGTAGGTTCCTGGTGGACAGCCAGACCCGATCCCCCACCGATAATGGAGGCGTATCCCTTCTCGACCGATCGGCGAACCTCTTGTAGTCGGCCTTGGCCTTCTCCAGCTGCCGTCGCACCAACCGATGGATCGCCTGTAATTCCGCCATGAATTCGTTCGCTGCCGGCTCCGGTGAGTCCACGGGAGAAAGGGGGAAAAACCTGGGGTGATAACCCACGTTGGCCAAGAACGGTGTCATCTGCGTGGAGGTGTGCTGCGAGTTGTTAAAGGCAAACTCGGCTATGGCCAAATAGTCCACCCAATTGTCCTGCTGCAGGTTAACATAGCAGCGCAGATACTGCTCTAAGATGCCGATGACCTTCTCGGTATCCCCGTCGGTCTGAGGATGATGCGCGGACGAGAGGCAAACCTTAATGTCCAACGCCCGCATCAACTCCTGCCAGAAGCGGGCTGTAAACTGGGCCCCCCTATCGGAGACGACCCTATCGGGAAGGCCGTGCAGCCGGAACACCTGTTGGATGAACATGCGACTAGTGGCGCGAGCTGACGGTAAGCCGCGACAGGGGATGAAGTGCGCCATCTTGGTCAACATGTCCACCACCACAAACACTGTCGTGAAGCCGGAGGATGGGGGTAGATCCGTCAGAAAGTCCATGGACACAGCCCCCCAGGGTCTCTTGGGCGTTGGCAAAGGCTGCAGTAAACCAGGCGGGGCCCCTGTCGCTGACTTGGCCTGCCTGCATGGGACGCAGGAGGTGACATAAGACTGGACATCGTGTCGGACTCGGGGCCACCAGAAGGTACGGGAGACCAGGTTCAGAGTCTTGAACAGGCCAAAATGCCCCGCAGCCGGGTTATCATGACATTGGCTGAGGACGAGTCCCCTGAGTGGCCCTCCTGGAACATAGAGCCGGTCACGATAATACAGGAGTCCATCCGTGACCGACCAAGGCGAATCTGGCCCCACCTCTTCCTTCCGCTGAGCCACCCACGCCTCCTGCTGCTGCGCCTCCCGGATCCGAGCCCGTATATCCACCGGCTCCCGCACCGCAGCAAAAGACTCGACGGGGATCACTGTCCTGGGCGGAAGCTTGTCTTCCACTCGGGTGTACTCGGGCTTCCTGGACAGAGCATCCGCTCTCTGGTTGTGCCCGCTTGGTATGTACCGCACCCGGAAGTCAAACCTCGCAAAGAAGAGGGACCACCGGATCTGGCGTTGGTTCAAATTCCGAGCGGTCTGCAGGCTTTCCAGATTCTTGTGGTCCGTCCGGACCTTGATTTGATGCCGCGCCCCCTCCAGATGATGCCTCCAAGCCTCGAACGCCGCCTTGATGGCCAGCAGCTCCTTCTCCCAGATGGTATAGTTGCGCTCCGAGGGGTTCAATTTCCGAGAGTGATACGCGCATGGGAAAAGGGTACCGTTGGGCGTCGCTGCCTGGAGTAACACGGCCCCAATGGCAATGTTGGAGGCGTCCGCCTCCACGACAAACGGCCGTTGCGGGTCAGGATGCTTCAAGATGGGCTCCTTCATGAAGGCGTCCTTCAAAGCTTGGAACGCCTGTTGTTCGGGGGCGTTCCACTGGAACCGAGTCTTCTTCTGCAGGAGCCGGGTAAGGGGGGCTGTCAAGGCAGCAAAGCCAGGAATGAATGTTCGATAGTAGTTGGCAAATCCAAGAAGTCGCTGAACATCCTTCACGCGACGTGGGGGTTGCCAACTCTGCAACGACTCAACTTTACTCAGTTCCATGGCGATGCCCTCAGGAGAAATGCGGTGACCCAAGAAATCGATGGTCACCTGGTAAAACTGGCACTTCTCCAACTTGGCAAACAGCCGATGTTTCCGGAGGCGCTGCAAGACCTGACGGAGATGCTGATGATGCGCTTCACGCGACGGGGAGTAAATCAGGATGTCGTCCAGGTAAATCACGACAAACTGGTCCAACAGATCTCGAAAGATGTCGTTCATAAAATGCTGAAACACAGCGGGGGCGTTGGTCAGGCCAAACGGCATCACCGTGTACTCGAAATGTCCATAGCGAGTACCAAACGCCGTCTTCCACTCATCACCCGGCCGAACCCTGACGAGGTTGTAAGCTCCACGCAGGTCCAGTTTCGTGAAGATCTTAGCCTCCCGGAGTCGGTCCAAGAGCTCGGGGATGAGGGGCAGCGGGTAGCGGTTACGCACCGTGATGGCGTTGAGTTTCCGGTAGTCACAGCAGAGCCGTAACTCGCCCGACTTCTTTTTGACGAAGAGCACGGGCGCAGACACTGGCGAGGACGAGGGCCGGATGAAACCACGAGCCAAATTCTTTGTCAGGAAGTCCCGCAATGCAGCCAACTCGGGCTCCGACATGGAATACAAACGCCCCACTGGGAGAGGCGCATCAGGAACTAGATCAATGGAACAGTCATAGGGCCTGTGCGGGGGAAATTGGTCCGCCTCTGACTCGCTGAACACATCAGCAAAGTCGGACAGTTCGGGAGGCAAAGAAACTCCTGAGGAGCCCTCCACCTGGCCGGCACAGATATGACGGGTGTGGTCCACGCACTGCAAACTTGGGAAGGTGACCAAGTTCTGAGACCAATAGATCTGTGGATCATGCGCCCGGAGCCACGCCAGTCCCAGGACCACGGGGAAGTGCAGATCCGAAGTGATGTAGAACTGAATGGCCTCCACATGGGAACTGATAGCCATACTCACTGGTTGCGTGGCGGCCGTAATAGGCCCGGACAGGAGCACTCGACCATCAATAGTCTCCACTAGCATGGGCGGATCCACCGGACACTGAGGAACAGCCCATTTGGCCACGAAGGCCGAGTCCATAAAGTTAGTGGTAGCCCCAGAGTCAATTAGGGCATGGACCGGAATCCCCTCTGGTTTGCCAGGAAGGATCAGTCGTGCCTCCAAAATCAAATGCCGTGGAGGTTCACAGGCACCATCGGAATGGCGTCGCTCGGCGTGGTCGTGGTGGGTCGACCGATCTATCACACCGACTAGATCGGGCTCGGGCCGTTTCCCGACAGCAAAGCAGGGGACTTTCTCGGTTCCGGCTTGGTCACTGATGCCCGCTGACGCTTCTTTGGACAAGAAGCAGCCAAATGTCCAGGGTCCCCACAGTAAAAACACAACCCCTCCGATCGTCGTCTGTCCATTTCCGTCACCGATAGACGGGACCTGGCGGCACCCAGCTCCATTGGCTCCTCCCTCTGGACTGGGGGCTCACGCACAACAGGGGCGGCAGGGGTCTGTGGGGTGGCACGGCGACTCTTTCGCTGCTGCAGCCGGGCATCGATCCGCAGACAAAGATGGATCAGCCCATTCAGATCTGAGGGAATGTCCACGCGGGCCAGCTCATCCAACATCTCCTCTGACAAGCCATCCTGAAAGGCATCCACGAGCGCAGCCTCATTCCAGGCGGAATCCTGGCTAAGCAGCCGGAAATCGCTGATATAGGCCTGTAGAGGGCGCTGACCCTGCCTCAAAGCTTTCAGGCGTCGGGTGGCAGTCTGCGCCTTAATCGGGTCCTCGTACATGAGGCGCATATGGTCACAAAACCCCCCAAAGTTATCCAACAAAGGGCTAGGCTGTGCCAACAGAGGCGTGCCCCAACAAGCTGCATCTCCCGACAGAAGGCTCAACACGAATCCCACCTTATCTCGGTCAGTGGGGAAATCAACTGCTCTCACGCTGATAAAAAGCTGGCATTGTCCCAGGAAGGCAGGAAACAGTTCTGGTTTACCAGCAAATTTATCTGGCATAGCTATCTGACATTTCCTCCTGGGTGGGGGTGCAGCATGTACCTGAGCTTGCAGTTGTGCCACCTGAGCTGCCAGCAAAGTGAGTTGCTGGGTGAGCTGGGCATTCTCGGCAAGAAGCTGCTCCATCGTAGTAATAAGGGGTGGGTGGCTGAAAGCAAACTGTTCTGAACCAGCCCTCTTCTGGCCTTGAGTAAGGCAAACCCCTATTCAGAAAGAAGAGACTGGAGAGCGTCCAAGGCTAAAAGGCATCTGCCAAGATTTAATTACGCAGTTAACAAAAACACTAGAGCTTGTCTTCTCAAGTGGAAAAGTTGCTTTCAGCAACCAGCCCCTCCCCAAACACTCCTTTTATAGAGAGCTCAGGGCGTGGTCTCCCTGTGCCTCCTCCCGAGGAGTCCCACAACCTTTCTTTGTTTGTTCCTGCTCGACTGCCTCCTGCGTCGGGCGTCCTTGAACAGGGCCAGCTGTGGGTCATCTTCCTCCGCACTCTCGGGCTCACGCAGCTGAGAAGAGGTCCCCGGCTGAGGGCTCTGCAAAGCATCCGAACCATCATCAGCCGGTTCGTTTCCCTCCTCCCCCTCGTCTGAGTCATCCGATACATCGGAGCCGACTGTCGGACCCACAGGCTGGCCCTGAGTCACAACAACCGGAATAACAGGCAAGTTTGGCCTTGGAGTACAAAATGAAGCAGGGCACAGGCTGATAGAATTTTTTCAAGAGAATACGATGGTCATAGCAAACACTCTTTTCCAACAACCCAAGAGACGGCTTTACACATGGACATCACCAGACGGTCAACACAGAAATCAGATTGACTATGTGCTCTGCAGCCAAAGATGGAGAAGCTCTATACAGTCAGTAAAAACAAGACCAGGAGCTGACTGTGGCTCAGACCATGAGCTTCTTGTTGCAAAGTTTAGGCTTAAATTAAAGAAAGTAGGGAAAAGCACTAGGCCAGTCAGGTATGAATTAAATCATATCCCTGTTGAATATACAGTAGAGGTGACAAATAGATTTAAGGAATTAGATCTGATAGACAGAGTGCCTGAAGAACTATGGACAGAGGTTCGCAACATTGTACAACAGGTAGCAACCAAAACCATCCCAAAGAAAAAGAAATGCAAGAAAGCAAAATGGGTGTCTGAGGAAGCTTTGCAAATACCTGAGGAAAGGAGGGAAGTGAAAGGCAAGGGAGAAAAAGAAAGATATGCCCAATTGAGTGCAGAATTCCAGAGAATAGCTAGAAGAGATAAGAATGCCTTCTTAAATGAACAATGCAAAGAAATAGAAGAAAACAATAGAATAGGGAGGACCAGAGATCTTTTCAAGAAAATTGGAGAGATGAAAGGAACGTTTCATGCAAAAATGGGCATGATAAAGGACCAAAATGGCAGGGACCTAACAGAGGCAGAAGAGATTAAGAAGAGATGGCAAAATTACACAGAAGAACTATACAAGAATGAGCTTAACGTCCCTGATAACCACGATGAGGTGGTCACTGACCTCGAGCCAGACATCCTAGAATGTGAAGTGAAGTGGGCCTTAGAAAAGCTGAGCAACAACAAAGCTAGTGGGGATGACAGTATTCCAGCTGAGCTATTCAAAATCTTAAAAGACGATACAGTAAAAGTGCTACACTCAATTTGCCAGCAAATTTGGAAAACTCAACAGTGGCCACAGGATTGGAAAAGATCAGTTTACATTCCAATTCCAAAGAAAGGCAGTGCCAAAGAATGTTCAAACTATCGCACCATTGCACTCATTTCTCATGCTAGTAAAGTTATGCTTAAAATCCTACAAGCTAGACTCCAGCAGTATGTGGATCGAGAACTACCAGAAGTACAGGCAGGATTTCGTTTAGTCCAAGAGGTTCCATCTTTGGTTATAGGAGGAGAGATCTTACCTCCCGTTGATAGAGCATGCAATATAGGTGTCCTCCTGGATTCACGACTCAGTTTTGAAGATCATATTGGAGTCGCGGCTAGGGGGACATTTGCCCTGATTCGCCTGGTATTCCAGTTGCGCCCCTTTCTGGACCAAGATGCCCTACGTACGGTCACCCACGCACTCGTTACCTCCCGGATAGATTACTGCAGTGCTCTCTACATGGGGCTACCCTTGAAGACCACCCGGAGGCTTCAGCTGCTGCAGAGTGCGGCCGCGCGGGTAGTGATGGGAGCACCCCGATACTCCAATATTACACCCCTCCTGCGTGAGCTGCATTGGTTACCGGTTGTCCTCCGGGTGAGATTTAAGGTGCTGGCACTTACCTTTAAAGCCCTACGTGCCTTAGGCCTGGGATACTTGCAGGACCGTCTGCTGCCGGGAACGACTTCCCATCGCCCAGTACGCTCACACAGAGCGTACCTCAGGGTACCGTCGGCTAGACAATGTTGGCTGGCGACCCCCAGGGGGAGAGCCTTCTCTGTGGGAGCACCAGCCCTGTGGATCCAGCTCCCCCCTGAGCTTCAGATGGCCCCAGATCTCCGGTCCTTTTGCCGCGGCCTCAAAACACTCCTTTTCCACCTGCCTGACGTGGACTGACGGGGATTTTAATTATGTTTTTAATTTTTAACTCTAATTTTTAATTTAATTTTTATTTTTATTTATTATGCAGGGGCCTTTAATTTTAATTTTTATTTTAACTTCTGTATTAACAGAAATGGACTATTCTACCTATCAATCTAAAAAAGGAGACAAAAAAGAAAAATCTGTTACAGCAAGTGAATACCATTGGCAAACAAGCTTGCTTACATTTTGGACTGACCTTGGCATTAAGATAAAAACCTGAAACAGCTGGGGATAAATTTGGCTTAGACTTGTGGAGGTGGGCACTTACTGATTTTTGTTTGAAAAATAGCCTCCACTAAGGACTATTTCTCCTTCATGGATTACTGCCTTGTCGTGGCGAAGGGGCTTGCGTAATTCAATGAAGCTATGAGCTATGCCGTGCAGGGCCACCCAAGATGGAAAGGTCATAGCAGAGAGTTCTGAAAAAACATGATCCACTGGAGAAGGAAATGGCAACCCACTCCAGTATCTTTGCCATGAAAACCCTATGGACAGTACCAAAAGGCAAAACGATATGACGCTGGAAGATGAGCCCCTCAGGTCGGAAGGTGTCCAATATGCTACTGGGGAAGAGCAGAGGGCTAGTACTAGTAGTGCCAGAAAGAATGAAGTGACTGGGCCAAAGCCAAAAGAACGCTCAGCTGTGGATGTGTCTGGTGGTGAAAGGAAAGTCCGATGCTATAAAGATTTTTTCTCCATAGGAACCTGGAATGTAAGATCCATGAATCAAGGAAAGCTGGACGTGGTCAAACAAGAGATGACAAGACTGAACATCGACATCTTAGGTATCAGCGAACTAAAATGGACAGGAATGGGTGAATTTAATTCAGATGACCATCAGGTATACTACTGCAGGCAAGAATCCCTCAGAAGAAATGGAGTAGCCTTCATAGTCAATAAAAGAGTAGGAAAAGCAATAGTGGGATACAATCCTCAAACTGACAGAATGATCTCAGTTCGAATCCAAGGCAAGCCATTCAATATCACAGTAGTTCAAGTCTGTGCCCCAACCACCGGTGCTGAAGAGGATGAAATTGACTGGTTCTATGAAGCCCTACAGCACCTTATAGAACTAACACCAAAAATTGATGTTCTTATCATCATGGGGGATTGGAACACTAAAGTAGGAAGCCAAAAGATAACCGGAATAACAGGCAAGTTTGGCCTTGGAGTACAAAATGAAGCAGGGCACAGGCTGATAGAATTTTTTCAAGAGAATACGATGGTCATAGCAAACACTCTTTTCCAACAACCCAAGAGACGGCTCTACACATGGACATCACCAGACGGTCAACACAGAAATCAGATTGACTATATGTTCTGCAGCCAAAGATGGAGAAGCTCTATACAGTCAGTAAAAAAAAGACCAGGAGCTGACTGTGGCTCAGACCATGAGCTTCTCATTGTAAAGTTTAGGCTTAAACTGAAGAAAGTAGGGAAAAGCACTAGGCCAGTCAGGTATGAATTAATTCATATCCCTGTTCAATATACAGTAGTGGTGACAAATAGATTTAAGGAATTAGATCTGATGAACAGAGTGCCTGAAGAACTATGGGCAGAGGTTCGCAACATTGTAGAACACGTAGCAACCAAAACCATCCCAAAGAAAAAGAAATGCAAGAAAGCAAAATGGGTGTCTGAGGAAGCTTTGCAAATACCTGAGGAAAGGAGGGAAGTGAAAGGCAAGGGAGAAAAAGAAAGATATGCCCAATTGAGTGCAGAATTCCAGAGAATAGCTAGAAGAGATAAGAATGCCTTCTTAAATGAGCAGTGCAAAGAAATAGAAGAAAACAATAGAATAGGGAGGACCAGAGATCTCATCAAGAAAATTGGAGAGATGAAAGGAACGTTTCATGCAAAAAAGGGCATGATAAAGGACCAAAATGGCAGGGACCTAACAGAGGCAGAAGAGATTAAGAAGAGATGGCAAAATTACACAGAAGAACTATACAAGAATGAGCTTAACGTCCCTGATAACCACGATGAGGTGGTCACTGACCTCGAGGCAGACATCCTAGAATGTGAAGTGAAGTGCGCCTTAGAAAAGCTGAGCAACAACAAAGCTAGTGGAGGTGACAGTATTCCAGATGAGCTATTCAAAATCTTAAAAGATGATGCAGTAAAAGTGCTACACTCAATTTGCCAGCAAATTTGGAAAATACAACAGTGGCCACAGGATTGGAAAAGATCAGTTTACATTCCAATTCCAAAGAAAGGCAGTGCCAAAGAATGTTCAAACTATCGCACCAATGCACTCATTTTTCATGCTAGTAAAGTTATGCTTAAAATCCTACAAGCTAGACTTCAGCAGTATGTGGAACTAGAGATCAAATTGCCAACATACGCTGGATCATGGAGAAAGCTAGAGAGTTCCAGAAAAACATCTACTTCTGCTTCATTGACTATGCTAAAGCCTTTGATTGTGTGGATCATAACAAACTGTGGCATGTTCTTAAAGAGATGGGCATACCAGACCATCTTATTTGTCTCTTGAGAAACCTATATGTGGGCCAAGAAGCAACAGTGAGAACTGGACACGGAACCACTGATTGGTTCAAAATTGGGAAAGGAGTCCGGCAACGTTGTATACTGTCACCCTGCCTATTTAACCTATATGCAGAGCACATCATGAGAAAGGCAGGGCTAGATGAATCAAAAGTTGGAATTAAGATTGCCAGAAGAAATAGCAACAACCTAAGATATGCAGATGATACCACTCTAATGGCAGAAAGTGAAGAGGAACTAAAGAGCCTCTTGTTGAGGGTGAAGAAGGAGAGTGCAAAAGTTGGGTTGAAACTTAACATTAAGAAAACCAGCATCATGGCATCCGGCCCTCTCAATTCCTGGCAAATAGATGGGGAAGAAATGGAGGTAGTGACAGATTTTATTTTCCTGGGCTCCAAGATCACTGCAGATGGGGACTGTAGCCAAGAAATTCAAAGACGCTTGCTCCTTGGGAGGAAAGCCATGGCAAATCTAGACAGCACACTAAAAAGCAGAGATATCACCCTGTCAACAAAAGTGCATATAGTCAAGGCTATGGTCTTCCCAGTTGCAATGTATGGCAGTGAAAGTTGGACCATAAAAAAGGCTGAGTGCCAAAGAACTGAGGCCTTTGATCTGTGGTGCTGGAGAAGACTCCTGCGAGTCCATTGGACTGCAAGGCAATCAAACCGGTCAGTCCTAGAGGAGATCAACCCTGACTGCTGTTTAGAAGGCCAGGTCCTGAAGCTAAAACTCAAATACTTTGGCCACCTAATGAGAAGGAAGGACTCACTGGAGAAGAGCCTAATGCTGGGAAAGATTGAAGGCAATTGAAGAAGGGAACGACAGAGAATGAGGTGGCTGGATGGAGTCACTGAAGCAGTAGGCGTGAGCTTAAATGGACTCCAGAAGATGGTAGAGGACAGGAAGGCCTGGAGGAACGTTGTCCATAGGGTTGCGATGGGTCGGACACGACTTTGCAGCTAACAACAACAACATGATATCCTTCCTTTTTGCTAATTTTCAGTTTTGTTTTTTTAAGTAGTAATCAAAATTTCTTTTTAATTTCAGCATTTAATACTTCCTCTCTTCCTCTTTGTATCTGCTATCTCTTGCTTAAATTGATGTTTTTCATTTTTAACGGTCCATATAGACCTATTTATTACTTTCAACAATAAGTTTTTAGCTTATCTACATTATTCACCTTTACATGACCTTTATGCACAAATCAATATTCAAATTAGCTGTTAGTATTTATACTGCTAAATTTTAATGACCAAAAAATTGTCTTTATCTCAGTTCATAACAATGTCTTGTGTTCAACATGCACATCTTATCTATTTAAGTACATTCTGTTTTAGATTTCAATAAGATGGTCAAAACTACATTCTTCTTGAGTCTTATTCTGGCTTTTTTCCTTTGCCAAATCATCTTCCATGTCCTTGTTTTTTGGTCACCGAACCAATCTCTTTGTACTATCATGTACTGTATATTAATTGATGTTGGCAAAACCATCCGGTCGCCATTTTTTTGAGAGGACTTGTAGGTCTAGTGGGTCGTCTCTTTATTCTTCCATTTCAACGTGGTTGTTCTGAATTGTTTGTCTTCTCATCCAACTGTTCTTTTTCTAGATCCTCTAGTTCCTTCTGAGTTGTATAAGAAACCTTTTCCTTTTTCCAAGTTGTCGATATCTTTTCTGGATTTTCAAATATCAATATTTGTTGAATTGTAGATTCTTCTGACATAGTGTTTGAAAGTTTCATCTTTTCTATTGTATTTTGTAAAGATGGTTCTTTAGTTGTAGTCAAAGTTTGGGCTTTCATATCTGGGCTGTCTTCTTGTTCCTTTACATAGCCTCTTAGTATTTCATTGGTAGTGCTAAGAGTTTGAATTAGTGTTTTCAACATAGTGAGAGTTTGTTGATCTTCATCTATTAAAATTTTTTGTTCCTGGCCTTCTTCCATATTGATATTTTAAACTAAAGGCTTTACACTTAGAAAATTCAAGAGAAAGAATTTTTTTTTCTAGTTAGGGAACACAAAGTCTTTCACAGCTGTTATTTCAGAGCTCTCAAGGTTATGTATCTTATCTATTTCCCTGGGCAGTCAGCCAGGCCCCTTTTAAAGTTTCCCTTTGAGTCCCAAAGTTATCTTAATCTTTTCAGTTTTTCTTTTTTTCATAAGAAGAAACCCAGATTTCCAACACAAGTAAATAATGAAAAATAAGAAATAAAAAATCTGTCAGTCCACATGCTTTGAGAAACAAAGTTCCAATTGGGATTCAGTTACTTTTTCAATGTTTAAAATGCCCCTGGGTATTTAGTCACCACTCTTTCTGGGGGGAGGGATAAAGTTCCCCTTCCCTCACTGCAGGGGGGAGAATGCTTAGCAGTTTAAGGAGGTACAGAAAGTAATTAGAGTGTAAAAGAGGTAGATCTCACCCAGTTTCAGGTTTCTCTTACATAGTTCCCATTCATTAAAAAGGGACATCACGAATGAAGGTGTCTGGAACATGGCTCAGATTTCCAAAGACAAACAAACTCACTTGGGATTCCAGGAACAAAGTTTTATTGAAAGAAAGCTTTTGCAAAGGCTGGTGGTCTTAAACTCAAGCAGGAGATTAAGCCACACACACAATTTTTAAAATCACATATTTATACCCTCTCACAAAGCTGGTTCCTCCCCTATCACACTCAACAGCCCACCTGCTCATCCCAATCAGCTAATCTGAAGCGCCTAAACAAAATACATTTCAGTTCATCCCCCTCCCAGGAAAAAGCCCTTATATTTCATATACCTGTTAACCATGACCTTTTGCTGACATTAGCCCTATCTTATTTTTATATTTCCTCCTGCTTGCTGTTACATCTAGCTTCCTACAGAACCTACATATTTCAAAGTAATTATCCTGCATGTGTTAAAGTCCCTACTTCTAAAAACTTGTTACTCTATTTTGCCATTGTTAAGCTTACTCCTTAAGTTTCAGCTGATCTTATTAGATTAAATATCTTCATATGATACTGCCAATGTGTTACCCCTGTCTGTATATCTTTAAAATAGATGGATTTGTATTGCCCATCTTTCAAAGGATATCATTAAACAATTTCTGATATTATTTTATCTCTCACAATCGACCCCTTTTCTCTTAACACTATCAGAAATTGTTTATACTTCAGACCATTGCAACAAACTTATATCTTCTTCAGCATTTTTAGGTTTACCTTTCACTCTCATCATTAGCATTCTCTCTCCATTGTGCATTTGTTTCTGCACCAAAGTTACTTGCATACGTTCAATGGAATATTGAATAGTTCTTATCATAATGGGTAAGAGGCAGGGCAAAAGCATTAATCCCCCCACTGCCATAATCAAAATGATTCCCCATTTCTTCCATCATCCTCTAAATACCTGACCTAACCAAGAGGTGTCCAAGATACCAGTCCATTTTTGTACAGGGACATGAGCTAGTTTCCTCATTTTAGCAGTGATTTCTTCTATTACTTTACCTTGATCAACTATCTGAAGGCAGCAATTTGTTAGATTAAATATTTGTACACTTCGTTTTTCTCCATGACCTATCTCATCATACACTGGGGATTCCCAGTTTTTCTCCTTGCTGTATTGGGAGAAGGAAGAAACTGGGTTTCATTGCACCTAAGACACATGCTCCATTCCATCCTTTGGGAAATATGGTATAAGCATACCTACCACAAATCCAATACATCCCATCAGGAAACATTAGGGAAATTAGGAAAACATTTCTTGGGCTATCCCATAGTTCCTTCAATTGAGTAATATTTTCAAAAGGGTTGGAGGGCTCAGTTCTATTTTCACCACTCTACCAAGTCCTAATAGGGTTACCTCCTACTGTTCCATTTGTTTGTGTTCCATTTGCACAAACCAACTGTCCTACTGGGGTGTTGACGTTTGCAGAGGCTTCCCTTATAAAACATACTTCACCCATTATAGAAGTTTTGGTAGTCCACTGAGAAGGTCTACCCTGTGATGTTCAGGTGAGGTTCATCTTGGCTATACCAGAGAGGTCTATCTCTCTTGTCTCTCAGGGACATTGTTCTCCCATATTAGTGCCACCACACACATAACAATTAGTAACATTTAGGGAGTCTGCTATTCTTTCAGCCAAATCAATGAACAGATTCTTTGTTATGGCTGGGATCTCAATTTTTGTTGCCATCTCTTCATAGAAAGAGTGAAAAAGCCTATGTTGTGTGGGAGTTAAGTTTTCTTGAGTTACCTGTACATATATTAAAGTATGTGGATTCGTACCTGTTCCATCTATTCCAAATCCATTGTCAACGCTGTGACAATGGATGTCGTTGCTCTGACAACTGAAAAACCAGCAGCCATTTTTTCCTCTTGCTTTTAATGTGCCTTTCTATTCTTTTAGAGTTCAGATGTATAAGGGGAGTGGGTGGGGTAAATGCCTGAAGGTTTACCTAGCCATAACAGTGTAGAAGTTTGGGAACTCAAGAACGTGTTCTGATAAGCTTTTGGTGGGCTGAGAGGCTGGAGAGAAAAGCCCGCGTTTTGTGCTAATTGGGGAATGTGATTTATGACAGCTCTTGTGGGGTGAGAATTGCAATTTGTTACTTTGTATCTGGGAGGAGGGAATCTCATTCTTGGGTTCAACTATGTAAGTGCTGATACTTTGTTTCCTAAATAAAATGTTCTTAAGGAAGAATTCTTGCTTTGGAAGTTCTTTTAACTGGTTTCATCTATCGGAGCCATGACATTAACCCAAGAATCTATTTTACTCTAACATCCTTAGGGTCCTGAGCTCCAGTCACCTTCCCAAATCAGAGGGGAGGTTGACAAAGGTTCATGGAAGATCTCAGCATGGAGAAAAAGGATGCACCCACAGCCAGCACCCTGACCACGGCAACTGCCTCAGGGGAAGGAGCGCAAGCCCTTGCATTGTTGGAGAAAGTGAATTCGGAACTTCTGGCAGCGGGAGCAAGACCCAAAACACGGGAGCTATTGTGGTGCTCGGAGTGGACTTAGTGAAGACCCTAAGGATCCCGAGGCAGCCCAATCAAAGAAGAGTTCTTTGAGAGTGGCTGAGTCAGAGTTGCAAGCGGGTGCCTCACAGGAATCATGCTCCCCTGAACGGAGAAGAACAAAAAGGTTGGTGGTAGCAGAAGATTCGGATGAGTGGAGGTACCTGTCTGCAGTCCGTAGCTAATCAGTGGAGAAGTTGGTGGAGAAGTTCGAGGGACTAGAGGTGAGAAGCGAGGGACAGGTCACCCGCTCTTTACCCACTAGTGAGCGTGATGACCGGTGAGGTCAGCACCAATCTATGCCCAGAAGAAGCCTTAGCCCCAGTGATGGAGCTCGAGCAGCAACTCCATGCTCAGACCCACCAGCATCGACCTTAAGCCCAGTGGGAAGGAAGAATCCTGACTGTCTGTCCCAGGGTGACAGTCCGGGCCATTGTCAAGTGTCAAGGAGTCCAGAACGCCACTCGCAACGTGACTACCTTGGCTATCGGAAAAGCCCTGATCGGTGTCGTTTGTCATGGTCTCCTGACAGGCATTACCGCCATGAAAATTCCAGATGGCAGGACCATTACGACAGCCCTGAGAGATGCTTTTGTGACAGTCCTGGCCCTCAGAGAAGCCCTGACCGGTGTCATTTGTCACGGTCTCCTGACAGGTATCACCGTCCCGAAAGCTCCAGACAGCGTGATCGCTACGACAGCCCTGAGAGACGCTCATGCTACCAAAGCCCAGACCATCACCAATACCATCGGAGCCCTGATCGCAACTGGTACCATGAGAGCCCTGACCGTTATTACCATCAGTCACGCAGCCCCGATTACCACCACTGTCGTCACCCGAGCCCAGGGCCTGTGCGAAAAGCCAACCTGAACTTGGGGGGTTCAACGCAACTTGGTTCAACAGCTGGGGTGACTGCGCGATCTGTTGGATAGACAGCAACAACTAGGTGCACAGCAGCCACTGGGGGGCCAGAAGCAGTTGGGCGTGCAACCACAACTGGGGGAACAACAGCAATTAGGTGGACAGCAACCCGTAATGGCGCCATCTCTTAAGGCCACTTTTGATGGCGACTCAGAGAAGTTGATTTTCTTCCTCAATCAGGTGTGTTCCCATATGAACCCAAATGATAATTTTTACATCAACCCTGCTGCCATGGTCGATGTTGTTGCAGCCAATTTAGAGGGGGAGGCATCTGAGTGGCTGAATAACTTATACAATGAACAAGCGCCTGAATTAAGCAACCTCCATCTCTTCATCTGAGGTTTGAGAACCAGATTCGAGGATGAATCCATAGCTCTCAAGGCTAAGAAATACATTCACAAGGTGAAGCAAGCCGGCAGGCCCACATTGAAATATGTACGAGAATTCGGAGAGTGGCAGGTTGAATGGAGAGGTGGCCAGAACACTCTCTGGTGCATCACTTCAAAGAGGGGCTAGATGACCATCTATCCCAGGCCTGTATCACTCGGGCGGTTCCTGATCAACTACAGAAGTGGTACCGAGTGGCAGTGAAGCTAGACATCAAGCTTGCTTGCTATAAGAAGCCAACTCCTCCAGAAACCAGGCCGAAGCCAGAACAAGCCAGACGGCCCCCACCGCGGTGAACCCCAGCAATCATGGCCACGGAATCCCCTAAGGCATCTATGGGCCCACTGATCAAGTGCTTCAGATGTGGCCAGCTGGGGCATTGAGTGGCGAATTGTCCAGTCCCGTAACCCCAGCAGAGAGGTAGATCGGAACTGCCAGAGAGGAAGAAGCCTACCCAGTAGCCCAAGCCAGGTCGTACAAGAACCTGTCACCCAGATCACATCGCCTACACAGTACAGAACTGAGATTCCAGACAGACCCACCACCTCCCTGCCATCCTACGACAGCGACGACAAGGGAGAAAACTACCCGATGGTGAGTCGGCCCGTCCCACCTTTCTCACTCACTGCCAAGCTCCTAGTCCCTAAGACAGGGGTACAAATGGACTTAAAGGATGCTATGTGGACTATCAACAAACAAACTGGACTGACTTCCTCCCTTTCACTGAGGTGGCTTACAACAACACTGTTCATAGCAGCACTGGTTTTTACACCTTTTAAGGTCACTTCAGGGAAGGAATTCAACCCAATACCTGAGTATCCTCAAGGACCCTCTACCTCCCAGACTCTTGAGGGAGTGGCGGGGTGGGGGGCGGGGTGGGGGAAAGTATGGGACAAAATGAAAATCACGCTGAAAAAAGCCTTGGAGACCTATAAAAAAACAAGCTGATAAGAAAAGGGCTCCCCAGAGATCGTTCCATGTTGGGGAAACAGTTTACTTATCCACAAAATACCTACGACTCAAATTGCCTAGTAAGAAATTAGGACCAAAATACCTAGGTCCTTTCCCCATTGTCAGAATCATAAACCCAGTTACAGTGGAGTTGAAGCTCCCTTGACTCCTAGAAAAAATTCACCCTGTTTTTCATTGCAGCTTATTAAAACCTTTCCAGGGGTCCACTTTACGACCTCCTCCCAAGAAAGCACCTGGTCCCCTAGTGGTAGCTGGACAAACACATTACAAAGTAAAATGTATACTTGATTCTAGAATTTTTAAGGGAGAAGTTACAGTATTTAGCACAGTGGAAGGGATACCTATTATCAGATGCCACTTGGGTGAAATCTAATGATGTGAAAGCTGATAGGCTCATCCATAAATTCTATGACCAGCACCCCAATAAGCCAAGAGGCAACCCTTAACCTATGCTTCTGTTTAAATTGCAAGTTTACACCTTTTGTTAAGGGGGGCGGATGTCAATGCTGTGACAATGGATGTCGTCGCTCTGACAACTGAAAAACCAGCAGCCATGGTTTTTCTCTTGCTTTTAATGTGCCTTTCTATTCTTTTAGAGTTCAGATGTAGAAGTGGGGTGGGGTGGGGTAAATACCTGAAAGTTTAGCTAGCCATAACAATGTAGAAGTGTGGGAACTCAAGGACAATTTCTTTCTTTTTTTTAATAATATTTTATTAGTTTTTCAATGTTTACAATAATATCTTTAAAAAGCAACGTGGTGTCCGAGTTACAATAGTTCCATTTCAGACAGATACATATTATTACAAATCTCCACATTATTATAGCCAATACTTCCTCTCTCTTTTTTCTTCGATATATATTATCTCTTATCTAAATTAACATATTTCTTATTGCTATCCATCAATCACTTAATAGTTTTTTATTTTATTTTTTGAATGTATATCCATCGATCTTTTAATATATTTCATATTTTAACATTCCATCTTTAAAACATCAAACACCTTATCTATTTTTTCTAGCTTTAATTTTACATTAATATTAAAATTAAAACATTAAGATTTCGATTTCATATTACTAAATAACCTCTTTTTCCTTTATACAATTCTCTTCAATACTTAATAATGTAATCCAGTTCTCATTTATCTCATTTCCATATCTATATCAATTTTACAATATTTAAAATAGTCATTAAGATACAAATCACAAGGGGGAAAAAGAGAGAAAAAGAGAGAAAAAAAGAAAGAAAAAAAGAAAGAAGGAGGAAAAAAAGGAGGAGGACAATAAAATATTCTTCTTTCTCATTTATAGTTTCCACATATTAAACATTAACCAAAATTTGTTCCATTTTAACATTCAATACATCCTTCATATCTCTGCATCCAAATATACTAACTACATTCTATCATTCTTAGCATATATACATCTTAACCCATACCATTTTTAAAAACTCAATATTTCAATGTTAATATTCATACATTTGTATTTTTTTATTTTTATTATTATTTTTGTTGGGTAATCAATATTTTTATCTACTCATCAAATCATTCTCGTAATCCCAGTACCATCCTGTCTATTTTAATATTATCTATTTCAGGCCTCTTAAAAATGTTCATATTTCTTCAATCTTATTCTTGCTTTCTTCCTTTGCCATGTCATTTTACGCTTCTTTGCCTCCGGATCATCAAAGCATTCTTGTATTACTGTATCATATTGAGGTGGACCTCCAATCTTCACCTTTGAAGAATTAAAGAATCTGCCAATAGCACCAAATCTTATTATTTTCACCTCTTGGTACAATTGTCCTGGTCCAAGTAAACATCCTTCCATATTTTCTCCATCACCATCTTTAGAAACCTGTATTTGTTGACTATTTAATTCTTCTGCCAATGTATTTAATTGTTCAATTTCTTCTATTGACTCCTGTCCCAATAAGATATTAGTTGTAATCACAGTCTGAGTTTGAGCTTGTTTCATCGAAATACTTTCTAACTCTTTTCCAAAGGCTCTTATTTCATCGCCAGCTGTAGAAAGAAGCTGATACGTTTGGTAGGATATTTCCCACAGAGCATGAATTTGTTTTTGAAGATCTTCCATTGTAGACTTTCACACCTGGTGTTCAAGGTTACTCTTATCTTCAGAATTGCAATTTCAAATTTAGCCACTGGGTGTCCTCCAAGAGTCCTTTTCTTTTGTTATTTCTTCTTTAAACTTTTTTTTTGTTTCCAAAAAACACCCATGAATTTGTTCGCCGCCTTCCGAGGGGAGGGTTAAATTCCCCCTCCCTCTCCACAGGGGGGACAGTACTTAGCAGCTTAATTAGGTGAAAAAAGCTAATTGAGGTACAAGAGAGGATTCTTACCCTTGACTCTTTCATGCTGCTTTAATGTTGCCTGATGTTAGCTTTGACTTCGGCTGTCTGCAGCTTAGGAGCTGGCCATATTCCTATGGTCAGTCATTCATCCGCTGGTACAAAGGGAATGCAGGCACTAATGGGGGGGTTGCTGCCCCCCCACATTTCTACAAAGGCCCCTTCTGTCTGGACACCCCTACAGGGTGACTCTTCGGTCCCTCTAGGACCCCCCAGCGATGCAAATCTGGATGTGGAAGACAGGAGCCATCCTCCAGACGTCCATTTTACAGCTGTAGGCAAACCAGAAGTCTCTCAAGGACGTTTTCTGATAAGCTTTTGGTGGGCTGAGAGGCTGGAGAGAAAAGCTCACGTTTTGTGCTAATTGGGGAATGTGATTTATGACAGCTCTTGTGGGGTGGGAATTGTGATTTATTACTTTGTATCTGGGAGGAGGGAATCTCATTCTTGGGTTCAACTATGTAAGTGGCAATACTTTGTTTCCTAAATAAAATGTTCTTTAAGGAAGAATTATTGCCTTGAAGTTCTTTTAACTGGTTTCATCTATTGGAACCATGACATCCATATTCTTTAGACCCAGTCTTGGAATCATAGAATTTAAAACAAACAGGTGTGCATTCTTCGAGGCCAGAATTGGATGGGCTCACTTCCTCAGTTAAATTGAACCAACTCTTGCTATTACTTCGTGTCTCTCTTGGGCCAGGCTGAGATGAATAGAAATAGTCTTGAGTCCCTCCTCCATATCTTCCTGAGAAACTACTTCGTTCTAGCACAGAGTTTACATATTTCTTCTCTGATCTATAATTTTGCCTCCAACTTAGAGACCCACATTTTGTACCTACCCCTTTTTCTATAGCAGGCATCAAAGCGTATTTGTACCTTTTTAAACCTTGAAGTTGTCTGAATGGTTCCCAATAAGTGGCCCTGCTGTTTATTATTACTATAGGCCCAAATTTTAATAGTCTTGCGGTATTTAACGCCTTGTGAGTCAAAACATGTACTTTTTCCTTTAGTATTGCATACCTGATATCTGGTGTGATTGCATTCACATGTTCCTGTAATGTTTTTACATTCAAAGAAAGTGATATATAAGAGTTCTAGTTATTTGTTTTCCCATCTTGGTTTTTATCATACATGGTTCACAATCATTCCTCATCTGCCCACACATGTCCATCAGTAATCCACTCAAGTACCACCAGGTCATCCAAGTCCACATTGTGAGATGGCCTAACGAGGTCGATGGTTCGTTAAGGTGCTTCCAAGTAAAAGGCAGCACGCAGGGATGCAATCAGTCAAAGCTTTATTTAACGATAAAGTAAATAGAAAGAGTTCCCTGGCATGGAGGCATCCATGCCTGGATTGAGCTCATGGATCAGCAAGCAAGCAAGCAGAAGAGAGAACAAAGAGAGCAGAGAGAGCAGTCCCTGAGCAGAGGTTTTTATGAGGGTCCTCAGTCCCTCCCTTACCAATTAACTCTCACCAATGGGGCTGCAGGGGCCGGGGACCCCTGACCCACCAGTGGGAGCAAAGATGCCTCTTTGCTCCCATCTGATGACCTTTTGGGGAACTGCCATGGCTGGCACGAAAAACATCTAATACACATCATCATCACTATAGAGTCCTAAAAGATCTTCACCTATAACTATATCACATTCTTCTACACAGTCATCATGAATAAGGGCACAATCACAACAATGGGTGCAACAACAGCTGCAACACCAACAGCTGCAATCACAAAACCAGCACATCAGGTAGTTGTTCAGTATTCTGGATGGGTAGTTCAATCTCCTTCTCTTTTGGTTTGCCAAATAACCATATGGACATCACATCTTCCCTGCAAAAAAAGAACAAAACCACCAACCATACAATGACCAATGCCCCAGTAAGCACTAATCCCCCTATTTCAATCACATTTAGAGTCATTTAGAGCACTGGCGAATTTTGAATTTCAGAGGATTCTTGCTAGGTTCTATGGTTCAAACTGGTTCGGTGCTGGCTTTCAGTCTGGTATGGTGAGTCCACCCCTTCTCTTTTGTGCAGACAGCTGTTTCAGTGGTTAAGAGTACTTGGAATGGTCCTTGCCACTTGGGTTGGAGTTTTTCCTCTTTCCAGGTTTTGATTAACACCCATTGTCCTGGTTGTAAATGATGCACCACAAAGTCAAGTGGTGGTGTCTGGGCCAGCAGTCCTTTGTTCTTGAGAACAGATAAATATCTGGACAGATCAAAGATATAATTTCTAATATTTCTATCTTTTAGTTTAATCCCCTCTCCCTTTCCTAAAGTTCCTAAGTAAGGTAGTCCAAACAACATTTCATAAGGTGATAAACCAATATCTTTTCGGGGTTTGGTCCTGAGTCTAAGAAGTGCTAGGGGTAAGCACTTAGTCCAGGGTATTTTTAATTCCATCATTAACTTGGTCAGTGGTTCCTTCAACATTCCATTTACTTTTTCCACCTGCCCACTCGAATTTGGCGACCATGGAACATGATGTTCCCACTTTATTCCCAACACCCCCATCACCCCTTGTAATATCTTAGATGAAAAATGTGTTCCTTGATCACTATCAGTTACATTCACTACACCATATCTTGGAATAATATATTCCAATAGGATCCTAATTACTGTATTAGCTGTGGCTACAGCTGAAAGAAATGCTTCCACCCATCCTGTGAGATGATCGACCATGACCAATAAATACTTCATTTGGCCACTAGGTGGCAGCTCAGTATAATCAATCTGCATATGTAAATAGTGCCAGATTTGTCTTTTAGCAATTTTAAAGCTTGTCCAAGAGCAGACAGTTCACAAGTGTGTGCAGACCAGGTTTTAGGTAAATTTCCAGACTATACTACAGTTTTATCATTCCCATCTACAATTGCATACCCATTTTGCCGCTTTCCTTCCACCACCTGAGAAGAACTGTCTATAAACCGGTGTAAGCCTTCCTTCAGTGGGGAATCACGCAAATCACCCCTCACTTTAGTTTGCATGTCTATCACATCCATACAAAAATGTTCTAGTTCTACATTTGTATCCCTTTTTGCTGCTAAAAATTGTGCAGGGTTCAAATTGGAGTCTGTCAGAACCCTTTCCTATTTCATTTCTATCTATCCCCTCTGACGCAAAATCTCACCTTTCCCTGGGTTCTACCATACTCCCAAAGGGGAGGGGGGATGTGCCCGTGGGTTAATTGCCTCTGCTTCCTCTATCCACTACAATGTAATATTTTGCCCTCATTTATTGCCTCTGATTCCTCTATCCGCTACAATGTAACATTTTGCTTTCCTGCGTTATATCTCTCTCTGAACTTTCTCTCCCTAAACTGTCAGCTAGAACAAGGGAGGGAATAAGGAATGTAACCTCCATGCCTGGTTGATTTCTATGCTCTCAGAGGAAGGTGTGAAGAACCGCCTGACCATTGCTGTGTGAACCGGAGGCGGGCTGATGTTATCTCCCCTTTTCCCATGATGGACCTAACACCTGGGGATTGGCTGTCCCACACTGGACAGATGAACTATGGGGTGGGGTCTTGCTTAGGGATACCTTTACCTATTGCTCTGTGCGGGAAATCTCAGATCCTTTCTATTATGCCTGCTATAAACTACTCTTAATAAAAGTTCCTGTTGGAAGAAATTGTTTCCAAGAGTTCTGCTTTCTTAAGATGTGGGATTGAAGTGGGTCCTGACATTAGACAGGATCTGCAGTACTAGTCAACCTGGAACAAAGACCCTTACCGGGGTAGTTTCCAAAATCCACAATGTCAGACAATGGGGCAGGGAAGGAAGAGCCCACCGTGAAGGGGGAGCCCTCCCTCCGCCCGGGACCCTGCCAGCTGTCGGGATCCGAGACGTCCTATTCCTCAGAAAAAGGGGTGGAGACATTCAGCCACAAACCTCGGTGGTCGATGGGCATTGGAAAGAAAACCGAGTGGGAGAAAAGGTCGAGAAAGGTAACCCTGAGACAAGGCAGCCACCAACCTGGATGGAAGCAAGAAATGGAGAGATCCCTTCACCTTAGTGAAGAGGAAGGAGATTGCGCGGAGCACTTGAACTGGATCTTGGAGAAAGCTATTGACCTGATGAAAAGAACCCTCGTCTCTATAGGGGGTTGAGAAACCTGAACCCCGCGGCCGCACCATTACCTTGGGCTGCAGCCAGAGAGACACTGAGGGGGAATCTGAAGCTGAAGTCCCAGGGACTGCCAAGACAGCAGCCACTGCTTCGGCATCCCCCACTCCCCGCCAACCCACAGCTGCCGATCGAGATGGGAGACATCACCGACGATGACGAAGGCACCAATCCATCCAAACATTCCTGCCGCTGGACGTGAAATTCGGGGGGAAATTGCGATGCTTGGGGTTCTTCCTAACTCAAGTCCTCAGCTACATGGAAGAATATGGACGAGACATCCCCAACGACAAAGCCCGTATCCAGATTGTGCAATCTGCTCTGGACGGGGTGGCCACAGACTGGATGGTGGACCTGCATGATTCCAATGCCTCAGAGCTCCACAACTTCAATCATTTCATGTCCTCACTGAGAAGGCAATTTGAAAACCCCCTGGCTGACTGAAAAGCCCATGAGAAGATCAAAACAGTGAAGCAAGGCAGACGCCCAGTAGCCGAATATACACAAGAATTCTGGGCCATTGCCAGCAAACTGAACTGGCCGGAAGACATCCTCCTTAGCCACTTCAAGGACGGCCTAAACTATGACCTGTATGATGCTTGCCTACCCTGAGGGGACCCACACCGACTGCACGAACGGTACGTCCTGGCGGAGGAAGCAGAGATCGACCAAGTGAAGAGGCACCGCTGAGGAAAACCATGGGGCTGCTCACCCCCTGAACCATCACACGAACCAGAAAAATCACCGGCCACGGCCAAGAAGTCAACAGGCTGCTTCAAATGTGGGAGAGAAGGGCATTGCGCCATAGAGTGCTGCTCGAAAGCCCCTCAACAAAACCAAGATCAATCACTGGCTAGAAAAGCAGGGAAGTCTCCAGCCAAGCCACAAGAACCTGCCATGAAAGCAACGGAGGCTGTAGAGTCCCCACCTTTTGCCAAGCATGGACAGGGAACTACAGCCTACACTACATGGGCACTGGATTCCTCGGATGACAAGTCGGAGGACGAACCCCTGGTAAATGGACCCATCACACCCATCCTCAAGACAGTGAGTATATTAGCCCCTTCCATGCCCGAAGCTGTCAAAGTGAAAGCCCTAATAGACTCTGGCTGCACCCGCTGCCTTATTAGCTCGACGCTAGTGGGGAACTTGGACATCCCGGCGAGGAGGCTGAAACAGCCAATCTCGTTTGGCCAGTTAGATGGGTCCATAGCAAGGGTGGTGGTGGTGCCAGCTACCCTAGCCACTTTACCAATCCACCTATCTCTGGGGGACCGCGAGGAAGACATAACATCTGTAGTGATCCCAGGCATGGAATGCCCAGTGATCCTAGCTCTGGTGTGGCTAAAGAAGTGGAACCCCCGGGTAGATTGGAGAACAGTAGAGCTCAGATTCCTGAAAGGGGATCATGCAAACTCAACACCCCAAGGAGCCCTATCAAACCCAGAAGTGGAGAAAGCGTCAATGGGAGAGGAAAGGGGGTTACCCGAAATACCAGAGGAATACTGTGACCTTGCTGAAGTTTTCAGTGAGGAACAGTCAGATGAGCTCCCTCCTCACTGACCCATGGACTGTGTCATAGAAATCAAACCTGGGGCAAGACTCCCAAAGCCCACATTGTACTCCATGATCCCTAAAGAACAGGAGGAGATGAACAAAATTCATAGACAAAAACCTGGAGAGGGGATTTATCGAAACTGCCAAGCCCGGACTTCCGGTGGCGGCGCGGCGCCGGAGACAGCCGTTTCGGGCTGCCCGCTGCTCAGCTGTGTTGTTTTCACCCGAAACAGCGCCGATCAGCTGTTCGGGTGGATTTGAAGCCCCCTCCCCGGGAGAAGAGGAGGGGGTGAGGCCCCAGGTAGGGGTTGAGTTCTCCGGGGCCGCCTGAGCTTGAAGCTTGGGCGGCTGAAGGATTGAACTCCCCCGTAGCCTGGGTTGCTCCCAGCTGTTCAGCGTCTCTGCTCCGGAATTTTTGGAGCAGAGCCAGGCGTTTGCGACCACCCCTGCCAGAAGGAAATACCCTGGAATAAAAAGGAGCAGGCAGAGCGGTACAGGAGGACAAGGTGAAGAGGACTTTTATTTTTACTCTCTAGCTTAATGGACTTTTTAAACTTAAAGTGAAAGTGCGCAACAAGTGAAAGTAAAAAGATGGCGGCTAAACCTCCCTCAAAAACTCTTCGGAGTGCTGGAACTTCCCCGGTGCAACAGACATCGTTGCAAGCCTTGCTTCCTCCTGCTGCATTGACATCGAAGGATTTACAAGATGCTCTTGAAAAACAAGCCCAGGTAATCTTAGAAACACTGGGTGATAAGTTGGCAAAGGTGGAGGAGAAATTGGAGAAACTGGAGGAGAGGATAGAAGAGAGGATGGAAGAGAAATTCAGTGCGATGAGAGTAGACATTTTGTCTACAGTGGAAAGTGTGGCTGAATGTGTGCAAGGTTTGGATGAAAAAGTGGAAGATCTGACTCAAAAGAATGCTATATTAGAAGTAAAGGTACTGGAGAATGAAGATTTAAGAGACAAAATGGACAGAGAATTGAGTCTTGTTCAGTATCATCAGATGCAGTATGCTGTTAGAATCAGAGGCTTAAAAGAAAATACCAAAGAAGACCTAAAGCAGCTGATTTCTGAGGCTCTGGAAGCAGTACTGGGTCAGCCAGCATCTGAAATAAAGGGATGCATGGATAAAGTCTTTCGTGTAAACTCATGGATTGCTAGACAGAGAAAGCTACCTAGAGATGTGGTGGTTTATTTTGCAAAGAGAGAAACTAGAGATGAAGTTATTCAAGCCGCCTATGATACTAAAGTAGTGGTAGCTGACCAAGAAGTTTTGGTTTTAAAGGAAATTCCTCCAAAGATTTTAAGGAGAAGGAAGGACTTTGCATTTCTTGTGCAGGAACTTAAGCAACGTGATATAAGGTTCAGATGGGAGATTCCAGTTGGATTGGTGGCGATGCATGAAGGTAAAAGATACCGTCTGGTTACTGTGACACAGGCGCGTGATTTCTACAATAATGTTTTAAAAGCAACCCCACTATCACTTCTGGAAGCTGCAAAGGGATCTGGAGAAGGAAAACCTCAAGAGGCCGAAGATGGACAGACAGAGGAGAATGGTGCTGGAGGGGATCAAATTATAACTTCGTTGGCTGATGCTGGAGAGCAGAGGGTGACGCGTGCTGCTTTAAAACGAGCAAAACAAATAAAAGAACAAGACCAGCAGAAGTTTATGGAACTTTCAAAGCGTACTTACAGCGAGGCAGTGGGAGGAGCGCGGCCCAAAGGAGACAGAGGGGCTATTAAAGATGTGCTCCAACAGCTTCGGGATGACAAGCATGGCGACTAAATTTCTAATCTGGAACGTTAATGGACTAAACTCGCCTCAGAAGAGAAAGAAAGTTTTTCAATATTTAAAACAATTTAAGATTGATGTTATATGCTTGCAAGAAATGCATATTAGGGTTATGGACCAAAAGTATTTATTGAACTCAAGGTTGGGCACACAATTTGTTGCCTCTGCAATGAATAAGAAAAATGGAGTGGTTGTCTATGTTAAAAGTGCTTTAACAGCGGACTTAATTGAAGCAGATAAGCATGGAAGATACGTTATGATAGATTTGTTGCTAGAAGGCAAAAAAACGCTTTTAGTTGGACTGTATGCTCCTAATCAACAACAACAACAAGCTGACTTTTTTAGTTTACTTCATACAAAGCTTACTCAGTTGGATTATAAATCGTTTATTTTTATGGGGGACTGGAATGGTGTTTTGGATGTACAGATGGATAAGGCTGGTTTTTTTAAGCGTGTCCTGTGTCATGCCAGATTGCCTAAATCTTTTTTTGAAATGAAGGATGATTTGGAACTGCGAGACATTTGGCGTGACACACACCCGCATGAAAAGGATTATACTTTTTTTTCTGATAGACATCAATCTTTTTCCAGGATTGACTTCATTTTGTTGACTAATGATTTTTTTTCTAGGATTAAGAAGGTAAAGATCTGTGCAAGAGCTATTTCTGACCATAGTCCAGTATGGTTAGAGATCAATAAGGACAATAGAGATAGGCGCTCGTGGCGTGTAAATGAGAACTTGTTTAGAAATCAGAAAAATGTGGAAGAATGTAAACAGCGGATGAAGGATTTTTTTGAAATTAATATGAATAAGGATACTTCTATGGACATGGTTTGGGATGCTAGCAAGGCCTATATGAGAGGGGTGTTGATATATATGAATAATAAACACAGACGTACTTTGGAAGCTAGAAGGAAAGAATTGGAGAATGAAATTAAGGAAAAAGAGAAGGCCTTGATTCTGAATCCATTGGATGTGAAGACTAAGGAGGTTATTAAGCTATTAAGAGGACAATTTGATAAACTAATGGCTGACCAGGTGGCAATCAATTTGCGGCTTGCCAGGCATAATACTTTTTGCAATGCTAACAAGACAGGTAGATGGCTAGCTTACAGATTAAGGAAAAAGCAAAGGGCTTCTAATATAGACAAAATTGAACATAAGGGAAAGGTTGTGTTTCAACAGGATCTTATTAAGGAAGCCTTTGTGGATTTTTATTCTAAATTATATGCTAAGGAGAAGATTAATGAAAAAGATATTGATGTATATTTGGAGAATGCTAGCATCCCGGTTCTTACGCAAGTACAAAAAGAGGAGATTAATCAATTGATTACAGAAGAAGAAATTCTTACAGCAATTAAGGAGTTGAAGGTGGATAAAGCGCCAGGTACGGATGGTCTGACTGCGGCTTACTACAAAAATTTACAATTAGAGTTGATAAAACCGTTAAAGGAATTGTTCCAGATAATTCAGAGAGGGGGAAAGGTGCCTCCGTCTTGGAGAACTGCTTTTATTTCTTTGATTCCGAAGGAAGACCAAGATGTTACTCAAGTAAAAAACTACAGACCGATATCACTTTTAAATACAGATTACAAGATATTTGCTAAGGTGTTGGCTAATAGACTGATGAGGGTTCTGCAACAGGTGATTCATGGGGATCAAACTGGGTTTATTAGTGGTAGGCAAATGAAAAATAACGTGAGGCATATAGTTGATGTGTTGGAATTTTTGGAAAGGAACAACCAGATCCCTGCGGCGCTAATTTTTTTAGATGCTGAAAAAGCCTTTGATCAATTGAATTGGCAATTTTTGATGAAAGTTTTAGATAAAATGAATTTTGGGGATAAATTTCTGCAACCAATTAGGGCATTATATCAAAAACAAACAGCCCGAATAATAGTTAATAATAGCTTGACAGAAGCATGTAATATTGAGAAGGGTACAAGGCAAGGGTGCCCGTTATCGCCTTTGTTATTTGTGTTAACATTGGAGATATTATTGGTAAAAATACGGAACTCGGAAAGAATTAAGGGTATACAAATTAGAGATCAGGATTATAGATTGAGAGCGTTCGCAGACGATCTGGTTGTTACAGTGACCCAGCCGGAGAGCTCTGTTGTGGACCTGATGGAGATAATAATGCAATATGGGAAGGTTTCTGGATTTAAAGTTAATGTACAAAAAACTAAAATTTTGGCTAAAAACATGACAGCATCGCAAAAGGCCCTTTTAGAAGGGTTAACTGGATTTGAGATTGTTAAAAGGGTCAAATATTTGGGGGTGCTTATGTCACCCTCTAATACAAAATTATATAAAAATAACTATGAAAAATTATGGGGAAAAATTCAAAAAGAAATGGAGAGTTGGGAAAAACTGCAATTGTCTTTGTTGGGGCGAATCGCAGCAGTGAAAATGAATGTCCTGCCTAAATTTTTATTCTTATTTCAAATGATACCGGTTCTTAAGAAAGATTCTAATCTGGAGGAATGGCAGCGAGGTATCAATAAATTTGTCTGGGCAGGGAAAAGGCCACGAGTTAAACTTAAGATTATGCAGGATACTCGTGAAAGAGGTGGTCTTAAAATGCCTAATCTTAAATTATATTATGAAGCTGCTGCGTTAGCAGGTATAAGTGATTGGATTAATTTGACACAAGAGAGATTATTAAATCTTGAGGGCCACGATTTGTTGTTTGGCTGGCATGCATATTTGTTGTATGATAAGAAGGTAGATAATGTGTTTAGAGTGCATATTTTAAGACAGGCATTGCTGAGAGTTTGGAAGAAGTATAGACATAAGTTAGACTGTAAGATACCTTTGTGGGCAATTCCAAAACACACAATAGAAAATATAAATGTTGGTTTTAAACATGATGTGACTACGTATAAGGAGATTTTAAGCTTGGAAAGAAATGTCTGGTGTCTGAAACCATACAGCCTCTTGCGAGATGAGAAGATTGTTCAAACTTGGTTTCAATATATTCAGCTACGGGCCAGGTGGTAAGAAGACCAGAAAACTGGTTTTGCAATGACTGATGAAAATTTGATAAAGCAAATTAGAAATCAGGGACCAGCACATATTAAACGGATATATCTTGCATTGATAGAGATTGACTCAGAAACAGAACTTGTTAAGGATTGTATGATAAAATGGGCCCAAAACATCCAAGAAGTTATTACAATGGACACATGGGAAAAGATTTGGGTGAGGAACGTAAAATTTACACAAGCTCAAAATTTAAGAGAGAACTTTTATAAAATGTTTTATAGATGGCATCTAGATCCTAAAAAGCTTGCAAGTATGTACCCGAATTATCAGCCAAAATGCTGGAGGTGTGGCGATGAAGATGCAACATATTTTCACATATGGTGGACTTGCAAAAAGGTTAAGGCCTTTTGGATAAAAATTTGGTGGAATATGCAGAAGATTTTCAAGCAAAGGATAAAGTTTTGTCCGCAACTTTTTTTGTTGGGAATAATTACAGATGCTATGGTTGTGGACACTAAGTTGATGTTGAATTTAATTACGGCAGCAAGACTCTTAATAGGTCAGTATTGGAAGAAGGAGGAACTGCCGACCATAGAAGAATGGACTTTAAAGGTTTCTGACCTGGCAGAGATGGCAAAGATTTCAGCTTATTTGAAAGATCACTCGCAAGAACGTTATATTATGGAATGGAGAAAATGGATTGAGTATATCCAGAACAAATATAGGACTAAAAAGTTTCATGTAGCATTTGAATAAGTCTTCCTTTTCTTTTTCTTTTTTCTTTTGCTTTTTTTCTATATATATTTAATATTAATAGTGTTTGTATTATCCTATATGAACCAGAGAGTGATAGATTTTAGAGTTTATGGTTGTTAGCATATGGATGTTTATGATCGTTTTTTTCTTTGTTTTTATACCTTGTACTTAGCTCTGGGAAGTCGGGGGGGGAGGGGGAGAGGGGTAGGGAGGGAGGGAGAGGGGAGGGGGAGGGGGGACTGTTAAAGATAAAATGTATGTTAAAACTTTTCAATAAAAAAAAAAGAAACTGCCAAGCCCAAAATAGCTGCCCCAGTCCTTTTCAGAGAAAAGAAGGACAGCACTTTGCATATGTGCATGGATTACCGTGCCTTGAATGCAATCAGTGAGAACAACCTGTACCACCTACCCCTCATGAAGGACATGCAATCCCACCTATCGAAGGGGAGAATTTTCACCAAACTAGACCTAAGCAAAGTGTACTACCATGTTAAGATTGAGGAGGGGGATGAGTGGAAAATTGCATTTAATTGCCCGATGGGATGCTACCAATTCAAAGTTTTGCCGTTTGGACTACAAGGGCCCCCCACAGTATTTATGCAATTAATCAACAAGGTGCTAAGGAAGCACCTATTCAAGGGGGTCCTGGTTTATTTAGATGACATCCTTATCTTCATTGAAACCAAAGAGGAGCATGTCAAACTGGTCAGAGCAGTTTTAAAGAAGCTGCAAGCTGCCCACCTATATGCCAAAGTAGCAAAATGTGAATTCCACCAGGAAAAAATAGACTATCTGGTTTATCGCATATCCCCACAGGGCATCGAAATGGACCCCGAGAAGGTCAGGGCAGTATTAGAATGGGCACCACCCCGCCCAAGGAAGCAATTGCAAAGATTCCTGGGTTTCACAAAATTTTACTGCCAATTCATCCCTTCATTTGCCCAAATAGCCCTGCCCATCACAAACTTGTTAAAAATGACGGGGAGGGGGGGTTGAAACTCAGTGAAACCCAGCTAGCCACTGAAATGGACAATGGAATGTCAAGTGGCGTTCGAAAGTTTAAAAAGACTCTTTTCCGCTGAACCCGTACTGAGGCACCCAGATCCAGAAAAACCTTTCATAATACAGGCGGACACAAGCGAGGTGGCAGTGCGGGCTGTACTATTACAAGAAAATGATGAAGGGGCACTGCAACCGTGTGCGTACACATCCAGAAAACTCTCTTGAAATGGAGCAATGCTGGGCGGTGTGGGAAAAAGAAGTGTATGCTGTGAGATGGTCATTGCTCACATGGCGCCACTTCCTTGAAGGGAACAAAATCCCCTTTCAGGTCTGGACAGATCACAAAAATTTGGAAGTGCTAAAAACGCCCAGAAAACACTCCTAAGCAAGTGCGCTGGTCTCAGCACTTTCACCAATTCTGCTTTATGCTCAAACACTTGCCGGGGGGGGGGGACTTCCTGGCAGATGCCCTGTCTCGCATGCCCCAATATAACAGCATGTGAGCCACCGGTTCTAAACCACTCATGCCCAAACCACAATTAGCAGCACCAGTAAACACCAGGGCCCAAGCTAAGGTAAAGAGCCTTGGTGGAGCAGTGGGCTAATGCCTCCTTAAGTAACACCAGCTGCCTGCAATTAGGCTCAAGGTTGACTCAGCCTTCCATCCTTCCGAGGTAGGTAAAATGAGGACCCAGATTGTTGGGGGCAATAAGCTGACTTTGTAATAATGCCGCTGGGGGGGGGCGAAAGCCCTAATAAGCAGGCATATACATAGAATGAAGGCTATTGCTAAGCACATTGATTTGTGCTTTAGATTGTAAGCCGCCCTGAGTCTTCGGAGAAGGGTGGGATATAAATGGGATTTTTAAAAAAAGCCGCAACTGGGTAGCCAAACCGGAATCGAATTCCAGAAAATCTTAGAAACAGATGAATGGTTCCAGAAGAATAAACATGTGTGCATGATCAAAGAGGGACTGCCATGGGTGGGGGAGAAGTTATATATACCAACCACCCAGAGGGTCACTTTCATGCAGCTGTGCTATGATACAAAATCAGCACAGCACTTTGGATTTGTAAAAACACTACATTTAATCAAAAGACAATTTTGGTGGCCATCCATGAAAAAGGACATAGAAAGCTATGTGGCCAGCTGCCCAACCTATGCAGCTGCTAAGAGGTTGCAAAGGAAATTGCCCAGACAGCTACAACCAGTGGCAAATCCCTTGGCCCCATGGAAATAAATATCCATGGATTTTATAGTGGAGTTATCAGAAACCAATGGAAACACTATCATCTGGGTGGTTATGGACCTGTTTTCAAAACAAGTGCACTTTATCCCTTGCCAAAAAATCCCCACTGCGAAAGCCTTAGTGAAACTATTCGTGCAGCACATCTACAGACTGCATGGGGCACCCCAACGCATCATATCAGATGTTGTTGTTGTTGTTAGTTGCAAAGTCGTGTCTGACCCATCGTGACCCCATGGACAACATTCCTCCAGGCCTTCCTGTCCTCTACCATCTTCTGGAGTCCATTTAGGTTCACGCCTACTGCTTCAGTGACTCCATCCAGCCTCCTCATTCTCTGTCATCTCCTTCTTCTTTTGCCCTCAACCTTTCCCAGCATTAGGCTCTTCTCCAGTGAGTCCTTCCTTCTCATTAGGTGGCCAAAGTATTTGAGTTTCATCTTCAGGATCTGGCCTTCTAAAGAGCAGTCAGGGTTGACCTCCTCTAGGACTGACTGGTTTGATCACCTTAGAGTCCAAGGGATTCGCAGGAGTCTTCTCCAGCACCATAGTTCAAAGGCTTCATATCAGATAGGGGGGTGCAATTCACATCAGAGTTTTGGAAAGAATTTCTGTCCCTCTTAGGAACCACCCAAGGACTGTCATCTAGTCATCATCCTCAGACTAATGGATCGACTGAACGTTCGAACTCAGTACTTGAGCAATATTTAAGGTGCTTTATTAATTTCCAGCAAATGAATTGGATGGACCTACTTCCTTTCACAGAAGTTGCCTACAACAACGCAGTCCACTCCAGCACAGACTACACTCCCTTCCAAGTAGCCACGGGCCAAAGTTTCAACCCTATGCCAGAACTAACTCCAAATGAACCAGCAATCCCATCACTGAAAGAGTGGATATCCCAATTACAAAACACCTGGCCAGTGGTTAGGAAAGACTTAGACGAAGCTAGACAAGCACACAAAACACAAGCGGATAAAAAAAGAGTTGAACCTAAACCATTCACTGTAGGAGAAATGGTATATTTTTCTACAAAATCCCTAAAATCCCTACAACCCTCTAAAAAACATGGTCCAAAATATATAGGACCTTTTCCAATTAAAAGAATTATAAATCCAGTAACAGTAGAATTAGAATTACCAAAGAACCTCAGACAAATACACCCAATCATTCACTGCAGCCTGCTGAAACAAGAACAAAAGTTGCCCTTACAGCCAAAAATCCCCACCACCACCACCACCTCTAATCATGGTTGAAAGAGAACAACACTTTGAAATAAAAGAAATAAAAGAAATCCTAGATTCTAGAAAATACCATGGGACAACCCAATACCTAGTAGCTTGGAAACACCTTCCCTCCTCACAGAATGAGTGGGTCCACAAACGTCACATTAGAGCACCCAAACTGTTAAAAATGTTTCATACAGAATATCCCAACAAACCCGACTAAACTCTATACCTGTTTTGTTTCTCTACAGGTGGATCTCTCCTATTTTTAAGGGGGCAGGATGTCAGAACCCATTCCATTTCATTTCTATCTATCCCCTCAGACCCAAAATCCAATATCACCTTTCCCTGGGTTCTGCCATACTCCCAAGGGGGAGGGGGGATGTGCCCACAGGTTTATTGCCTCTGCTTCCTCTATCCGCTACAATGTAACCTTTTGCTTTCGTTTATTGCCTCTGCTTCCTCTATCCACTACAATGTAACATTTTGCTTTCCTGTGTTATATCTCTCTCTGAACTTTCTTTCCCTAAACTGTCAGCTAGAACAAGGGAAGGAATAAGGAATGTACCCTCCATGCCTGGTTGATTTCTATGCTCTCAGAGGAAGGTGTGAAGAGCCGCCCGACTATTGCTGTGTGAACCGGAGACGGGCCGATGTTATCTCCCCTTTTCCCATGATGGACCTAACACCTGGGAATTGGCTGTCCCACACTGGACAGACAAACTATGGGGTGGGGTCTCGCTTGGGGATACCTTAACCTATCGCTCTGCACAGGAAATCTCAGATCCTGTCTATTATGCCTGCTATCAACTACTAATAAAAGTTCCTGTTGGAAGAAATTGTTTCCAAGAGTTCTGCTTTCTTAAGATGTGGGATTAAAGTGGGTCCTGACACTTTTCTAATAATATTGCCTCATATTTCAAGATCCTAGAATCAGTCAGCCATCTACCAGCTCTTGTTTAAAAATAGCTTTGACCTAGTGAGGTGTACTGACAATCAGACGTCCTCCAAAGGTTAGTTTCCTACTTTCTTGTACTAGAATGGCTGTGGATGTCATGGTTCCAACTAATGAGACAGTTCAACAAAATTCAGGCATTGTTTATCTAAAAAGTCTTAATAATGAAACAAAACATCGGCACTCATGGAGGGATGCCAGAATCTGAAATCTCCTCCCCTAGACCCATCGTATCATACACAATTCCCACCCTTATTTACACGTCATTAATCACATTATCCAATTAGTTTTACATATGAAGTTTCACTTCCCTTTCTGTGCGCGGACTTTTTCTTATCTTCTCAAAACATCCAGTTGACATTTACCCCCTTCAGGGATTCAAAGCGAAGCAGTTAAAGTAAAAGGCTGCCTCTTATATTGTCAGTGCAAAAACATGTCAATGTTTACAGTGTTGACATCCGGCCCACCTTACAAAAGAACAGATCCCGTAATGTAAAAAAACACAAGTTAGGAGCTGGCTTTTGGTTTTTTGGGGTGTTTCTCATAAAACTTTTTGATAAGTCTGTCAGCTTTCACATCGCTAGATTTCACCCCAAGTGGCTTCAGTCAATGATTATTCGTTCCATTGTACTAAGTATTGCAATTTTCCCTTAAAAATTCTAGAGCCAAGAATACGTTTCACTTCATAATGGGTCTGACCCGCTACTACAAGGGGTCCAGGTGCCTTCTTAGGGGTAGGTCTTAAAGTGGAGGCCCGAAACGTTTTCAGTAAGCTACAATGGAAAACCGGGTAAATTTTTCCCAAAAGTCTGGGGAGTTTCAATTTTACTGTGACCAGGTTGATGATTCTCACAATGGCGAAAGGCCCCAAGAATTTCGGTCCCAATTTCTTGCTGTGTAATTTGAGACATAAATATTTAGTTGACAGATAAACCTTTTCCCCAACTTGGAATGTTCTTTGAGGAACCCTCTTTTTATCAGCCTGTTTTTTATAAGTCTCAGAAGTCTTTTTAATGCTGTTTTCGTGTTTCTCCAAGCCTCTTCCCACCCCCTCACCCATTGATCAAGTGTCTGGGAAGCGGAGGACACCTGAGGATAGTCAGGCATCGGGCTGAACTCTTTTCCTGTGGCTACTCTGAAAGGCGTGTAGCCAGTGCTGCTGTGAACAGAATTATTGTAGGCCACCTCAGTGAAAGGGAGGAGGTCAGTTCAGTTTGTCTGTTGGTAGGAAACATAGCATCTGAGGTATTGCTCCACCATTTTGTTAGTGGATTCTGCAGCCCCATTGGTAGCTGGATGAAAAGCAGATGATAAGCCTTGAGATGATCCAATTAATTTAAGGAAATTCCTCCAAAATTTCGCTGTGAACTGCACTCCTCTATTTGAAATTACTCACTTAGGGGTGCCATGCAGTCAGTAGATATGTTTCAGGAACAATTTAGTCAGTCGTTGTGCAGATGGGAGTCCTTTACAGGCGATAAAATCAGCCTGCTTCAAAAACAGATCTATCACAGTCCAGATGACAGTATTTCCTCTACTGTTGGGTAGATCTACAATAAAGTCCATAGCTATTTCTTGTCATGGTTGAGAAGGGTCTGCCCCGACTGCAGTAGCCCAGGGGTTTTCCCTGGAATTCTTTTCATGGTGGCACATACGGTACAACTCCTGACATAGCTTTCTACATCTCATTTTAGCCCTGGCCACCAAAATTGCCGGAGGATGTGGTTTAAAGTTTTTAAATATCTGAAGTGTCCAGCCTATTTTACATCATGGCTGTGTCTGAGAGCATTGAGACGGAAGGTTTCAGGTACATACAATTTCCCCCCCTTGTATGCCGAACCATCCATGCATGTTAGGGAGGTTTGATTATCTTTGAACCATTGATTGGTAAGGAGCTCTCATTTTATCTTCTTCGCTCCCGGGTCATCAGGATTAGGGGTTCTCCAAGGTGTGAGTTGTGCCGCAGGTTGTGAGCTGGAGAAAATTGCCTCATAGACTTCTTCGCATTCACTTTTGTACTGTGGCAATCGGGATAGCACATCAGCTAGGATGTTTTTCCTTCCCGGTATATACTTTAAAGTAAAATTAAAATGGTTAAAGTACTGTGCCCATCACACTTGCTTTGGGGACAATTTGCGGGGAGTTTTTAGTGCCTCTAATTTTTTGTGATCTGTCCATACTTTAAAAGGCACCTTGCTCCCTTCTAAATAGTGTCACCAGTTTAATAGCCCCCACCTAATTGCAAAGGCCTCCTTCTTCCAGACTGTCCATCTCCTCTCGCCTTCTGTGAATTTCTTAGAGGTGTAGGCACAAGGTTGCAGAACCCCACTTTTATTCTTTTGCAGTAACACAGCTCCGACTGCCATGTTGCTGACGTCAGCTTGAATTACGAAGGGCTCCCCTGGGCAGGGGTGCTTTAGAACCGGTTCAGCAGCAAATAGTCTTTTTAAATTCTCAAAAGCTTTCTGACAACTCATAGTCCATGCTAGTGGTTGGCCAGGTTGTGGTTTTCCCCCTCCCTTGCCCATTTTGAGTAGTTCTGTAAGGGGTAGAGCAATCTCGGCAAAAGAGGGAATGAATTGGCGGTAGAAGTTGGCAAACCCTAGGAAGCTCTGGAGCTGTTTGTGAGTCTTTGGGGGCTGCCATTCAATTATAGCTTTCACTTTGGCTGGGTCCATTTCGATGCCCTCATCGGAAATTCTATAGCCAAGATAATCTAATCGGGTTTGGTGAAATTCACATTTCGACAATTTGATGTAAAGTTTGGCATTCAATAGTTTCTTTAACATTTCTCTGACCAGTTTTATTATGGTCAGTCATATTCATACTGTATATCAGGATGTCATCAAGATACACCAGGACCCCTTTATATAGGTGATCATGTAGGACCTCATTGATCAACTGCATAAATACATCTGGGGCCCCCTGCAGTCCAAATGGCATGACTTTGAACTGGTAGCTTCCCAAGGGGCAGTTGAAGGCTGTCTTCCACTCATCCCCCTCCTTTATTCTCACCCAGTAATATGCTTCTCTCAGGTCTAATTTAGTGAAGACACTCCCCTTCGCCAGGTGGGTTAGTAAGTCTTTCAGGAGGGGGAGAGGGTATTTATTTCCCACACTCACCGTATTCAGGCCTTTATAGTCAACGCAGAGATGAAGAGACCCATCCTTTTTCTCTTTGAACAACACAGGGGCACCCATGGTTGACTTGGCCCACTCAATGAATCCCCTCACTAGGTTTGTATCCACATATCGCTGTATCTCCTCCATTTCAAGGGGGGACATAGCGTACATTCTTGGTCGTGGAAGTTTGGCCTCCGACAACAGTTCAATGGAACAATCATTGGGCTGGTGAGGAGGCAAGGTATCGCATTCTTTCTCACTAAACGCCTCCGCTAGGTCCCAGTACTCACTGGGGATGAGCGGCTCACCTGGTGGCTGTGAGGTAGCCATGTGCACTCGCTCATTGGGTGGGCTAAAATCCCCTGTAACATCTGTTGAATCAATGGGGGGATCGGGCCCTATGGGTAGTCTCACAGTTTTCATTCCTTTCTCCCACCAGATAAACGGCTTCCATTTGTCCAACCAGGCTAATCCTAGAATCACAGCCTCAGTCATTTTTGGAGCCACCAGGAAGCAAATAAATTCCCAGTGCTCACCTATTTCTAGGCGTAGGGGCTCCGTTAATTGCGTGACTAAAGTCCCTCCCATCAGGGAGCTATCAGCTTGCTCGAACCTCACATGTTTTCAGAGCAGTTTTGCTCATATGCCCAGTTTCACGGCAAATGGCAAGCTAATGATGCATCGGGAGCATCCAGAATCAATTAGCACCTTTCAATCTACCTGCGTACCCAACTTAGGGATTGTGAGCTTGGCAGGTAGCGAGAAAGGTGGGATGTGTTGGCTCCTTCATCGTCGCTGTTCAAAGAGGGTAGAATGGGGGTGGGTTCAGCCTGAGTTCCAGCGTCCTCCTGTGTGGGGGATGTGACCTGGGCAACAGGTTCCTGCGTCATCTGGTTGGATTTCTCTCCCATTAGCCACTGTGCAGATTTCTTTCTCACTACTGGTCCTGTTCTGTTCTGCTGTTGGGGGAAGGGTGTTAGATCATGGGCTCTGGACCGCATGGCCAAGATGGATGACGCAGGACAACAGGGTTCAGCATAACATTCTTTATTGATGTAGCACAGACTTGGCAAACAAAGGGGCAACTGCCCCTCTTATATACCTAGCCAGGTATCCTTGGAACCAATCCCATTGTCTGGATTTCCCGCCAAAGACTGCCCTGCCAATCCTGACAGGGCACCCTGCCACCTGGTGGTGTCAGTGGCTATCTCTGTGAACATCTCCTATATACATATATACATAACACCCCTTCCCCCATACAAAAAAAACAAATAATAATGGAAACAATAAACAACTAATGGAATAAAAACCCTGCAGTGTGGAGCTTGATTTTTTTTTATAATACCCTAGCCTCAAGACCTTACATAGTCCTTGAGATACGCTGGTGGCCTATGGATCCTTGCTGACTGTTTCACTGATTGCCCCACTTTCTGGTCACCCGGATCAGCAAGGGCAACTGGGTCTGCAATGTAGTCATCCCTTGGGATGCCATCAGGGTCCTGATTACCAGCCAGATGTTGCTCTGGAAACACATTTTGTGGCTTTTCAGGTTGTCTCTTCCTCAACTGGTCAATGTGTCTTCTCACCTCTTTTACTTTACTTTTACTTTTATTAAATTTGTATACCGCCCTTCTCCCGAAGGACTCAGGGCGGTGAACAGGGCATATATAAATAGAGAATACAAAAGTTAAAAGGAATTAAATAATCGCCCAGATAAAAACAATAACAGTATAAAAACCCCATTAAAAACCCTAACATCCCCCATCAGGCCAGGCCAGCTTGTTCAAATAAGTGGGTCTTCAGACCGCGTCGGAAGGAGCGAAGGTCCGGTGCCGTCTGGAGCTCGACCGGCAGCTGGTTCCATAAAGCCGGAGCGCCCACAGAGAAGGCCCTCCCCCTGGGGGCCACCAGCCGACATTCTCTGACCGGAGGCAACCTGAGGAGGCCCTCTCTGTGGGAGCGCACAGGGCGGAGGGAAGTTGACGCCGGCAGCAGGTGATCCCTGAGGTACTCCGGACCCATGCCATGTAGGGACCCATGCCACCTCGTGACCCTCCTCCACCTCTACAATGGAAGATACAGGCCCCAGTTTGCCCACTACCACCCCCTGAATCCAGGTAGGCCCTAGACCATAGTTCCGGGCCCAAACCATTTCACCAATGTGCAATTCTCTGGTGGTGTCTGGTTGCTCCTGTTGAGCTGCCACTCTGTCTGGGTGTAGTCTGTCCAACTTAGTAATGAGTCGCCGTCCCCAGCACAACTCAGCAGGGCTCTTGCCCGTAGCTGTACATGGAGTGATATGTTGCACCAAAAGAAACCGAGCTAACCGGTGATGCCAATCTCCACTGATGATGCACCTCAATGCATCCTTGGTTGTCCTCACCATTCATTCTGCCAAACTGTTAGTCGATGGGTGGAAAGGCGCTGATGTGACGTGTCTAATCGAGTTGGCTCTGGTAAATGCCTGGAAATCAGCAGATGTGAATTGTGGGCCATTATCAGAGACCAAGACATCAGGCAACCCATGAGTGGCAAATAGTCCCTGAAGCACTTGAATTGTCTTTGCAGTGGTCATGCTAGAGACTGGGACTACTTCCAGCCATTTAGAGTGACTGTCAACCACTACCAGGAACGATTGTCCCTGAAAAGGCCCAGTGTAATCGATGTGTAACCTAGACCATGGGGTGTGAGTCGCTTCCCATTTGTGAATGGGAGCCTGTGGCTGTTCAGGCCTTGACCTCTGACACGTGTAGCACCCCGCTACCTGCTCCTCTGTGGCTTTGTCAAGACCAGGCCACCATAAGTAGCTCCTAGCTAGTGCCTTTGTCCTTACTATGCCAGGATGCCCCTCATGTAACGATTGTAAGACCCTTTCCCTTAATTTCTCAGGAATAATAAATCTACTACCCCACAGCAAACATCCTTTATGAGAAGACAACTCGTGCCTCCTCATAAAATATGCCTGGAATTCCGACCCTGGGCTCTTGTCCTGCCACCCAGATGCTACCCATGAGCTGACCCTGCTCAGTACCTTGTCTGCTGTGGTGCCAGCAGCAATATCCTTCACCTGTAGAGGACAATCTGGAAGATCTTGGATGAGTAGGATCTGCTCTGCCGGTGCTGGATCAGGGTCATTGCTCATCATTGGCAATCTGCTTAATGCATCTGCATGGCCCATGTCCTTTCCCGGTTTATGGACTAGTTTGCAAGCATAAGCGGATAGAAAAATGGACCACCTCAGCATTCTTGGGGAAAGAATTTGTGGTGTTTGTTTGTCAGTTGTGAACAACCCCAACAATGGTTTGTGATCAGTAAAAATGGTGAACTCCCTACCATACAGGTAATCATGGAATTTTTTTACTCCTGACACAATTGCCAGTGCTTCCTTGTCAATTTGTGCATAATTCCTTTCTGCTTTGGACAGAGTTCAGGAGTAATATTCAATAGGCCTTTGCTCCCCATTTTCCTCTATATGACTTAATATAGCGCCCACCCCATAAGGGGATGCATCACACACGATGCAGATAGGCTTATTTTCTATAAAATGTGTGATGGTTGAATCACTAGATAACAGTTCTTTAAGATTTGTAAAACTCTGTTCGTGGACCTTGGTCCAGATCGATGGAGTTTTCTTATCTAACAGCCTGTGTAAAGGTTCTGCAATTGCTGCTTTGTGGGGTAAAAATGCGTGATAGAATTTAAGTAACCCCAGGAAAGCTTGCAATTCAGCCTTATTTGTTGGGGTTGGAGCCAACTTAATTGCTTTCACCTTAGAGTCAGTGGGGTGAATACCCTTGGCATCAATCCTGAACACTAAGAACTCAGTGGAAGCCACACCAATGCTGCACTTACTTTTTTTAAGTTTAAGCCCAGCAGAGCGAAATCTGCCTAAAACAGCTTGCAGCCTGTCAGCCAAGATCTCCTCAGATTCCCCAGCGATGAGGACATCGTCAAAATAGGGACATACACCTGGAATGCCCTTCAGAGTCCTCTCCATCACTTCCTGGAAAATCCCTGGAGCTACTGAGATACCAAACCGTTGCCGGACCAACGGAACCGGGTAAGCATGTGGATTTAAGGCTCGGTTTACCGTAGCCTTGTAATCAGCACATATTCTAATTTCTCCATTTGCCTTAAATGGAGTCACAATTGGAGTTTCCCAGTGTCCCCCATCCACCGGTTCTAACACTCCCTGTTGCACCAGTTTGTCCAGTTCGCTCTCAATCTTATGTTTGAGTGTGAATGGGACTCTTCGGGGCTTGATACGAACCGGTGGAACGTTTGGGTTTAGTTTAAATTTAATGGGAGGGCCCGTGTACTTCCCCAGCCTGTCATCAAATACATCTGCAAACTCGTTACAAATGGATTCAAGACGTTTGTGCTGGATGCTATTCACTCCCCCCAACCAAATGCCCAGGGCATCAAACCAATCCAGCCCTACTAAACTAGTTCTTTGCCCATCGGTCACCAAAATCTCTAAGGGACCCTGAAAGTCCTTAAACCCCACAGACACGGTGGCCTTTCCCCTGATTTTAATAGGGGTGTGCTGAAAAACTGACAGCTGTAAACTGGTGGGCTTTAAAGGAACCCTCTGCTTACTCCAATTGCAAATTCTTTTAAATGTCTCATAGGAGATTATTGAGACTGCAGAGCCAGAGTCCAGCTCCATTGTGCAAGGTACCCCTTGCAGATGGACCTGTATTGTTATTTTTGGCTTGAGCAGCTGATGGACTTCCGTGTGAGACACGGTCCATCTGCTGTTTCCAGGGACTGAGGGATTGTGCCGGGGTTTGTGCCGAGGGAGAACAGTACCTTCAAGCTCCAATGCCATATCTTGTAATTCGTTCAGGCTGTCTCTGGTCCGATTCCGGCAGATGGCTGCAATGTGCCCCGTCTTGCCGCAGGAATGACACTTTACGGATCTGAACCGGCAGGTCGCTCGCAGATGGTTTCCCCCACAGCTGGCAAATTTCTGGTTGGATGAGTTGGCTCCTCTCGGTTCCTTGCATCCGCAGCTGCACGCTGTGCTCTTGTTGGCTGATGATTGTCTCCGCTGGCCCCCATCATTGTCCCGCAGTGGTGGATGCTTTCCGGGTCTGTGCTGTACCGCATCTACCTCTACCTCTTTGTCCAGGTTGCCGCTTCCGCCGCTCGAAGCACACTTGTGATGTATGGTCGCTCCTGAGCTGCTGCTATTGCAGTTTGTGTGTTTGCCAGAGTCATTGGCTGCCTCGTAAGCCATCACCTTGTCTAAAACCTCCCACAGATTCATCGGTGGTTTTGCGAGGATCCTTTGTCAGCATTGCTGGTCTCTCAGTCCAAACACCACTCGATCCCTGATCCTGTCTTCAAGATCAGGAAATTTACACTGGCGAGCAGCCTGCCTCAGCGCCGAGACGAATTGCAAGGTCGGCTCACCCGGATGCTGGCTGCGCTGGATGAATTTATGCCGCCAATAGATTGGAGCTCTCACTGGCATGAAATGCTCCTCCAACTTCTTTTTTAAATCAGCATATGAGACGTTTAGCCATGTTGCACCGGTCCTAGAGTGCTGCTTCGTTAAGAAGGTCTCAGAAATTTTTTTCCTGCCTTTCCCGCTTCAGAGTGACTTCAGCTCTGATTGAAACAGCATCCCATCCTCATTGCCACTGTTAGATCATGGGCTCTGGACCGCATGGCCAAGATGGATGACGCAGGACAACAGCGTTCAGCATAACATTCTTTATTGATGTAGCACAGACTTGGCAAACAAAGGGGCAACTGCCCCTCTTATATACCTAGCCAGGTATACTTGGAACCAATCCCATTGTCCGGATTTCCCGCCAAAGACTGCCCTGCCAATCCTGATGGGGCACCCTGCCACCTGGTGGTGTCAGTGACTATCTCTGTGAACATCTCCTATATACATATATACATAACAAAGGGGACTGGCCATTTCAGTGCTCGATGACCCTGCTGTCCACATCGGAAACACTTAATTGCCAGGCCTACAGGTGGCCTGGGTCTTTCAGCCATCACAGTAGCTGGAGATTTTCGTGGGGGTGATTGCCATTCAGGTTGTTCTGACCTCGGCTCGGCTTCAGGGAGGAGAGGCTTCTTATAGCGGGTGAGCTGAACATCTAATTTCACCACTGCCTGGTACCATTCATGCAGCTGGTCAGGCACAGCTTGGTAGATACATGCCTGAGAAAGGTGGTCTAACCCTTCGCTGAAAAGATGAATTATGGATTGCTCAGGCCATCTCTCTATCCGACTGGCCATCTTTCAAAACTCTCGCATGTACTCCAGGGCAGACTGGCCAGCTTGTTTTATCTTGTGGATTTGTTTTTCCGCTTTGAGGGCAATGGATGGGTCCTCAAATATTTCCCTCAGCCCTAGGAGGAAAAGGTGGGGGGTCCTCCAACTCAGGGGCCTGCTCATTATATAAATTGTTCAACCATTTGGATGCTTCTCCCTCTAGGCTGGACGCAATCACATAGACCATATCACCTGGGTCCAGGTAGAGATGGGCCCAGCAATTCAAATGAGAGTGTACTTGGTTGAGGAAGAAAATCAGTTTCTCTGGGTCCCCATCGAAGGTTGCTCTGAAGGCTGGGCTCATCATTGGTTGCTGGGGCACCCATTGCTGCTGGCCCCACCCTGGTTGTTGGTTAAATGGTTTCTGGAGCCCCCACTGCTGTTGTTGTGTCTCCAGTTGCTGCTGGCCCCACTCTGGTTGTTGGTTTAATGGTTGCCAGGGCCACCACTGCTGCTGGCCCCACTGGTCCTGCTGTATGTTCAGGGGTTGCACGTTCGGGTCCTGCTGCTGACACCCTTGCTGTTGTTTTCCTCTCACCAGCTTCTGATCTTCAGGCTTCTGCACCACCCTCAGCTGTTGCAAGGCTTCTATTAGCTGGGGCAAGCTCAGAGGCTGTTGGCCTTTCACTTGTGGGGGTTCCCCAACCTCCCATTGCTACAGAGGCCCCAGGCTGGGGTCCTCTGTCTCTGTGGGTCTGGAGGGCTTGGCAGGGGACTCCTGAGGCTGGCAGGCAGTCTGGTGTGCAGACAGGATTTTCCACTCACCCAAATTCTCTGTGGTAGATGGTCTGGCAGCTCTCCACCATTCTGCTTTTCAGGGCTCCAGCAGTGCAGTCTCAAGGCAGGTGTAGTCTCAACTGGAGTGGTTCCAGCCTGATGACCATCTAACCTCTGCTAACTGCTCAGATTCTGCCCCCAAATGGAAGTCCTGCAAAAACTCATCTTCCTACAGCATGCTGTCTGCTAATTCATGCTCTGAGCTGTCAGCAGCTGCCAGGTCTCCGTCTCCAAGCCAATTCTCTTTTCCCATGATAAAGATTCTCCCCTGAATCTTTGCCAGCTTCTCTCAAGGCCAGAGACAGCGGCATGTTGTTTGAAATAAGTTAGATTCTGGTATGATGTCATGGTTCCGACTAATGAGACAGTTCAAACAAAATTCAGGCATTGTTTATCTAAAAAGTCTTTTTTTTTATTATTGAAAAGTTTTAAAATACAATTTTCCTTTAAAAATCCCCCCTTCCCCCTCCCTCCTCCCCCCCTACCTCCCCCCCTCCCCCCCTCCCCCCCGACTTCCCAGAGCTAAATACAAGGTATATATATAAAAAGCAATCATAAACAATCATATACTGACAACTATAAACTCTAAAATCCATCACTCTCTAGCTTATATAGGATAAAACAAGCCTTAGTAATATTGAATATGTATAAAAAGAAACTAAAATAAGAAAAGAAAAAAAAACAAAAGAAGACTTATTCAAATGCTACATAGAACTTCTTAACCCTATACTTGTTCTGGATAAACTCAATCCATTTTCTCCATTCCATAATATAGCGTTCTTGCGAATGATCTTTCAAATAGGCCGAAATCTTCGCCATCTCTGCCAGGTCGGAAACCTTTAAAGTCCACTCTTCTATGGTCGGCAGTTCCTCTTTCTTCCAATATTGGCCTATCAAAAGTCTTGCTGCCGTAATTAAGTTCAACATCAACTTGGTGTCCACAACTGTAGCTTCTGCAATTATTCCCAACAAAAAAAGTTGCGGACAAAACTTTATCCTCTGTTTAAAAATCTTCTGCATATTCCACCAGACTTTTATCCAAAAAGCCTTAACCTTCTTACATGTCCACCATATGTGAAAATATGTTGCATCTTCATCACCGCACCTCCAACATTTAGGCTGATAATTCGGATACATACTTGCAAGCTTTTTAGGATCTAAATGCTATCTATAAAACATTTTGTAAAAGTTCTCTCTTAGATTTTGAGCTTGAGTAAATTTTACGTTCCTCACCCAAATCTTTTCCCACGTGTCCATTGTGATAACTTCCTGGATGTTTTGGGCCCATTTTATCATACAATCCTTAACAAGCTCTGTTTCTGAGTCAATCTCTATCAATGCAAGATATATCCGTTTGATATGTGCTGGTCCCTGATTTCTAATTTGCTTTATCAAATTTTCATCAGTCATTGTAAATCCATTTTTCTGGTCTTCTTTCCACCTGGCCCGTAACTGAGTATATTGAAACCAATTTTGAACAACCTTCTCTTCTCGCAAGAGGCTATATGATTTCAAACACCAAACATTTCTTTCCAAACTGAGGATCTCCTTGTACGTAGTCACATCATGTTTGAAGCCAGCATGTATATTTTCTATTGCGTGTTTTGGAATTGCCCACAATGGTATCTTGCAACTTAACTTATGTCTATACTTCTTCCAAACTCTCAGCAATGCCTGTCTTAAAATATGCACCCTAAACACGTTGTCTACCTTCTTATCATACAACAAATATGCATGCCAGCCAAACAACAAATCATGGCCCTCAAGATTTAATAACCTCCCTTGCGTCAAATTAATCCAATCACTTATTCCTACTAATGCAGCAGCTTCATAATATAATTTAAAATTAGGCAATTTAAGGCCACCTCTCTCACGAGTATCCTGCATAATAAGTCTTAATAATGAAACGAAACATCGGCACTCATGGAGGGATGCCAGAATCTGAAATCTCCTCCCCTAGACCCATCGTATCATACACAATTCCCACCCTTATTTACACATCATTAATCACATTATCCAATTAGTTTTACATATGAAGTTTCACTTCCCTTTCTCTGTGAGAGCTTTTTGTTATCTTCTCAAAACATCCGGTTGACATTTACCCCCCTTCAGGGATTCAAAGCGAAGCAGTTAAAGTAAAAGGCTGCCTCTTATATTGTCAGTGCAAAAACATGTCAATGTTTACATCATTGACAGTGGCTGCTATAGCTTGGATGCACACTGGCCAACCCCTGATTATGGGGTCCATGAGTTTAGATAGGAAAGCCACTGGTTGTTGTTGTCCCCACTTTCTTTGAGTCAATACAGCCAAAGCTGTACCTTCATCTACATTTACATACAAATGAAAAGGTTTCTCCAAATCCGGTAAAGCTAAACTTGGAGATTTAGCCAGGTTTTCTTTAAGTTTGTGAAACATCTGCTCCCCATCCAAGGTCCAGACTAATTTACATGGTTGTTCCTCTAATAGTTTCCTATACAAGGGTTTAGGCTGTTGTGCATAGTTATCTATCCACAGTCTAAAATATCCTATGAGACCCAAGAATTTCCTTAGGTCTCTTTTAGTTCTAGGCAGATACATTGTCATGATTCCTTCAATTCTTTCTGGGGTGATTTTCTTTTTCCCTTCACTTATTAAATGTCCTAAATATTTGACCTCTGGTTCCACATATTGTAACTTATTTTTGGACACCCTTAGTCCATTTTTCCCCTTCATGGATTACTGCCTTGTCGTGGTGAAGGGGCTTGCATAATTCAATGAAGCTATGAGCTATGCCATGCAGGGCCACCCAAGATGGACAGGTCATAGCAGAGAGTTCTGACAAAGCGTGATCCACTGGAGAAGGAAATGGCAACCCACTCCAGTATCTTTGCCATGAAAACCCCATGGACAGTACCAAAAGGAAAAAGGTTTGATGCTGGAATATGAGCCCCTCAGGTCGGAAGGTGTCCAATATGCTACTGGGGAAGAGCAGAGGGCTAGTACTAGTAGTGCCAGAAAGAATGAAGCGACTGGGACAAAGCCGAGAGGACGCTCAGCTGTGGATGTGTCTGGTGGTGAAAGGAAAGTCCGATGCTATAAAGATTTTTTTCTCCATAGGAACCTGGAATGTAAGATCCGTGAATGTTCTGTACCAGCCTGCTACCGGCCTTGCAGAAAGGCAACCCCTGTACAAACGGCAGAGGCTGAAAAGCGTCTGAGGCTGGAAAACGTCTGCCAAGTTTAATACACAAACAAACAACAGAACATGAAACAAGATACCGGAACTTTGATCCTCAAACGGAGCGGTTGCTTTCAGCAACCAGCCCATCCCCAAACACTCCCTTTATTAGAGTTCAGGGCGTGGCCTCCCTGTGCCTCCTTCCGAGGAGTCCCACAGCCTTTCTCTGCTTGCTCCTGCTTGACTGCCTCCTGCGTCGGGCGTCCTTGAACAGGGCCAGCTGTGGGTCATCATCATCTGCACTGTCGGGCTCGCGCAGCTGAGTCTCCACCAAGTAAGAGGGGCCTGGCTGGGGGCTCTGCGAAGCCTCCAAGCCATCATCAGCAAGTTCGTCTTCAACACCCTCCTCCTCCCCCTCGTCTGAGTCATCCGAGTCATCCGACCCGGCTGCCGGACCCACAGGCTGACCCTGAATCACAACAGTGAATCAAGGAAAGCTGGACATGGTCAAACAAGAGATGACAAGACTGAACATCGACATCTTAGGAATCAACGAACTAAAATGCACAGGAATGGGTGAATTTAATTCAGATGACCATTAGGTATACTATTGCGGGCAAGAATCCCTCAGAAGAAATGGAGTAGCCTTCATAGTCAATAAAAGAGTAGGAAAAGAAATACTGGGATACAATCCCCAAAATGACAGAATGATCTCAGTTCGAATCCAAGGCAAACCATTCAATATCACAGTAGTCCAAGTCTATGCCCCAAACACCAGTGCTGAAGAGGATGAAATTGACCAGTTCTATGAAGCCCTACAGCACCTTATAGAACTAACACCAAAAAAATGATGTCCTTATCATCATGGGGGATTTGAATGCTAAATTAGGAAACCAAAAGGTAACCAGAATAACAGGCAAGTTTGGCCTTGGAGTACAAAATGAAGCAGGGCACAGGCTGATAGAATTTTGTCAAGAGAATACAATGTTCATAGCAAACACTCTTTTCCAACAATCCAAGACACAGCTCTACACATGGACATCACCAGACGGTCAACACAGAAATCAGATCGACTACTGTATGTGCTCTGCAGCCAAAGATGGAAAAGCTCTACACAGTCAGTAAAAACAATAAACTCAATTGAATGCAGAATTCCAGAGAACAGCTAGAAGAGATAAGAATGCCTTCTTAAATGAACAGTGCAAAGAAATGGAAGAAAACAATAGAATAGGGAGGACCAGAGATCTCTTCAAGAAAATTGGAGAGATGAAGGATACGTTTCATGTAAAAATGTGCACGATAAAGGACCAAAATGGCAGGGACCTAACAGAGGCAGAAGAGATTAAGAAGAGATGGCAAAATTACACAGAAGAACTATACAAGAACGAGCTTAACATCCCTGAAAACCATGATGAGGTGGTCACTGACCTCGAGCCAGACATCCTAGAATGTGAAGTGAAGTGGGCCTTAGAAAAGCTGAGCAACAACAAAGCTAGTGGAGGTTACAGTATTCCAGCTGAGCTATTCAAAATCTTAAAAGGCGATGCAGTAAAAGTGCTACACTCAATTTGCCAGCAAATTTGGAAAACTCAATAGTGGCCACAGGATTGGAAAAGATCAGCTTACATTCCAATTCCAAAGAAAGGCAGTGCCAAAGAATGTTCAAACTATTGCACCATTGCACTCATTTCTCATGCTAGTAAAGTTATGCTTAAAATCCTACAAGCTAGACTCCAGCAGTATGTGGATCGAGAACTACCAGAAGTACAGGCAGGATTTCGAAGAGGCAGAGGAACTAGAGATCAAATTGCTAACATACGCTGGATCATGGAGAAAGCTAGAGAGTTCCAGAAAAACATCTACTTCTGCTTCATTGACTATGCTAAAGCCTTTGATTGTGTGGATCACAACAAATTGTGGTAAGTCCTTAAAGAGATGGGAGTACCAGTCCATCTTATTTGTCTCTTGAGAAAACTATATGCGGGTCAAGAAGCAACAGTGAGAACTGGACACGGAACCACTGATTGGTTCAAAATTGGGAAAGGAGTCCTGCAATGCTGTTGTTCTGAACCAGCCTGCTACCGGCCTTGCAATAAGGCAAACCCCTGTTCAAACAGTAGAGACTGATCGGCGAACCTCTTGTAGTCGGCCTTGGCCTTCTCCAGCTGCCGTCGCACCAACCGATGGATCGCCTGTAACTCCCCCATGAATTCGTTCGCTGCCGGCTCCGGTGAGTCCACGGGAGAAAGGGGGAAAAACCGGGGGTGATAACCCACGTTGGCCAAGAACGGTGTCATCTGCGTGGAGGTGTGCTGCGAGTTGTTAAAAGCAAACTCGGCTATGGCCAAATAGTCCACCCAATTGTCCTGCTGCAGGTTGACGTAGCAGCGCAGATACTGCTCTAAGATGCTGAAACACAGCGGGGGCGTTGGTCAGGGCAAACGGCATCACCGTGTACTCGAAATGTCCATAGCGAGTACCAAACGCCGTCTTCCACTCATCACCCGGCCAAACCCTGACGAGGTTGTAAGTTCCACGCAGGTCCAGTTTCGTGAAGATCTTAGCCTCCCGGAGTCGGTCCAGGAGCTCGGGGATGAGGGGCAGCGGGTAGCGGTTACGCACCGTGATGGCGTTGAGTTTCCGGTAGTCACAGCAAAGCCGTAACTCGCCCGACTTCTTTTTGACGAAGAGCACGGGCGCAGACACTGGCGAGGACGAGGGCCGGATGAAACCACGAGCCAAATTCTTTGTCAGGAAGTCCCGCAATGCAGCCAACTCGGGCTCCGACATGGAGTACAAACGCCCCACTGGGAGAGGCGCATCAGGGACTAGATCAATGGAGCAGTCATAGGGCCTGTGCGGGGGTAATTGATCCGCCTCTGACTCGCTGAACACATCAGCAAAGTCGGACAGTTCGGGAGGCAAGGAAACCCCTGGGGAACCCTCCACCTGGCCAGCACAGATATGGCGGGTGTGGTCCACGCACTGCAAACTTGGGAAGGTGACCAAGTTCTGAGACCAATAGATCTGTGGATCATGCGCCCGGAGCCACGCCAGTCCCAAGACCACGGGGAAGTGCAGATCCGAAGTGATGTAGAACTGGATGGCCTCCACATGGGAACTGATGGCCATACACACTGGTTGCGTGGCGGCCGTAATAGGCCCGGACAGGAGCACTCGACCATCGATAGTCTCCACTAGCATGGGCGGATCCACCGGACACTGGGGAACAGCCCATTTGGCCACAAAGGCCGAGTCCATAAAGTTTGTGGTAGCCCCAGAGTCAATTAAGGCATGGACCAGAATCCCCTCTGGCTTGCCAGGAAGGATCAGACGTGCCTCCAAAATCAAATGCCGTGGAGGTTCACAGGCACCGTCGGAACGGCGTCGCTCGGTGTGGTCGTTGTGGGTCGCCCGATCTATCACACCGTCTAGATCGGGCTCGGGCCGTTTCCCGACAGCAAAGTAGGGGACTTTCTCGGGGCAGGCTTGGTCACTGATGCCCGCTGACGCTTCTTTGGGCAAGAAGCAGCCAAATGTCCAGGGTCCCCACAGTAAAAACACAACCCCCCCGATCGTCGTCTGTCCATTTCCGTCACCGATAGACGGGACCTGGCCGCACCCAGCTCCATTGGCTCCTCCCTCTGGACTGGGGGCTCACGCACAACAGGGGCGGCAGGGGTCTGTGGGGTGGCACGGCGACTCTTTCGCTGCTGCAGCCGGGCATCGATCCGCAGACAAAGATGGATCAGCCCATTCAGGTCTGAGGGAATGTCCACGCGGGCCAGCTCATCCAACATCTCCTCCGACAAGCCATCCTGGAAGGCATCCACGAGCGCAGCGTCATTCCAGGCGGAATCCTGGCTAAGCAGCCGGAAATCGCTGATATAGGCCTGTAGGGGGCGCTGACCCTGCCTCAGAGCTTTCAGGCGTCGGGTGGCAGTCTGCGCCTTAATTGGGTCCTCGTACATGAGGCGCATATGGTCACAAAACCCCCCAAAGTTATCCAACAAAGGGCTAGGTTGTGCCAGCAGAGGCATGCTCCAACGAGCTGCATCCCCCGACAGAAGGCTTAACACGAATCCCACCTTATCCCGGTCAGTGGGGAAATCAGCTGCTCTCACGCTGATAAAAAGCTGGCATTGTCCCAGGAAGGCAGGAAACAGTTCTGGATTGCCAGCAAATTTATCCGGCATTGCTATCTGACATTTCCTCCTGGGTGGGGGTGCAGCATGTACCTGAGCTTGCAGTTGAGCCACCTGAGCTGCCAGCAAAGTGAGTTGCTGGGTGAGCTGAGCATTCTCGGCACGAAGCTGCTCCATCGTAATAATAAGGGGTGGGTGGCTGAAAGCAAACTGTTCTGAACCAGCCTGCTACCGGCCTTGCAATAAGGCAAACCCCTGTTCAAACAGTAGAGACTGGAGAGCGTCTAAGGCTGGAAAGCGTCTGCCAAGATTTATTACTCAAATAACAGAACAAGAAACAAAAACACTGGAACTTGAATCCTCAAACGGAAGGGTTGCTTTCAGCAACCAGCCCTTCCCCAAACACTCCTTTTATTTAGAGTTCAGGGCGTGGCCTCCCTGTGCCTCCTCCCGAGGAGTCCCACAGCCTTTCTCTGTTTGGTCCTGCTCGACTGCCTCCTGCGTCGGGCGTCCTTGAACAGGGCCAGCTGTGGGTCATCATCCTCCGCACTATCGGGCTCACGCAGCTGAGAAGAGGGCCCCGGCTGGGGGCTCTGCGAAGCCTCCAAGCCATCATCAGCCGGTTCGTCTTCCACACACTCCTCCTCCCCCTCATCTGAGTCATCCGAGACATCTGAGCCGGCTGCCGGACCCACCGGCTGGCCCTGAGTCACAACACTATCCCGCACCGCAGGGCCCTTCCCCTGGGGCTGCCGATCCGGATGCGGTCGGGATGGGAATTGTTCGTGAAAAGCAGTCACCAACGCAGGGGCATGAACGGCGGTCGCGTCTTCCCATGTGAAGTCCTCCGGCCCGTACCCTTTCCACTCGATCAGGTACTGGAAGCGACCTTTCAGCCAACGGGAGTCCCTGATGCTGGCGACCTCGTACTCAGGGGTGCTGCCTCCATCACGAGGTCCTGATGGGGGAGGTTCCGCTTGGCGAAGTGGACAAGCCGGTTGTTCGGGGACCAACAAGGACCGATGGAAGACGGGGTGCACGCGCAGAGAACGTGGCAGAGTTAAATGATAGGCGACCGGATTGATGACAGCCTCGACTGGGAACGGTCCAAGGTAACGGTGGTCCAGCTTCCTCGCCGGCCGTGTGGATGGTAGGTTCCTGGTGGACAGCCAGACCCGATCCCCCACCGATAGTGGAGGTGTATCCCTTCTCGACCGATCGGCGAACCTCTTGTAGTCGGCCTTGGCCTTCTCCAGCTGCCGTCGCACCAACCGATGGATCGCCTGTAACTCCGCCATGAAGTCGTTCGCTGCCGGCTCCGGTGAGTCCACGGGAGAAAGGGGGAAAAACCGGGGGTGATAACCCACGTTGGCCCAGAACGGTGTCATCTGCATGGAGGTGTGCTGCGAGTTGTTAAAGGCAAACTCGGCTATGGCCAAATAGTCCACCCAATTGTCCTGCTGCAGGTTAACGTAGCAGCGCAAATACTGCTCTAAGATACCGATGACCTTCTCGGTACCCCCGTCAGTTTGAGGATGATGCGCGGACGAGAGGCAAACCTTAATGTCCAACGCACGCATCAACTCCTGCCAGAAGCGGGCTGTAAACTGGGCCCCCCTATCGGAAACGACTCTATCGGGAAGGCCGTGCAGCCGAAACACCTGTTGGATGAACATGCGACTAGTGGCGCGAGCTGACGGTAAGCCGCGACAGGGGATGAAGTGCGCCATCTTGGTCAGCATGTCCACCACCACAAACACTGTCGTGAAGCCGGAGGATGGGGGTAGATCCGTCAAAAAGTCCATATACACAGCCCCCCAGGGTCTCTTGGGTGTTGGCAAAGGCAGGGACCTAACAGAGGCAGAAGAGATTAAGAAGAGGTGGCAAAATTACACAGAAGAACTATACAAGAACGAGCTTAACATCCCTGATAACCATGATGAGGTGGTCACTGACCTCGAGCCAGACATCCTAGAATGTGAAGTGAAGTGGGCCTTAGAAAAGCTGAGCAACAAAGCTAGTGGAGGTGACAGTATTCCAGCTGAGCTATTCAAAATCTTAAAAGACGATGCAGTAAAAGTGCTACACTCAATTTGCCAGCAAATTTGGAAAACTCAACAGGATTGGAAAAGATTATTATTATTATTATTATTTATTATTTATTAAATTTGTATACTGCCCTTCTCCCGAGGGACTCAGGGCGGTGAACAGGGCACATATAAATAGAAAATACAAAAATTAAAAAAGAATTAAATAATCGCCCAGATAAAACAATAACAATATAAAAACAGAGAAGGCCCTCCCCCTGGGGGCCACCAGCCGACATTCTCTGACCGGAGGCACCCTGAGGAGGCCCTCTCTGTGGGAACGCACAGGGCGGAGGGAGGTTGACGCCGGCAGAAGGTGGTCCCCGAGGTACTCCGGACCCATGCCATGTAGGGACTTAAAGACCATTACCAGAACCTTGAATCTCACCCGGAAGACAACTGGTAACCAATGCAGCTCGCGGAGCAAAGGTGTAACATGGGAGTACCGGGAAACTCCCAAGACAACTCTCGCGGCCGCATTCTGTACCAGTTGGAGCCTCCGAGTGGTCTTCAAGGGAAGCCCCATGTAAAGAGCATTGCAGTAGTCCAGACGAGAGGTCACGAGCGCATGAGTGACCGTACACAGGGCATCCCGGTCCAGATAGGGCCGCAACTGGCACACCAGGCGAACCTGGGCGAAAGCCCCCCTAGTCACGGCTACTATATGGTCTTCCAGAGTAAGCCGTGAATCTAGGAGGACTCCCAAGTTGCGAGCCCTATCCACGGGGGGTAAAAACTCACCCCCGATAGAAAGAGGTGGGATATTTTGAATGTCCCGGGATGCTGGAATGCACAGCCACTCAGTCTTGTCAGGGTTGAGCTGAAGTCTGTTCCTCCCCATCCAGAACCTAACCGCCTCCAGGCAATGGGACATCACGTCGAGGGCATCACTGGGGTGGTTTGGGGTCGAAATGAAAAGCTAGGTATCATCGGCGTACTGATGATACCCAACTCCAAAACCACGAATGATCTCACCCAGCGGTTTCATGTAGATGTTGAACAGGAGAGGCGAGAGGACCGACCCCTGAGGAACTCCACAAATGAGAGCCCTTGGGGTCGACCTCTGCCCTCCTGCCAACACCGACTGCGAGCGTCCCAGGAGATAGGAGGAGAACCACCGAAGAACTGTGCCTCCCACGCCCAATCCCCTGAGACGCCGCAGCAGGATACCATGGTCGATGGTATCGAAAGCTGCCGAGAGGTCTAATAGGACTAGGACAGAGGAATATCCCCTGTCCCGGGCCCCCCAGAGATCATTCACCAGAGTGACCAATGCCGTCTCTGTGCTGTACCCGGGCCTGAAACCCGATTGGTACGGGTCTAGATAATCCGCTTCATCCAGAACCAGGGGGAGCTGATGCGCCACCACACTCTCAACAACCTTCGCGAGAAAGCGAAGGTTGGAGACCGGACGAAAGTTATTCAACACAGCTGGGTCCAGGGCAGGCTTCTTGAGGAGAGGTCTCACCACCGCCTCCTTCAAGATCAGCTTACATTCCCATTCCAAAGAAAGGCAGTGCCAAAGAATGTTCAAACTATTGCACCATTGCACTCATTTCTCATGCTAGTAAAGTTATGCTTAACATTCTACAAGCTAGACTCCAGCAGTATGTGGATCGAGAACTACCAGAAGTACAGGCAGGATTTCGAAGAGGCAGAGGAACTAGAGATCAAATTGCTAACATACGCTGGATCATGGAGAAAGCTAGAGAGTTCCAGAAAAACATCTACTTCTGCTTCATTGACTATGCTAAAGCCTTTGATTGTGTGGATCATAACAAACTGTGGCAAGTTCCTAAAGAGATGGGCGTGCCAGACCATCTTATTTGTCTCTTGAGAAACCTTGAAGGGTGAGAGCTCCCCCGAAGCCCGGAAATACTCTGGATCGGAGGACTTTTCTGCTTTTAAGCAGAACAAGACGCTGAATCCACTCCTGCTGGATTTGATTGTTATCTTGAGTAATTGATGCAGGCGGAGCGTATGTGGGAGCAATATAAACAGCAAGTATAAGACTTTAACTCTGGAACCTCAACTTTTTTCCTCTTTCAACGATTGTTTTTAAAAAGAAGGGGAAGATGGTGCCTGAGTGATTCTTTGTAACAAGAATTGAAAGCGTCTGGCTGGTGTTTTTGTTATCAAAGTGAAAGTGATTGTTTGGATATTGAGGAGGAATATGCAAAGTGGATTCTCAAAACTTTAAAAGATTTTGTTAAACTTTGGAGCTGTTTAAAAGTGATTATAAGACTTGGATATTTAACAGTTAAATTACAATAGCAAGTGGGGTGGAAAAGTGAAAGTATGTAACAAAAGTTAATTAGGTGTTAAAATGGCTTCCAAACTGCCTAGAATTCCCATTCCTGGAAGTCTGGGGGCATTGCCTGTTCAGCAATCTGGAATTCAATCTTTGATGTTACCTTCTGCAGCTGCTGCACCTGTATTGACTTTAAAAGACCTACAAGATTTTTTAAAAGATGCTTTAAAACTTCAGTCTGAAAATATATCTGAGCAGGTGGCAGAACTTATTGAAGAAAAAAATAAGGAAATACGGGAGGATATTTTGATGGCATTTCAGGGGCTCTCAGGTTGTATTGAGAGTCTGGATGAACGTGTGGAAGAAGTGAAACAAAATAATCTGATGCTGGAGGCTAAAATGTGTGAAGTTGAGAATAAAATGGATAAAATTGATGATGAAGTGGTGATGACACAATATAGAGACATGGAGTTTGCCCTGAGGATAAGAGGTTGAAAAGAAAATCCACAGGAAAATCTGGAGGAGATGTTGGTGGATGCTCTGGTGCCTATTTTGGGAATTCAATCGGAAGATTTTTTTGTGGAGAAAGATAAAGTATTTCGTGTTAATTCTTGGATTGCTAGGCAAAGGAAACTGCCAAGAGATTTGGTTGTGTATTTTACAAAAAGAAAGATCAGAAATGAGATCATTCAAGCTTTTTACAACAATAGATTTAAAGTGGCTAATCAAGAGGTTTTGATTCTGAAAGAGATTCCCCCAAGAATTTTGAGAAAAACGAAAGATTTTGTTTTTCTGGCAGATGAATTAAAAAAACAACAGCTTCAGTTCAGATGGGAGATACCAATGGGGATTGTGGTGAATTATGCTGGAGTAAGATATCGTCTTAATACAGTCCTGAAGGCACATGATTTTTATTCTAATGTATTGAAAGCAGGTTCACCGCTATCTTCAGAAGTTAAAGGAGGGAAAGAAGAAGTTAAAGGAGGAAAAGAAGAAGGAGAGCGACAGGTACAAGAAGTACAGCAAATTTTGGAAACTGTGCAACCCCTGGTTTTATTAGAAGAATCTAAGACTCAAAGAGTGACATGGGCTGCATCTAGACGTAAGGAACAACAACAACAACAACAGAAACAGTGTTCTATAACTACAAGTCAGGAATCTACTTCTAGTGAAGCAGTGGGAGGAGCTAGGCCAAAGAGGCAGATGCTTGTGGATTTGCAAGAAACGCTCCGAAAGCTTCAAGTCGCAAAAGATGGCGACAAAGTTTCTAACTTGGAATGTTAATGGATTAAATTCACCACAAAAAAGAAAGTATTTCAGTATTTGAAACAATTTTAAAATGATGTTATATGTTTGCAAGAAACGCATATTCGTGCATCTGATCAAAAATATTTGATAAATTCTAGACTGGGTATACAATTTATTGCATCTGCTCCAGAGAAGAAAAATGGAGTAGTTATCTATGTAAAGAAAGACTTAACAGCTAATTTAATTAAAGCAGATAAACAAGGAACATATATTATAATTGAACTATTAATAGAAGGGAAGAAAACACTTTTAATTGGAGTATATGCACCTAAACAACAGCAAGGAGAATTTTATAAACTTTTACATAATAAAATAATTCAATGGGATTATAAATCGTGTATTTTCATGGGAGATTGGAATGGAGTGTTGGATACTCAGAAAGATAAAAAAAGATCTTTTAAAAATACTCCAAGCCATGCTAGATTGCCAAAATCTTTTTTTGATTTGAAAGATGACTTGGAATTGCGAGATGTCTGGAGAGAACGAAATTTGGAAGAAAAGGATTTTACTTTTTTTCTGATAGACATCAATCTTTTTCTAGGATTGATTTTATATTAACTACTAATGATTTTTTTTCTAGGATTAAGAAGATTAAGATATGCCCAAGAACTCTATCAGATCATAGTCCAGTTTGGATGGAATTGGATAAAGGCATGGGGGAAAGAAGATCATGGAGATTAAATGAAAATTTGTTTAGATATGAAGAAAATGTGTTAGAATGTAAAAAGCATATGCAAGATTTTTTTATTATGAATATGCATAAGGGTACTCCCATTGAAATGGTTTGGGATGCAAGTAAAGCTTACATGAAAGGAGTGTTAATATATTTGAATAATAAACATAGATATAGATTGGAATATAAGCGTAAAGAAATAGAGGAGGAAATAAAGTTGAAAAAGAAAGCTCTTATTTTGAACCCATCTGATAAGAGGTTGAAAGAAGTAATTAACTTGCTAAGAGGACAGTTTGATATGATAATGGCAGATCAAGTGGCAACTAATTTACGATATGCCAAACATAATACTTTTAATAATGCTAATAAGCCGGGTAGGTGGTTAGCTTATTTATTAAGGAAAAAACAAAGATCAGGTAATATTGATAAGATAGAATATAAGGGGTGGGTCTTATGTTTATAATGTATCTGTAAAACTTTTTAATAAAAAAAAGAACCTACAATTATTAAAGTACAAGGAACTACTACTATGACAGACAATCCTAAAGATCAACAACAAACTAGGGAAAAACTTAATACTCAACTTTTGACCCTTTCTAAAGAGCCTATAGCTTCAGAAGTACACAACAGGCAAGATAGTGATGCCAACATAGAGGACACTGAAGACCAACTAAGACAACCTGTGGAAAGCCTGGACAATCAACTACTAACTATAATACTGGATAAGATTTTCTCCTTAAAACAGATCAACCCAGATGGAAGAAGAATCCAGACTGAACTTCAGACAGAGATGTCAGAGCAAATAAAGAGAGTGGAATTAACATGGCAACAATATAATGACTATAAATGGTTCAACCTTTGTACATCGCTGATGGTTGAATGGCCTCCTCTGGTGCAAATAATATGCATGCGACCAAAGGAAGACCTACTTGGCAATTTAAAGACAACAGAAACAGAATGGCAAAAAAGAAACCTAGAGTTAGATTAAAAAAAATGAATTCCTAGAGAACTATTATAGGTCATTTTGTTAGTAATTAGTGACTTATTAGGATCTGAAATAGAAAATATTCATGAGATAGAATTAAAATGTGTTTAAGTACTTATTAGGTTTATTCCAAATATTATAAATTTATAGACATAATGGATAATTGGTTTATGGATCCTATCTTTGATGTTAAAATTTTGGTTATGTATAAGTAGAAGTAGATTGATAAATATAGGCTCTCTGATTGGTAACTTGTGACGTATCAAGATATGAAACAAACAATGTTTATTAGGTAGAAGTTAGCTATTTAACTATTGGGTGTATGTTAGATGATACAATCTAGTAGTATGTTCCTTCCTTTTTTCCCTATTTTACTGCTTCTTTAATCCAGCTTCCTGTCTACAATTGCATTAAAGTCTCCTATTAAGCAAATATTTTGATATTCCAATTCCACTGTTTTTAATGTAATTTTTGGTAAAATTCTTCTTGTTTGTTATTAGGTGCATATATAGCTACCATCACTATCTGTTTTTGATTTATCATTATTTCCACCATTAATATTCTTCCCTCTTCATCTGCATAGATTTGTTTGGGATTCATTATTTCTTTAATATATATAGCTATTCCTCTTTTTTGTTGTTGTGCTAATGTGAAGTGGAGTTTTTCAATTTTTGGTTGTTCCTACAGTTTACAGTGTTATCTCTTTAATATGTGTTTATTGGAGACAAATTGTATCCATTTTTAATTTTTGTAGACCTGTAAAAAAAAATTTCTTTTTGCGGGGGAGTTAAATCCACTTATATTTATTGACAAAATCCCATTTTCTTCTCCATCTCCTTCAGTTATATTTAGGTTTTATTCTTCTAGTTGTTCTTATCTGTCTCTGTTCTCTTGCTTTTGCCCCTTCTTCTGTATTTGTGTTTTCTGTTTCTTCCTCTTCCCTTGGTTTGGCTGCACCTTCTATTGCTGCCTCTTCCTGTTTCTTTGTTTCTCTTTCTGCATGAAATTCCAGACTTCCTCCTTCCAGGAATGCTTTATATCTCTCATAAAATTCCATTGCCTTGAGTGCAGTGTCCAATCTGTATCTTTTCATGTCCCAATTAATTAAAATCCCTTCCAGAATCAGCCATCTAAAATTCACTCCTTTTTCAATTAATTTTCTAGTCAGGAATTGATATTCTCTTCGTGAATCTCTTATTCTCTAGGGGATCTGCTTCAACACTACACTTTCCTTTTCTTTATAATGCAGAGGAACATCTCTCGCTCTTCTCAATATCTCATCTCTTATCGATCTTTTGACAAATCTGACATGTACTTCTCTGGGGACTTTGTTACTTCTTGCATAGCTTGAATTGACTCAAAATGTCTGATCTATCTCTCCTTCCATTTCCTGTTTCTTGATTTCCAGTGCTTCAGTCAATAGCTCCATCATCAGGTCCATGAGGACCTGTTCTTTATCCTCCATTATGTTTTGAAATCTTAAGAAGTAAGATGCCTTTTCCATTTCCAAAACTGCCATTGAATCTTCCAATTCTCTATTTGCCTGCATCAGCCTCTGGTTTTCATCTTTTATTTCTTCCATCTTTTGATCAGTCTCTACTGACTTTTCTTCTATTTTCTGAATTCATTGTTCATTCTTTGTAACCATCTGTCTAAAGCTTAGTAATTGAGAGTTTATGTTATGAATTTCTTGATTCATTTTATCAAAGTTGTCTTTTGTCTGCTCATGATTTTTTCTTGTATCTTCTTTGTGAGAGGAAATTGCTTCTTGGATTGCTTGTAATGTTGCTTGCATCTCCTTCTGAAAGTTGATAGATTTTTCTTGTTGAAGCATTGATTTGATTGATCTCTGATACACAGGGCTTGTAGAGGCGGAGGATGGGGATGAGGGTGTTTTCTTGCCAGTTTTAGTTAAATTCGGAACACTCATTTTGTTACCACCCCCTAAATATTTTATTAGCTCTAATGCCTTTCCTCAATGCCCACCTTAAACCAAACCATTAATCATATGATCAATACCACAATATATCTTTTACATTTGTCTTAAATAATTCTTATAGTTCTTATCTGTAGTCTATGTAATCCAGTAGGCTTCCTGAGAAAAAAAGGGGGAGAGCAAGATATAAAAGAAAAGATTTGTAATCCACTTCTGTTTATGAGGCTCACTTCCAGAACGATTGTCCAAAATCCAAGTTTATCACTCAGTCAGAATTTATAATCCACAAGGTCCTACTATTCAAACTTGATAGTCTATAGGGCCTTCTTCAAGAGAAGTCACCAATATTTAGGCCTCTCCCCGGCATCCGATCTTTCTTCCTTGGAGAACCCTGGAAAGGGTTGAAAGTTGCCCTGGAGGGGCAACCACCGTGAGGAGGCCCTCCTTGTGATCACGGAAGGGCGGCAGCCCTCCGTTTGACCTGGAGCAGCTCCTCTGGCTCAAAGAAAAGAGTTTGGCCATTAAGATGGCTGATCATTAAGGCGTTCCCTGCCGAAAGCCAAAAGCACCATCAAGCACAACGAAGCAATCTGGAGGATCTGGGTGAGACCTTACCTTTCTTATTCCCCTAACTACTTTCCTGTGGGATCTTTTTGAAAATCTCTTCCCCCTCTTTTGAAAGATCGACGACTGCTTACTTGGGGAACAAAAATTGTAAAGCCTTAAAAGAAACCAAATGACTAAGCTAAAAAATTAAGCAACCGTATTTGTGCCTCTGAAATTCCTGGGCTATTAAAAAGCTTTTATTTCTGCGGGGACCTTCTACCTTATTTTCTGTTTAAGCTGTGGAAGAAGAGGAAAAGAAAAAAAATTGATTAATTGGATAAAAGCCTCATATCAGTCTGGAAAAAGATTTTACATCTTATTTTATATGCTATTGATGACATCTTGTGGCGAAACCTGGTATAGCAAGTAAACCTTTTCTTTATTGTGAGAGCTGACTGAAACACAGATTTGTCTTTAACACTATCTTTAAAGATAAGAATTGGGAACACCTGGCACCGAAAACAATCTCTAGGAATAGTGGAGGTGGACACTCACTGACTCTTATTAAAATAACCTCCATGAAAGACCTACCTGTAAACATCAAAGAAATGGAGGATTTTATTCCACCACTCAACTATAAACTGATACTTGAAACAATTCTGGCACTGACTGAGCAAATGAAAGCCAGACTGCAAAATAAATCTGACAGCTTAAATCTACCAAATGAAACTTTGACTTTAAATGATGAATTGGCAATCCAAAAACAAATAGAAGAGGAAATTAACATCAAAATAGGAGACCCTAAAGAACAACAAATACAATCTATTGAGAACCTTGATGCCCGAATCTCAATTTTAACTATAAAACCTACAGTTCAAAAAACAATAGAAGCCGAAGAAAGCAACACTAAGACGGAAGATACCAAAGGCTTTCAAATACAGTACATTGAGAACTAGCCAGCCAAATAATAACTATAACACCGGTCATCACCTCTTACCTAAGCCAGATGGAATTGGAAGAAGAAGAAGACCAGACTGAACTAATGACAACTATACCATACCAAACATCGAGAATAGATCTATTAAAGCAACATCTTAATGATTACAAACGGGACACTTTCTTTGCAAAACTGACAATTGGATGGTCTCCCTGGATTCAAACAATGTGTGTAGGAAGAAAGAGAGACACATTTGAGAATCTAAAGGCACCGATATGGAAGCCTGATTGGCACAAAAAGAAGGTGAGAGTTAGATTTAAAAAATTGGATTTGTCTTTCTGTTGGGACTTGTAATGATAGAGCTTACAATTTCTTTTAATGGGCTAAGGGGAATCTTTAAAAGATATAAACCGATTCTATACTTAGGTTTTAGATTTTTAAGGGAAAGCAAAATTAGCTATCAGAACATAACTTTGAATTATATTATAGAATTTGGAATGATATAATAAAAACATTATTTTAATAATTGATGAACTATTAAGATGATAAATAGAATATATTTGTTGTAATGATAAAGCTTAAAATTTCTCTTAATGGGCTAAGGGGAACCTTTAAAAGATATAAACTTATTTTATATTTAACTTCTAGACTTCTAAGGGAAAGGAAAGTTAGCTATTAGAATTGATTTATATCATAGAATCTGGAAAGATACAACAAAAGATATTTTTTTCAATAATTGGTGAACTATTAAGATGATAAACAGAATATACCTGTATAAAATAAGAATGCACTGAAATGAACAATGTATGTATTTTAAATCTTTCCCTGCGCAGAGCCTTAAGTAACACCAGCTGCCTGCAATTAGTGCAGGTTCGCATCCCACCAGGCTCAAGGTTGACTCAGCTTTCCATCCTTCCAAGGTAGGTAAAATGAGGACCCAGATTGTTGGGGGCAATAAGCTGACTTTGTAATAATGCTGCTTGGGGGGTGTGAAAGCCCTAATAAACAGGCATATACACAGAATGAAGGCTATTGCTAAGCACATTGATTTGTGCTTTAAACTGTAAGCCACCCTGAGTCTTCGGAGAAGGGCAGGATATAAATGGGATTAAAAAAAAAAGACCAAATGGGAGATCCGCTCCAGGTTTTCCAGCCAGCCTGCCCAGTTCCTGAGTCAAATGTCTCCTTAGAGCTAAGCCGCTGCTCTTGCTGCGGTATTCCCCACCTGCCTTTCAAGTTGGGATATACTACAGCTGCTCTTCAACTTTAGAAGGAAAGACGCCCAGACCCCAGCCTGTAAAAAATCACAGACTGCAGCTTCTTCTCCAATTGGTCCCGCTTTCCCTGCGCAGACTAAATGGGAGATCCGCTCCAGGTTTTCCAGCCAGCCCTGTCCCTAAATTTTCAGCACCCGGCGTATAAGACGACCCCTGACTTTTGAGAAGATTTTCATGGGTTAAAACAGGGGTGTCAAACTCAATTTCATTGAGGGCCGCATCAGCATTGCGGTTGCCCTCAGGGGGCCGGGTGGGCATGGCCAGGGTGGGCGTGGCCTACTGGGTGGGTGTGACTAGAGTGCATATGACCTACTGGGTGGGCGTGGCCAGCTCTACATCGTTCGCATCAAGGGTGCCTATGGGGGCCCGGGCAGGAGTGGGACAGATCTGAGGGTCTCTGGCAGAAGGAGGGTCTCTGGGTTAGGGCCAAGGCAGTGGGGGCTGTTCCCTCACTGTGTCCAGGATGGCTCCGGGGGCCACATGAAACCACTTTGCGGGCCGGATCCGGCCCCCGGGCCTTGTGTTTGACATGTCTGGGTTAAAAAGTAGTCTTATACGCCGGAAAATACGGTATCTACAAATGATTTTGTTATTTGCTATTGTTTACTTTTAACTACCCAACCACTGTATTGCTTCATAAATACCTGGATGTAAAATTAAAAAAAATAATAAAACTTGTATTTTAAAAAAAATAGAATTCACCAATATTTAAACTTCCACTGTTCATAAATAGTTCTAATATAAAGAGTTTATAATCCAATAGGCTCCCCAGGCAACAAGAAGAAAAAAAAGAAAAAAAATGTCCCAAAGTCCAGAGTTGCCAATCTGCCAAAGTTATAATCCAAAATGTCTTACTGTTGGTAATTCCTTACCATTCACTCTGTCTCTGAGTAGTTTGTGAAGCTACAGTGTTTGTAATCCAAAGAAGTCAGATGGCTTCAAAATAGTTTGTAATTTTAGTTGTAATCCATCCTGCAGTAAAAACAGCCCAATATTTTTTTTCTTTTTCCAGCTGCAATCTACAAGGCTATGAAGTTCAGGGACATCAAAGGATTCTGTCTGTAATCTGTGTCTGGGCTTCTGGCCAAGTTCCCCCACTCCAGACAAAATATATAAACAAAGTATATAAACAAAGCTTAGTGTAGTTCTTTTATTTTACCACTAGCTGTCATTAGGTCTCCATTTTGTAACTTTCCATCCAGGATTTTTATAAGACTTTGCTCCGAGGCTCTCCAGGAAAGGTAAAAAAAAATTAAAAGTATTATAACTCTCCAAAACTTTTCTTTTCTCCCTCCCTCCCTCCCTCTCTCATGTACAAAATAATTTTATAGTCTTCTCTATTTTCCCCCCAAAAGGCTTAAACTGCCACTTTTATTCTGGGAGAAGGGGTAAGAAAGAAAAAACCCCTCCCTTTAGTTCTGGGAGTTCTTTGCTTTTGAGTCACGCTTTTTTTTCAAGAACAGCGGACAGCAGCTTCTGACTGGCTGCATGGGTGCATCCAGTCCTTCTCCTGTTGGTTCCTTGGATCAAGCAGGTCGACTACCATCTCACCACAATCTGCAAAAGTCCCCTCTTGGTCTGTCACCTCTCTGGGGTGACTTCAGGCCCTTTTGGGGGGCCCAGCAGGAAGAAATCGGGCACGGGAGGCAGAAACTTGCTTCCCTGCATCTGTCTCACCACGATGCCAAAACTGGAATGCCCCTGAGCAGGATGCCTTGATGCCCACACTAACCTCAATGTGGTTAACTGGTCCACTTACCATCGGGTGAGAGAGAAGTTCCCTTAGGATGGGCTCCAGCATGCGTTTGAAAGCTCAGAAGACTAAACCTGTGGTCCTGGTGACTGACTCAGATTAGATCCTGCAACATTACACTGACACATGTATATTTGCCTTTGTAAAAGATAAAATAATATCAGAAATTGTTTAATGATATCCTTTGAAAGGTGGGCAGTACAGATCCATCTATTTTAAAGATATACAGACAGGGTTAACACATTGGCAGTATCATATGAAGACATTTAATCTAATAAGATCAGCTGAAAGTTAAGGAGTAAGCTTAACAATGGCAAAATGGAGTAACTTAAGCTTTTAGAAGTAGGGGCTTTGTGTTGTGATTCAGGGTCAGCCTGTGGGTTCGGCAGTTGGGTCGGATGACTCAGAGGAGGAGGAGGGGGGTGTTGAAGAACTTGCTGAGGGGGTTGAAGATCTTGCTGATGAGAGCCCTCAGCCAGGCCCCTCCCACTTGGTCACCACGGAGACCCAGCTGTGTGAGCCTGACAGCATGGATGAAGATGACCCACAGCTGGCCCTGTTCAAGGACGCCCAATGCAGGAGGCAGTCAATTAGGAGTAAACAGAGGAAGGCAATGGGGCTTCTCGGAAGGAGGCAGAGAGAAGCCACGCCCTGAACTCTATATAAGGGGAATGTGTGGGGAGGGCTGGTTTGCTGAAGGCAACCGCTCGGATAGTTCGTGTTTCTTAAAGCTCCTGTTTCTTGGTTCGTGTCTTGTTTGTTTTTGTAGCTATAAATTTGGCAGGCGTAATTCCAGCCTCTTGCCGTTTGTAAAGGGGTTGTCCCTGCCTTTTCTGCAGGGCCGGTAGCAGGCTGGTACAGAACAGTTTGCCTTCAGCCTCCCACCCCTTACTAATATTATGGAGCAGCTACGTGCTGAGAATGCCCAGCTCACCCAGCAACTCACTTTGCTGGCAGCTCAGGTGGCTCAACTGCAAGCTCAGGTTCATGCTGCACCCCCACCATCACCCCCACCCAGGAGAAAATGCCAAGTTGCAATGCCGGATAAATTTACTGGCAATCCAGAACTGTTTCCTGCTTTCCTGGGACAATGCCAGCTCTTTATCAACATGAGAGCAGCTGATTTCCCCACTGACCGGGATAAGGTGGGGTTTGTGTTAAGCCTTCTTTCGGGTGATGCAGCTCGTTGGGGCACGCCTCTGCGGGCTCAACCTAGCCCATTGTTGGACAACTTTGTGGGGGTTTGTGATCATATGCGTCTGATGTATGAGGACCCTATTAAGACGCAGACTGCTACTCAACGCCTGAAAGCTCTGAGGCAGGGTCAACGCCCCCTACAGGGCTATATCAGCTATATATTTTCGGCTGCTTAGCCAGGATTCCGCCTGGAATGAGGCTGCGCTTGTGGATGCCTTCCAGGATGGATTGTCGGAGGAGATGTTGGATGAGCTGGCCCGTGTGGATATTCCCTCAGACCTGAATGGGCTGATCCATCTCTGCCTGCGGATCGATGCTCGGTTGCAGCAGCGAAGGAGTCGCCGTGCCACCCCACAGACCCCTGCAGCCCCTGTTGTGCATGAGCCCCCAGTTCAAAGGGAGGAGCCAATGGAGCTGGGTGCCGCCAGGTCTCGTCTATTGGTGACTGAAATGAACAGACGACGATCGAGGGGGTTGTGTTTTTACTGCGGGGACCCTGGGCATTTGGCTGCTTTTTGCCCAAAGAAGCGACAGCAGGCATCAGTGACCGAGTCTGCCCCGAGAAAGTCCCCTACTTTTCTATCGGGAAACGCCCCGAGCCCGATCTAGACGGTGTGATAGATCGGGCGTCCCACAACAACACTGAGTGACGTCTTTCCGATGCTGCCTGTGGACCTCCACGGCATCTGATATTGGAGGCACGTCTGATCCTTCCTGGCAAGCCAGAGGGGATTCCAGTCCATGCCTTAATTGACTCTGGGGCCACCACAAATTTTATGGACTCAGCATTTGTGGCCAAATGGGCTGTTCCCCAGTGCCCGGTGGATCCGCCCATGTTAGTGGAGACTATCGATGGTCGAGTGCTCCTGTCTGGGCCAATTACGGCCGCCACGCAACCATTATGTATGGCCATCAGTTCCCATGTGGAGGCCATCCAGTTCTATATCACCTCAGATCTGCACTTCCCCGTGGTCTTGGGACTGGCGTGGCTCCAGGCGCATGACCCACAGATCTATTGGTCACAGAACTTGGTCACCTTCTCAAGCTTGCAGTGCGTGGACCACTCCCGCCATATCTGTGCCGGCCAGGTGGAGGGTTCCCCAGGGGTTTCCTTGCCTCCCGAACTGTCCGACTTTGCTGATGTGTTCAGCGAGACAGAGGCGGATCAATTACCCCCACACAGGCCCTATGACTGCCCCATTGATTTAGTCCCTAATGCGCCTCTCCCAGTGGGGCGTTTGTACTCCATGTCGGACCCCGAGTTGGCTGCATTGCGGGACTTTCTGGAGAAGAATTTGGCTCGCGGTTTCATCCGGCCCTCGTCCTCGCCAGTGTCTGCACCCATGCTCTTCGTCAAAAAGAAGTCGGGCGAAATGCTGCGATTATAGGAAACTGAACGCCATCACGGTGCGCAATCGTTACCCGCTGCCCCTCATCCCTGAACTCTTGGACCGACTCCGGGAGGCTAAGATCTTCACGAAACTGGACCTGCGTGGAACTTACAACCTCGTCAGGGTTCGGCCAGGTGATGAGTGGAAGACGGCGTTTGGTACTCGCTATGGACATTTTGAGTACACGGTGATGCCGTTTGGCCTGACCAACGCCCCCGCTGTGTTTCAGCATTTCATGAATGACATTTTCCGGGATTTGTTGGATCAGTTTGTCATGATCTACTTGGATGACATCCTGATCTACTCCCCGTCGCGTGAGGTGCACCATCAGCATCTCCATCAGGTCCTGCAGCGACTCCAAGAACATCGGCTGTTTGCCAAGTTGGAGAAGTGCCAGTTCTACCGGGTGACCATCGATTTCCTGGGTCACCGCATTTCTCCTGAGGGCTTCACCATGGAGCCGAGTAAGGTTGAGTCTTTGCAGAGTTGGCAACCCCCGCGTCGCGTGAAGGATGTTCAGCAACTTCTTGGGTTCGCCAACTATTACCGACCTTTCATCCCTGGCTTTGCTGCCTTGACAGCCCCCCTCACCCGGCTCCTGCAGAAGAAGACTCGGTTCCAGTGGAACGCTCCAGAACAACAGGCTTTCCAGACTTTGAAGGAAGCCTTCATGAAGGAGCCCATCTTGAAGCATCCTGACCCGCAACGGCCATTTGTTGTGGAGGCGGACGCCTCCGACATTGCCATTGGGCCGGTGTTACTCCAGGCAACGACGCCCAGCGGTACCCTCTTCCCTTGTGCGTACCATTCACGAAAACTGAACCCTTCGGAGCGCAATTATACAATCTGGGAGAAGGAGCTGCTGGCCATCAAAGTGGCGTTCGAGGCCTGGAGGCATCATCTGGAGGGAGCGGACGGACGGACCATAAGAATTTGGAAAGCCTGCAGACCGCTCGGAATTTGAACCAACGCCAGATCCGGTGGTCTCTTTTCTTTGCGAGGTTTGACTTCCGGGTTCGGTACATACCTAGCGGGCACAATCAAAGAGCGGATGCTCTGTCCAGGAAGCACGAATATTCCCGAGTGGAAGACAAGCTTCTGCCCAGGACAGTGATCCCCGTCGAGTCTTTTGCTGCGGTGCGGGAGCCGGTTGATATACGGGCTCGGATCCGGGAGGCACAGCAGCAGGATGTGTGGGTGGCTCAGCGGAAGGAGGAGGTGGGGCTAGATTCTCCTTGGACGGTCACGGATGGACTCTTGTATTATCGTGACCGGCTCTACGTTCCGGGAGGGCCACTCAGGGGACTCATCCTCAGCCAGTGTCACGATAACCCAGCGGCGGGGCATTTTGGCCTGTTCAAGACCCTGAACCTGGTCTCCCGTACCTTCTGGTGGCCCCGAGTCCGACACGACGTCCAGTCCTGTTACCTCCTGCATCCCATGCAGGCAGGCCAAGTCAGCGACAGGGGCCCCGCCTGGATTACTGCAGCCTTTGCTGACACCCAAAAGACCCTGGGGGGCTGTGTCCATGGACTTTCTGACGGATTTACCCCCATCCTCTGGTTTTACGACAGTGTATGTGGTGGTGGACATGCTGACCAAGATGGCGCACTTCATCCCCTGTCGCGGCTTACCGTCAGTCGTATGTTCATTCCTCTAGTCGTATGTTCATTCAGCAGGTGTTTCAGCTGCACGGCCTCCCTGATAGAGTCGTCTCTGATAGGGGGGCACAGTTTACAGCCCGCTTCTGGCAGGAGTTGATGCATGCGTTGGACATCAAGATTTGCCTCTCGTCCACGCATCATCCTCAAACTGACGGGGGAACCGAGAAGGTCATTGGTATCCTGGAACAATATCTGCGCTGCTACGTCAATCTGCAGCAAAACAATTGTGTGGACTATCTGGCCATAGCTGAGTTTGCATTTAACAATTTGCAGCACACCTCCACACAGATGACACCGTTCTTGGCCAATGTGGGATATCACCCCCAGTTTTTCCCCCTTTCTCCCGTGGACTCACCGGAGCCGGCAGCGAATGACTTCATGGCAGAGTTACAGGCGATCCATCGATTGGTGCGACATCAGTTAGAGAAGGCCAAGGCCGATTACAAAAGGTTTGCTGATCGGTCAAGATGGGATACGCCTCCAGTATCGGTGGGAGATCGGGTCTGGTTGATCACCAGGAACCTACCGTCAACACGGCCGGTGAGAAAGTTAGATCACCGATATTTAGGACCGTTCCCAGTCGAGGCTGTCATCAATCCGGTCGCCTATCGCTTAACTCTGTCACGTTCCCTGCGCGTGCACCCAGTTTTTCATCGGTCTCTGTTGGTCCCCGAGCAACAGGCCTGTCCACTACGCCGAGCGGAACCTCCCCCATCAGGACCTCGTGATGGAGGCAGCACCCCCGAGTACGAGGTCGCCAGCATCAGGGATTCCCTTTGGCTGAAAGGTCATTTCCAGTACCTGATTGAATGGAAAGGTTACGGACCAGAGGACTTCACCTGGGAAGATGCGACCGCCGTTCATGCCCCTGCGTTGGTGACCACTTTTCATGAACAATTTCCATCCCGACCGCATCCGGATCGGCAGACCCGGGGGAAGGGCCCTGCGGTGCGGGATAGTGTTGTGATTCAGGGTCAGCCTGTGGGTTCAGCAGTTGGGTCGGACGACTCAGAGGAGGAGGAGGGGGGTGTTGAAGACCTTGCTGAGGGGGTTGAAGATCTTGCTGATGAGAGCCCTCAGCCAGGCCCCTCCCACTTGGTCACCACGGAGACCCAGCTGTGTGAGCCTGACAGCGTGGATGAAGATGACCCACAGCTGGCCCTGTTCTAGGACTTCCGACGCAGGAGGCAGTCAATTAGGAGTAAACAGAGTAAGGCAATGGGGCTTCTCGGAAGGAGGCAGAGAGAAGCCACGCCCTGAACTCTATATAAGGGGAATGTGTGGGGAGGGCTGGTTTGCTGAAGGCAACCGCTCGGATAGTTCGTGTTTCTTAAAGCTCCTGTTTCTTGGTTCGTGTCTTGTTTGTTTTTGTAGCTATAAATTTGGCAGGCGTAATTCCAGCCTCTTGCCATTTGTAAAGGGGTTGTCCCTGCCTTTTCTGCAGGGCCGGTAGCAGGCTGGTACAGAACAGTTTGACACATGCAAGATAATTACTTTGAAATATGTAGGTTCTGTAGGAAGCTAGATGTAACAGCAAGCAGGAGGAAATATAAAAATAAAGATAGGGCTAATGTCAGCAAAAGGTCATGGTTAACAGGTATATGAAATATAAGGGCTTTTTCCTGGGAGGGGATGAACTGAAATGTGTTATGTTCAGGTGCTTCAGATTAGCTGATTGGGATGAGCAGGTGGGCTGTTGAGTGTGATAAGGGTGGGGGGAACCAGCTTTGTTAGAGGGCATAAATATGTGATTTTAAACATTGTGTGTGCAGCTTAATCTCCTGCATGAGTTTAAGACCACCAGCCTTTGCAAAAGCTTTCTTTCAATAAAACTGTTCCTGGAATCCCAAGTGAGTTTGTTTGTCTTTGGAAATCTGAGCCATATTCCAGACAACTTGGGGGCTCATCCTGGATATCCAAATGGTCCCCGGACCCCCGGGGGTCACCACCCCCACAGTTAACAGGCACCACATCGATTTTGATGGTTTCTAGAGGGCAATGACAACTGGCCCAGCACCTGTGAGGACCCAGACGTCAAATAGTGGATTCCTGGACCAAAGTTGGTTAGGTCATTCTAGAAATGCGGCCGCGTGGGTGCTTATGGGAGGATCTCGATACTCCCATGTTACACCACTTCTGCCCGAGCTGCACTGGCTTCCAGTTGCCCTCCGGGTGTGATTCAAGGTGCTGGTAATTACCTTTAAAGCCCTACATGGCTTAGGCCCGGGGTACTTGCAAGACCACCTGCTGCCATTGTCAACCTCCCATCACCCGGTTCGCTCCCACAGAGTCGGCCTCCTCAGGGTTCCGTCAGCTAGGCAATGCCGGCTGGCAACCCCCAGGGGGAGAGCCTTCTCTGTGGGCGCGCCGACCCTCTGGAATGAATTGCCTCCGGAGCTGCGGACGGCCCCTGACCTTCGGTCCTTCCGCTGTGACCTGAAGACATGGATGTTCCAACAAGCGGGCCTGGACTGACTATGGTTTTAAATTCGGCTTTTATTGGGTTAAATTGTTATTTATTTATTACATCCATTGTTTAATCCTTTTTTAAATTTTGTACTTTATGTTTTTTAATTTTTTATTGTTGTGAGCCGCCCTGAGTCCTTGGGGAGAAGGGTGGCATATAAATTTAATAAATCAAATCAAATCAAATTAACATGGAGGTGAGTCATATATCCAACGTCACGAAACTCTGTGCACAGACCCAGGTAAGAAAATAAGGGAGCTATTTACTTGGGCGGATGGGTGGGTAGGTCAGTCTGAGTCTGACATCTGTGAGAGTTTCAATGAGATGCCCCAAGGGCCATTAGGGCTGGCAAGGCAAAATGAGAGTTGATTCCTGAGTATGTGCTACCATACCTCCGTGAGGAGATTGGCCGGAAACAGAGAAAGCAACTTAGTGAAGTGAAAGGTGGTCTCATTAGATCAGTCAGGACTTGATGGCTGAACGGTAACCATCCATGGGTAATAGACTTTCCAAAAATGATTGAGAGGAGGTGAAGGGGGCAATGGATAAAGTTTCCATACCCCCTAACAGTCCCCTTGGTAAGATCCTAACTAAATGGAAGTATCCTCCATATCATAGAATTGTGGAAGATTTAGATAAAGACTTGATGATTCAATATTGCTATTTTATTTGTGGACAAAAATAGGTAGATGAGGGAACACAGTGGCCAAGATTAGGTAGTTTTAATTTCTTTTTGTGTCAGTCTCTGTATTGAATAAGAAAGATAAGACCCCTGAGGAGCTTAATTATGCCTTCATTTGGACACCAGATAAATGGCCTCCAGAGACAGACTATCTGTTCCTAAGTAAGTAACCTGAACTGGTGGAGAATAAATCTGACAAAGAAGATAAATTAAAGGAACAGGAACTAATAACAGAAGAGACAGAAGGGAGAGAGAAGACTTTAACAAGTATTAATTGCTTCCTCCCTCCTGTTCTCCCCAGAAAGAGAAGAAGCAAGTAAAGTTTGGGCGTCAAGCAGTTAGAAAATGTCCTCCACAGGAAATGTCTCTAGGCGCCCCTCCTAAATACAACCACACACCCTCACAAGAGGTGCCTCCACGGGCTATGCCAAGGAAGTGCTTTGGGTGTGGTCAGATTGGGCATTTTAAGAAAGATTGTCCTCGACAAAGAAATGAGGAGAGACTTTATCAACTAATGGAGGAGGATTAGGGAGGTCAGAGGCTCTACTCTGAGGGATCCTAGCAAGAGCCTTTGATAAATTTAGAGGTAGGGCCCAAGAAACAAACCATTACTTTTCTTATTGTTACTGGGGCATCTAGAAGTTCAGTGGGGCAACTGCCCCTTGGAATTGAATTATCTTCCTGTCACCGGGATAGAGGGTCAAACTAAATTTGTACAAAAAACTCAATTAACCACCCTTTTGAAGCCCCAGTCTAAATTAGTATTATTTATTGAACATTTATACATACCTGAAGAAGGAATGAATTTATTAGGGAGGGATTTATTGTGCCAAATGGGAATGACAATAAAGTTCCCAAATCATCTGGGATTGTATAAACTTCCATGGGAAGATGAGCAACAAATAGACCAGGGGTCTTCAAACTTGGCCCTTTTATGACTTGTGGATTTCAACTCCTAGAATTCGTCAGCCAGTGTGCCTGGCTACGGAATCCTGGGAGTTGAAGTCCACCAATCATAAAAGGGCCAAGTTTGAAGACTCCTGAAATAGACCCTATTGTATGGGTCCAGGAAGGAAACAGAGGAGGATTACAAATACCACCCCTGAAAATAGAACTGAAGGAAGGGAGTGAGCCTGTTAGGCAAAAACCTGTTAGAGCCTTGGTGGAGCAGTGGGCTAATGCCTCCTTAAGTAACACCAGCTGCCTGCAATTAGTGCAGGTTTGAGTCCCACCAGGCTCAAGGTTGACTCAGCCTTCCATCCTTCCGAGGTAGGTAAAATGAGGACCCAGATTGTTGGGGGCAATAAGCTGACTTTGTAAAAATGCCGCTTGGGGGGGAGGCGTAAGCCCTAATAAGCAGGCATATACATAGAATGAAGGCTATTGTTAAGCACATTGATTTGTGCTTCTTAGATTGTAAGCCGCCCTGAGTCTTCGGAGAAGGGCGGGATATAAATGGGATTTTTAAAAAACCAAAAAAAACAACAATACATCTCCTTGGAAGGAAGGAAAGGCTTACAACCAGTAATAGACAATTTATTGAAGGATGGATTATTAGAGCCAACAATGTAACCCTTCAATACCCCAATCCTCCCTGTAAAGAAACCAGATGGCAACTGGAGGATGGTTTGTGATTTACGCCTCCTGAATGATGTTGTGGTAAAAAGACACCCAGTTGTGCCAAATCCATATACATTATTGGTACAAATTCCTCCCAGATATGCTTAGTTCAGTGTAGTGGATCTAAAGGATGCCTTTTCGGCTTGCCCTCTACATAAGGACTGCAGAAAAATGTTTGCTTTTGAATGGGAAAACCCTTTCACTGGTCGGAAGCAACAATATCAATGGACTGTTTTACCACAAGGATTTACTGAATCTCCGAACCTGTTTGGACAAGTATTAGAACAAGTACTGGAAACATTTAAAGTGCTTCCAGGAACCAACTTGATACAATACGTGGATGATCTCTTGGTTTCAGGGGAAAAGAGAGATCAGGTGAAACAGGTCACTGATAATTTACTAAAATTTTGGGGAGAAAATGGACTTGTTGTTAGTTGCGAACTCGTGTCCAACCCATCGTGACCCCATGGACAATGTTCCTCCAGGCATTCCTGTCCTCTACCATCTTCTGGAGTCCATTTAAGCTCACACCTACTGCTTCAGTGACTCCATCCAGCCACCTCATTCTCTGTCATCCCCTTCTTCTCTTGCCCTCAATCTTTCCCAGCATTAGGCTCTTCTCCAGTGAGTCCTTCCTTCTCATTAGGTGGCCAAAGTATTTGAGTTTCAACTTCAGGATCTGGCCTTCTAACAAGCAGTCAGGGTTGATCTCCTCTAGGACTGACCGGTTTGATCGCCTTGCAGTCCAATGGACTCGCAGGAGTCTTCTCCAGCACCATAGTTCAAAGGCCTCAATTCTTTTGCGCTCAGCCTTTCTTATGGTCCAACTTTCACAGCCATACATTGCAACTGGGAAGACCATAGCCTTGACTATACGCACTTTTGTTGGCAGGGTGATGTCTCTGCTTTTTAGTGTGCTGTCTAGATTTGCCATGGCTTTCCTCCCCAGGAGCAAGTGTCTTTTAATTTCTTGGCTGCAGTCCCCATCTGCGGTGATCTTGGAGCCCAGGAAAATAAAATCTGTCACTACCTCCATTTCTTCCCCATCTATTATCCAGGAATTGAGAGGGCCGGATGCCATGATCTTGGTTTTCTTAATGTTAAGTTTCAAGCCAACCTTTGCACTCTCCTTCTTTACCAGCAATGAGAGGCTGTTTAGTTCCTCTTCACTTTCTGCCATTAGAGTGGTATCATCTGCATATCTTGGGTTGTTGATATTTCTCCTGGCAATCTTAATTCCAACTTTTGATTCATCTAGCCCTGCCTTTCTCACGATGTGCTCTGCATATAAGTTAAACAGGCAGGGCAACAGTATACAGCTGTTGTGACTCAGGGCCAGCCTGTGGGTCCGGCAGCCGGCTCAGATGTCTCGGATGACTCAGATGAGGGGGAGGATAAGTGTGTGGAAGACGAACCGGCTGATGATGGTTTGGAGGCTTCGCAGAGCCCTCAGCCGGGGCCCTCTTCTCAGCTGCGTGAGCCCGATAGTGCGGAGGATGATGACCCACAGCTGGCCCTGTTCAAGGACGCCCGACGCAGGAGGCAGTCGAGCAGGACCAAACAGAGAAAGGCTGTGGGACTCCTCGGGAGGAGGCACAGGGAGGCCACGCCCTGAACTCTAAATAAAAGGAGTGTTTGGGGAAGGGCTGGTTGCTGAAAGCAACCCTTCCGTTTGAGGATTCAAGTTCCAGTGTTTTTGTTTCTTGTTCTGTTATTTGAGTAATAAATCTTGGCAGACGCTTTCCAGCCTTAGACGCTCTCCAGTCTCTACTGTTTGAACAGGGGTTTGCCTTATTGCAAGGCCGGTAGCAGGCTGGTTCAGAACAGTTTGCTTTCAGCCACCCACCCCTTATTATTACGATGGAGCAGCTTCGTGCCGAGAATGCTCAGCTCACCCAGCAACTCACTTTGCTGGCAGCTCAGGTGGCTCAACTGCAAGCTCAGGTACATGCTGCACCCCCACCCAGGAGGAAATGTCAGATAGCAATGCCGGATAAATTTGCTGGCAATCCAGAACTGTTTCCTGCCTTCCTGGGACAATGCCAGCTTTTTATCAGCGTGAGAGCAGCTGATTTCCCCACTGACCGGGATAAGGTGGGATTCGTGTTAAGCCTTCTGTCGGGGGATGCAGCTCGTTGGAGCATGCCTCTGCTGGCACAACCTAGCCCTTTGTTGGATAACTTTGGGGGGTTTTGTGACCATATGCGCCTCATGTACGAGGACCCAATTAAGGCGCAGACTGCCACCCAACGCCTGAAAGCTCTGAGGCAGGGTCAGCGCCCCCTACAGGCCTATATCAGCGATTTCCGGCTGCTTAGCCAGGATTCCGCCTGGAATGAGGCTGCGCTCGTGGATGCCTTCCAGGATGGCTTGTCGGAGGAGATGTTGGATGAGCTGGCCCGCGTGGACATTCCCTCAGACCTGAATGGGCTGATCCATCTTTGTCTGCGGATCGATGCCCGGCTGCAGCAGCGAAAGAGTCGCCGTGCCACCCCACAGACCCCTGCCGCCCCTGTTGTGCGTGAGCCCCCAGTCCAGAGGGAGGAGCCAATGGAGCTGGGTGCGGCCAGGTCCCGTCTATCGGTGACGGAAATGGACAGACGACGATCGGGGGGGTTGTGTTTTTACTGTGGGGACCCTGGACATTTGGCTGCTTCTTGCCCAAAGAAGCGTCAGCGGGCATCAGTGACCAAGCCTGCCCCAAGAAAGTCCCCTACTTTGCTGACGGGAAACGGCCCGAGCCCGATCTAGACGGTGTGATAGATCGGGCGACCCACAACGACCACACCGAGCGACGCCGTTCCGACGGTGCCTGTGAACCTCCACGGCATTTGATTTTGGAGGCACGTCTGATCCTTCCTGGCAAGCCAGAGGGGATTCCGGTCCATGCCTTAATTGACTCTGGGGCTACCACAAACTTTATGGACTCGGCCTTTGTGGCCAAATGGGCTGTTCCCCAGTGTCCGGTGGATCCGCCCATGCTAGTGGAGACTATCGATGGTCGAGTGCTCCTGTCCGGGCCTATTACGGCCGCCACGCAACCAGTGTGTATGGCCATCAGTTCCCATGTGGAGGCCATCCAGTTCTACATCACTTCGGATCTGCACTTCCCCGTGGTCTTGGGACTGGCGTGGCTCCGGGCGCATGATCCACAGATCTATTGGTCTCAGAACTTGGTCACCTTCCCAAGTTTGCAGTGCGTGGACCACACCCGCCATATCTGTGCTGGCCAGGTGGAGGGTTCCCCAGGGGTTTCCTTGCCTCCCGAACTGTCCGACTTTGCTGATGTGTTCAGCGAGTCAGAGGCGGATCAATTACCCCCGCACAGGCCCTATGACTGCTCCATTGATCTAGTCCCTGATGCGCCTCTCCCAGTGGGGCGTTTGTACTCCATGTCGGAGCCCGAGTTGGCTGCATTGCGGGACTTCCTGACAAAGAATTTGGCTTGTGGTTTCATCCGGCCCTCGTCCTCGCCAGTGTCTGCGCCCGTGCTCTTCGTCAAAAAGAAGTCGGGCGAGTTACGGCTTTGCTGTGACTACCGGAAACTCAACGCCATCACGGTGCGTAACCGCTACCCGCTGCCCCTCATCCCCGAGCTCCTGGACCGACTCCGGGAGGCTAAGATCTTCACGAAACTGGACCTGCGTGGAGCTTACAACCTCGTCAGGGTTCGGCCGGGTGATGAGTGGAAGACGGCGTTTGGTACTCGCTATGGACATTTCGAGTACACGGTGATGCCGTTTGGCCTGACCAACGCCCCCGCTGTGTTTCAGCATTTTATGAACGACATCTTTCGGGATCTGTTGGACCAGTTTGTCGTGATTTACCTGGACGACATCCTGATTTACTCCCCGTCGCGTGAAGCGCATCATCAGCATCTCCGTCAGGTCCTGCAGCGCCTCCGAAAACATCGGCTGTTTGCCAAGTTGGAGAAGTGCCAGTTCTACCAGGTGACCATCGATTTCTTGGGTCACCGCATTTCTCCTGAGGGCATCGCCATGGAGCCGAGTAAAGTTGAGTCGTTGCAGAGTTGGCAACCCCCGCGTCGCGTGAAGGATGTTCAGCGACTTCTTGGATTTGCCAACTACTATCGAACATTCATCCCTGGCTTTGCTGCCTTGACAGCCCCCCTCACCCGGCTCCTGCAGAAGAAGACTCGGTTCCAGTGGAACGCCCCCGAACAACAGGCATTCCAGGCTTTGAAGGACGCCTTCATGAAGGAGCCCATCTTGAAGCATCCCGACCCACAACGGCCGTTTGTCGTGGAGGCGGACGCCTCCGACATTGCCATTGGGGCCGTGTTACTCCAGGCAACGACGCCCAGCGGTACCCTTTTCCCTTGCGCGTATCACTCTCGGAAATTGAACCCCTCGGAGCGCAACTATACCATCTGGGAGAAGGAGCTGCTGGCCATCAAGGCGGCGTTCGAGGCTTGGAGGCATCATCTGGAGGGGGTGCGGCATCAAATCGAGGTCCGGACGGACCACAAGAATCTGGAAAGCCTGCAGACCGCTCGGAATTTGAACCAACGCCAGATCCGTTGGTCCCTTTTCTTTGCGAGGTTTGACTTCCGGGTGCAGTACATACCAAGCGGCCACAATCAGAGAGCGGATGCTCTGTCCAGGAAGCCCGAATACACCCGAGTGGAAGACAAGCTTCCGCCCAGGACAGTGATCCCCGTCGAGTCTTTTGCTGCGGTGCGGGAGCCGGTTGATATACGGGCTCGGATCCGGGAGGCGCAGCAGCAGGAGGCGTGGGTGGCTCAGCGGAAGGAAGAGGTGGGGCCAGATTCGCCTTGGTCGGTCACGGATGGTCTTCTGTATTATCGTGACCGGCTCTATGTTCCGGGAGGGCCACTCAGGGGACTCGTCCTCAGCCAGTGTCATGATAACCCGGCTGCGGGGCATTTTGGCCTGTTCAAGACTCTGAACCTGGTCTCCCGTACCTTCTGGTGGCCCCGAGTCCGACACGATGTCCAGTCTTATGTCACCTCCTGCATCCCATGCAGGCAGGCCAAGTCAGCGACAGGGGCCCCGTCTGGTTTACTGCAGCCTTTGCCAACACCCAAGAGACCCTGGGGGGCTGTGTATATGGACTTTTTGACGGATCTACCCCCATCCTCCGGCTTCACGACAGTGTTTGTGGTGGTGGACATGCTGACCAAGATGGCGCACTTCATCCCCTGTCGCGGCTTACCGTCAGCTCGCGCCACTAGTCGCATGTTCATCCAACAGGTGTTTCGGCTGCACGGCCTTCCCGATAGAGTCGTTTCCGATAGGGGGGCCCAGTTTACAGCCCGCTTCTGGCAGGAGTTGATGCGTGCGTTGGACATTAAGGTTTGCCTCTCGTCCGCGCATCATCCTCAAACTGACGGGGGTACCGAGAAGGTCATCGGTATCTTAGAGCAGTATCTGCGCTGCTACGTTAACCTGCAGCAGGACAATTGGGTGGACTATTTGGCCATAGCCGAGTTTGCCTTTAACAACTCGCAGCACACCTCCATGCAGATGACACCGTTCTGGGCCAACGTGGGTTATCACCCCCGGTTTTTCCCCCTTTCTCCCGTGGACTCACCGGAGCCGGCAGCGAACGACTTCATGGCGGAGTTACAGGCGATCCATCGGTTGGTGCGACGGCAGCTGGAGAAGGCCAAGGCCGACTACAAGAGGTTCGCCGATCGGTCGAGAAGGGATACACCTCCACTATCGGTGGGGGATCGGGTCTGGCTGTCCACCAGGAACCTACCATCCACACGGCCGGCGAGGAAGCTGGACCACCGTTACCTTGGACCGTTCCCAGTCGAGGCTGTCATCAATCCGGTCGCCTATCATTTAACTCTGCCACGTTCTCTGCGCGTGCACCCCGTCTTCCATCGGTCCTTGTTGGTCCCCGAACAACCGGCTTGTCCACTTCGCCAAGCGGAACCTCCCCCATCAGGACCTCGTGATGGAGGCAGCACCCCTGAGTACGAGGTCGCCAGCATCAGGGACTCCCGTTGGCTGAAAGGTCGCTTCCAGTACCTGATCGAGTGGAAAGGGTACGGGCCGGAGGACTTCACATGGGAAGACGCGACCGCCGTTCATGCCCCTGCGTTGGTGACTGCTTTTCACGAACAATTCCCATCCCGACCGCATCCGGATCGGCAGCCCCAGGGGAAGGGCCCTGCGGTGCGGGATAGTGTTGTGACTCAGGGCCAGCCGGTGGGTCCGGCAGCCGGCTCAGATGTCTCGGATGACTCAGATGAGGGGGAGGAGGAGTGTGTGGAAGACGAACCGGCTGATGATGGCTTGGAGGCTTCGCAGAGCCCCCAGCCGGGGCCCTCTTCTCAGCTGCGTGAGCCCGATAGTGCGGAGGATGATGACCCACAGCTGGCCCTGTTCAAGGACGCCCGACGCAGGAGGCAGTCGAGCAGGACCAAACAGAGAAAGGCTGTGGGACTCCTCGGGAGGAGGCACAGGGAGGCCACGCCCTGAACTCTAAATAAAAGGAGTGTTTGGGGAAGGGCTGGTTGCTGAAAGCAACCCTTCCGTTTGAGGATTCAAGTTCCAGTGTTTTTGTTTCTTGTTCTGTTATTTGAGTAATAAATCTTGGCAGACGCTTTCCAGCCTTAGACGCTCTCCAGTCTCTACTGTTTGAACAGGGGTTTGCCTTATTGCAAGGCCGGTAGCAGGCTGGTTCAGAACAGTTTGCTTTCAGCCACCCACCCCTTATTATTACGATGGAGCAGCTTCGTGCCGAGAATGCTCAGCTCACCCAGCAACTCACTTTGCTGGCAGCTCAGGTGGCTCAACTGCAAGCTCAGGTACATGCTGCACCCCCACCCAGGAGGAAATGTCAGATAGCAATGCCGGATAAATTTGCTGGCAATCCAGAACTGTTTCCTGCCTTCCTGGGACAATGCCAGCTTTTTATCAGCGTGAGAGCAGCTGATTTCCCCACTGACCGGGATAAGGTGGGATTCGTGTTAAGCCTTCTGTCGGGGGATGCAGCTCGTTGGAGCATGCCTCTGCTGGCACAACCTAGCCCTTTGTTGGATAACTTTGGGGGGTTTTGTGACCATATGCGCCTCATGTACGAGGACCCAATTAAGGCGCAGACTGCCACCCGACGCCTGAAAGCTCTGAGGCAGGGTCAGCGCCCCCTACAGGCCTATATCAGCGATTTCCGGCTGCTTAGCCAGGATTCCGCCTGGAATGAGGCTGCGCTCGTGGATGCCTTCCAGGATGGCTTGTCGGAGGAGATGTTGGATGAGCTGGCCCGCGTGGACATTCCCTCAGACCTGAATGGGCTGATCCATCTTTGTCTGCGGATCGATGCCCGGCTGCAGCAGCGAAAGAGTCGCCGTGCCACCCCACAGACCCCTGCCGCCCCTGTTGTGCGTGAGCCCCCAGTCCAGAGGGAGGAGCCAATGGAGCTGGGTGCGGCCAGGTCCCGTCTATCGGTGACGGAAATGGACAGACGACGATCGGGGGGGTTGTGTTTTTACTGTGGGGACCCTGGACATTTGGCTGCTTCTTGCCCAAAGAAGCGTCAGCGGGCATCAGTGACCAAGCCTGCCCCGAGAAAGTCCCCTACTTTGCTGTCGGGAAACGGCCCGAGCCCGATCTAGACGGTGTGATAGATCGGGCGACCCACAACGACCACACCGAGCGACGCCGTTCCGACGGTGCCTGTGAACCTCCACGGCATTTGATTTTGGAGGCACGTCTGATCCTTCCTGGCAAGCCAGAGGGGATTCTGGTCCATGCCTTAATTGACTCTGGGGCTACCACAAACTTTATGGACTCGGCCTTTGTGGCCAAATGGGCTGTTCCCCAGTGTCCGGTGGATCCGCCCATGCTAGTGGAGACTATCGATGGTCGAGTGCTCCTGTCCGGGCCTATTACGGCCGCCACGCAACCAGTGTGTATGGCCATCAGTTCCCATGTGGAGGCCATCCAGTTCTACATCACTTCGGATCTGCACTTCCCCGTGGTCTTGGGACTGGCGTGGCTCCGGGCGCATGATCCACAGATCTATTGGTCTCAGAACTTGGTCACCTTCCCAAGTTTGCAGTGCGTGGACCACACCCGCCATATCTGTGCTGGCCAGGTGGAGGGTTCCCCAGGGGTTTCCTTGCCTCCCGAACTGTCCGACTTTGCTGATGTGTTCAGCGAGTCAGAGGCGGATCAATTACCCCCGCACAGGCCCTATGACTGCTCCATTGATCTAGTCCCTGATGCGCCTCTCCCAGTGGGGCGTTTGTACTCCATGTCGGAGCCCGAGTTGGCTGCATTGCGGGACTTCCTGACAAAGAATTTGGCTCGTGGTTTCATCCGGCCCTCGTCCTCGCCAGTGTCTGCGCCCGTGCTCTTCGTCAAAAAGAAGTCGGGCGAGTTACGGCTTTGCTGTGACTACCGGAAACTCAACGCCATCACGGTGCGTAACCGCTACCCGCTGCCCCTCATCCCCGAGCTCCTGGACCGACTCCGGGAGGCTAAGATCTTCACGAAACTGGACCTGCGTGGAACTTACAACCTCGTCAGGGTTTGGCCGGGTGATGAGTGGAAGACGGCGTTTGGTACTCGCTATGGACATTTCGAGTACACGGTGATGCCGTTTGGCCTGACCAACGCCCCCGCTGTGTTTCAGCATCTTAGAGCAGTATCTGCGCTGCTACGTCAACCTGCAGCAGGACAATTGGGTGGACTATTTGGCCATAGCCGAGTTTGCTTTTAACAACTCGCAGCACACCTCCACGCAGATGACACCGTTCTTGGCCAACGTGGGTTATCACCCCCGGTTTTTCCCCCTTTCTCCCGTGGACTCACCGGAGCCGGCAGCGAACGAATTCATGGGGGAGTTACAGGCGATCCATCGGTTGGTGCGACGGCAGCTGGAGAAGGCCAAGGCCGACTACAAGAGGTTCGCCGATCAGTCTCTACTGTTTGAACAGGGGTTTGCCTTATTGCAAGGCCGGTAGCAGGCTGGTTCAGAACAACAGCATTGCAGGACTCCTTTCCCAATTTTGAACCAATCAGTGGTTCCGTGTCCAGTTCTCACTGTTGCTTCTTGACCCGCATATAGTTTTCTCAAGAGACAAATAAGATGGACTGGTACTCCCATCTCTTTAAGGACTTACCACAATTTGTTGTGATCCACACAATCAAAGGCTTTAGCATAGTCAATGAAGCAGAAGTAGATGTTTTTCTGGAACTCTCTAGCTTTCTCCATGATCCAGCGTATGTTAGCAATTTGATCTCTAGTTCCTCTGCCTCTTCGAAATCCTGCCTGTACTTCTGGTAGTTCTCGATCCACATACTGCTGGAGTCTAGCTTGTAGGATTTTAAGCATAACTTTACTAGCATGAGAAATGAGTGCAATGGTGCAATAGTTTGAACATTCTTTGGCACTGCCTTTCTTTGGAATTGGAATGTAAGCTGATCTTTTCCAATCCTGTGGCCACTATTGAGTTTTCCAAATTTGCTGGCAAATTGAGTGTAGCACTTTTACTGCATCGCCTTTTAAGATTTTGAATAGCTCAGCTGGAATACTGTAACCTCCACTAGCTTTGTTGTTGCTCAGCTTTTCTAAGGCCCACTTCACTTCACATTCTAGGATGTCTGGCTCGAGGTCAGTGACCACCTCATCATGGTTTTCAGGGATGTTAAGCTCGTTCTTGTATAGTTCTTCTGTGTAATTTTGCCATCTCTTCTTAATCTCTTCTGCCTCTGTTAGGTCCCTGCCATTTTGGTCCTTTATCGTGCACATTTTTACATGAAACGTATCCTTCATCTCTCCAATTTTCTTGAAGAGATCTCTGGTCCTCCCTATTCTATTGTTTTCTTCCATTTCTTTGCACTGTTCATTTAAGAAGGCATTCTTATCTCTTCTAGCTGTTCTCTGGAATTCTGCATTCAATTGAGTGTATTGTTTTTACTGACTGTGTAGAGCTTTTCCATCTTTGGCTGCAGAGCACATACAGTAGTCGATCTGATTTCTGTGTTGACCGTCTGGTGATGTCCATGTGTAGAGCTGTGTCTTGGATTGTTGGAAAAGAGTGTTTGCTATGACCATTGTATTCTCTTGACAAAATTCTATCAGCCTGTGCCCTGCTTCATTTTGTACTCCAAGGCCAAACTTGCCTGTTATTCTGGTTACCTTTTGGTTTCCTAATTTAGCATTCAAATCCCCCATGATGATAAGGACATCATTTTTTTGGTGTTAGTTCTATAAGGTGCTGTAGGGCTTCATAGAACTGGTCAATTTCATCCTCTTCAGCACTGGTGGTTGGGGCATAGACTTGGACTACTGTGATATTGAATGGTTTGCCTTGGATTCGAACTGAGATCATTCTGTCATTTTGGGGATTGTATCCCAGTATTTCTTTTCCTACTCTTTTATTGACTATGAAGGCTACTCCATTTCTTCTGAGGGATTCTTGCCCGCAATAGTATACCTAATGGTCATCTGAATTAAATTCACCCATTCCTGTGCATTTTAGTTCGCTGATTCCTAAGATGTCGATGTTCAGTCTTGTCATCTCTTGTTTGACCATGTCCAGCTTTCCTTGATTCACGGATCTTACATTCCAGGTTCCTATGGAGAAAAAAATCTTTATAGCATCGGACTTTCCTTTCACCACCAGACACATCCACAGCTGAGCGTCCTCTCGGCTTTGTCCCAGTCGCTTCATTCTTTCTGGCACTACTAGTACTAGCCCTCTGCTCTTCCCCAGTAGCATATTGGACACCTTCCGACCTGAGGGGCTCATATTCCAGCATCAAACCTTTTTCCTTTTGGTACTGTCCATGGGGTTTTCATGGCAAAGATACTGGAGTGGGTTGCCATTTCCTTCTCCAGTGGATCACGCTTTGTCAGAACTCTCTGCTATGACCTGTCCATCTTGGGTGGCCCTGCATGGCATAGCTCATAGCTTCATTGAATTATGCAAGCCCCTTCACCACGACAAGGCAGTAATCCATGAAGGGGAAAAATGGACTAAGGGTGTCCAAAAATAAGTTACAATATGTGGAACCAGAGGTCAAATATTTAGGACATTTAATAAGTGAAGGGAAAAAGAAAATCACCCCAGAAAGAATTGAAGGAATCATGACAATGTATCTGCCTAGAACTAAAAGAGACCTAAGGAAATTCTTGGGTCTCATAGGATATTTTAGACTGTGGATAGATAACTATGCACAACAGCCTAAACCCTTGTATAGGAAACTATTAGAGGAACAACCATGTAAATTAGTCTGGACCTTGGATGGGGAGCAGATGTTTCACAAACTTAAAGAAAACCTGGCTAAATCTCCAAGTTTAGCTTTACCGGATTTGGAGAAACCTTTTCATTTGTATGTAAATGTAGATGAAGGTACAGCTTTGGCTGTATTGACTCAAAGAAAGTGGGGACAACAACAACCAGTGGCTTTCCTATCTAAACTCATGGACCCCATAATCAGGGGTTGGCCAGTGTGCATCCAAGCTATAGCAGCCACTGTCAATGATGTAAACATTGACATGTTTTTGCACTGACAATATAAGAGGCAGCCTTTTACTTTAACTGCTTCGCTTTGAATCCCTGAAGGGGGGTAAATGTCAACCGGATGTTTTGAGAAGATAACAAAAAGCTCTCACAGAGAAAGGGAAGTGAAACTTCATATGTAAAACTAATTGGATAATGTGATTAATGATGTGTAAATAAGGGTGGGAATTGTGTATGATACGATGGGTCTAGGGGAGGAGATTTCAGATTCTGGCATCCCTCCATGAGTGCCGATGTTTCGTTTCATTATTAAGACTTATTATGCAGGATACTCGTGAGAGAGGTGGCCTTAAATTGCCTAATTTTAAATTATATTATGAAGCTGCTGCATTAGTAGGAATAAGTGATTGGATTAATTTGACGCAAGGGAGGTTATTAAATCTTGAGGGCCATGATTTGTTGTTTGGCTGGCATGCATATTTGTTGTATGATAAGAAGGTAGACAACGTGTTTAGGGTGCATATTTTAAGACAGGCATTGCTGAGAGTTTGGAAGAAGTATAGACATAAGTTAAGTTGCAAGATACCATTGTGGGCAATTCCAAAACACGCAATAGAAAATATACATGCTGGCTTCAAACATGATGTGACTACGTACAAGGAGATCCTCAGTTTGGAAAGAAATGTTTGGTGTTTGAAATCATATAGCCTCTTGCGAGAAGAGAAGGTTGTTCAAAATTGGTTTCAATATACTCAGTTACGGGCCAGGTGGAAAGAAGACCAGAAAAATGGATTTACAATGACTGATGAAAATTTGATAAAGCAAATTAGAAATCAGGGACCAGCACATATCAAACGGATATATCTTGCATTGATAGAGATTGACTCAGAAACAGAGCTTGTTAAGGATTGTATGATAAAATGGGCCCAAAACATCCAGGAAGTTATCACAATGGACACGTGGGAAAAGATTTGGGTGAGGAACGTAAAATTTACTCAAGCTCAAAATCTAAGAGAGAACTTTTACAAAATGTTTTATAGATAGCATTTAGATCCTAAAAAGCTTGCAAGTATGTATCCGAATTATCAGCCTAAATGTTGGAGGTGCGGTGATGAAGATGCAACATATTTTCACATATGGTGGACATGTAAGAAGGTTAAGGCTTTTTGGATAAAAGTCTGGTGGAATATGCAGAAGATTTTTAAACAGAGGATAAAGTTTTGTCCGCAACTTTTTTTGTTGGGAATAATTGCAGAAGCTACAGTTGTGGACACCAAGTTGATGTTGAACTTAATTACGGCAGCAAGACTTTTGATAGGCCAATATTGGAAGAAAGAGGAACTGCCGACCATAGAAGAGTGGACTTTAAAGGTTTCCGACCTGGCAGAGATGGCGAAGATTTCGGCCTATTTGAAAGATCATTCGCAAGAACGCTATATTATGGAATGGAGAAAATGGATTGAGTTTATCCAGAACAAGTATAGGGTTAAGAAGTTCTATGTAGCATTTGAATAAGTCTTCTTTTGTTTTTTTTTCTTTTCTTATTTTAGTTTCTTTTTATACATATTCAATATTACTAAGGCTTGTTTTATCCTATATAAGCTAGAGAGTGATGGATTTTAGAGTTTATAGTTGTCAGTATATGATTGTTTATGATTGCTTTTTATATATATACCTTGTATTTAGCTCTGGGAAGTCGGGGGGGAGGGGGGGAGGGGGGGAGGTAGGGGGGGGAGGAGGGAGGGGGAAGGGGGGATTTTTAAAGGAAAATTGTATTTTAAAACTTTTCAATAATAAAAAAAAGACTTTTTAGATAAACAATGCCTGAATTTTGTTTGAACTGTCTCATTAGTCGGAACCATGACATCATACCAGAATCTAACTTATTTCAAACAACATGCCGCTGTCTCTGGCCTTGAGAGAAGCTGGCAAAGATTCAGGGGAGAATCTTTATCATGGGAAAAGAGAATTGGCTTGGAGACGGAGACCTGGCAGCTGCTGACAGCTCAGAGCATGAATTAGCAGACAGCATGCTGTAGGAAGATGAGTTTTTGCAGGACTTCCATTTGGGGGCAGAATCTGAGCAGTTAGCAGAGGTTAGATGGTCATCAGGCTGGAACCACTCCAGTTGAGACTACACCTGCCTTGAGACTGCACTGCTGGAGCCCTGAAAAGCAGAATGGTGGAGAGCTGCCAGACCATCTACCACAGAGAATTTGGGTGAGTGGAAAATCCTGTCTGCACACCAGACTGCCTGCCAGCCTCAGGAGTCCCCTGCCAAGCCCTCCAGACCCACAGAGACAGAGGACCCCAGCCTGGGGCCTCTGTAGCAATGGGAGGTTGGGGAACCCCCACAAGTGAAAGGCCAACAGCCTCTGAGCTTGCCCCAGCTAATAGAAGCCTTGCAACAGCTGAGGGTGGTGCAGAAGCCTGAAGATCAGAAGCTGGTGAGAGGAAAACAACAGCAAGGGTGTCAGCAGCAGGACCCGAACGTGCAACCCCTGAACATACAGCAGGACCAGTGGGGCCAGCAGCAGTGGTGGCCCTGGCAACCATTAAACCAACAACCAGAGTGGGGCCAGCAGCAACTGGAGACACAACAACAGCAGTGGGGGCTCCAGAAACCATTTAACCAACAACCAGGGTGGGGCCAGCAGCAATGGGTGCCCCAGCAACCAATGATGAGCCCAGCCTTCAGAGCAACCTTCGATGGGGACCCAGAGAAACTGATTTTCTTCCTCAACCAAGTACACTCTCATTTGAATTGCTGGGCCCATCTCTACCTGGACCCAGGTGATATGGTCTATGTGATTGCGTCCAGCCTAGAGGGAGAAGCATCCAAATGGTTGAACAATTTATATAATGAGCAGGCCCCTGAGTTGGAGGACCCCCCACCTTTTCCTCCTAGGGCTGAGGGAAATATTTGAGGACCCATCCATTGCCCTCAAAGCGGAAAAACAAATCCACAAGATAAAACAAGCTGGCCAGTCTGCCCTGGAGTACATGCGAGAGTTTTGAAAGATGGCCAGTCGGATAGAGAGATGGCCTGAGCAATCCATAATTCATCTTTTTAGAGAAGGGTTAGACCACCTTTCTCAGGCATGTATCTACCAAGCTGTGCCTGACCAGCTGCATGAATGGTACCAGGCAGTGGTGAAATTAGATGTTCAGCTCACCCGCTATAAGAAGCCTCTCCTCCCTGAAGCCGAGCCGAGGTCAGAACAACCTGAATGGCAATCACCCCCACGAAAATCTCCAGCTACTGTGATGGCTGAAAGACCCAGGCCACCTGTAGGCCTGGCAATTAAGTGTTTCCGATGTGGACAGCAGGGTCATCGAGCACTGAAATGGCCAGTCCCCTTTGTTATGTATATATGTATATAGGAGATGTTCACAGAGATAGTCACTGACACCACCAGGTGGCAGGGTGCCCCGTCAGGATTGGCAGGGCAGTCTTTGGCGGGAAATCCGGACAATGGGATTGGTTCCAAGTATACCTGGCTAGGTATATAAGAGGGGCAGTTGCCCCTTTGTTTGCCAAGTCTGTGCTACATCAATAAAGAATGTTATGCTGAACGCTGTTGTCCTGCGTCATCCATCTTGGCCATGCGGTCCAGAGCCCATGATCTAACAGTGGCAATGAGGATGGGATGCTGTTTCAATCAGAGCTGAAGTCACTCTGAAGCGGGAAAGGCAGGAAAAAAATTTCTGAGACCTTCTTAACGAAGCAGCACTCTAGGACCGGTGCAACATGGCTAAACGTCTCATATGCTGATTTAAAAAAGAAGTTGGAGGAGCATTTCATGCCAGTGAGAGCTCCAATCTATTGGCGGCATAAATTCATCCAGCGCAGCCAGCATCCGGGTGAGCCGACCTTGCAATTCGTCTCGGCGCTGAGGCAGGCTGCTCGCCAGTGTAAATTTCCTGATCTTGAAGACAGGATCAGGGATCGAGTGGTGTTTGGACTGAGAGACCAGCAATGCTGACAAAGGATCCTCGCAAAACCACCGATGAATCTGTGGGAGGTTTTAGACAAGGTGATGGCTTACGAGGCAGCCAATGACTCTGGCAAACACACAAACTGCAATAGCAGCAGCTCAGGAGCGACCATACATCACAAGTGTGCTTCGAGCGGCGGAAGCGGCAACCTGGACAAAGAGGTAGAGGTAGATGCGGTACAGCACAGACCCGGAAAGCATCCACCACTGCGGGACAATGATGGGGGCCAGCGGAGACAATCATCAGCCAACAAGAGCACAGCGTGCAGCTGCGGATGCAAGGAACCGAGAGGAGCCAACTCATCCAACCAGAAATTTGCCAGCTGTGGGGGAAACCATCTGCGAGCGACCTGCCGGTTCAGATCCGTAAAGTGTCATTCCTGCGGCAAGACGGGGCACATTGCAGCCATCTGCCGGAATCGGACCAGAGACAGCCTGAACGAATTACAAGATATGGCATTGGAGCTTGAAGGTACTGTTCTCCCTCGGCACAAACCCCGGCACAATCCCTCAGTCCCTGGAAACAGCAGATGGACCGTGTCTCACACGGAAGTCCATCAGCTGCTCAAGCCAAAAATAACAATACAGGTCCATCTGCAAGGGGTACCTTGCACAATGGAGCTGGACTCTGGCTCTGCAGTCTCAATAATCTCCTATGAGACATTTAAAAGAATTTGCAATTGGAGTAAGCAGAGGGTTCCTTTAAAGCCCACCAGTTTACAGCTGTCAGTTTTTCAGCACACCCCTATTAAAATCAGGGGAAAGGCCACCGTGTCTGTGGGGTTTAAGGACTTTCAGGGTCCCTTAGAGATTTTGGTGACCGATGGGCAAAGAACTAGTTTAGTAGGGCTGGATTGGTTTGATGCCCTGGGCATTTGGTTGGGGGGAGTGAATAGCATCCAGCACAAACGTCTTGAATCCATTTGTAACGAGTTTGCAGATGTATTTGATGACAGGCTGGGGAAGTACACGGGCCCTCCCATTAAATTTAAACTAAACCCAAACGTTCCACCGGTTCGTATCAAGCCCCGAAGAGTCCCATTCACACTCAAACATAAGATTGAGAGCGAACTGGACAAACTGGTGCAACAGGGAGTGTTAGAACCGGTGGATGGGGGACACTGGGAAACTCCAATTGTGACTCCATTTAAGGCAAATGGAGAAATTAGAATATGTGCTGATTACAAGGCTACGGTAAACCGAGCCTTAAATCCACATGCTTACCCGGTTCCGTTGGTCCGGCAACGGTTTGGTATCTCAGTAGCTCCAGGGATTTTCCAGGAAGTGATGGAGAGGACTCTGAAGGGCATTCCAGGTGTATGTCCCTATTTTGACGATGTCCTCATCGCTGGGGAATCTGAGGAGATCTTGGCTGACAGGCTGCAAGCTGTTTTAGGCAGATTTCGCTCTGCTGGGCTTAAACTTAAAAAAAGTAAGTGCAGCATTGGTGTGGCTTCCACTGAGTTCTTAGTGTTCAGGATTGATGCCAAGGGTATTCACCCCACTGACTCTAAGGTGAAAGCAATTAAGTTGGCTCCAACCCCAACAAATAAGGCTGAATTGCAAGCTTTCCTGGGGTTACTTAAATTCTATCACGCATTTTTACCCCACAAAGCAGCAATTGCAGAACCTTTACACAGGCTGTTAGATAAGAAAACTCCATCGATCTGGACCAAGGTCCACGAACAGAGTTTTACAAATCTTAAAGAACTGTTATCTAGTGATTCAACCATCACACATTTTATAGAAAATAAGCCTATCTGCATCGTGTGTGATGCATCCCCTTATGGGGTGGGCGCTATATTAAGTCATATAGAGGAAAATGGGGAGCAAAGGCCTATTGAATATTACTCCTGAACTCTGTCCAAAGCAGAAAGGAATTATGCACAAATTGACAAGGAAGCACTGGCAATTGTGTCAGGAGTAAAAAAATTCCATGATTACCTGTATGGTAGGGAGTTCACCATTTTTACTGATCACAAACCATTGTTGGGGTTGTTCACAACTGACAAACAAACACCACAAATTCTTTCCCCAAGAATGCTGAGGTGGTCCATTTTTCTATCCGCTTATGCTTGCAAACTAGTCCATAAACCGGGAAAGGACATGGGCCATGCAGATGCATTAAGCAGATTGCCAATGATGAGCAATGACCCTGATCCAGCACCGGCAGAGCAGATCCTACTCATCCAAGATCTTCCAGATTGTCCTCTACAGGTGAAGGATATTGCTGCTGGCACCACAGCAGACAAGGTACTGAGCAGGGTCAGCTCATGGGTAGCATCTGGGTGGCAGGACAAGAGCCCAGGGTCGGAATTCCAGGCATATTTTATGAGGAGGCACGAGTTGTCTTCTCATAAAGGATGTTTGCTGTGGGGTAGTAGATTTATTATTCCTGAGAAATTAAGGGAAAGGGTCTTACAATCGTTACATGAGGGGCATCCTGGCATAGTAAGGACAAAGGCACTAGCTAGGAGCTACTTATGGTGGCCTGGTCTTGACAAAGCCACAGAGGAGCAGGTAGCGGGGTGCTACACGTGTCAGAGGTCAAGGCCTGAACAGCCACAGGCTCCCATTCACAAATGGGAAGCGACTCACACCCCATGGTCTAGGTTACACATCGATTACACTGGGCCTTTTCAGGGACAATCGTTCCTGGTAGTGGTTGACAGTCACTCTAAATGGCTGGAAGTAGTCCCAGTCTCTAGCATGACCACTGCAAAGACAATTCAAGTGCTTCAGGGACTATTTGCCACTCATGGGTTGCCTGATGTCTTGGTCTCTGATAATGGCCCACAATTCACATCTGCTGATTTCCAGGCATTTACCAGAGCCAACTCGATTAGACACGTCACATCAGCGCCTTTCCACCCATCGACTAACAGTTTGGCAGAATGAATGGTGAGGACAACCAAGGATGCATTGAGGTGCATCATCAGTGGAGATTGGCATCACCGGTTAGCTCGGTTTCTTTTGGTGCAACATATCACTCCATGTACAGCTACGGGCAAGAGCCCTGCTGAGTTGTGCTGGGGACGGCGACTCATTACTAAGTTGGACAGACTACACCCAGACAGAGTGGCAGCTCAACAGGAGCAACCAGACACCACCAGAGAATTGCACATTGGTGAAATGGTTTGGGCCCGGAACTATGGTCTAGGGCCTACCTGGATTCAGGGGGTGGTAGTGGGCAAACTGGGGCCTGTATCTTACATTGTAGAGGTGGAGGAGGGTCACGAGGTGGCATGGGTCCCTACATGGCATGGGTCCGGAGTACCTCAGGGATCACCTGCTGCCGGCGTCAACTTCCCTCCGCCCTGTGCGCTCCCACAGAGAGGGCCTCCTCAGGTTGCCTCCGGTCAGAGAATGTCGGCTGGTGGCCCCCAGGGGGAGGGCCTTCTCTGTGGGCGCTCCGGCTTTATGGAACCAGCTGCCGGTCGAGCTCCAGACGGCACCGGACCTTCGCTCCTTCCGACGCGGTCTGAAGACCCACTTATTTGAACAAGCTGGCCTGGCCTGATGGGGGATGTTAGGGTTTTTAATGGGGTTTTTATACTGTTATTGTTTTTATCTGGGCGATTATTTAATTCCTTTTAACTTTTGTATTCTCTATTTATATATGCCCTGTTCACCGCCCTGAGTCCTTCGGGAGAAGGGCGGTATACAAATTTAATAAAAGTAAAAGTAAAGTAAAAGAGGTGAGAAGACACATTGACCAGTTGAGGAAGAGACAACCTGAAAAGCCACAAAATGTGTTTCCAGAGCAACATCTGGCTGGTAATCAGGACCCTGATGGCATCCCAAGGGATGACTACATTGCAGACCCAGTTGCCCTTGCTGATCCGGGTGACCAGAAAGTGGGGCAATCAGTGAAACAGTCAGCAAGGATCCATAGGCCACCAGCGTATCTCAAGGACTATGTAAGGTCTTGAGGCTAGGGTATTATAAAAAAAAATCAAGCTCCACACTGCAGGGTTTTTATTCCATTAGTTGTTTATTGTTTCCATTATTATTTGTTTTTTTTGTATGGGGGAAGGGGTGTTATGTATATATGTATATAGGAGATGTTCACAGAGATAGCCACTGACACCACCAGGTGGCAGGGTGCCCTGTCAGGATTGGCAGGGCAGTCTTTGGCGGGAAATCCAGACAATGGGATTGGTTCCAAGGATACATGGCTAGGTATATAAGAGGGGCAGTTGCCCCTTTGTTTGCCAAGTCTGTGCTACATCAATAAAGAATGTTATGCTGAACCCTGTTGTCCTGCGTCATCCATCTTGGCCATGCGGTCCAGAGCCCATGATCTAACACCCTTCCCCCAACAGCAGAACAGAACAGGACCAGTAGTGAGAAAGAAATCTGCACAGTGGCTAATGGGAGAGAAATCCAACCAGATGACGCAGGAACCTGTTGCCCAGGTCACATCCCCCACACAGGAGGACGCTGGAACTCAGGCTGAACCCACCCCCATTCTACCCTCTTTGAACAGCGACGATGAAGGAGCCAACACATCCCACCTTTCTCGCTACCTGCCAAGCTCACAATCCCTAAGTTGGGTACGCAGGTAGATTGAAAGGTGCTAATTGATTCTGGATGCTCCCGATGCATCATTAGCTTGCCATTTGCCGTGAAACTGGGCATATGAGCAAAACTGCTCTGAAAACATGTGAGGTTCGAGCAAGCTGATAGCTCCCTGATGGGAGGGACTTTAGTCACGCAATTAACGGAGCCCCTACGCCTAGAAATAGGTGAGCACTGGGAATTTATTTGCTTCCTGGTGGCTCCAAAAATGACTGAGGCTGTGATTCTAGGATTAGCCTGGTTGGACAAATGGAAGCCGTTTATCTGGTGGGAGAAAGGAATGAAAACTGTGAGACTACCCATAGGGCCCGATCCCCCCATTGATTCAACAGATGTTACAGGGGATTTTAGCCCACCCAATGAGCGAGTGCACATGGCTACCTCACAGCCACCAGGTGAGCCGCTCATCCCCAGTGAGTACTGGGACCTAGCGGAGGCGTTTAGTGAGAAAGAATGCGATACCTTGCCTCCTCACCAGCCCAATGATTGTTCCATTGAACTGTTGTCGGAGGCCAAACTTCCACGACCAAGAATGTACGCTATGTCCCCCCTTGAAATGGAGGAGATACAGCGATATGTGGATACAAACCTAGTGAGGGGATTCATTGAGTGGGCCAAGTCAACCATGGGTGCCCCTGTGTTGTTCAAAGAGAAAAAGGATGGGTCTCTTCATCTCTGCGTTGACTATAAAGGCCTGAATACGGTGAGTGTGGAAAATAAATACCCTCTCCCCCTCCTGAAAGACTTACTAACCCACCTGGCGAAGGGGAGTGTCTTCACTAAATTAGACCTGAGAGAAGCATATTACTGGGTGAGAATAAAGGAGGGGGATGAGTGGAAGACAGCCTTCAACTGCCCCTTGGGAAGCTACCAGTTCAAAGTCATGCCATTTGGACTGCAGGGGGCCCCAGATGTATTTATGCAGTTGATCAATGAGGTCCTACATGATCACCTATATAAAGGGGTCCTGGTGTATCTTGATGACATCCTGATATACAGTATGAATATGACTGACCATAATAAAACTGGTCAGAGAAATGTTAAAGAAACTATTGAATGCCAAACTTTACATCAAATTGTCGAAATGTGAATTTCACCAAACCCGATTAGATTATCTTGGCTATAGAATTTCCGATGAGGGCATCGAAATGGACCCAGCCAAAGTGAAAGCTATAATTGAATGGCAGCCCCCAAAGACTCACAAACAGCTCCAGAGCTTCCTAGGGTTTGCCAACTTCTACCGCTGGTCAGAGAAATGTTAAAGAAACTATTGAATGCCAAACTTTACGTCAAATTGTCGAAATGTGAATTTCACCAAACCCGATTAGATTATCTTGGCTATAGAATTTCCGATGAGGGCATCGAAATGGACCCAGCCAAAGTGAGAGCTATAATTGAATGGCAGCCCCCAAAGACTCACAAACAGCTCCAGAGCTTCCTAGGGTTTGCCAACTTCTACCGCCAATTCATTCCCTCTTTTGCCGAGATTGCTCTACCCCTTACAGAACTACTCAAAATGGGCAAGGGAGGGGGAAAACCACAACCTGGCCAACCACTAGCATGGACTATGAGTTGTCAGAAAGCTTTTGAGAATTTAAAAAGACTATTTGCTGCTGAACCGGTTCTAAAGCACCCCTGCCCAGGGGAGCCCTTCGTAATTCAAGCTGACGTCAGCAACATGGCAGTCGGAGCTGTGTTACTGCAAAAGAATAAAAGTGGGGTTCTGCAACCTTGTGCCTACACCTCTAAGAAATTCACAGAAGGCGAGAGGAGATGGACAGTCTGGAAGAAGGAGGCCTTTGCAATTAGGTGGGGGCTATTAAACTGGTGACACTATTTAGAAGGGAGCAAGGTGCCTTTTAAAGTATGGACAGATCACAAAAAATTAGAGGCACTAAAAACTCCCCGCAAATTGTCCCCAAAGCAAGTGTGATGGGCACAGTACTTTAACCATTTTAATTTTACTTTAAAGTATATACCGGGAAGGAAAAACATCCTAGCTGATGTGCTATCCCGATTGCCACAGTACAAAAGTGAATGCGAAGAAGTCTATGAGGCAATTTTCTCCAGCTCACAACCTGCGGCACAACTCACACCTTGGAGAACCCCTAATCCTGATGACCCGGGAGCGAAGAAGATAAAATGAGAGCTCCTTACCAATCAATGGTTCAAATCAAACCTCCCTAACATGCATGGATGGTTCGGCATACAAGGGGGGTAAATTGTATGTACCTGAAACCTTCCGTCTCAATGCTCTCAGACACAGCCATGATGTAAAATAGGCTGGACATTTCAGATATTTAAAAACTTTAAACCACATCATCCGGCAATTTTGGTGGCCAGGGCTAAAATGAGATGTAGAAAACTATGTCAGGAGTTGTACCGTATGTGCCACCATGAAAAGAATTCCAGGGAAAACCCCTGGGCTACTGCAGTCGGGGCAGACCCTTCTCAACCATGACAAGAAATAGCTATGGACTTTATTGTAGATCTACCCAACAGTAGAGGAAATACTGTCATCTGGACTGTGATAGATCTGTTTTTGAAGCAGGCTGATTTTATCGCCTGTAAAGGACTCCCATCTGCACAACGACTGACTAAATTGTTCCTGAAACATATCTACTGACTGCATGGCGCCCCTAAGTGAGTAATTTCAAATAGAGGAGTGCAGTTCACAGCGAAATTTTGGAGGAATTTCCTTAAATTAATTGGATCATCTCAAGGCTTATCATCTGCTTTTCATCCAGCTACCAATGGGGCTGCAGAATCCACTAACAAAATGGTGGAGCAATACCTCAGATGCTATGTTTCCTACCAACAGACAAACTGAACTGACCTCCTCCCTTTCACTGAGGTGGCCTACAATAATTCTGTTCACAGCAGCACTGGCTACACGCCTTTCAGAGTAGCCACAGGAAAAGAGTTCAGCCCGATGCCTGACTATCCTCAGGTGCCCTCCGCTTCCCAGACACTTGATCAATGGGTGAGGGGGTGGGAAGAGGCTTGGAGAAACACGAAAACAGCATTAAAAAAGACTTCTGAGACTTATAAAAAACAGGCTGATAAAAAGAGGGTTCCTCAAAGAACATTCCAAGTTGGGGAAAAGGTTTATCTGTCAACTAAATATTTATGTCTCAAATTACGCAGCAAGAAATTGGGACCGAAATTCTTGGGGCCTTTCGCCATTGTGAGAATCATCAACCTGGTCACAGTAAAATTGAAACTCCCCAGACTTTTGGGAAAAATTTACCCAGTTTTCCATTGTAGCTTACTGAAAACGTTTCGGGCCTCCACTTTAAGACGTCCTCTGCCAGGAAACACAAGCACTCCGAAAGGAACGGGTGACCAGGTTTATTTCTTGCACAAATCAAACCGCAGTAAAGTCAGCGTTGAGGCACCTAGCCTCAACGCTCTTTTATCATGTTACCAAACCCTAACCCCACCCCTTCAAAGCAAACCGGCATCAGCCCGCCTCCCCATAAACGCCCCACCCATCACCTTGCATAGCCACCACCCATCGTGTGCACTGCTGCGGCCCGCCAAGCCCCCTCTCAGGTAAGCCCTGTCCTTCCGCTCCCTCACGCGCCCCAGTCTGTGCCGGCGTTGCGGCTGTTAGCTCCCCTCCGAGTCCATCCAAGCGCCCAGTGAGAGAGGGTGGCAAAACGGGCACAGCCACACCCCCCTCTACGGTTTGCTGGGGCGGGTCTGACTGTCCGTTCGGCCCTTCGTCGCCTCCAGTCCGTTCCTGCCCGGGCGGAGCCCGCAGCTCAGAGTCCTGCCGCCGAGGAGTTGAAGGGTCCTGGGCAGATGCCAATGCCAGTCCGGTGGGCGCCCGGCGCCGTCCTCACTGACGAGGCGAGCGCGCGTCCGCCGGCCGTCTGGAAGCGGGCGCGCCGATCAGCTGGGAGCCGGCCAGCTGTGCGGCGGGGCTGCGGTGCGTTCCACGGAGTCCGGGCGAAGCCACGCCCACCAACCGAGCGTCCGGAGCCCGATGGAGGCGATGTCTGGGAGCGGGCGCACCGATCAGCTGGGCGCTGGCCACCTGCACGGCGGGGCTGCGGCGCGCTCCGCGGAGTCCGGGCAAAGCCACGCCCACCATCCGAGCATCCGGGGCTTGACGGAGGCGATGTCGAGGCCCGAGCGGGCGGCAGGCTGGCGGGGCTTGACACCCCTAAGAAGGCACCTGGACCCCTTGTAGTAGCGGGTCAGACCCATTATGAAGTGAAACGTATTCTTGGCTCTAGAATTTTTAAGGGAAAATTGCAGTACTTAGTACAATGGAACGAATAATCATTGACTGAAGCCACTTGGGGTGAAATCTAGCGATGTGAAAGCTGACAGACTTATCAAAAAGTTTTATGAGAAACACCCCAAAAAACCAAAAGCCAGCTCCTAACTTGTGTTTTTTTACATTACGGGATCTGTTCTTTTGTAAGGTGGGCCGGATGTCAACACTGTAAACATTGACATGTTTTTGCACTGACAATATAAGAGGCAGCCTTTTACTTTAACTGCTTCGCTTTGAATCCCTGAAGGGGGTAAATGTCAACTGGATGTTTTGAGAAGATAAGAAAAAGTCCGCGCACAGAAAGGGAAGTGAAACTTCATATGTAAAACTAATTGGATAATGTGATTAATGACGTGTAAATAAGGGTGGGAATTGTGTATGATACGATGGGTCTAGGGGAGGAGATTTCAGATTCTGGCATCCCTCCATGAGTGCCGATGTTTTGTTTCATTATTAAGACTTTTTAGATAAACAATGCCTGAATTTTGTTGAACTGTCTCATTAGTTGGAACCATGACATCCACAGCCATTCTAGTACAAGAAAGTAGGAAACTAACCTTTGGAGGACGTCTGATTGTCAGTACACCTCACTAGGTCAAAGCTATTTTTAAACAAGAGCTGGTAGATGGCTGACTGATTCTAGGATCTTGAAATATGAGGCAATATTATTAGAAAAGTGTCAGGACCCACTTTAATCCCACATCTTAAGAAAGCAGAACTCTTGGAAACAATTTCTTCCAACAGGAACTTTTATTAGTAGTTGATAGCAGGCATAATAGACAGGATCTGAGATTTCCTGTGCAGAGCGATAGGTTAAGGTATCCCCAAGCGAGACCCCACCCCATAGTTTGTCTGTCCAGTGTGGGACAGCCAATTCCCAGGTGTTAGGTCCATCATGGGAAAAGGGGAGATAACATCGGCCCGTCTCCGGTTCACACAGCAATAGTCGGGCGGCTCTTCACACCTTCCTCTTAGAGCATAGAAATCAACCAGGCATGGAGGGTACATTCCTTATTCCTTCCCTTGTTCTAGCTGACAGTTTAGGGAAAGAAAGTTCAGAGAGAGATATAACACAGGAAAGCAAAATGTTACATTGTAGTGGATAGAGGAAGCAGAGGCAATAAACGAAAGCAAAAGGTTACATTGTAGCGGATAGAGGAAGCAGAGGCAATAAACCTGTGGGCACATCCCCCCTCCCCCTTGGGAGTATGGCAGAACCCAGGGAAAGGTGATATTGGATTTTGGGTCTGAGGGGATAGATAGAAATGAAATGGAATGGGTTCTGACATCCTGCCCCCTTAAAAATAGGAGAGATCCACCTGTAGAGAAACAAAACAGGTATAGAGTTTAGTCGGGTTTGTTGGGATATTCTGTATGAAACATTTTTAACAGTTTGGGTGCTCTAATGTGACGTTTGTGGACCCACTCATTCTGTGAGGAGGGAAGGTGTTTCCAAGCTACTAGGTATTGGGTTGTCCCATGGTATTTTCTAGAATCTAGGATTTCTTTTATTTCAAAGTGTTGTTCTCTTTCAACCATGATTAGAGGTGGTGGTGGTGGTGGGGATTTTTGGCTGTAAGGGCAACTTTTGTTCTTGTTTCAGCAGGCTGCAGTGAATGATTGGGTGTATTTGTCTGAGGTTCTTTGGTAATTCTAATTCTACTGTTACTGGATTTATAATTCTTTTAATTGGAAAAGGTCCTATATATTTTGGACCATATTTTTTAGAGGGTTGTAGGGATTTTAGGGATTTTGTAGAAAAATATACCATTTCTCCTACAGTGAATGGTTTAGGTTCAACTCTTTTTTTATCCGCTTGTGTTTTGTGTGCTTGTCTAGCTTCGTCTAAGTCTTTCCTAACCACTGGCCAGGTGTTTTGTAATTGGGATATCCACTCTTTCAGTGATGGGATTGCTGGTTCATTTGGAGTTAGTTCTGGCATAGGGTTGAAACTTTGGCCCGTGGCTACTTGGAAGGGAGTGTAGTCTGTGCTGGAGTGGACTGCGTTGTTGTAGGCAACTTCTGTGAAAGGAAGTAGGTCCATCCAATTCATTTGCTGGAAATTAATAAAGCACCTTAAATATTGCTCAAGTACTGAGTTCGAACGTTCAGTCGATCCATTAGTCTGAGGATGATGACTAGATGACAGTCCTTGGGTGGTTCCTAAGAGGGACAGAAATTCTTTCCAAAACTCTGATGTGAATTGCACCCCCCTATCTGATATGAAGCCTTTGAACTATGGTGCTGGAGAAGACTCCTGCGAATCCCTTGGACTCTAAGGTGATCAAACCAGTCAGTCCTAGAGGAGGTCAACCCTGACTGCTCTTTAGAAGGCCAGATCCTGAAGATGAAACTCAAATACTTTGGCCACCTAATGAGAAGGAAGGACTCACTGGAGAAGAGCCTAATGCTGGGAAAGGTTGAGGGCAAAAGAAGAAGGAGACGACAGAGAATGAGGAGGCTGGATGGAGTCACTGAAGCAGTAGGCGTGAACCTAAATGGACTCCAGAAGATGGTAGAGGACAGGAAGGCCTGGAGGAATGTTGTCCATGGGGTCACGATGGGTCAGACACGACTTTGCAACTAACAACAACAACAACATCTGATATGATGCGTTGGGGTGCCCCATGCAGTCTGTAGATGTGCTGCACGAATAGTTTCACTAAGGCTTTCGCAGTGGGGATTTTTTGGCAAGGGATAAAGTGCACTTGTTTTGAAAACAGGTCCATAACCACCCAGATGATAGTGTTTCCATTGGTTTCTGGCAACTCCACTATAAAATCCATGGATATTTATTTCCATGGGGCCAAGGGATTTGCCACTGGTTGTAGCTGTCTGGGCAATTTCCTTTGCAACCTCTTAGCAGCTGCATAGGTTGGGCAGCTGGCCACATAGCTTTCTATGTCCTTTTTCATGGATGGCCACCAAAATTGTCTTTTGATTAAATGTAGTGTTTTTACAAATCCAAAGTGCTGTGCTGATTTTGTATCATAGCACAGCTGCATGAAAGTGACCCTCTGGGTGGTTGGTATATATAACTTCTCCCCCACCCATGGCAGTCCCTCTTTGATCATGCACACATGTTTATTCTTCTGGAACCATTCATCTGTTTCTAAGATTTTCTGGAATTCGATTCCGGTTTGGCTACCCAGTTGCGGCTTTTTTTTTAATCCCATTTATATCCCGCCCTTCTCCGAAGACTCAGGGCGGCTTACAATCTAAAGCACAAATCAATGTGCTTAGCAATAGCCTTCATTCTATGTATATGCCTGCTTATTAGGGCTTTCCCCCCCCAGCGGCATTATTACAAAGTCAGCTTATTGCCCCCAACAATCTGGGTCCTCATTTTACCTACCTCGGAAGGATGGAAGGCTGAGTCAACCTTGAGCCTGGTGGGACTCGAACCTGCACTAATTGCAGGCAGCTGGTGTTACTTAAGGAGGCATTAGCCCACTGCTCCACCAAGGCTCTTTACCTTAGCTTGGGCCCTGGTGTTTACTGGTGCTGCTAATTGTGGTTTGGGCATGAGTGGTTTAGAACCGGTGGCTCACATGCTGTTATATTGGGGCATGCGAGACAGGGCATCTGCCAGGATGTCCCCCCCCTGGCAAGTGTTTGAGCATAAAGCAGAATTGGTGAAAGTGCTGAGACCAGCGCACTTGCTTAGGAGTGTTTTCTGGGCGTTTTTAGCGCTTCCAAATTTTTGTGATCTGTCCAGACCTGAAAGGGGATTTTGTTCCCTTCAAGGAAGTGGCGCCATGTGAGCAATGACCATCTCACAGCATACACTTCTTTCTCCCACACCGCCCAGCATTGCTCCATTTCAAGAGAGTTTTCTGGATGTGTACGCACACGGATGTGTCCGCCTGTATTATGAAAGGTTTTTCTGGATCTGGGTGCCTCAGTACGGGTTCAGCGGAAAAGAGTCTTTTTAAACTTTCGAACGCCACTTGACATTCCATTGTCCATTTCTGTGGCTAGCTGGGTTTCACTGAGTTTCAACCCCCCCTCCCCGTCATTTTTAACAAGTTTGTGATGGGCAGGGCTATTTGGGCAAATGAAGGGATGAATTGGCAGTAAAATTTTGTGAAGCCCAGGAAGCTTTGCAATTGCTTCCTTGGGCGGGGTGGTGCCCATTCTAATACTGCCCTGACCTTCTCGGGGTCCATTTCGATGCCCTGTGGGGATATGCGATAAACCAGATAGTCTATTTTTTCCTGGTGGAATTCACATTTTGCTACTTTGGCATATAGGTGGGCAGCTTGCAGCTTCTTTAAAACTGCTCTGACCAGTTTGACATGCTCCTCTTTGGTTTCAATGAAGATATGGATGTCATCTAAATAAACCAGGACCCCCTTGAATAGGTGCTTCCTTAGCACCTTGTTGATTAATTGCATAAATACTGTGGGGGGCCCTTGTAGTCCAAACGGCAAAACTTTGAATTGGTAGCATCCCATCGGGCAATTAAATGCAATTTTCCACTCATCCCCCTCCTTAATCTTAACATGGTAGTACACTTTGCTTAGGTCTAGTTTGGTGAAAATTCTCCCCTTCGATAGGTGGGATTGCATGTCCTTCAACAGGTTGTTCTCACTGATTGCATTCAAGGCACGGTAATCCATGCACATATGCAAAGTGCTGTCCTTCTTTTCTCTGAAAAGGACTGGGGCAGCTATTTTGGGCTTGGCAGTTTCGATAAATCCCCTCTCCAGGTTTTTGTCTATGAATTTTGTTCATCTCCTCCTGTTCTTTAGGGATCATGGAGTACAATGTGGGCTTTGGGAGTCTTGCCCCAGGTTTGATTTCTATGACACAGTCCATGGGTCAGTGAGGAGGGAGCTCATCTGACTGTTCCTCGCTGAAAACTTCAGCAAGGTCACAGTATTCCTCTGGTATTTCGGGTAACCCCCTTTCCTCTCCCATTGACGCTTTCTCCACTTCTGGGTTTGATAGGGCTCCTTGGGGTGTTGAGTTTGCATGATCCCCTTTCAGGAATTTGAGCTCTACTGTTCTCCAATCTACCCGGGAGTTCCACTTCTTTAGCCACACCAGAGCTAGGATCACTGGGCATTCCATGCCTGGGATCACTACAGATGTTATGTCTTCCTCGCGGTCCCCCAGAGATAGGTGGATTGGTAAAGTGGCTAGGGTAGCTGGCACCACCACCACCCTTGCTATGGACCCATCTAACTGGCCAAACGAGATTGGCTGTTTCAGCCTCCTCGCCGGGATGTCCAAGTTCCCCACTAGCGTCGGGCTAATAAGGCAGCGGGTGCAGCCAGAGTCTATTAGGGCTTTCACTTTGACAGCTTCGGGCATGGAAGGGGCTAATATACTCACTGTCTTGAGGATGGGTGTGATGGGTCCATTTACCAGGGGTTCGTCCTCCGACTTGTCATCCGAGGAATCCAGTGCCCATGTAGTATAGGCTGTAGTTCCCTGTCCATGCTTGGCAGAAGGTGGGGACTCTACAGCCTCCATTGCTTTCATGGCAGGTTCTTGTAGCTTGGCTGGAGACTTCCCTGCTTTTCTAGCCGGTGATTGATCTTGGTTTTGTTGAGGGGCTTTCGAGCAGCACTCTATGGCGCAATGCCCTTCTCTCCCACATTTGAAGCAGCCTGTTGACTTCTTGGCCGTGGCCGGTGATTTTTCTGGTTCGTGTGATGGTTCAGGGGGTGAGCAGCCCCATGGTTTTCCTCAGCGGTGCCTCTTCACTTGGTCGATCTCTGCTTCCTCCGCCAGGACGTACCGTTCGTGCAGTCGGTGTGGGTCCCCTCAGGGTAGGCAAGCATCATACAGGTCATAGTTTAGGCCGTCCTTGAAGTGGCTAAGGAGGATGTCTTCCGGCCAGTTCAGTTTGCTGGCAATGGCCCAGAATTCTTGTGTATATTCGGCTACTGGGCGTCTGCCTTGCTTCACTGTTTTGATCTTCTCATGGGCTTTTCAGTCAGCCAGGGGGTTTTCAAATTGCCTTCTCAGTGAGGACATGAAATGATTGAAGTTGTGGAGCTCTGAGGCATTGGAATCATGCAGGTCCACCATCCAGTCTGTGGCCACCCCGTCCAGAGCGGATTGCACAATCTGGATACGGGCTTTGTCGTTGGGGATGTCTCGTCCATATTCTTCCATGTAGCTGAGGACTTGAGTTAGGAAGAACCCCAAGCATCGCAATTTCCCCCCGAATTTCACGTCCAGGGGCAGGAATGTTTGGATAGATTGGTGCCTTCGTCATCGTCGATGATGTCTCCCATCTCGATCGGCAGCTGTGGGTTGGCAGGGAGTGGGGGATGCCGAAGCAGTGGCTGCTGTCTTGGCAGTCCCTGGGACTTCAGCTTCAGATTCCCCCTCAGTGTCTCTCTGGCTGCAGCCCAAGGTAATGGTGCGGCCGCGGGGTTCAGGTTTCTCATCCCCGAGAGAGACGAGGGTTCTTTTCATCAGGTCAATAGCTTTCTCCAAGATCCAGTTCAAGTGCTCCGCGCAATCTCCTTCCTCTTCACTAAGGTGAAGGGATCTCTCCATTTCTTGCTTCCATCCAGGTTGGTGGCTGCCTTGTCTCAGGGTTACCTTTCTCGACCTTTTCTCCCACTCGGTTTTCTTTCCAATGCCCATCGACCACCGAGGTTTGTGGCTGAATGTCTCCACCCCTTTTTCTGAGGAATAGGACGTCTCGGATCCCGACAGCTGGCAGGGTCCCGGGCGGAGGGAGGGCTCCCCCTTCACGGTGGGCTCTTCCTTCCCTGCCCCATTGTCTGACATTGTGGATTTTGGAAAGTACCCCGGTAAGGGTCTTTGTTCCAGGTTGACTAGTACTGCAGATCCTGTCTAATGTCAGGACCCACTTCAATCCCACATCTTAAGAAAGCAGAACTCTTGGAAACAATTTCTTCCAACAGGAACTTTTATTAAGAGTAGTTTATAGCAGGCATAATAGAAAGGATCTGAGATTTCCCGCACAGAGCAATAGGTAAAGGTATCCCTAAGCAAGACCCCACCCCATAGTTCATCTGGCCAGTGTGGGACAGCCAATCCCCAGGTGTTAGGTCCATCATGGGAAAAGGGGAGATAACATCAGCCCGCCTCCGGTTCACACAGCAATGGTCAGGCGGCTCTTCACACCTTCCTCTGAGAGCATAGAAATCAACCAGGCATGGAGGTTACATTCCTTATTCCCTCCCTTGTTCTAGCTGACAGTTTAGGGAGAGAAAGTTCAGAGAGACATATAACGCAGGAAAGCAAAATGTTACATTGTAGCGGATAGAGGAATCAGAGGCAATAAATGAGGGCAAAATATTACATTGTAGTGGATAGAGGAAGCAGAGGCAACTAACCCACGGGCACATCCCCCCTCCCCTTTGGGAGTATGGTAGAACCCAGGGAAAGGTGAGATTTTGCGTCAGAGGGGATAGATAGAAATGAAATAGGAAAGGGTTCTGACAGACTCTAATTTGAACCCTGCACAATTTTTAGCAGCAAAAAGGGATACAAATGTAGAACTAGAACATTTTTGTATGGATGTGATAGACATGCAAACTAAAGTGAGGGGTGATTTGCGTGATTCCCCACTCAAGGAAGGCTTACACTGGTTTATAGACAGTTCTTCTCGTGTGGTGGAAGGAAAGCGGCAAAATGGGTATGCAATTGTAGATGGGAATGATAAAACTGTAGTATAGTCTGGAAATTTACCTAAAACCTGGTCTGCACACACTTGTGAACTGTCTGCTCTTGCACAAGCTTTAAAATTGCTAAAAGACAAATCTGGCACTATTTACATATGCAGATTGATTATACTGAACTGCCACCTAGTGGCCAAATGAAGTATTTATTGGTCATGGTCGATCATCTCACAGGATGGGTAGATGCATTTCTTTCAGCTCTAGCCACAGCTAATACAGTAATTAGGATCCTATTGGAATATATTATTCCAAGATATGGTGTAGTGAATGTAACTGATAGTGATCAAGGAACACATTTTTCATCTAAGATATTACAAGGGGTGATGGGGGTGTTGGGAATAAAGTGGGAACATCATGTTCCATGGTCGCCAAATTCGAGTGGGCAGGTGGAAAAAGTAAATGGAATGTTGAAGGAACCACTGACCAAGTTAATGATGGAATTAAAAATACCCTGGACCAAGTGCTTACCCCTAGCACTTCTTAGACTCAGGACCAAACCCCGAAAAGATATTGGTTTATCACCTTATGAAATGTTGTTTGGACTACCTTACTTAGGAACTTTAGGAAAGGGAGAGGGGATTAAACTAAAAGATAGAAATATTAGAAATTATATCTTTGATCTGTCCAGATATTTATCTGTTCTCAAGAACAAAGGACTGCTGGCCCAGACACCACCACTTGACTTTGTGGTGCATCATTTACAACCAGGACAATGGGTGTTAATCAAAACCTGGAAAGAGGAAAAACTCCAACCCAAGTGGCAAGGACCATTCCAAGTACTCTTAACCACTGAAACAGCTGTCTGCACAAAAGAGAAGGGGTGGACTCACCATACCAGACTGAAAGCCAGCACCGAACCAGTTTGAACCATAGAACCTAGCAAGAATCCTCTGAAATTCAAAATTCGCCAGTGCTCTAAATGACTCTAAATGTGATTGAAATAGGGGGATTAGTGCTTACTGGGGCATTGGTCATTGTATGGTTGGTGGTTTTGTTCTTTTTTTTGCAGGGAAGATGTGATGTCCATATGGTTATTTGGCAAACCAAAAGAGAAGGAGATTGAACTACCCATCCAGAATACTGAACAACTACCTGATGTGCTGGTTTTGTGATTGCAGCTGTTGGTGTTGCAGCTGTTGTTGCACCCATTGTTGTGATTGTGCCCTTATTCATGATGACTGTGTAGAAGAATGTGATATAGTTATAGGTGAAGATCTTTTAGGACTCTATAGTGATGATGATGTGTATTAGATGTTTTTCGTGCCAGCCATGGCAGTTCCCCAAAAAGGTCATCAGATGGGAGCAAAGAGGCATCTTTGCTCCCACTGGTGGGTCAGGGGTCCCCGGCCCCTGCAGCCCCATTGGTGAGAGTTAATTGGTAAGGGAGGGACTGAGGACCCTCATAAAAACCTCTGCTCAGGGACTGCTCTCTCTCTGCTCTATTTGTTCTCTCTTCTGCTTGCTTGCTTGCTGATCCATGAGCTCAATCCAGGCATGGATGCCTCCATGCCAGGGAACTCTTTCTATTTACTTTATCATTAAATAAAGCTTTGACTGATTGCATCCCTGCGTGCTGCCTTTTACTTGGAAGCACCTTAACGAACCATCGACCTCGTGAGGCCATCTCACAAATTGGTAGAAAGAGGATGGTTTAAGGCAACGCTTGCAAGCCAGCATCTACAAGCAAGATGCCTGGAAGTTCCAGCAAGAACCCATTTGAGACGGATGGCAGAAGATCCCCGATTGTGACAAGGAGTCTTCAATCCAGGACGGCAGCCCTGCATCCAGCCCCTGACGCAAGCTCAGTGCCAGGGACCCCTTCGCATGCCTCCCTACAGCTGCAAGCCACAGAGAGAAGCATGGAAGGCTTACAGTCTACCCAAGACTGCCCAGATTCAGTGGAAGCGGCCCGGGCCCAAGCCAAGCGCAGCGTGGACCAGATGACTGAACGGGAATGCAGGGAGCTGCTCCAAACGTTCCTTGCAACACAAAGGTCGCCACAAGCCTCTCCATGAGGAATGCCAGCGCAGGTGGCCTCTGGACACCGGGTAAGTCCTTCCCCAGCGCCCACGCGGCCCCCTAACATGGCGCCGGCCACCCTGAGGGACCCCGCGACCCCAGAGTCTTCTGCGGGAAATTTCCCGCCAAACTGTGATCTGCAACTTCCAGGGCCAACCGGAAGCAAGATGGCAGCCCCCAGGACACCCACGTGGCTTGATAGGCCTCAGCCAAGCCTTGAGGCCCAGAAATCGGTGGCATCCAGCCGAAGTGGCATGGAAACCCCCCGGTCCTCTCCACCGGAAAGCCTCAAGGCCTATGATGGCCTCAAAGCCTGCCCAGCCGAGACTGCTACAGCAGGGCTTGAAGCAGCCATCCAGGTCCTGGTTGCGGCCCTGGAAGCCAAAAAGACCGCCGCCTCGACATCGGGGGTAGCCAGCCTCCCTCGCTACCCCCAGGAGGCTCCCGAAGGAGCTCCGAGGCCTCCAACCCTCTCCCCGGGGCCTAACTGCTGGGAGGGGTCCGGCCTGGAGCCTCCCAGCTACGTTCTTCAGCCCCAGAAGGTCCCCAGTGAACCCCCGGGCCCTCCAGCCTACTTTTCGCCGCCGCCCAGATGCCCTGCTTGCCAGATGGTCTTCGGGGGGCCTCCAGACGAGGCCCCCCCTCCAGCGCCATCTTCAGCCGCCTCCAGGGTCTTCAGGACCAGCGATGGGCTCCTCCAGGCAATCCACGGTGTCTCTGTGCCATCCAGGCCCCATCCTGCAATTTTCGCCCCCCAGTGAGTGTTCCAGTGCCGGGGGGGGGCTTCAGGAGGAATCTTCGGGGCTTCTGCGGCCTTCAGCCCCTCTTCAGGCCCAAATCCCAGCTCAAATGAACTCTGAGCATGCCCAGTCGGGGCCCTCCGCCTCCTGGGCTGAAATGAACTCTGAGCATGCCCAGTCAGGGCCATCCAAAAATCAGAGAAAAATACCACCACCTGCCAGCAGAGGGATCCCTCTTCCATTCACCTCAATGGAGGGCTCTCAGATGTATAGACATGGACAAAAGGCTAAGGAAAATTCCCTTTCATCTGCTTCTGCCCTCCCAAATAATTTTGAAAAACTGCAACTTGGGGGGGGGGGGAGAATTACAGCAGTTGGAGTAGAGATGTGCAGGTATGTCTATTGAAGGATGGGACTCTAGAGATGGTTCTGAATCCTCCACCTCTTCCCTGGGGACCCCAAGAAGAGTGGTATCATAGACAAGCATACACCACTCTACTGAGCTCACTGGATGGCAACTTGTACCCCAGCATTCCAGATGGGCTCACAGCTGGCGAAGTTTGGGGGTTATTATACAATTTATTCAACAGCGACAGCATCGGTTCGATCACCAGACTCACAACTGAGTTTTACACCACCAGACTGAGGTTTGGGGCTAGCATGGCTGAGCACCTGGGAAAATTGAAGGCGCTCAGAGCAGAACTGATGTCCAGAGACTACCTTGTACCTGAGATGAACATGGTCGCTGTCATTCTGGCTTCCCTGGACAAAAATTGGAGCAGTTTCATTGTTTCACTGGAGAGGACCAGGAAGGAAGCCATGACTCTATCCTACCTCGCAGGGAGGCTCATTGAGGAAGATAGAAGGCGCAGAGATGCAGGAGAATACGCCAGAGTCACCACCCAGCGAGCCACCACAACTCAGAGCAGGTTAATGCTCTAGTTAAGTGTTTCATCTGTGGCTCTGAGGGGCATCTGAAGAAAGACTGCCCCCATCAACAACAAGGCCCCAAGCGCGGTCCCAATCAAGGAAGGGGCAAGGGGCAAGGAAGGGGGTGTGGCGGGGGCAAAGGTAGTGCCAAGGGCAATTTTGTGCATACTTGTCCTCTCACCCCCACCACAAAGGCTGATAGCCCCGCTGACTTATGGTTACTGGACTCTGGAGCTTCATCTCACATTACCAATATGAAACAAGGGTTTAAAAGGTTAAAGAAAATTAACTCATCTGTCAAGGTGGCCAATGGTGATAAGGCTTTGGTTGTTGGGGAGGGCACTGTCTCTGTACGTGGACTAGGAAATGTTGAAGGGGTACTGCATGCTCCCTCCATTGCCAACAATCTGTTAAGCATCATCAAATTATGTGACGATGACAGGGTGGAAGTTTTATTTCGCAAAGGGGGAGGTCATATCACCCGGAAACAGAGGGTCATTGGAAGTATTGCCATCATAAATGGTTTGCCATACTTCTCCCCCGAGAACCCAGCCACAGAGGACAGTCCACCAGGTGCCACCTCAGAAGGGGCCTGCGCACGGAAAGAGAGAAAGCCCCCACAGCCAGCCCCAAGGCTATCTAAGGAGCGCAAGGCCGAAGCGGTTGCACCCAAGCCACCTCAGCCACCCCCACGGCTGTCCAAGGGCAGTGTGGACAAGAAACCCGAACCTCAGCAGGCACCCAAAGCACCGCTCAAGGCAACCAGACCCAAGAGGGTATCAGTGGGGAAGCCGCTCCACGACAAGTGTGCCCATCTCTTACACCGAAGATTAGGTCATGCGAGCTTCCCTGTGATTAAAAAGATGGGAGAGTTTGCTGAGGGAGTCCAGCTCAAGGATTGTGAGGTGTTCCTGGACTGTGCCATCTGTAAGAGGACAAAGAGGAAGGCTGCCCCCATCCCTAAGGTGTCACTGCGTAAGGCCCAATACCCGTACCAACTAGTACATGTTGATTTGGTTGGGCCATTCACACCATCCCTAGGGAAAATACAGTATTTTCTCACTGCCGTTGACGATTTTTCACGATACGGCCACGTGTATACCCTCACAGAAAAATCCGAAGCCTTTGACGCCATAAAATCACTGTATGACTTTGTAGAGACCCAGTATAAGACCAAGATCGCACAACTGCAGAGCGACCGCAGGGCAGAGTTCATGTCCCAAAAATTCCAGGACTGGGTAAGGCGTAAGGGCATCCGCCATTTTCTTACAGCGCCATTCACTCCTGCTCAAAATGGCATGGCTGAGAAAAGAAATGGAATCCTGCAAACTATGATGCGTAGTCTGATTGCGGACGCTGGGGTCGCAGAATCATACTGGGCAGAGGCGGTACACTACGCCAATTACACCTTAAACCGCACCTGGAGCAGTATTGTGGACCAGACCCCATATTTCCTGGTCCACGGTAGGAAACCAAGTCTAGGACACTTGCGTGTGTTTGGCTCCTACGCTTGGGTGCACATCCCCAAGCAGCTGCGGAAGAAGGGGAGATCTGTCTCCCAGAGACTGAGGTTCTTGGGCTATGCTCCTGGCTCCAAGGCCTACCGTTTCCTGGGAGAAGGGGGCAGGACTGTGACTTCCCAATCTGCCTCCTTCGAAGAGGACTCCAATTGGACCCAGATCCACTCAAATGATCTGAGCCCATATGTCAACCGACCCAGCAAGGACACACCGACCACGACATCACCTGAGACGACCACATACCCTGCCACCGACGAAAGCGAGGAACAAGACGAAGATGTCATCCTACCTGGTTCAGATGGGGAGGATGAGCCGTCCAGTCCCAAGGGGAAAACACGCTGTCTTCACCCCCAGCGACGTCTCAAAGACCCATGATGCCCAGCACCTGGGACCGAGGGTCTACACGTCCCAATTATGAAATGCCGGCGGACGTGGAACCCGCAGAAGAAAAGGGCGGTGAGTGGCAGAAGGTCAGGCGGTCAAAGCGGTCCAACAAAGGGGTCCCGCCAAAGAGAATCGACATTGGGCACATCGCATCTGTCAACAGCGTTGTGGTCACCTGAAAATCCTTCTCTGACATCCAGGAGCTGCCCTTCGAAGAACAGGAGAAATGGCAGCTCGCGATGGAGCAGGAGATGGCGAGCCTGAAAAAGCTCAAGGTCTTCACCCCCCCAGCAACCACCAAAGGAGAGGAAAGTCATTGGCACAAGGTGGGTTTTCAAGGCCAAACCACTTGCCAATGGCCTCTACCTGTATAAGGCCCGTTTGGTAGTTCAGGGGTTCGCCCAGCGCTACATGGAGGACTACGGGGAGACCTACTCTCCAACCGTCCGGGCAGATAGCGTCAAGGCCACCCTCGTAACTGCAGCCGCTCTGGGGGAGGAAGTCTTCCAATTCGACATCCAGACGGCTTACCTCCATGGCAACTTGGACCGGCAGATCTACGTGAGGGCCCCTCCTGGCTACCAGCAGGAGGGGGGAAACACATGGCTGCTCCGAAAAGGGTTATATGGCCTCAAGCAGTCGGGGAAACTATGGTACGACTGCCTTAGAAAAAGTTTAGAACGAGTTGGTTTCAGTGCATCCCATGCAGATGAATGTGTTTTCACACGCAATTCCAAGGGTACCACAGAACGGGTGTTAGTTTATGTGGACGACCTCCTATATGTAGGGCCTGACAAGGAAGGGTGTGATGAATTTGCCAAGGCCCTGGGGGAAAAGTTTACCCTGAAGTCTTTGGGGCGGGTTGTGTTGTGATTCAGGGTCAGCCTGTGGGTTCGGCAGTTGGGTCGGATGACTCAGAGGAGGAGGAGGGGGGTGTTGAAGAGCTTGCTGATGATGGCCTTGAGGCTCCGCAGAGCCCTCAGCCGGGCCCCTCCCACCTGGTCATGACAGAGACCCAGCTGTGTGAGCCTGACAGCGTGGATGAAGATGACCCACAGCTGGCCCTGTTCAAGGACGCCCGACACAGGAGGCAGTCAATCAGGAGTAAACAGGGGAAGGCAATGGGGCACCTCGGAAGGAGGCAGAGAGAGGCCACGCCCTGAACTGTATTTAAGGGGAATGTGTGGGAGGGCTGGTTTGCTGAAGGCAACCGCTTGGATAGTTCCTGTTTCATAGCTCCTGTTTCATGGTTGGTGTCTTGTCTTGCTCTGTTTTATGTTAATAAATTTGGCAGGCTTTATTCCAGCCTCTTGCCGTTTGTAAAGGGGTTGTCCCTGCTTTTGCTGCAGGGCCGGTAGCAGGCTGGTACAGACAGGTTGACAGGTACTTGGGTGTGCACATCTTGGCCACTAAGGGGGGGTTCGCTCTATCTCAGAAAGAAAAGATTGAGGAGTTATTGGCCAAATGCAAAATGGCAGAATCTAACCCAATGCGTAGCCCGATACAAAGTGACTATTACAATCACACTCACAAGGATGGTCCTGAGTTCACAGATAATAAGCTTTACAGATCTGTGATTGGCTCCTTGCTATATATCAGCAATTGGAGCAGGCCTGACATAGCTTTAGCTGTGAATCTACTGTCCAGGCATGTGGAACACCCAAAGGAATTCCACTGGACTGCTGTTAAGAGGGTACTTAGGTACCTCAGGGGCACGACCGATGCTCTCCTTGTGCTGGAACCAGAGAAGGGGAAGACGGCCCAGCTCTCCGCTTACTCGGATGCAGACTGGGCTGGTGACACCAAGAGTAGACGGAGCACCTCTGGTTTCCTCATATTGCTAAATGGCTGTCCTATCCATTGGCATGTTAGGCAGCAAAAATTTGTTTATTGCTCCACGGCCGAGGTGGAATATGCCAGCCTGTCGGACACGGCCAATGATTTGATTTGGTTCGATGCTCTGATAACGAGCATCTGGGCACCTCCTCCTCTGCCCATCCAAATTCAAGAGGATAATACGGCTGCAATTGCAATCTCGGGGGCATATGCAGTGGGCTCTAGGTCCCGCCACATAGACATACGCTATAAAAATGTCAGGCAGCTTGCCAAAATGGGGTTTATACATGTTGAGCATTGTAATACAACTGACCAGATAGCTGACCTGTTCACCAAACCTGTTCCCATTGACCGGCACAACCTTCTGTGTAAGCGTTTGTGTTTGGTCTTCTGAACGTGTATATGCATGTCTATGACACCTGCTTGCCCCCTCACATACACTCACTGGTCCCTGTCATTGGCTGGCAAGAAGGGGAATTGTTAGATGTTTTTTGTGCCAGCCATGGCAGTTCCCCAAAAGGTCATCAGATGGGAGCAAAGAGGCATCTTTGCTCCCACTGGTGGGTCAGGGGTCCCCGGCCCCTGCAGCCCCATTGGTGAGAGTTAATTGGTAAGGGAGGGACTGAGGACCCTCATAAAAACCTCTGCTCAGGGACTGCTCTCTCTGCTCTTTTTGTTCTCTCTTCTGCTTGCTTGCTTGCTGATCCATGAGCTCAATCCAGGCATGGATGCCTCCATGCCAGGGAACTCTTTCTATTTACTTTATCGTTAAATAAAGCTTTGACTGATTGCATCCCTGCGTGCTGCCTTTTACTTGGAAGCACCTTAACAAACCATCGACCTCGTGAGGCCATCTCACAATGTGGACTTGGATGACCTGGTGGTACTTGAGTGGATTACTGATGGACATGTGTGGGCAGATGAGGAATGATTGTGAACCATGTATGATAAAAACCAAGATGGGAAAACAAATAACTAGAACTCTTATATATCACTTTCTTTGAATGTAAAAACATTACAGGAACATGTGAATGCAATCACACCAGATATCAGGTATGCAATACTAAAGGAAAAAGTACATGTTTTGACTCACAAGGCGTTAAATACCACAAGACTATTAAAATTTGGGCCTATAGTAATAATAAACAGCAGGGCCACTTATTGGGAACCATTCAGACAACTTCAAGGTTTAAAAAGGTACAAATACGCTTTGATGCCTGCTATAGAAAAAAGGGTAGGTACAAAATGTGGGTCTCTAAGTTGGAGGCAAAATTATAGATCAGAGAAGAAATATGTAAACTCTGTGCTAGAACGAAGTAGTTTCTCAGGAAGATATGGAGGAGGGACTCAAGACTATTTCTATTCATCTCAGCCTGGCCCAAGAGAGACACGAAGTAATAGCAAGAGTTGGTTCAATTTAACTGAGGAAGTGAGCCCATCCAATTCTGGCCTCGAAGAATGCACACCTGTTTGTTTTAAATTCTATGATTCCAAGACTGGGTCTAAAGAATATGGATGTCATGGTTCCAATAGATGAAACCAGTTAAAAGAACTTCAAGGCAATAATTCTTCCTTAAAGAACATTTTATTTAGGAAACAAAGTATTGCCACTTACATAGTTGAACCCAAGAATGAGATTCCCTCCTCCCAGATACAAAGTAATAAATCACAATTCCCACCCCACAAGAGCTGTCATAAATCACATTCCCCAATTAGCACAAAACGTGAGCTTTTCTCTCCAGCCTCTCAGCCCACCAAAAGCTTATCAGAAAACGTCCTTGAGAGACTTCTGGTTTGCCTACAGCTGTAAAATGGACGTCTGGAGGATGGCTCCTGTCTTCCACATCCAGATTTGCATCGCTGGGGGGTCCTAGAGGGACCGAAGAGTCACCCTGTAGGGGTGTCCAGACAGAAGGGGCCTTTGTAGAAATGTGGGGGGGCAGCAACCCCCCCATTAGTGCCTGCATTCCCTTTGTACCAGCGGATGAATGACTGACCATAGGAATATGGCCAGCTCCTAAGCTGCAGACAGCCGAAGTCAAAGCTAACATCAGGCAACATTAAAGCAGCATGAAAGAGTCAAGGGTAAGAATCCTCTCTTGTACCTCAATTAGCTTTTTTCACCTAATTAAGCTGCTAAGTACTGTCCCCCCTGTGGAGAGGGAGGGGGAATTTAACCCTCCCCTCGGAAGGCGGCGAACAAATTCATGGGTGTTTTTTGGAAACAAAAAAAAAGTTTAAAGAAGAAATAACAAAAGAAAAGGACTCTTGGAGGACACCCAGTGGCTAAATTTGAAATTGCAATTCTGAAGATAAGAGTAACCTTGAACACCAGGTGTGAAAGTCTACAATGGAAGATCTTCAAAAACAAATTCATGCTCTGTGGGAAATATCCTACCAAACGTATCAGCTTCTTTCTACAGCTGGCGATGAAATAAGAGCCTTTGGAAAAGAGTTAGAAAGTATTTCGATGAAACAAGCTCAAACTCAGACTGTGATTACAACTAATATCTTATTGGGACAGGAGTCAATAGAAGAAATTGAACAATTAAATGCATTGGCAGAAGAATTAAATAGTCAACAAATACAGGTTTCTAAAGATGGTGATGGAGAAAATATGGAAGGATGTTTACTTGGACCAGGACAATTGTACCAAGAGGTGAAAATAATAAGATTTGGTGCTATTGGCAGATTCTTTAATTCTTCAAAGGTGAAGATTGGAGGTCCACCTCAATATGATACAGTAATACAAGAATGCTTTGATGATCCGGAGGCAAAGAAGCGTAAAATGACATGGCAAAGGAAGAAAGCAAGAATAAGATTGAAGAAATATGAACATTTTTAAGAGGCCTGAAATAGATAATATTAAAATAGACAGGATGGTACTGGGATTACGAGAATGATTTGATGAGTAGATAAAAATATTGATTACCCAACAAAAATAATAATAAAAATAAAAAAATACAAATGTATGAATATTAACATTGAAATATTGAGTTTTTAAAAATGGTATGGGTTAAGATGTATATATGCTAAGAATGATAGAATGTAGTTAGTATATTTGGATGCAGAGATATGAAGGATGTATTGAATGTTAAAATGGAACAAATTTTGGTTAATGTTTAATATGTGGAAACTATAAATGAGAAAGAAGAATATTTTATTGTCCTCCTCCTTTTTTTCCTCCTTCTTTCTTTTTTTCTTTCTTTTTTTCTCTCTTTTTCTCTCTTTTTCCCCCTTGTGATTTGTATCTTAATGACTATTTTAAATATTGTAAAATTGATATAGATATGGAAATGAGATAAATGAGAACTGGATTACATTATTAAGTATTGAAGAGAATTGTATAAAGGAAAAAGAGGTTATTTAGTAATATGAAATCGAAATCTTAACGTTTTAATTTTAATATTAATGTAAAATTAAAGCTAGAAAAAATAGATAAGGTGTTTGATGTTTTAAAGATGGAATGTTAAAATATGAAATATATTAAAAGATCGATGGATATACATTCAAAAAATAAAATAAAAAACTATTAAGTGATTGATGGATAGCAATAAGAAATATGTTAATTTAGATAAGAGATAATATATATCGAAGAAAAAAGAGAGAGGAAGTATTGGCTATAATAATGTGGAGATTTGTAATAATATGTATCTGTCTGAAATGGAACTATTGTAACTCGGACACCACGTTGCTTTTTAAAGATATTATTGTAAACATTGAAAAACTAATAAAATATTATTAAAAAAAAGAAAGAAATTGTCCTTGAGTTCCCACACTTCTACATTGTTATGGCTAGCTAAACTTTCAGGTATTTACCCCACCCCACCCCACTTCTACATCTGAACTCTAAAAGAATAGAAAGGCACATTAAAAGCAAGAGAAAAACCATGGCTGCTGGTTTTTCAGTTGTCAGAGCGACGACATCCATTGTCACAGCATTGACATCCGCCCCCCTTAACAAAAGGTGTAAACTTGCAATTTAAACAGAAGCATAGGTTAAGGGTTGCCTCTTGGCTTATTGGGGTGCTGGTCATAGAATTTATGGATGAGCCTATCAGCTTTCACATCATTAGATTTCACCCAAGTGGCATCTGATAATAGGTATCCCTTCCACTGTGCTAAATACTGTAACTTCTCCCTTAAAAATTCTAGAATCAAGTATACATTTTACTTTGTAATGTGTTTGTCCAGCTACCACTAGGGGACCAGGTGCTTTCTTGGGAGGAGGTCGTAAAGTGGACCCCTGGAAAGGTTTTAATAAGCTGCAATGAAAAACAGGGTGAATTTTTTCTAGGAGTCAAGGGAGCTTCAACTCCACTGTAACTGGGTTTATGATTCTGACAATGGGGAAAGGACCTAGGTATTTTGGTCCTAATTTCTTACTAGGCAATTTGAGTCGTAGGTATTTTGTGGATAAGTAAACTGTTTCCCCAACATGGAACGATCTCTGGGGAGCCCTTTTCTTATCAGCTTGTTTTTTTATAGGTCTCCAAGGCTTTTTTCAGCGTGATTTTCATTTTGTCCCATACTTTCCCCCACCCCGCCCCCCACCCCGCCACTCCCTCAAGAGTCTGGGAGGTAGAGGGTCCTTGAGGATACTCAGGTATTGGGTTGAATTCCTTCCCTGAAGTGACCTTAAAAGGTGTAAAAACCAGTGCTGCTATGAACAGTGTTGTTGTAAGCCACCTCAGTGAAAGGGAGGAAGTCAGTCCAGTTTGTTTGTTGATAGTCCACATAGCATCCTTTAAGTCCATTTGTACCCCTGTCTTAGGGACTAGGAGCTTGGCAGTGAGTGAGAAAGGTGGGACGGGCCGACTCACCATCGGGTAGTTTTCTCCCTTGTCGTCGCTGTCGTAGGATGGCAGGGAGGTGGTGGGTCTGTCTGGAATCTCAGTTCTGTACTGTGTAGGCGATGTGATCTGGGTGACAGGTTCTTGTACGACCTGGCTTGGGCTACTGGGTAGGCTTCTTCCTCTCTGGCAGTTCCGATCTACCTCTCTGCTGGGGTTACGGGACTGGACAATTCGCCACTCAATGCCCCAGCTGGCCACATCTGAAGCACTTGATCAGTGGGCCCATAGATGCCTTAGGGGATTCCGTGGCCATGATTGCTGGGGTTCACCGCGGTGGGGGCCGTCTGGCTTGTTCTGGCTTCGGCCTGGTTTCTGGAGGAGTTGGCTTCTTATAGCAAGCAAGCTTGATGTCTAGCTTCACTGCCACTCGGTACCACTTCTGTAGTTGATCAGGAACCGCCCGAGTGATACAGGCCTGGGATAGATGGTCATCTAGCCCCTCTTTGAAGTGATGCACCAGAGAGTGTTCTGGCCACCTCTCCATTCAACCTGCCACTCTCCGAATTCTCGTACATATTTCAATGTGGGCCTGCCGGCTTGCTTCACCTTGTGAATGTATTTCTTAGCCTTGAGAGCTATGGATTCATCCTCGAATCTGGTTCTCAAACCTCAGATGAAGAGATGGAGGTTGCTTAATTCAGGCGCTTGTTCATTGTATAAGTTATTCAGCCACTCAGATGCCTCCCCCTCTAAATTGGCTGCAACAACATCGACCATGGCAGCAGGGTTGATGTAAAAATTATCATTTGGGTTCATATGGGAACACACCTGATTGAGGAAGAAAATCAACTTCTCTGAGTCGCCATCAAAAGTGGCCTTAAGAGATGGCGCCATTACGGGTTGCTGTCCACCTAATTGCTGTTGTTCCCCCAGTTGTGGTTGCACGCCCAACTGCTTCTGGCCCCCCAGTGGCTGCTGTGCACCTAGTTGTTGCTGTCTATCCAACAGATCGCGCAGTCACCCCAGCTGTTGAACCAAGTTGCGTTGAACCCCCCAAGTTCAGGTTGGCTTTTCGCACAGGCCCTGGGCTCGGGTGACGACAGTGGTGGTAATCGGGGCTGCGTGACTGATGGTAATAACGGTCAGGGCTCTCATGGTACCAGTTGCGATCAGGGCTCCGATGGTATTGGTGATGGTCTGGGCTTTGGTAGCATGAGCGTCTCTCAGGGCTGTCGTAGCGATCACGCTGTCTGGAGCTTTCGGGACGGTGATACCTGTCAGGAGACCGTGACAAATGACACCGGTCAGGGCTTCTCTGAGGGCCAGGACTGTCACAAAAGCATCTCTCAGGGCTGTCGTAATGGTCCTGCCATCTGGAATTTTCATGGCGGTAATGCCTGTCAGGAGACCATGACAAACGACACCGATCAGGGCTTTTCCGATAGCCAAGGTAGTCACGTTGCGAGTGGCGTTCTGGACTCCTTGACACTTGACAATGGCCCGGACTGTCACCCTGGGACAGACAGTCAGGATTCTTCCTTCCCACTGGGCTTAAGGTCGATGCTGGTGGGTCTGAGCATGGAGTTGCTGCTCGAGCTCCATCACTGGGGCTAAGGCTTCTTCTGGGCATAGATTGGTGCTGACCTCACCGGTCATCACGCTCACTAGTGGGTAAAGAGCGGGTGACCTGTCCCTCGCTTCTCACCTCTAGTCCCTCGAACTTCTCCACCAACTTCTCCACTGATTAGCTACGGACTGCAGACAGGTACCTCCACTCATCCGAATCTTCTGCTACCACCAACCTTTTTGTTCTTCTCCGTTCAGGGGAGCATGATTCCTGTGAGGCACCCGCTTGCAACTCTGACTCAGCCACTCTCAAAGAACTCTTCTTTGATTGGGCTGCCTCGGGATCCTTAGGGTCTTCACTAAGTCCACTCCGAGCACCACAATAGCTCCCGTGTTTTGGGTCTTGCTCCCGCTGCCAGAAGTTCCGAATTCACTTTCTCCAACAATGCAAGGGCTTGCGCTCCTTCCCCTGAGGCAGTTGCCGTGGTCAGGGTTCTGGCTGTGGGTGCATCCTTTTTCTCCATGCTGAGATCTTCCATGAACCTTTGTCAACCTCCCCTCTGATTTGGGAAGGTGACTGGAGCTCAGGACCCTAAGGATGTTAGAGTAAAATAGATTCTTGGGTTAATGTCATGGCTCCGATAGATGAAACCAGTTAAAAGAACTTCCAAAGCAAGAATTCTTCCTTAAGAACATTTTATTTAGGAAACAAAGTATCAGCACTTACATAGTTGAACCCAAGAATGAGATTCCCTCCTCCCAGATACAAAGTAACAAATTGCAATTCTCACCCCACAAGAGCTGTCATAAATCACATTCCCCAATTAGCACAAAACGCGGGCTTTTCTCTCCAGCCTCTCAGCCCACCAAAAGCTTATCAGAACACGTTCTTGAGTTCCCAAACTTCTACACTGTTATGGCTAGGTAAACCTTCAGGCATTTACCCCACCCACTCCCCTTATACATCTGAACTCTAAAAGAATAGAAAGGCACATTAAAAGCAAGAGGAAAAAATGGCTGCTGGTTTTTCAGTTGTCAGAGCAACGACATCCATTGTCACAGCGTTGACAATGGATTTGGAATAGATGGAACAGGTACGAATCCACATACTTTAATATATGTACAGGTAACTCAAGAAAACTTAACTCCCACACAACATAGGCTTTTTCACTCTTTCTATGAAGAGATGGCAACAAAAATTGAGATCCCAGCCATAACAAAGAATCTGTTCATTGATTTGGCTGAAAGAATAGCAGACTCCCTAAATGTTACTAATTGTTATGTGTGTGGTGGCACTAATATGGGAGAACAATGTCCCTGAGAGACAAGAGAGATAGACCTCTCTGGTATAGCCAAGATGAACCTCACCTGAACATCACAGGGTAGACCTTCTCAGTGGACTACCAAAACTTCTATAATGGATGAAGTATGTTTTATAAGGGAAGCCTCTGCAAACGTCAACACCCCAGTAGGACAGTTGGTTTGTGCAAATGGAACACAAACAAATGGAACAGTAGGAGGTAACCCTATTAGGACTTGGTAGAGTGGTGAAAATAGAACTGAGCCCTCCAACCCTTTTGAAAATATTACTCAATTGAAGGAACTATGGGATAGCCCAAGAAATGTTTTCCTAATTTCCCTAATGTTTCCTGATGGGATGTATTGGATTTGTGGTAGGTATGCTTATACCATATTTCCCAAAGGATGGAATGGAGCATGTGTCTTAGGTGCAATGAAACCCAGTTTCTTCCTTCTCCCAATACAGCAAGGAGAAAAACTGGGAATCCCCAGTGTATGATGAGATAGGTCATGGAGAAAAACGAAGTGTACAAATATTTAATCTAACAAATTGCTGCCTTCAGATAGTTGATCAAGGTAAAGTAATAGAAGAAATCACTGCTAAAATGAGGAAACTAGCTCATGTCCCTGTACAAAAATGGACTGGTATCTTGGACACCTCTTGGTTAGGTCAGGTATTTAGAGGATGATGGAAGAAATGGGGAATCATTTTGATTATGGCAGTGGGGGGATTAATGCTTTTGCCCTGCCTCTTACCCATTATGATAAGAACTATTCAATATTCCATTGAACGTATGCAAGTAACTTTGGTGCAGAAACAAATGCAAAATGGAGAGAGAATGCTAATGATGAGAGTGAAAGGTAAACCTAAAAATGCTGAAGAAGATATAAGTTTGTTGCAATGGTCTGAAGTATAAACAATTTCTGATAGTGTTAAGAGAAAAGGGGTCGATTGTAAGAGATAAAATAATATCAGAAATTGTTTAATGATATCCTTTGAAAGATGGGCAATACAAATCCATCTATTTTAAAGATATACAGACAGGGGTAACACATTGGCAGTATCATATGAAGATATTTAATCTAATAAGATCAGCTGAAACTTAAGGAGTAAGCTTAACAATGGCAAAATAGAGTAACAAGTTTTTAGAAGTAGGGACTTTAACACATGCAGGATAATTACTTTGAAATATGTAGGTTCTGTAGGAAGCTAGATGTAACAGCAAGCAGGAGGAAATATAAAAATAAGATAGGGCTAATGTCAGCAAAAGGTCATGGTTAACAGGTATATGAAATATAAGGGCTTTTTCCTGGGAGGGGGATGAACTGAAATGTATTTTGTTTAGGCGCTTCAGATTAGCTGATTGAGATGAGCAGGTGAGCTGTTGAGTGTGATAGGGGGGGAACCAGCTTTGTGAGAGGGTATAAATATGTGATTTTAAAAATTATGTGTGTGGCTTAATCTCCTGCTTGAGTTTAAGACCACCAGCCTTTGCAAAAGCTTTCTTTCAATAAAACTTTGTTCCTGGAATCCCAAGTGAGTTTGTTTGTCTTTGGAAATCTGAGCCATGTTCCAGACACCTTCATTCGTGATGTCCCTTTTTAATGAATGGGAACTATGTAAGAGAAACCTGAAACTGGGTGAGATCTACCTCTTTTACACTCTAATTACTTTCTGTACCTCCTTAAACTGCTAAGCATTCTCCCCCCTGCGGTGAGGGAAGGGGAACTTTATCCCTCCCCCCAGAAAGAGTGGTGACTAAATACCCAGGGGCATTTTAAACGTTGAAAAAGTAACTGAATCCCAATTGGAACTTTATTTCTCAAAGCATGTGGACTGACAGATTTTTTATTTCTTATTTTTCATTATTTACTTGTGTTGGAAATCTGGGTTTCTTCTTATGAAAAAAAAGAAAAACTGAAAAGATTAAGATAACTTTGGGACTCAAAGGGAAACTTTAAAAGGGGCCTGGCTGACTGCCCAGGGAAATAGATAAGATACATAACCTTGAGAGCTCTGAAATAACAGCTGTGAAAGACTTTGTGTTCCCTAACTAGAAAAAAAAATTCTTTCTCTTGAATTTTCTAAGTGTAAAGCCTTTAGTTTAAAATATCAATATGGAAGAAGGCCAGGAACAAAAAATTTTAATAGATGAAGATCAACAAACTCTCACTATGTTGAAAACACTAATTCAAACTCTTAGCACTACCAATGAAATACTAAGAGGCTATGTAAAGGAACAAGAAGACAGCCCAGATATGAAAGCCCAAACTTTGACTACAACTAAAGAACCATCTTTACAAAATACAATAGAAAAGATGAAACTTTCAAACACTATGTCAGAAGAATCTACAATTCAACAAATATTGATATTTGAAAATCCAGAAAAGATATCAACAACTTGGAAAAAGGAAAAGGTTTCTTATACAACTCAGAAGGAACTAGAGGATCTAGAAAAAGAACAGTTGGATGAGAAGACAAACAATTCAGAACAACCACGTTGAAATGGAAGAATAAAGAGACGACCCACTAGACCTACAAGTCCTCTCAAAAAAATGGCGACCGGATGGTTTTGCCAACATCAATTAATATACAGTACATGATAGTACAAAGAGATTGGTTCGGTGACCAAAAAACAAGGACATGGAAGATGATTTGGCAAAGGAAAAAAGCCAGAATAAGACTCAAGAAGAATGTAGTTTTGACCATCTTATTGAAATCTAAAACAGAATGTACTTAAATAGATAAGATGTGCATGTTGAACACAAGACATTGTTATGAACTGAGATAAAGACAATTTTTTGGTCATTAAAATTTAGCAGTATAAATACTAACAGCTAATTTGAATATTGATTTGTGCATAAAGGTCATGTAAAGGTGAATAATGTAGATAAGCTAAAAACTTATTGTTGAAAGTAATAAATAGGTCTATATGGACCGTTAAAAATGAAAAACATCAATTTAAGCAAGAGATAGCAGATACAAAGAGGAAGAGAGGAAGTATTACATGCTGAAATTAAAAAGAAATTTTGATTACTACTTAAAAAAACAAAACTGAAAATTAGCAAAAAGGAAGGATATCATGTTGTTGTTGTTAGCTGCAAAGTCGTGTCCGACCCATCGCAACCCTATGGACAACGTTCCTCCAGGCCTTCCTGTCCTCTACCATCTTCTGGAGTCCATTTAAGCTCACGCCTACTGCTTCAGTGACTCCATCCAGCCACCTCATTCTCTGTCGTCCCCTTCTTCAATTGCCTTCAATCTTTCCCAGCATTAGGCTCTTCTCCAGTGAGTCCTTCCTTCTCATTAGGTGGCCAAAGTATTTGAGTTTTAGCTTCAGGACCTGGCCTTCTAAACAGCAGTCAGGGTTGATCTCCTCTAGGACTGACCGGTTTGATCGCCTTGCAGTCCAATGGACTCGCAGGAGTCTTCTCCAGCACCACAGATCAAAGGCCTCAGTTCTTTGGCACTCAGCCTTTTTTATGGTCCAACTTTCACTGCCATACATTGCAACTGGGAAGACCATAGCCTTGACTATACGCACTTTTGTTGACAGGGTGATATCTCTGCTTTTTAGTGTGCTGTCTAGATTTGCCATGGCTTTCCTCCCAAGGAGCAAGCGTCTTTGAATTTCTTGGCTACAGTCCCCATCTGCAGTGATCTTGGAGCCCAGGAAAATAAAATCTGTCACTACCTCCATTTCTTCCCCATCTATTTGCCAGGAATTGAGAGGGCCGGATGCCATGATGCTGGTTTTCTTAATGTTAAGTTTCAACCCAACTTTTGCACTCTCCTTCTTCACCCTCAACAAGAGGCTCTTTAGTTCTTCTTCACTTTCTGCCATTAGAGTGGTATCATCTGCATATCTTAGGTTGTTGATATTTCTTCTGGCAATCTTAATTCCAACTTTTGATTCATCTAGCCCTGCCTTTCTCATGATGTGCTCTGCATATAGGTTAAATAGGCAGGGTGACAGTATACAACCTTGCCGGACTCCTTTCCCAATTTTGAACCAATCAGTGGTTCCGTGTCCAGTTCTCACTGTTGCTTCTTGGCCCACATATAGGTTTCTCAAGAGACAAATAAGATGGTCTGGTATGCCCATTTCTTTAAGAACATGCCACAGTTTGTTATGATCCACACAATCAAAGGCTTTAGCATAGTCAATGAAGCAGAAGTAGATGTTTTTCTGGAACTCTCTAGCTTTCTCCATGATCCAGCATATGTTGGCAATTTGATCTCTAGTTCCTCTGCCTCTTCGAAATCCTGCCTGTACTTCTGGTAGTTCTCGATCCACATACTGCTGGAGTCTAGCTTGTAGGATTTTAAGCATAACTTTACTAGCATGAGAAATGAGTGCAATGGTGCGATAGTTTGAACATTCTTTGGCACTGCCTTTCTTTGGAATTGCAATGTAAACTGATCTTCTCCAATCCTGTCGCCACTGTTGTATTTTCCAAATTTGCTGGCAAATTGAGTGTAGCACTTTTACTGCATCATCTTTTAAGATTTTGAATAGCTCAGCTGGAATACTGTCACCTCCACTAGCGTTGTTGTTGCTCAGCTTTTCTAAGGCCCACTTCACTTCACATTCTAGGATGTCTGGCTCGAGGTCAGTGACCACCTCATCGTGGTTATCAGGGACGTTAAGCTCATTCTTGTATAGTTCTTCTGTGTAATTTTGCCATCTCTTCTTAATCTCTTCTGCCTCTGTTAGGTCCCTGCCATTTTGGTCCTTTATCATGCCCTTTTTTGCATGAAACGTTCCTTTCATCTCTCCAATTTTCTTGATGAGATCTCTGGTCCTCCCTATTCTATTGTTTTCTTCTATTTCTTTGCACTGCTCATTTAAGAAGGCATTCTTATCTCTTCTAGCTATTCTCTGGAATTCTGCACTCAATTGGGCATATCTTTCTTTTTCTCCCTTGCCTTTCACTTCCCTCCTTTCCTCAGCTATTTGCAAAGCTTCCTCAGACACCCATTTTGCTTTCTTGCATTTCTTTTTCTTTGGGATGGTTTTGGTTGCTACGTGTTCTACAATGTTGCGAACCTCTGCCCATAGTTCTTCAGGCACTCTGTTCATCAGATCTAATTCCTTAAATCTATTTGTCACCTCTACTGTATATTGAACAGGGATATGAATTAATTCATACCTGAGTGGCCTAGTGCTTTTCCCTACTTTCTTCAGTTTAAGCCTAAACTTTACAATGAGAAGCTCATGGTCTGAGCCACAGTCAGCTCCTGGTCTTGTTTTTACTGACTGTATAGAGCTTCTCCATCTTTGGCTGCAGAACATATAGTCAATCTGATTTCTGTGTTGACCGTCTGGTGATGTCCATGTGTAGAGCCGTCTCTTGGGTTGTTGGAAAAGAGTGTTTGCTATGACCATCGTATTCTCTTGAAAAAATTATATCAGCCTGTGCCCTGCTTCATTTTGTACTCCAAGGCCAAACTTGCCTGTTATTCCGGTTATCTTTTGGCTTCCTACTTTAGTATTCCAATCCCCCATGATGATAAGAACATCATTTTTTGGTGTTAGTTCTATAAGGTGCTGTAGGGCTTCATAGAACCAGTCAATTTCATCCTCTTCAGCACCGGTGGTTGGGGCACAGACTTGAACTACTGTGATATTGAATGGCTTGCCTTGGATTCGAACTGAGATCATTCTGTCAGTTTGAGGATTGTATCCCACTATTGCTTTTCCTACTCTTTTATTGACTATGAAGGCTACTCCATTTCTTCTGAGGGATTCTTGCCTGCAGTAGTATACCTGATGGTCATCTGAATTAAATTCACCCATTCCTGTCCATTTTAGTTCGCTGATACCTAAGATGTCGATGTTCAGTCTTGTCATCTCTTGTTTGACCACGTCCAGCTTTCCTTGATTCATGGATCTTACATTCCAGGTTCCTATGGAGAAAAAATCTTTATAGCATCGGACTTTCCTTTCACCACCAGACACATCCACAGCTGAGCGTTCTTTTGGCTTTGGCCCAGTCACTTCATTCTTTCTGGCACTACTAGTACTAGCCCTCTGCTCTTCCCCAGTAGCATATTGGACACCTTCCGACCTGAGGGGCTCATCTTCCAGCGTCATATCGTTTTGCCTTTTGGTACTGTCCATAGGGTTTTCATGGCAAAGATACTGGAGTGGGTTGCCATTTCCTTCTCCAGTGGATCACGTTTTGTCAGAACTCTCTGCTATGACCTTTCCGTCTTGGGTGGCCCTGCACGGCATAGCTCATAGCTTCATTGAATTACGCAAGCCCCTTTGCCACGACAAGGCAGTAATCCATGAAGGGGAAGGATATCATATTGTATCCTTAATTTGTTGACATAGAGGGTGAGAAGTTAAGTAAATGGGATGTGTATTTTGAATATTAAATTTTGTGAGGAATGGTGATGGATGAATTGGGAGTATATTAAAATTTTTGGGAATGATAAATATCAAACATTAAATCTAAATGTTAGTGGAAATTAAAATTGAAAAATTTATTAGGTCATTGATTGTCTAAAAGATTGTATGTTAAAACAACTAGAATATGTGTAAACTAAAAACTATGGATATATGTAAGAAAGTTATTTTTTATGGTATTGATAGGATAAAACCTGTCTTTAAATTAACAAATAGACAGGGAAGAAGAGAGGAAATGTTTATGGTAGCAATCTGAAATCTGTACTAATGATATTTGTATGTAATTGAATTACTACTACCCAGCCACCACACTGTTTTTCAAATATGTAAATGTAATATTAGAAAATCAATAAAATTTGTAAAAAAAAAAACCTGAAACTCCATTCATTTTAATGATCATTGCATTGGGGAATCGTCTTGGAATATTCTCTAATTTTAAAGTTGGGCTGCAAGGTAATAATGTAAATAGTGTCTTGCCTTCTGAATTCATCTTGGCTGCAAAGAACAGCTTTCCTCCTCTGATACTCTCCAGATGCATTGGACTTAAAATTCTATTATGGTTGAAGTAATTAAGGTGATGGCCTTGAAAATTCTACTTCCAAAAATTAATGGCAACTGTAATGTGGATTGTGGTTGCAGAAACATCATGAACATTGTTCAGCCACTAGGAGGTAAAGAAAAGTGCACTAAGCTGTTTGAAGTTGGCGGCTTTAAACATGTTTAAATCCGTGATGATGGTAACTAACAAATATAATTTGTGACACAGTTCCTGATTCAGAACAATGTAATTCCATTTTTCTTGCTGTTCCAATTAATTATAGCTTACTTTTATTAATCTGGATAGGGTTGTTTATGTCAGATAAAATTAAGCTTGAGAGCCAGTTTGGTATAGTGGTTAAGGCATCAGGTTAGAAACCAGGAGACTGTGAGTTCTAGTTCTGCCTTAGGCACAAAGCCAGCTGGGTGACCTTGGGTTAGTCACTTTCTCTCAACACTAGGAAAGAGGTAATGGCAAACCACTTCTGAAAAATCTTGTCAAGACAACTGCAGGTACTTGTCCAGGCAGTCTCTGATAATCAAACACAACTGAAGAAAAAAAATGGAGCTATCTTCTGCTAGTCAATTTATATAATAAAAGGACTGACAACAATGGCAAGTAGGTTATTTTTATATTTGGCCAATAAAATGAGGGAAGTCAGCTCCCCAGAAAAGGAAATATTAAAAGGGCAGAAAACTATATTTCCTAAGAAGATGTTGAAGAGCCAGGAAGGCATGCCCAGTTTGCTTAATAGCCCTAGCTCTCCCTTTCCCAAGTTCTGTAGACATGCAAATGTAAGCCATCAAGAAGGTTGGAGCTAGAAGCTTAGGAAGACAAAGACATACCCCAGCTCCAGGGAAGCAGAGGCTGGGTCATACCCACAACCATCAAGAATCCTAGAAGGGCACACCTGGACTCAGGTCGGGATATATGACACAGGAAATAGCCTCAAACAGGAACAGGAAATAACTCCAAACAATAGAGTCCAGGGGGTATAAAACCAACTACCCACATGTGCTCAGTCCTTTTCTCCTGGATCCATCTTTCTGTCTGGCTTTCCCCTACAATAAACTGTAACCTTCTTCCTAAAGCAGTCTCCATGTTGTTTATCCCCGGCTTGGATGGAACCATGATGAAGACTTTTCTTCCTACAATCTTGGCAACCCAGATGGGACTCCAAGCTAACCTCTCCAATGGACTGAGACTGGTAAGCCCATCTTGCTGGCAGCAGAACCCTTTGTGTCTGTGGATGGGTTTCCCAGGCCCTCCCCATGTGGAGCCAGGGTAGTAAAGGGAGTTTTGGGTTACAGCTCAAGGGCTGCTTTGGAAAGAAGGTGAAGGTGAGTACCTCTAAATTTTAACTTTAAAGCCCAGGGGAGTTAAAGTGAAGGGATTTTATTATGCTTAAGGTTGATGTTAGTAATATTGATATTAGTAGTGATACTTTGTAATCATTTTTGTTTATGTGCAAGCAGCTTTGTAGGTGCTTTATACTGGGAAATTAGTTATATAAAAGCAAATGTTTCATGCTTTAGGTACAGGTGATTGCTTGCATTAAAAGAGCATGGTAAGGGGAGGGGGAAAGGAGTTATGGTGGAGCCCGGGTTGTTGTGTATGAGTCATCATGTAGGAATTATTTTTCTGTACCTTTTGGTTCCTAGTACCAAGACCAGATCTCTTTGTTCTGAAGGGGTATAAAAGGTGGAAGACATCTTTCCTGGTTGTTGCCTTCATCTCTCTATGAGCCACGAAGAGAGATGTGGCCACCCAACTCTATTTTGATCAAAATAAAAGCTGTTTGCTTGTTGAAACCTCGGCTCAGGAGTTTCTTTTGGCTCTTTTAAATTCCTGAGTAATGCTGGGGCAATTGTGAGGCTAAGTGTAAAACCTTACATCCTGGTGCCCAAACGTGGGGGCAAGCTTCAAAGGCTCTTTCCCCCCACATCTGGAGATCCCTGTTAGGATCCCAAAGAAGCTTTCATTTCTCAGCGGGAGGAAACCAACAGCGACTGAAGCATGAGTCTTAGAGTGTTCCTGGGCATTTGACCTAGAAGACTCCTGTGCTTCATATTTGCCAGTGGATCCATGTTTGAGGAACCTGAACACCTGAATTCATCGAGGTTTCATGCTTCTCTACTGACGGGAGAAATTGCAACAGGTGCCTTGGTGAGTAAAAGAGATAACAAAGCTTTGGAAATCCTGGAATAAGACAAGAGGTTGATCGCTCTGACTTGTCCTCTAGAGATAAGCATAAAAATAAATGTATACATGAGTAAGAAAAGAGGGAGTCGAGAAACTGTCTTGTAATACAGGATAGAGAGTGATTTAAGGAAAGTAATTAAATTGGAATGTAATTTTTTTGCAGAGGTTTTGGTAATTTTGAAATAAGATAGGGGGCTGATCTCCTCAACTAATCCTCCAGAGAAAAATTAATTGCTAAATTACAAATTAACTAAGCTGAGAAACTATCTTTTTTTTTCCGGGTGGCTCTTCAGCGGTGCAGATGGTCGGGATCGACCGCCAGCCCCCCGATCTTGTTAAAGGCGCAGACCAGCGACGATCAGCTGTTCTGCGGCTTGAAAACCCTTCCCCTCGGGCGAAGAGGGGAAGGGGAGCGTTCTGGGTAGGGGTAGAGCTCCCCTAGAGCCCTAGAATACTTATTCTGGGGCTTGAAGGGTGAGAACTCCCCCAAAGCCCGGAGATACTCTGGATCGGAGGACTTCTCTGCTTTTAAGCAGAGCAAGATGCTGAATCCACTCCTGCTGGATTTGATTGTTATCTTGAGCAACTGAAGCAGGCAGAGCGGATGCGGGAGCTGTATAATTAGCAAGTATAAGACTTTAACTCTGGAATCTCAACTTTCTTTCTGTTTTAACGATCGTCTTAAAAGGAAGGGGAAGATGGCGCCTGAGTGATTCTTTGTAACAAGAATTGAAAGTGCTTGGCTGGTGAGAGACGAAAGTTAATTAGGTGTTAAAATGGCTTCTAAACCACCCAGAGTTTCTACTTCGAGAAGTGCGGGCGCATCATCAATTCAGCAACAGTCTGTATTACAGACTTTGATGCCACCCCCCGCAGCACCTACACCTGCATTGACACTAAAAGATTTACAAGATGCTTTACAAGAAGAATGTAAAAAATATATGAAAGAATTTTTTATAAGAAATATGCATAAAGGTACTTCTATTGAAATGGTTTGGGATGCAAGTAAAGCTTATATGAGAGGAGTGTTAATATATTTGAATAATAAATATAAACGTAAATTGGAATATAAGTGCAAAGAGCTAGAGGAGGAAATAAAGATGAAAGAGAAGGCTTTTATTTTGAACCCATCTAATAAGAGGGTGAAAGAAGCAATTAATCTGTTAAGAGGGCAGTTTAATACGTTGATGGCAGACCAAGTGGCAACTAATTTACGGTATGCTAAACATAATACTTTTTGCAATGCTAATAAGCCAGGTAGGTGGTTAGCTTATCTGTTAAGGAAAAAACAAAAGTTACGTAATATAGATAAGATAGAATATAAGGGTAAAGAGGTGTTTCAGCAAAATTTTATTTAAAAGGCTTTTGTTGAATTTTATTCTCAATTATATGTTAGGGATGTAACTCGAGGTCTAGATATAGATAGACATTTACAAGGTGTGAATATCCCTGTACTTACACAAGAGCAAAGGGAAGGAATGAATCAATTGATAACTGTTGAAGAAATTATTTTAGCAATTAAACAATTAAAAGTGGGTAAGGCACCTGGAACAGATGGTTTGACAGCCATTTATTATAAAAACTTACAAATAGAAATTGTGGAACCTCTAAAAGAATTATTTAGAACAATTCAGTCTGGAGGAGAAGTTCCTCCTTCGTGCAAAACAGCTTTTATAACCTTAATTCCAAAGGAAGATCAAGATCTTACTCAAACTAAAAATTGTAGACCAATATCGCTTTTAAATACTGATTATAAGATATTTGCTAAAATCTTAGCAAATAGATTAATGAAGGTTATGCAGCAAAAGATTCATAGTGATCAAACAGGATTTATAAGTGGTAGACAAATGAAAAATAATGTGAGACATATTGTAAATTTATTAGAATTTTTGGAAAAAAATAATCAAGTCCCCGCAGCGCTGATTTTTTTGGATGCTGAAAAGTTTAGTTTTAGTTTAGTTTATTAATATTTCTATACCGCCCTTCTCCCGAAGGACTCAGGGCGGTGTACAGGGCAAGAATAAAACATAAAGTTACAAAAGTTAAAAAGTTATTAAATACATGCCCATAAAAAAATAATAAATACATTAATAAAACCCCCAATAAAATGATAATAAAAACCCCAGCAATCCCACCCTCAGGCCAGGCCGGCTTGTTCGAACAGGTATGTTTTCAGATCGCGGCGAAAGGAGCGAAGATCCGGCGCCGTCCGGAGCTCAACCGGTAACTGGTTCCATAGCTCCGGAGCGCCCACAGAGAAAGATCTCCCCCTGGGGGCCACCAGTCTACATTCTCTGACCGGTGGCACCCTGAGGAGGCCCTCTCTGTGGGAACGTACAGGGCGAAGGGAAGTTGACGCCGGCAGCAGGTGTTCCCTAAGGTACTCCGGCCCCCTGCCATGTAGGGCTTTAAATACCATAACTAGTACCTTGAATCTCACCCGGAAGACAACTGGCAGCCAATGCAGCTCACGGAGCAGAGGTGTGACATGGGAGTATCGGGAAACTCCCAACACAACTCTCGCGGCTGCATTCTGTGCCAGTTGGAGCTTCCGGGTGGTCCTCAAGGGCAGCCCCATGTAGAGAGCGTTGCAGTAGTCTAGTCGTGAGGTCACGAGCGCGTGAGTGACCGTGCATAGATCATCCCGGCTTAGATAGGGCCGCAACTGGCGAACTAGGCGAACCTGGGCGAAAGCCCCCCTAGTCACAGCTCCTATATGGTCTTCCAGGGTGAGCCGTGAATCTAGGAGGACTCCCAAGTTGCGAGCCCTATCTACGGGGGGTAATAATTCGCCCCCCATAACGAGAGGTGGAATGTCCGAATAAACCCGGGATGAAGGTATGCAAAGCCACTCGGTCTTGTCGGGGTTGAGTTGAACTCTGTTCCTCCCCATCCAGACCCGAACCGCCTCCAGGCAACGGGACATCACGGTGAGGGCATCACTGGGGTGGTTTGGGGTCGAAAAGAAAAGCTGGGTATCATCAGCATACTGATGATACCCAACTCCAAAACCACGAATGATCTCACCCAGCGGTTTCATATAGATGTTAAACAGGAGAGGCGAGAGGAACTCCACAAATGAGAGACCTCGCGGTCGACCTCTGCCCTCCTGCCAACACCGACTGCGAGCGTCCCCGGAGATAGGAGGAGAACCACTGCAAAACCGTGCCTCCCACTCCCAACCCCCGGAGACGCCGCAGCAAGATACCATGGTCGATGGTATCGAAAGCCGCTGAGAGGTCTAATAGGACCAGAACAGAGGAATGCCCCCTGTCCCGAGCCCTCCAGAGATCATTCACCAGCGCGACCAATGCCGTCTCCGTGCTGTACCCGGGCCTGAAACCCGATTGGCACGGGTCTAGATAATCCGCTTCATCCAGGACCAGAGGGAGCTGATGTGCCACCACACTCTCAACAACCTTCGCAAGAAAGCGAAGGTTGGAGACAGGATGAAAGTTGTTCAATATAGCTGGGTCCAAGGCAGGCTTCTTGAGGAGAGGCCTCACCACCGCCTCTTTCAAGACGGCGGGGAAGCTACCCTTACTCAAAGAGGCCGATATAACTGCCTGGAACCAGCTACGTGTCCTCTCCCGGGCTGCATAAACCAGCCAGGAAGGGCACGGGTCCAATAAACATGTGGTGGTGCTCAGCCTCCCCATGATCCTGTCCACTTCCTCCGGAGTCACAGAATCAAACTCCTCCCAGGTGATATCGACAAGACCACCCGTGTCCTGCTCGACAGACTCTGCCCAGTCAGAGTCCAGACCGGTCCGAATCCGAGCGATTTTGTCCGACAGATGCTGGTTAAACTCCTCGGCACGACCCTGCAAGGGATCCTCCCTCACCTCCTGATTCAGGAGGGAGCGAGTCACCCTAAACAGGGCGGCCGGGCGATTATCTGCGGACGCGATAAGGGCGGCGAAGTGGTTAGACCTCGCCTCCCTTATCGCAGCGAGATAAGACCTAGTATAGGTTCTTAGTCGCAATCGATCGGATTCGGATCGACTGGATCTCCAACCGCTCTCTAGGCCCCGTCTCCGACGCTTCATCTCCCGGAGCTCCACGGAAAACCATGGTGCTCGACGGGATCTGCACCGGGTCAGGGGCCGCAGGGGTACAACTCGGTCAAGAGCCTCAGTGGCTGCCCTTTCCCAGGCTTCCACTAAGGTATCTGCCGAGCTGTGAGCAAGGGAGGCAGGTGGGGACCCCAGCGCCGCCTGGAACCTCTGGGGATCCATTAAGCGTCTGGGGCGGTACCATTTGATAGGTTCCACACACCCACGGCGGGGGGTGGCAAAACGGAAGACCAGCCGCAGGAGATGATGATCGGTCCATGACAGGGGCATAACAATTGGGGAGCCCCCACCAAGATCATCTAACCACCGTCCAGATAAAAAAACTAAGTCAAGGGTGTGGCCTCCCTCATGAGTCGGTCCCAAAATTACTTGCGTCAGGTCCATGGCCGTCATGGAAGCCATGAACTCCCGAGCCAACTCGGATGATCCTCCCAGAAATGGTAGATTGAAGTCCCCCAAAACTATAAGTTTCGGGAACTCAATCACCAACCCAGAGAGGACATCGAGAAGCTCAGGCAGGGCTGCTGCTGCGTGACTAGGCGAAAGGTACACCAGCAGCAAGCCCAACTGCGCACCAGGGCCGCATCTCAAGAAGAGAGACTCACACCCGACTATCTGGGGAACGGTGGCCTCCCGTGGACACAAGGTCTCCCTCATAACCACAGCCACTCCCCCACCCCTACCCTGAGCCCGAGGCCGGTGTAGCACCCGGAAACCTGGTGGGCAAAGATCAACCAGAGGAATACCGCCCTCTGGGCCCAACCAAGTTTCCGTGATGCAAGCCAGGTCCGCCTGCTCACCCTCGACCAAGTCACGGACGAGAGGAGCTTTATTAACGACAGACCTGGCATTCAAGTACACCAGCCGGAGCTCAGGAGGCTGCACATCCTCACTCCCGGGACCTCGGGGCGGAACCAGAGGGTCGGAGTGCCTCACCGCTTGTAAGCAGCGGAGAGGCCTTCCCTGAGATCGATACGGCCCTCTGTTCCTACACCTGCTGCCATTCCCTATCGTCGTGGGAATGGGTAGTCCCACGACTGGCCCTGGAGCCCCAGAAGCGACCGACCCCCGCTCCTCCCCCCCGCGATCCGCCTCGGCACTTTGATCAATTGAATTGGCAATTTTTATTTAAAGTATTGGAGAAGATGGAGTTTGGGGATAGGTTTTTACAACCTATTAGGGCAATATATCAGAAACAAACAGCTCAAATAATAATTAATGGTAGTTTAACAGAGGCTTGTAAAATTGAAAAGGGTACAAGACAGGGATGTCCGTTGTCACCTTTGTTGTTTGTTTTAACATTGGAAATATTATTGATCAAGATACGTGATTCAAATAAGATAAAGGGAATTAAAATAAAAGATCAAGATTATAGATTAAGGGTGTTTGCGGATGACTTGGTTATTACATTAACTCAACCGACTTTGTCAGTTGTAGACTTGGTGGAGATAATTTTGCAATATGGAAAAGTTTCTGGATTTAAGATAAATAGGCAAAAAACTAAAATACTGTCTAAAAATATGACTATAGAACAAAAGGAAGTCCTAGAAAAATTAACAGGATTTGAAATTGTTGAAAAGATTAAATATTTAGGGGTATATATTTCAGTTTCAAATGTGAAATTATATAAAAATAATTATGAATTGTTATGGTTAAAAGTACAAAAAGAGTTAGATAGTTGGAGAAAATTACAATTGTCTTTATTGGGAAGAATTGCAGCAGTGAAAATGAATGTCTTACCAAAATTTTTATTTTTTTTTCAAATGATACCTATACTTAAAAAAGATTCAAATTTGGAAGAATGGCAGAAAGGTATTAATAAATTTGTTTGGGCAGGGAAAAGACCGAGAGTAAAACTTAAAATAATGCAAGATATACGTAAAAGAGGTGGTCTTAAAATGCCCAATTTTAAATTATATGATGAGGCTGCAGTTTTATCATCAATTAGTGATTGGTTTAATTTAACACAAGGAAGATTACTGAATATTGAGGGATGTGATTTATTATATGGTTGGCATGCATATTTGTTGTATGATAAGAAGGTGGATTATCAAACATTCCCGAAAACCATCCTCCAACATCCAGTGCTCCTGTCCACGTCTGGACAGGGACATTAGCCATCTTGCGCATTCTGTCAGTGACTTCTTTGACATATTCCTTATGTGTAATGTCAGACTGGGGCCTAATAATACAATTTAGGGCCACTATGATCAAATAGAGGACCCATTTGGTTGAAGAGTTCTTTTCTTTCCAAGTCAAATGAAAATAAGAAGTGATGTCCTCTCAAGCTTCAAATTTAAAAATGAAAAAATTCTTTTGGGCCAGATCAATAAAAAAAATGTCTTTGATACTGAGGGAATCTCAGTTGTGGTTTCCAGTTCAGGAAGATCAACTTGAACCCATATTTGTATCTGGTTCAATTGATAGCAAGTTGAAATGATGCTGAAAAATCCATTAGTCTGGTTATCTTGAAGCACACCGGGTTGCAGGAATCCTCTGATTATGCCAGGTTGGGTAGGATGTGCAAACATATTTGGCATTTAATGAGTAGGGCTGTCTCCACACTTAGTCCATTTAGCTTGATTATAGTCAATAGCTTTACTTGCATAAAAAAAGATTCTGACACCTGTCCATAAGTCTGGTGTTATTCTTCCCCAAAAGGTAATGTCTGTATGTTCCTCCATATGTCCAGATTTAAAGTTGTTGGTAAAGCTGCACTGTATTGACAGGAGCATAACAAGTGACCCTGTTGCCCCTTTGCAAGTGGAATACGTAGTCTTGTTAGAAACACAACTTCCTTTTCTTCCATAAAATATTGGGCCCATGGTCCGTCCTTCTACCAAAGAAGGTACAAGGGAAACAACAGTAGCAGAAGAAAAATATTGCAATACATAGTCCAGGTTCCAGGAACATGATTTCCAGGATAGTCCAATCCATTGAGGTTTTTTTCGTACGTAGATGGAAACATTTCAACAGGCGAGGCAGGTTGAAATTTCATTTGCACGCCGTCCAGCTGCGGAGCTTGTCACTGGAGAGGGAATGATGGGACTTTCCATGGACTCACGCCTTGATTCCTTAAATCAGGAGGACTTGGCATGGTTGAGACCACTCAGGACTGTTATTTTTAGGTGACAGTTCTTTTCGCCTGAACCCACTCTCCAGGAACAGAGACAGGTGGTAGGGCAGCCTGGGCCTGTACTGAGATAGAAGACAAAACCTGTGCCAGATTAAGTATTGAGTAACTTGATACTTTTCCTCATTGACATTCATGTAACAAAAGCCTCCCATACTTCATTTGAAAGGGACAAAGACAGCTTTCCAATTGAGGCCTATATTGAAATGGCCTCACTGCCAAATTTTGCAAAGCTTTTTATTTACTTGTATTTATCACAGATTTGTTTAACTAAAATATAAATACAACCATACTTTTTTTAAGAGTTGCATTACAGTTTCTATTGTAGAAATGAGAGAAACTGTGAACAAAGAATGGAATGACAAGTATCATACAAATATTTCCACTTTTCCAACACAATTTGAAATTCACATTCTTCATGGCAAAAATCCCAGAAGTTTCTGATAAAGTAAACCAGTCTTTTATTTATTACACATCCTATGAGGTGTTGAGTGTTCATTGCTTAGTACCATCAGCATTTATCCCTTGCTACCCCCTGTCAAAGGGACGCGGTGGCTCAGTGGGTTAGGACGCTGAACTTGTCGATCAGAAGGTCGGCAGTTTGGCGGGTTGAATCCTGAGTGCCACGTAACAGAGTGAGCGCCTGTTACTCGTCCCAGCTTCTGCCAACCTAGCAGTTCAAAAGCACGTAAAAATGCAAGTAGAAAAATAGGGACCACTATGTTGGGAAGGTAACAGCGTTCTGTGCGCCTTTGGTGTCTAGTCATGCCGGCCACATGACCACGGAGACATCCTCGGACAAGCGCTGGCTCTTCGGCTTTGAAACGGAGATGACCACCGCCCCCTACAGTTGGAAACGACTAGCATGCATGTGCGGGGGAAACTTTACCTTTACCTTTTACCCCCTGTTAGTGGCTGCTTCAATGTCCTAGCTATTGCTTTCTTCTTTCTGTTCTTTCTTTCTGTCTTTTCAAGATTAGTATCAGCCCCCCATCCGACGAGGCAAAAGAATGCGACCAGAACGAGAGCTGGTTCTTCTGAGCAACGTATATTCCACTCCATAAACATTTACCCGAAGACAAACGAAGTCAGCGTTGGTTGCACACCACAACCAACGCTGCTAAGTAGCCGGCGAGGCTGACACCCATCACCACGCCCAAACAAGCCAACAACCCACACCCCCCTACTTAAGCACCACCACCCCTGGCCTCCACCCTTTGGATCCTGCTCTCCATGTGGACCACCGACCCGTACCGCAGGTACGTACCCTCCCTGTTCCCGACCCACCACCACTGCAGACGGCAAGCCACCCCCCCAACCAGGGCAACCCCCTCCACAGCCCTGGGTCCTTACACACCCATCACTCCCCACAGGTTCCCAAACCGCCGCGGCCCGCACAGCCTGGGCCGTCTTCTGTCGCCGCTTGCCCCGCAGCTCCACGGCAAGGCCGGCAGCAGGCGGCCTTCGTGCTGACAACGCAGGCAGGCCCTCCAGGCCCGGTAGCAGGCCCCATGGACAAACAGGCAAAGCCTCAGAGCGAGCCGTCTGCTGGGGAGGGCTTCCAGGGGGATACTGCGCAGGTGCGCTTTCCCCCCGGCCCGCTGGAAGTCCTCCGGGCCGAACCCAGCCCGCCGGAAGGCCCCGGTGGCTGCCGGGTCGTCCTGGCAGCCGCGCTCTTCCCCGGGCCGCTGGTAAGCCTCGGAGGCGGAAGGGCCGGATGCGGGCATCTGCGGCTCTTCCCTGGCCCGCCAGAAGGCCCCGGTGGCTGCTGGGATGTCCCGGCGGCCGCGCTCTTCCCCTGCCCGCCAGAGAGCCTCGGAGATGGAAGGGCTGGTTGCGGGCGTCTGCGGCTGATCACAAGGCCTGTCGCGGGCGTCTGCCGGCCCACCGGTGAGTCATCCCGGGGCCTTGCTGGGTGTCAGGCCTGACGGGCCTGACAATTAGTGGCAGTCACCCTGCTTCCAACAATTGTAATGCATGCAAGTCACAAATCTGTGCAAACCAACTTAAAAACAACTTTCCTGTTTCTTCCCTCTATTATCCATTCCTTCCCTTCTCTTCTGCCACTCTGGCCTAACTTCTGTCTTTTCTACTTCCACTATCAACTTTACATGAGCCAACTGTTTCCCTTTACTATTAATGAATCCTTTACTTTTCTCTTCTCCAAAGTATTCAAGAATCCATAAGCATACTTGGAGTCAGTGTATATATTCTGCTTCTCCTTTATTAACAACCTCAGAGCTTGCTGTAAGGCATAAAATCCACAGGTTAGTGCTGACCAAGGGAGGGAAATTCTCCCAGCTTCCACTCACATTTTTCTTGTCCTCCACTTACTATCGCACCTTCATTATGTCCCTCTTTTTCTTTTTCTCTTTCCCAACTTCTTTGCTATGAACAAGTGGTTACCTCCTTTCGGCTTTCTAATTAAAAATTACCCACTTAATAAGAAATGCTAACCACCAAGACTTCCCCAAATGTCAATTTTAGACAAAAATGCTACTGGCTGCCTCTTTTCATAACAGTTCTGCATACAAATCGTTAGTCAAAACAACATAGCCATTCACAATCCTAAAAATCTTCTCAGCTCCTTCCCTGTTCCAAACAATGACAGAATTCTCCCAGATATCACCCTTCATCAATGTGTCCTGCAACTCCACAAAAAGGTATACAAGCCCAATGAGACATTCTGAGCCACTGAAACAGTTTTATATCAAATTCTAGTATTGCTTTTAATATAAAGTTATTCAAATTCCAATTTAATAATAATAATAATAATAATAATAATAATAATAATAATAATAATAATAATAATAATAATAATAATAATAATAATTTAATTTAATTTCTATACTGCCCTTCTCCCGAAGGACTCAGGGCAGTGTACAGGGCAAATACAGTAAAAATACAATGTACAAAAGTTAAAAAAGAATTAAATAATACAGCCCAATTCCAATAAAATTAATACAATTAATATTAAAATACCCCAACCCTTCAGTCCAGGCCGGCTTGTTCAAATAAGTATGTTTTTAGGTCACGTCGGAAGGAGCGAAGGTCGGGAGCCATCCGGAGCTCCACTGGTAAGCGGTTCCAAAGGTCTATCGCACCCACAGAGAACGCCCTCCCCCTGGGGGCCGCCAGTCGACACTCTTTGACCGATGGCACCCTAAGGAGGCCCTCTCTGTGGGAGCGCACTGGACAAAGGGAAGTCGATGCCGGCAGCAGGTGCTCCCGTAAGTAATCCGTACCCATGCCATTTAGGGCTTCATAGGTCATTACCAGCACCTTGAATCTTACCCGGAGGGCAACCGGAAACCAATGCAGCTCGCGGAGTAGAGGTGTTACATGGGAGTATCGGGAAACCCCCACCACCACTCGCACAGCTGCATTCTGCACCAGCTGAAGCCTCCGAGTAGTCCTCAAGGGCAGCCCCATGTAGAGAGCATTGCAGTAGTCCAAACGAGAGGTCACAAGCGCATGAGTGACTGTGCGCAAGGCATCTCGGTCCAGATAGGGCCGCAACTGGCACACCAGGCGAACCTGGGCGAAGGCCCCCCTAGTCACAGCTCCTATATGATCTTCCAAAGAGAGCTGTGAGTCTAGGAGGACACCCAAGTTGCGAGCCCTATCTACGGAGGATAATATCTCACCCCCATGATTAGAGATGGAATAATCTGAATTTCCCGAGATGCCGGCACGCACAGCCACTCAGTCTTGTCAGGGTTGAGCCGAAGCCTGTTCCTCCCCATCCAGACCCGAACCGCCTCCAGGCAACGGGACATCACATCGAGGGCATCACTGGGGTGGTTTGGGGTAGAGATGAAAAGCTGGGTATCATCAGCATATTGATGATACCCAACCCCAAAACCATGAATGATCTCACCCAGCGGCTTCATATAGATGTTGAACAAGAGAGGCGAGAGGACCGACCCCTGAGGAACTCCACAAATGAGAGGCCTCGAGGTCGACCTCTGCCCCCCTGCCAACACCGACTGCGAGCGTCCCAGAAGGTAGGAGGAGAACCAGTGCCTCCCACTCCCAACCCCCTGAGACGCCGCAGCAAGATACCATGGTCGATGGTATCAAAAGCCGCTGAGAGGTCTAATAGGACTAGCACAGAGGAGCAACCCCTGTCCCGAGCCCGCCAGAGATCATTCACCAGAGCGACCAATGCCGTCTCCGTGCTGTGCCTGGGCCTGAAACCCGATTGGTACAGGTCCAGATAATCAGCTTCATTCAGGAACAACGGGAGCTGATGCGCCACCACGCTCTCAACAACCTTCACAAGAAAGCGAAGGTTGGAGACCAGACGAAAGTTGTTTAATACAGCTGGGTCCAAGGCAGGCTTCTTGAGGAGAGGTCTCACCACCGCCTCCTTCAAGGCGGCAGGAAAACTACCCTCACTCAAGGAAGCAGTTATCACTGCCTGGATCCAGCCTCGTGTCCCCTCCCGAGCCGCATAATCCAGCCAGGAGGGGCACGGGTCCAATAAACTCGTGGTGGAGCTCAGCTTCCCCATGATCCTGTCCACTTCGTCCAGAGTCACAGGATCGAACTCCTCCCAGATAATATCAACAAGACCGCCCATGTCCTCATCGTCAGACTCTGCCCAGTCGGAGTCCAAACCGGTCCGGATCCGAGCGATTTTGTCCGACAGATGTTGGCTAAACTCCTCGGCACGGCCCTGCAAGGGCTCCTCCCTCACCTCCTGATTAAGGAGGGAGTGGGTCACCCTAAACAGAGCGGCCAGGCGGCTATCTGCGTACGCGATGAGGGTAGCAAAGTAATTAGACCTTGCCATCCTCATCGCTGCGAGATAAGACCTTGTAAAGGACCTTAGTCGCGATCGGTCGGATTCAGACCGGCTGGATCTCCAATGCTTCTGTTCTGAACCAGCCCTCTTCTCGCACCCCTAATCAAAAGAAGAGACTGGAAAGCGTCCAAGGCTAAAAGGCTTCTGCCAAGATTTAATAGTAAACACACAAGAGCTTATCTTCTCAAGCAAAAGAGTTGCTTTCAGCAACCAGCCCCTCCCCAAACACTCCTTTTATAGAGAGCTCAGGGCGTGGTCTCCCTGTGCCTCCTCCCGAGGAGTCCCATAGCCTTTCTTTGTTTGTCCCTGCTCGACTGCCTCCTGCGTCGGGCGTCCTTGAACAGGGCCAGCTGTGGGTCATCATCCTCCGCACTCTCGGGCTCACACAGCTGAGCAGAGGTTCCCGGCTGAGGACTCTGCAAAGTCTCCAAATCATCATCAGCCGGTTCGTTTCCCTCCTCCCCCACATCTGAGTCCTCCGATACATCGGACCCGGCTGTCGGACCCACAGGCTGACCCTGAGTCACAACACTATCCCGCACCGCAGGGCCCTTCCCCCGGGTCTGCCGATCCGGATGCGGTCGGGATGGGAACTGTTCGTGAAACGCAGTCACCAACGCAGGGGCATGAACGGCGGTCGCGTCTTCCCATGTGAAGTCCTCCGGCCCGTACCCTTTCCACTCGATCAGGTACTGGAAGCGACCTTTCAGCCAGCGGGAATCCCTGATGCTGGCGACCTCGTACTCGGGGGTGCTGTCGCCATCACGAGGTCCTGATGGGGGAGGTTCCGCTTGGCGAAGTGGACAAGCCGGTTGTTCGGGGACCAACAAGGACCGATGGAAAACGGGGTGCACGCGCAGGGAACGTGGCAGAGTTAAACGATAGGCGACCGGGTTGATGACGGCCTCGACTGGGAACGGTCCAAGGTAACGGTGGTCCAGCTTCCTCGCCGGCCGAGTGGATGGTAGGTTCCTGGTGGACAGCCAGACCCGATCCCCCACCGATAGTGGAGGCGTATCCCTTCTCGACCGATCGGCGAACCTCTTGTAGTCGGCCTTGGCCTTCTCCAGCTGCCGTCGCACCAACCGATGGATCGCCTGTAACTCCGCCATGAATTCGTTCGCTGCCGGCTCCGGTGAGTCCACGGGAGAAAGGGGGAAAAACCGGGGGTGATAACCCACATTGGCCAAGAACGGTGTCATCTGCGTGGAGGTGTGCTGCGAGTTGTTAAAGGCAAACTCGGCTATGGCCAAATAGTCCACCCAATTGTCCTGCTGCAGGTTAACGTAGCAGCGCAGATACTGCTCTAAGATGCCGATGACCTTCTCGGTACCCCCGTCGGTCTGAGGATGATGCGCGGACGAGAGGCAAACCTTAATGTCCAACGCCCGCATCAACTCCTGCCAGAAGCGGGCTGTAAACTGGGCCCCCCTATCGGAGACGACTCTATCGGGAAGGCCGTGCAGCCGGAACACCTGTTGGATGAACATGCGACTAGTGGCGCGAGCTGACGGTAAGCCGCGACAGGGGATGAAGTGCGCCATCTTGGTCAACATGTCCACCACCACAAACACTGTCGTGAAGCCGGAGGATGGGGGTAGATCCGTCAGAAAGTCCATGGACACAGCCCCCCAGGGTCTCTTGGGCGTTGGCAAAGGCTGCAGTAAACCAGGCGGGGCCCCTGTCGCTGACTTGGCCTGCCTGCATGGGACGCAGGAGGTGACATAAGACTGGACATCGTGTCGGACTCGGGGCCACCAGAACGTACGGGAGACCAGGTTCAGAGTCTTGAACAGGCCAAAATGCCCCGCAGCCGGGTTATCATGACATTGGCTGAGGACGAGTCCCCTGAGTGGCCCTCCTGGAACATAGAGCCGGTCACGATAATACAGGAGTCCATCCGTGACCGACCAAGGCGAATCTGGCCCCACCTCTTCCTTCCGCTGAGCCACCCACGCCTCCTGCTGCTGCGCCTCCCGGATCCGAGCCCGTATATCCACCGGCTCCCGCACCGCAGCAAAAGACTCGACGGGGATCACGGTCCTGGGCGGAAGCTTGTCTTCCACTCGGGTGTACTCGGGCTTCCTGGACAGAGCATCCGCTCTCTGGTTGTGCCCGCTTGGTATGTACCGCACCCGGAAGTCAAACCTCGCAAAGAAGAGGGACCACCGGATCTGGCGTTGGTTCAAATTCCGAGCGGTCTGCAGGCTTTCCAGATTCTTGTGGTCCGTCCGGACCTCGATTTGATGCCGCGCCCCCTCCAGATGATGCCTCCAAGCCTCGAACGCCGCCTTGATGGCCAGCAGCTCCTTCTCCCAGATGGTATAGTTGCGCTCCGAGGGATTCAATTTCCGAGAGTGATACGCGCAAGGGAAAAGGGTACCGTTGGGCGTCGCTGCCTGGAGCAACACGGCCCCAATGGCAATGTCGGAGGCGTCCGCCTCCACGACAAACGGCCGTTGCGGGTCAGGATGCTTCAAGATGGGCTCCTTCATGAAGGCGTCCTTCAAAGCTTGGAACGCCTGTTGTTCGGGGGCGTTCCACTGGAACCGAGTCTTCTTCTGCAGGAGCCGGGTGAGGGGGGCTGTCAAGGCAGCAAAGCCAGGGATGAATGTCCGATAGTAGTTGGCAAATCCAAGAAGTCGCTGAATATCCTTCACGCGACGCGGGGGTTGCCAACTCTGCAACGACTCAACTTTACTCGGTTCCATGGCGATGCCCTCAGGAGAAATGCGGTGACCCAAGAAATCAATGGTCACCTGGTAGAACTGGCACTTCTCCAACTTGGCAAACAGCCGATGTTTCCGGAGGCGCTGCAGGACCTGACGGAGATGCTGATGATGCGCTTCACGCGACGGGGAGTAAATCAGGATGTCGTCCAGGTAAATCACAACAAACTGGTCCAACAGATCCCGAAAGATGTCATTCATAAAATGCTGAAACACAGCAGGGGCGTTGGTCAGGCCAAACGGCATCACCGTGTACTCGAAATGTCCATAGCGAGTACCAAACGCCGTCTTCCACTCATCACCCGGCCGAACCCTGACGAGGTTGTAAGCTCCACGCAGGTCCAGTTTCGTGAAGATCTTAGCCTCCCGGAGTCGGTCCAAGAGCTCGGGGATGAGGGGCAGCGGGTAGCGGTTACGCACCGTGATAGCGTTGAGTTTCCGGTAGTCACAGCAAAGCCGTAACTCGCCCGACTTCTTTTTGACGAAGAGCACGGGCGCAGACACTGGCGAGGACGAGGGCCGGATGAAACCACGAGCCAAGTTCTTTGTCAGGAAGTCCCGCAATGCAGCCAACTCGGGCTCCGACATGGAGTACAAACGCCCCACTGGGAGAGGCGCATCAGGGACTAGGTCAATGGAGCAGTCGTAGGGCCTGTGCGGGGGTAATTGGTCCGCCTCTGACTCGCTGAACACGTCAGCAAAGTCGGACAGTTCGGGAGGCAAGGAAACCCCTGGGGAACCCTCCACCTGGCCGGCACAGATATGGCGGGTGTGGTCCACGCACTGCAAACTTGGGAAGGTAACCAAGTTCTGAGACCAATAGATCTGTGGATCATGCGCCCGGAGCCACGCCAGTCCCAAGACCACGGGGAAGTGCAGATCCGAAGTGACGTAGAACTGAATGGCCTCCACATGGGTACTGATGGCCATACACACGGGTTGCGTGGCGGCCGTGATAGGCCCGGACAGGAGCACTCGACCATCGATGGTCTCCACAAGCATGGGCGGATCCACTGGACACTGGGGAACAGCCCATTTGGCCACAAAGGCCGAATCCATAAAGTTAGTGGTAGCCCCAGAGTCAATTAAGGCATGGACCGGAATCCCCTCTGGCTTGCCAGGGAGGATCAGTCGTGCCTCCAAAATCAAATGCCGTGGAGGTTCACAGGCACCGTCGGAACGGCGTCGCTCGGCGTGATCGTTGTGGGTCGCCCGATCTTTCACACCGTCTAGATCGGGCTCGGGCCGTTTCCCGATAGCAAAGCAGGGGACTTTCTCGGGGCAGGCTTGGTCACTGATGCCCGCTGACGCTTCTTCGGGCAAGAAGCAGCCAAATGTCCAGGGTCCCCACAGTAAAAACACAACCCCTCCGATCGTCGTCTGTCCATTTCCGTCACCGATAGACGGGACCTGGCGGCACCCAGCTCCATTGGCTCCTCCCTCTGGACTGGGGGCTCACGCACAACAGGGGCGGCAGGGGTCTGTGGAGTGGCACGGCGACTCTTACGCTGCTGCAGCCGGGCATCGATCCGCAGACAAAGATGGATCAGCCCATTCAGGTCTGAGGGAATGTCCACGCGGGCCAGCTCATCCAACATCTCCTCTGACAAGCCATCCTGAAAGGCATCCACGAGCGCAGCCTCATTCCAGGCGGAATCCTGGCTAAGCAGCCGGAAATCGCTGATATAGGCCTGTAGAGGGCGCTGACCCTGCCTCAAAGCTTTCAGGCGTCGGGTGGCAGTCTGCGCCTTAATCGGGTCCTCGTACATGAGGCGCATATGGTCACAAAACCCCCCAAAGTGATCCAACAAAGGGCTAGGCTGTGCCAACAGAGGCGTGCCCCAACGAGCTGCATCTCCCGACAGAAGGCTCAACACGAATCCCACCTTATCTCGGTCAGTGGGGAAATCAGCTGCTCTCACGCTGATATAAAGCTGGCATTGTCCCAGGAAGGCAGGAAACAGTTCTGGTTTACCAGCAAATTTATCCGGCATAGCTATCTGACATTTCCTCCTGGGTGGGGGGGCAGCATGTACCTGAGCCTGCAGTTGTGCCACCTGAGTGGCCAGCAAGGTGAGTTGCTGGTTGAGCTGGGCATTCTCGGCAAGAAGCTGCTCCATCGTAGTATTAAGGGGTGGGTGGCTGAAAGCAAACTGTTCTGAACCAGCCCTCTTCTCGCACCCCTAATCAAAAGAAGAGACTGGAAAGCGTCCAAGGCTAAAAGGCTTCTGCCAAGATTTAATAGTAAACACACAAGAGCTTATCTTCTCAAGCAAAAGAGTTGCTTTCAGCAACCAGCCCCTCCCCAAACACTCCTTTTATAGAGAGCTCAGGGCGTGGTCTCCCTGTGCCTCCTCCCGAGGAGTCCCATAGCCTTTCTTTGTTTGTCCCTGCTCGACTGCCTCCTGCGTCGGGCGTCCTTGAACAGGGCCAGCTGTGGGTCATCATCCTCCGCACTCTCGGGCTCACACAGCTGAGCAGAGGTTCCCGGCTGAGGACTCTGCAAAGTCTCCAAATCATCATCAGCCGGTTCGTTTCCCTCCTCCCCCACATCTGAGTCCTCCGATACATCGGACCCGGCTGTCGGACCCACAGGCTGACCCTGAGTCACAACAGCTTCATTTCCCGGAGGTCCGCAGAAAACCATGGAGCCCACTGGGATCTGCACCGGGTCAGGGGCCACATGGGTACTACTCGGTTGAGTGCCTCCGTGGCTGCCTTTTCCCAGGCTTCCACAAGGGTGTCGGCCGAGCTGTGAGCAAAGGAGGCAGGTGGGGACCCAAGCGCTGCCTGGAACCTCTCAGGGTCCATTAAGCGCCTAGGACGGAACCATCTCGTTGGTTCAACAACCCCACGACGGGGAGTGGCAAAACGGAAGACCAACTGCAGGAGATGATGATCGGTCCATGACAGGGGCATAACAATTGGAGAACCCCCACCCAGATCATCTAACCACCGTCCAGATAGAAAAACCAAATCAAGCGTGTGGTCCCCCACATGAGTCGGGTCCTGAATTACTTGCATCAGGTCCAGATTCCAGTCAGATGGAAACAAACTTCCATCAAGTAGGTTAAAACTTACAAATCTAAACAAAACAATGCACAGTAATTTATTTTAAAACTCAAAGATTTCAAAAAATTGTCCAACAAGTACTGTCTCCTCTTTTCAGAAAAAAAAATTGCAAGCTGAAACTGCAAGAGTGGGTATTAAATTTCACATCCACCCCCTTCCTCAGATCCGAATTCTATGCAGGAAAAAAAACCCAGTTAAAATGACCAGCCCCCCCCTCTTCTGGCTGTGTCTCTCACTCTCAAAGTAATACAGTGGTGGTGGGGGGGGAGAGAAAGAGACAGGAAAAAATAAAGTAAAATAAATTTTACAAGAATCTCACCACTAAAAAAATTAATTTGCTCTCCTTCACATGCATTTTCCATAAATTCACTCCCACATCCTTGCAATTGCTTTTCCATTTACAACAATAAAATCAGCAATTTACTGTTCCTTTCACAGCCTGGGACGGGGTGGGGGGTGGTAGGTGGGTTTGAGTGCTAACACACACATCAGCAAATTAACTCATTCACATCCATTCCAACTGCCTGCATAAACAATTTCACATACAAAAATTTCATTTCATACTTTCTCCAGGCAAAACATATATTTTTAAATAAGGCCTTTTTGTTTGGTGTTATCAGAGGGGGTTTTGACCCTCTTCCAAGTCTTGGAAATAACACAGAACAACACAGACAGACATATAGACACAAATACTAATAAAACAACATTCATTTAGACATATGGCTTGTCCTGCAAGAAGCGAGAAAAATCATGAGGTGATTCCAACCAAACATGGTTTTTATAGGGCCCTTTAACCATCTCCTATTTTTCTCACCATTCCAAGTCCAAGCTTAATGTTCCAAATGTCCAAATATATATAAAATAAAACAAAACACACATCAATTTGGAGTTTGAGGCCAAAACAGGCCTCCCCTTTTAATTAAAAGGAGGGAAACATTTATGGTTACTTCCAATTTATCCCACCAACTTCAAAAGACAGTGGGGAAAGACTAAAAGAAATATTGAACCTGGGGTCTTTTGCAGGTGTGAAGTGGGAGGTGTCCTCACCTCCAACAAAAGGGAATCAAATAGCCCAAAGAGCCAGATTAAAAGAAAAAAAGAGAGAGAAAAAAACTTGCTTTCATTTCCTTGAATCTTCTTTTCTTTTCTTCTGTGGCTTTAGCTGAGGTTTACAAAGTTTTTCAAAGTTGCCTTCTTGAAGATGATTTTTACTGATATACAGCATGGAAAAATAAACACCACCAGACATTGTCTGACAGGGTTAAACTTTGACAGCCACTTGAGGTTTCAAAACTTCCGAATTGTCAAATTGCAGAGGAGTACATTTTGATTTATTTCTTTAAATTACTCTGACGATTCCCCATATTTTTTTCTTTTCAAAATAGTTTCTCTTTTTATTATTTTTTATTTTTATTGAAAAGTTTTAAAATACATTTTAAAAACATAAACTCCCTCCCTCCCCCTCCCCCCACTTACCCTCCCTCCCCCTCCCCCCTGACTTCCCAGAGCTGAATACAGGGTATTAACTTTTACAAACTTAAGCTAAAATAAGCTAACTGACTAAAAAAAACACTTAAAATTCTGTCGCACTTTAACTCCCCTTAAACATAACTAGATAAATAAATACTAATAACTAAATAATAATACATCTTATAATACTAATACTTATTCATATGCTAAATGAAACTTTTTAGTCCCATATTTATTCTGAATATAATCGATCCATCTTCTCCATTCCAAAATATATCTCTGTTGTGAGATATATGCTGAGATTTTTGCCATTTCTGCCAGGTTTGCAACTTTTAAAGTCCACTCTTCTATCGTAGGCAGATCCTCCTTCTTCCAATATTGAGATACCAAAAGTCTTGCTGACATTATTAAATTCAACATCAATTTGGTTTCTATAACAGTACAATCTGTAATAATACCCAACAGAAATAACTGTTGAGAAAACCTTACCTTTTTCTTAAATATTTTCTGCATATTCCACCAAATTTTAATCCAAAAAGCTTTAACTTTTTTGCAAGTCCACCATATATGATAATACATTGCATCATCACAACCACACCTCCAACATTTAGGCAGATAATTTGGATACATACATGCTAATTTTTTTGGATCTAAATGCCATCTATAAAACATTTTATAAAAATTCTCTCTTAAATTTTGTGCCTGTGTGAATTTTACATTTCTGACACAATTTTTCCCCCAAATATCCATCGTTATTGGCTCCTGAAAATTCTGGGCCCATTTTATCATGCAATCTTTAACAAGTTCCATTTCTGAATCTATTTCTATCAATGCATTATATATCCTTCTTATATGCGCTTGACTTTGATCTCTAATTTGTTTTACCAAATTTTCATCACTTGTCGAAATGCCAATTTTCTGGTCTTCTTTCCATCTAGCTTGTAACCGCCCATACTGAAAACAGGTCTGAACTATTTTTTCTTCTTTTAAAATATTAAACGACTTTAATTACCATACATTCCTTTCCATTCTAGGAATTTCTTTATATGTAGTCACATCATGTTTAAATCCCCCACTTATATTTTCTATTGCGCGTTTAGGTATTGCCCAAATTGGTATTTTATAATTTAACTTATATCGGTATTTTTTCCAAACTTGCAACAGAACATATCTTAATATATGAGTTTTAAAGATATTATCCACCTTCTTATCATACAACAAATATGCATGCCAACCATATAATAAATCACATCCCTCAATATTCAGTAATCTTCCTTGTGTTAAATTAAACCAATCACTAATTGATGATAAAACTGCAGCCTCATCATATAATTTAAAATTGGGCATTTTAAGACCACCTCTTTTACGTATATCTTGCATTATTTTAAGTTTTACTCTCGGTCTTTTCCCTGCCCAAACAAATTTATTAATACCTTTCTGCCATTCTTCCAAATTTGAATCTTTTTTAAGTATAGGTATCATTTGAAAAAAAAATAAAAATTTTGGTAAGACATTCATTTTCACTGCTGCAATTCTTCCCAATAAAGACAATTGTAATTTTCTCCAACTATCTAACTCTTTTTGTACTTTTAACCATAACAATTCATAATTATTTTTATATAATTTCACATTTGAAACTGAAATATATACCCCTAAATATTTAATCTTTTCAACAATTTCAAATCCTGTTAATTTTTCTAGGACTTCCTTTTGTTCTATAGTCATATTTTTAGACAGTATTTTAGTTTTTTGCCTATTTATCTTAAATCCAGAAACTTTTCCATATTGCAAAATTATCTCCACCAAGTCTACAACTGACAAAGTCGGTTGAGTTAATGTAATAACCAAGTCATCCGCAAACACCCTTAATCTATAATCTTGATCTTTTATTTTAATTCCCTTTATCTTATTTGAATCACGTATCTTGATCAATAATATTTCCAATGTTAAAACAAACAACAAAGGTGACAACGGACATCCCTGTCTTGTACCCTTTTCAATTTTACAAGCCTCTGTTAAACTACCATTAATTATTATTTGAGCTGTTTGTTTCTGATATATTGCCCTAATAGGTTGTAAAAACCTATCCCCAAACTCCATCTTCTCCAATACTTTAAATAAAAATTGCCAATTCAATTGATCAAAGTGCCGAGGCGGATCGCGGGGGGGAGGAGCGGGGGTCGGTCGCTTCTGGGGCTCCAGGGCCAGTCGTGGGACTACCCATTCCCACGACGATAGGGAATGGCAGCAGGTGTAGGAACAGAGGGCCGTATCGATCTCAGGGAAGGCCTCTCCGCTGCTTACAAGCGGTGAGGCACTCCGACCCTCTGGTTCCGCCCCGAGGTCCCGGGAGTGAGGATGTGCAGCCTCCTGAGCTCCGGCTGGTGTACTTGAATGCCAGGTCTGTCGTTAATAAAGCTCCTCTCGTCCGTGACTTGGTCGAGGGTGAGCAGGCGGACCTGGCTTGCATCACGGAAACTTGGTTGGGCCCAGAGGGCGGTATTCCTCTGGTTGATCTTTGCCCACCAGGTTTCCGGGTGCTACACCGGCCTCGGGCTCAGGGTAGGGGTGGGGGAGTGGCTGTGGTTATGAGGGAGACCTTGTGTCCACGGGAGGCCACCGTTCCCCAGATAGTCGGGTGTGAGTCTCTCTTCTTGAGATGCGGCCCTGGTGCGCAGTTGGGCTTGCTGCTGGTGTACCTTTCGCCTAGTCACGCAGCAGCAGCCCTGCCTGAGCTTCTCGATGTCCTCTCTGGGTTGGTGATTGAGTTCCCGAAACTTATAGTTTTGGGGGACTTCAATCTACCATTTCTGGGAGGATCATCCGAGTTGGCTCGGGAGTTCATGGCTTCCATGACGGCCATGGACCTGACGCAAGTAATTTTGGGACCGACTCATGAGGGAGGCCACACCCTTGACTTAGTTTTTTTATCTGGACGGTGGTTAGATGATCTTGGTGGGGGCTCCCCAATTGTTATGCCCCTGTCATGGACCGATCATCATCTCCTGCGGCTGGTCTTCCGTTTTGCCACCCCCCGCCGTGGGTGTGTGGAACCTATCAAATGGTACCGCCCCAGACGCTTAATGGATCCCCAGAGGTTCCAGGCGGCGCTGGGGTCCCCACCTGCCTCCCTTGCTCACAGCTCGGCAGATACCTTAGTGGAAGCCTGGGAAAGGGCAGCCACTGAGGCTCTTGACCGAGTTGTACCCCTGCGGCCCCTGACCCGGTGCAGATCCCGTCGAGCACCATGGTTTTCCGTGGAGCTCCGGGAGATGAAGCGTCGGAGACGGGGCCTAGAGAGCGGTTGGAGATCCAGTCGATCCGAATCCGATCGATTGCGACTAAGAACCTATACTAGGTCTTATCTCGCTGCGATAAGGGAGGCGAGGTCTAACCACTTCGCCGCCCTTATCGCGTCCGCAGATAATCGCCCGGCCGCCCTGTTTAGGGTGACTCGCTCCCTCCTGAATCAGGAGGTGAGGGAGGATCCCTTGCAGGGTCGTGCCGAGGAGTTTAACCAGCATCTGTCGGACAAAATCGCTCGGATTCGGACCGGTCTGGACTCTGACTGGGCAGAGTCTGTCGAGCAGGACACGGGTGGTCTTGTCGATATCACCTGGGAGGAGTTTGATTCTGTGACTCCGGAGGAAGTGGACAGGATCATGGGGAGGCTGAGCACCACCACATGTTTATTGGACCCGTGCCCTTCCTGGCTGGTTTATGCAGCCCGGGAGAGGACACGTAGCTGGTTCCAGGCAGTTATATCGGCCTCTTTGAGTAAGGGTAGCTTCCCCGCCGTCTTGAAAGAGGCGGTGGTGAGGCCTCTCCTCAAGAAGCCTGCCTTGGACCCAGCTATATTGAACAACTTTCATCCTGTCTCCAACCTTCGCTTTCTTGCGAAGGTTGTTGAGAGTGTGGTGGCACATCAGCTCCCTCTGGTCCTGGATGAAGCGGATTATCTAGACCCGTGCCAATCGGGTTTCAGGCCCGGGTACAGCACGGAGACGGCATTGGTCGCGCTGGTGAATGATCTCTGGAGGGCTCGGGACAGGGGGCATTCCTCTGTTCTGGTCCTATTAGACCTCTCAGCGGCTTTCGATACCATCGACCATGGTATCTTGCTGCGGCGTCTCCGGGGGTTGGGAGTGGGAGGCACGGTTTTGCAGTGGTTCTCCTCCTATCTCCGGGGACGCTCGCAGTCGGTGTTGGCAGGAGGGCAGAGGTCGACCGCGAGGTCTCTCATTTGTGGAGTTCCTCTCGCCTCTCCTGTTTAACATCTATATGAAACCGCTGGGTGAGATCATTCGTGGTTTTGGAGTTGGGTATCATCAGTATGCTGATGATACCCAGCTTTTCTTTTCGACCCCAAACCACCCCAGTGATGCCCTCACCGTGATGTCCCGTTGCCTGGAGGCGGTTCGGGTCTGGATGGGGAGGAACAGAGTTCAACTCAACCCCGACAAGACCGAGTGGCTTTGCATACCTTCATCCCGGGTTTATTCGGACATTCCACCTCTCGTTATGGGGGGCGAATTATTACCCCCCGTAGATAGGGCTCGCAACTTGGGAGTCCTCCTAGATTCACGGCTCACCCTGGAAGACCATATAGGAGCTGTGACTAGGGGGGCTTTCGCCCAGGTTCGCCTAGTTCGCCAGTTGCGGCCCTATCTAAGCCGGGATGATCTATGCACGGTCACTCACGCGCTCGTGACCTCACGACTAGACTACTGCAACGCTCTCTACATGGGGCTGCCCTTGAGGACCACCCGGAAGCTCCAACTGGCACAGAATGCAGCCGCGAGAGTTGTGTTGGGAGTTTCCCGATACTCCCATGTCATACCTCTGCTCCGTGAGCTGCATTGGCTGCCAGTTGTCTTCCGGGTGAGATTCAAGGTACTAGTTATGGTATTTAAAGCCCTACATGGCAGGGGGCCGGAGTACCTTAGGGAACACCTGCTGCCGGCGTCAACTTCCCTTCGCCCTGTACGTTCCCACAGAGAGGGCCTCCTCAGGGTGCCACCGGTCAGAGAATGTAGACTGGTGGCCCCCAGGGGGAGATCTTTCTCTGTGGGCGCTCCGGAGCTATGGAACCAGTTACCGGTTGAGCTCCGGACGGCGCCGGATCTTCGCTCCTTTCGCCGCGATCTGAAAACATACCTGTTCGAACAAGCCGGCCTGGCCTGAGGGTGGGATTGCTGGGGTTTTTATTATCATTTTATTGGGGGTTTTATTAATGTATTTATTATTTTTTTATGGGCATGTATTTAATAACTTTTTAACTTTTGTAACTTTATGTTTTATTCTTGCCCTGTACACCGCCCTGAGTCCTTCGGGAGAAGGGCGGTATAGAAATATTAATAAACTAAACTAAAACTAAACTTTTCAGCATCCAAAAAAATCAGCGCTGCGGGGACTTGATTATTTTTTTCCAAAAATTCTAATAAATTTACAATATGTCTCACATTATTTTTCATTTGTCTACCACTTATAAATCCTGTTTGATCACTATGAATCTTTTGCTGCATAACCTTCATTAATCTATTTGCTAAGATTTTAGCAAATATCTTATAATCAGTATTTAAAAGCGATATTGGTCTACAATTTTTAGTTTGAGTAAGCTCTTGATCTTCCTTTGGAATTAAGGTTATAAAAGCTGTTTTGCACGAAGGAGGAACTTCTCCTCCAGACTGAATTGTTCTAAATAATTCTTTTAGAGGTTCCACAATTTCTATTTGTAAGTTTTTATAATAAATGGCTGTCAAACCATCTGTTCCAGGTGCCTTACCCACTTTTAATTGTTTAATTGCTAAAATAATTTCTTCAACAGTTATCAATTGATTCATTCCTTCCCTTTGCTCTTGTGTAAGTACAGGGATATTCACACCTTGTAAATGTCTATCTATATCTAGACCTCGAGTTACATCCCTAACATATAATTGAGAATAAAATTCAACAAAAGCCTTTTAAATAAAATTTTGCTGAAACACCTCTTTACCCTTATATTCTATCTTATCTATATTACGTAACTTTTGTTTTTTCCTTAACAGATAAGCTAACCACCTACCTGGCTTATTAGCATTGCAAAAAGTATTATGTTTAGCATACCGTAAATTAGTTGCCACTTGGTCTGCCATCAACGTATTAAACTGCCCTCTTAACAGATTAATTGCTTCTTTCACCCTCTTATTAGATGGGTTCAAAATAAAAGCCTTCTCTTTCATCTTTATTTCCTCCTCTAGCTCTTTGCACTTATATTCCAATTTACGTTTATATTTATTATTCAAATATATTAACACTCCTCTCATATAAGCTTTACTTGCATCCCAAACCATTTCAATAGAAGTACCTTTATGCATATTTCTTATAAAAAATTCTTTCATATATTTTTTACATTCTTCTTGTAAAGCATCTTGTAAATCTTTTAGTGTCAATGCAGGTGTAGGTGCTGCGGGGGGTGGCATCAAAGTCTGTAATACAGACTGTTGCTGAATTGATGATGCGCCCGCACTTCTCGAAGTAGAAACTCTGGGTGGTTTAGAAGCCATTTTAACACCTAATTAACTTTCGTCTCTCACCAGCCAAGCACTTTCAATTCTTGTTACAAAGAATCACTCAGGCGCCATCTTCCCCTTCCTTTTAAGACGATCGTTAAAACAGAAAGAAAGTTGAGATTCCAGAGTTAAAGTCTTATACTTGCTAATTATACAGCTCCCGCATCCGCTCTGCCTGCTTCAGTTGCTCAAGATAACAATCAAATCCAGCAGGAGTGGATTCAGCATCTTGCTCTGCTTAAAAGCAGAGAAGTCCTCCGATCCAGAGTATCTCCGGGCTTTGGGGGAGTTCTCACCCTTCAAGCCCCAGAATAAGTATTCTAGGGCTCTAGGGGAGCTCTACCCCTACCCAGAACGCTCCCCTTCCCCTCTTCGCCCGAGGGGAAGGGTTTTCAAGCCGCAGAACAGCTGATCGTCGCTGGTCTGCGCCTTTAACAAGATCGGGGGGCTGGCGGTCGATCCCGACCATCTGCACCGCTGAAGAGCCACCCGGAAAAAAAAAGATAGTTTCTCAGCTTAGTTAATTTGTAATTTAGCAATTAATTTTTCTCTGGAGGATTAGTTGAGGAGATCAGCCCCCTATCTTATTTCAAAATTACCAAAACCTCTGCAAAAAAATTACATTCCAATTTAATTACTTTCCTTAAATCACTCTCTATCCTGTATTACAAGACAGTTTCTTGACTCCCTCTTTTCTTACTCATGTATACATTTATTTTTATGCTTATCTCTAGAGGACAAGTCAGAGCGATCAACCTCTTGTCTTATTCCAGGATTTCCAAAGCTTTGTTATCTCTTTTACTCACCAAGGCACCTGTTGCAATTTCTCCCGTCAGTAGAGAAGCATGAAACCTCGATGAATTCAGGTGTTCAGGTTCCTCAAACATGGATCCACTGGCAAATATGAAGCACAGGAGTCTTCTAGGTCAAATGCCCAGGAACACTCTAAGACTCATGCTTCAGTCGCTGTTGGTTTCCTCCCGCTGAGAAATGAAAGCTTCTTTGGGATCCTAACAGGGATCTCCAGATGTGGGGGGAAAGAGCCTTTGAAGCTTGCCCCCACGTTTGGGCACCAGGATGTAAGGTTTTACACTTAGCCTCACAATTGCCCCAGCATTACTCAGGAATTTAAAAGAGCCAAAAGAAACTCCTGAGCCGAGGTTTCAACAAGCAAACAGCTTTTATTTTGATCAAAATAGAGTTGGGTGGCCACATCTCTCTTCGTGGCTCATAGAGAGATGAAGGCAACAACCAGGAAAGATGTCTTCCACCTTTTATACCCCTTCAGAACAAAGAGATCTGGTCTTGGTACTAGGAACCAAAAGGTACAGAAAAATAATTCCTACATGATGACTCATACACAACAACCCGGGCTCCACCATAACTCCTTTCCCCCTCCCCTTACCATGCTCTTTTAATGCAAGCAATCACCTGTACCTAAAGCATGAAACATTTGCTTTTATATAACTAATTTCCCAGTATAAAGCACCTACAAAGCTGCTTGCACATAAACAAAAATGATTACAAAGTATCACTACTAATATCAATATTACTAACATCAACCTTAAGCATAATAAAATCCCTTCACTTTAACTCCCCTGGGCTTTAAAGTTAAAATTTAGAGGTACTCACCTTCACCTTCTTTCCAAAGCAGCCCTTGAGCTGTAACCCAAAACTCCCTTTACTACCCTGGCTCCACATGGGGAGGGCCTGGGAAACCCATCCACAGACACAAAGGGTTCTGCTGCCAGCAAGATGGGCTTACCAGTCTCAGTCCATTGTAGAGGTTAGCTTGGAGTCCCATCTGGGTTGCCAAGATTGTAGGAAGAAAAGTCTTCATCATGGTTCCATCCAAGCCGGGGATAAACAACATGGAGACTGCTTTAGGAAGAAGGTTACAGTTTATTGTAGGGGAAAGCCAGACAGAAAGATGGATCCAGGAAAAAAGGACTGAGCACATGTGGGTAGTTGGTTTTATACCCCCTGGACTCTATTGTTTGGAGTTATTTCCTGTTCCTGTTTGAGGCTATTTCCTGTGTCATATATCCCGACCTGAGTCCAGGTGTGCCCTTCTAGGATTCTTGATGGTTGTGGGTATGACCCAGCCTCTGCTTCCCTGGAGCTGGGGTATGTCTTTGTCTTCCTAAGCTTCTAGCTCCAACCTTCTTGATGGCTTACATTTGCATGCCTACAGAACTTGGGAAAGGGAGAGCTAGGGCTATTAAGCAAACTGGGCATGCCTTCCTGGCTCTTCAACATCTTCTTAGGAAATATAGTTTTCTGCCCTTTTAATATTTCCTTTTCTGGGGAGCTGACTTCCCTCATTTTATTGGCCAAATATAAAAATAACCTACTTGCCATTGTTGTCAGTCCTTTTATTATATAAATTGACTAGCAGAAGATAGCTCCATTTTTTTTTCTTCAGTTGTGTTTGATTATCAGAGACTGCCTGGACAAGTACCTGCAGTTGTCTTGACAAGATTTTTCAGAAGTGGTTTGCCATTACCTCTTTCCTAGTGTTGAGAGAAAGTGACTAACCCAAGGTCACCCAGCTGGCTTTGTGCCTAAGGCAGAACTAGAACTCACAGTCTCCTGGTTTCTAACCTGATGCCTTAACCACTATACCAAACTGGCTCTCAAGCTTAATTTTATCTGACATAAACAACCCTATCCAGATTAATAAAAGTAAGCTATAATTAATTGGAACAGCAAGAAAAATGGAATTACATTGTTCTGAATCAGGAACTGTGTCACAAATTATATTTGTTAGTTACCATCATCACGGATTTAAACATGTTTAAAGCCGCCAACTTCAAACAGCTTAGTGCACTTTTCTTTACCTCCTAGTGGCTGAACAATGTTCATGATGTTTCTGCAACCACAATCCACATTACAGTTGCTATTAATTTTTGGAAGTAGAATTTTCAAGGCCATCACCTTAATTACTTCAACCATAATAGAATTTTAAGTCCAATGCATCTGGAGAGTATCAGAGGAGGAAAGCTGTTCTTTGCAGCCAAGATGAATTCAGAAGGCAAGCCACTATTTACATTATTACCTTGCAGCCCAACTTTAAAATTAGAGAATATTCCAAGACGATTCCCCAATGCAATGATCATTAAAATGAATGGAGTTTCAGGTTTCTTTTTTTTTACAAATTTTATTGATTTTCTAATATTACATTTACATATTTGAAAAACAGTGTGGTGGCTGGGTAGTAGTAATTCAATTACATACAAATATCATTAGTACAGATTTCAGATTGCTACCATAAACATTTCCTCTCTTCTTCCCTTCATATGTACTGTCTATTTGTTAATTTAAAGACAGGTTTTATCCTATCAATACCATAAAAAATAACTTTCTTACATATATCCATAGTTTTTAGTTTACACATATTCTAGTTGTTTTAACATACAATCTTTTAGACAATCAATGACCTAATAAATTTTTCAATTTTAATTTCCACTAACATTTAGATTTAATGTTTGATATTTATCATTCCCAAAAATTTTAATATACTCCCAATTCATCCATCACCATTCCTCACAAAATTTAATATTCAAAATACACATCCCATTTACTTAACTTCTCACCCTCTATGTCAACAAATTAAGGATACAATATGATATCCTTCCCCTTCATGGATTACTGCCTTGTCGTGGCAAAGGGGCTTGCGTAATTCAATGAAGCTATGAGCTATGCCGTGCAGGGCCACCCAAGACAGAAAGGTCATAGCAGAGAGTTCTGACAAAACGTGATCCACTGGAGAAGGAAATGGCAACCCACTCCAGTATCTTTGCCATGAAAACCCTATGGACAGTACCAAAAGGCAAAATGATATGACGCTGGAAGATGAGCCCCTCAGGTCGGAAGGTGTCCAATATGCTACTGGGGAAGAGCAGAGGGCTAGTACTAGTAGTGCCAGAAAGAATGAAGTGACTGGGCCAAAGCCAAAAGAACGCTCAGCTGTGGATGTGTCTGGTGGTGAAAGGAAAGTCCGATGCTATAAAGATTTTTTCTCCATAGGAACCTGGAATGTAAGATCCATGAATCAAGGAAAGCTGGACGTGGTCAAACAAGAGATGACAAGACTGAACATCGACATCTTAGGTATCAGCGAACTAAAATGGACAGGAATGGGTGAATTTAATTCAGATGACCATCAGGTATACTACTGCAGGCAAGAATCCCTCAGAAGAAATGGAGTAGCCTTCATAGTCAATAAAAGAGTAGGAAAAGCAATAGTGGGATACAATCCTCAAACTGACAGAATGATCTCAGTTCGAATCCAAGGCAAGCCATTCAATATCACAGTAGTTCAAGTCTGTGCCCCAACCACCGGTGCTGAAGAGGATGAAATTGACTGGTTCTATGAAGCCCTACAGCACCTTATAGAACTAACACCAAAAAATGATGTTCTTATCATCATGGGGGATTGGAATACTAAAGTAGGAAGCCAAAAGATAACCAGAATAACAGGCAAGTTTGGCCTTGGAGTACAAAATGAAGCAGGGCACAGGCTGATATAATTTTTTCAAGAGAATACGATGGTCATAGCAAACACTCTTTTCCAACAACCCAAGAGACGGCTCTACACATGGACATCACCAGACGGTCAACACAGAAATCAGATTGACTATATGTTCTGCAGCCAAAGATGGAGAAGCTCTATACAGTCAGTAAAAACAAGACCAGGAGCTGACTGTGGCTCAGACCATGAGCTTCTCATTGTAAAGTTTAGGCTTAAACTGAAGAAAGTAGGGAAAAGCACTAGGCCACTCAGGTATGAATTAATTCATATCCCTGTTCAATATACAGTAGAGGTGACAAATAGATTTAAGGAATTAGATCTGATGAACAGAGTGCCTGAAGAACTATGGGCAGAGGTTCGCAACATTGTAGAACACGTAGCAACCAAAACCATCCCAAAGAAAAAGAAATGCAAGAAAGCAAAATGGGTGTCTGAGGAAGCTTTGCAAATAGCTGAGGAAAGGAGGGAAGTGAAAGGCAAGGGAGAAAAAGAAAGATATGCCCAATTGAGTGCAGAATTCCAGAGAATAGCTAGAAGAGATAAGAATGCCTTCTTAAATGAGCAGTGCAAAGAAATAGAAGAAAACAATAGAATAGGGAGGACCAGAGATCTCATCAAGAAAATTGGAGAGATGAAAGGAACGTTTCATGCAAAAAAGGGCATGATAAAGGACCAAAATGGCAGGGACCTAACAGAGGCAGAAGAGATTAAGAAGAGATGGCAAAATTACACAGAAGAACTATACAAGAATGAGCTTAACGTCCCTGATAACCACGATGAGGTGGTCACTGACCTCGAGCCAGACATCCTAGAATGTGAAGTGAAGTGGGCCTTAGAAAAGCTGAGCAACAACAACGCTAGTGGAGGTGACAGTATTCCAGCTGAGCTATTCAAAATCTTAAAAGATGATGCAGTAAAAGTGCTACACTCAATTTGCCAGCAAATTTGGAAAACTCAACAGTGGCGACAGGATTGGAAAAGATCAGTTTACATTGCAATTCCAAAGAAAGGCAGTGCCAAAGAATGTTCAAACTATCGCACCATTGCACTCATTTCTCATGCTAGTAAAGTTATGCTTAAAATCCTACAAGCTAGACTCCAGCAGTATGTGGATCGAGAACTACCAGAAGTACAGGCAGGATTTCGAAGAGGCAGAGGAACTAGAGATCAAATTGCCAACATATGCTGGATCATGGAGAAAGCTAGAGAGTTCCAGAAAAACATCTACTTCTGCTTCATTGACTATGCTAAAGCCTTTGATTGTGTGGATCATAACAAACTGTGGCATGTTCTTAAAGAAATGGGCATACCAGACCATCTTATTTGTCTCTTGAGAAACCTATATGTGGGCCAAGAAGCAACAGTGAGAACTGGACACGGAACCACTGATTGGTTCAAAATTGGGAAAGGAGTCCGGCAAGGTTGTATACTGTCACCCTGCCTATTTAACCTATATGCAGAGCACATCATGAGAAAGGCAGGGCTAGATGAATCAAAAGTTGGAATTAAGATTGCCAGAAGAAATATCAACAACCTAAGATATGCAGATGATACCACTCTAATGGCAGAAAGTGAAGAAGAACTAAAGAGCCTCTTGTTGAGGGTGAAGAAGGAGAGTGCAAAAGTTGGGTTGAAACTTAACATTAAGAAAACCAGCATCATGGCATCCGGCCCTCTCAATTCCTGGCAAATAGATGGGGAAGAAATGGAGGTAGTGACAGATTTTATTTTCCTGGGCTCCAAGATCACTGCAGATGGGGACTGTAGCCAAGAAATTCAAAGACGCTTGCTCCTTGGGAGGAAAGCCATGGCAAATCTAGACAGCACACTAAAAAGCAGAGATATCACCCTGTCAACAAAAGTGCGTATAGTCAAGGCTATGGTCTTCCCAGTTGCAATGTATGGCATTGAAAGTTGGACCATAAAAAAGGCTGAGTGCCAAAGAACTGAGGCCTTTGATCTGTGGTGCTGGAGAAGACTCCTGCGAGTCCATTGGACTGCAAGGCAATCAAACCGGTCAGTCCTAGAGGAGATCAACCCTGACTGCTGTTTAGAAGGCCAGATCCTGAAGCTAAAACTCAAATACTTTGGCCACCTAATGAGAAGGAAGGACTCACTGGAGAAGAGCCTAATGCTGGGAAAGGTTGAGGGCAAGAGAAGAAGGGGACGACAGAGAATGAGGTGGCTGGATGGAGTCACTGAAGCAGTAGGCGTGAGCTTAAATGGACTCCAGAAGATGGTAGAGGACAGGAAGGCCTGGAGGAACGTTGTCCATAGGGTCGCGATGGGTCGGACACGACTTAGCAGCTAACAACAACAACAAAAATCTAAAGACACATATTTTGTCAATTGAGTCCTCAAATCCACATGTACATGTAACCGTACGAAGCATGGCCTTAATAAAATTTATTCTGCACCCCCTACAGCAAAAAGACAAGGAATATTAACAGGAATTAAAATGGTCACAAGGGGCAACCAGCCAGGTGGGAAGTAGACTTGTTCGGGAATGTTAAGGCTGCAGATCCGGGCATGCATGTTTGTGCCTGATAGTAAAAAAGGGGGTTAGGCCTTGTTCTGGACATGCCTGGGCATGTCATACCCCGTGATTCTGGACAGGCACAAGGCTCAAGGACGTGTCATAGCATGCGTGGGGGAGATTGTACAGGCAGGTCTGAACAGCTAGCGATTTAGTTCCAGCAGTCTTTTGAAGATGGCAACCTCTGGTTCCAACGCTGATTTTAAAACAACTGCAAAAGCGAGCGTCACACGGTCTGACATAAGGCCCCAGCCGGAGGAATGCGACAAAATCTGTTGCAGGGTTTATAATAAAGAATTTTTTTTATTCAGGCCCGTTTTGCCCGGCTGTCGCATGGTGTGTTGTAACTTTAACAATGAGGTGCAGAGTACTTACCGTACAGCCTGTGAAATGATGAATGATGCTCCATTATCTCCCTGCAATGGTAAGTAAAATATGTTTTTATTTATGTTAATGTAAATGCTGCTGGCGCTGATATCACACTAGCAGGATGTGCTTTACAGGTGAAACTCCAAAAATTAGAATATCATGCAAAAGTGCATTTATTTCAGTAATGCAACTTAAAAGGGGAAACTAATATATGAGATAGACTCATTACATGCAAAGCAAGATAGTTCAAGGCGTGATTTGTCATAATTGTGATGATTATGGCTTACAGCTCATGAAAACCCCAAATCCACAATCTCAGAAAATTAGAATATTGTGAAAAGGTGCAATATTCTAGGCTCAAAGTGTCCCACTCTAATCAGCTAATTAAGCCATAACACCTGCAAAGGGTTCCTGAGCCTTTAAATGGTCTCTCAGTCTGGTTCAGTAGGAATCACAATCATGGGGAAGACTGCTGACCTGACAGTTGTGCAGAAAACCATCATTGACACCCTCCATAAGGAGGGAAAGCCGGACTTCCGGTGGCGGCGTGGCGCCGGAGACAGCCTTTTCGGGCTGCCCGCGGCTCAGCTGTGTAGTTTTCACCTGAAACAGCGCCGATCAGCTGTTTGGGTGAATTCGAAGCCCCCTCCTCGGGAGAAGAGGAGGGGGTGAGGCCCCAGGTAGGGGTCGAGTTCTCCGGGGCCGCCTGAGCTTAAAGCTTGGGCGGCTGAAGGATCGAACTCCCCCGTAGCCTGGGTCGCTCCCAGCTGGTCAGCGTCTCTGCTCCGGATTTCTTGGAGCAGAGCCAGGCGTTTGCGACCACCCCTGCCAGAAGGAAAGACTCTGGAATTAAAGGAGCAGGCAGAGCGGTACAAGAGGAAAAGGTGAAGAGGATTATTATATTCTACTCTCGAGCTTAATGGACTTTTTAAACCTAAAGTGAAAGTGCGTCACAAGTGAAAGTAAAAGATGGCGGCTAAACCTCCCTCAAAAACTCTTTGGAGTGCTGGAACTTCTCCGGTGCAACAGACATCGTTGCAAGCCTTGCTTCCTCCTGCTGCATTGACATCGAAGGATTTGCAAGATGCCCTTGAAAAGCATGCCCAGGTAATTTTAGAAACATTGGGTGATAAATTGGCAAAAATAGAGGAGAGAATAGAAGAGAGGATGGAAAAGAAATTTAGTGCGATGAGGGTAGACATTTTGTCTACAGTGGAAAGTGTGGCTGAATGTGTACAAGGTTTGGAAGAAAAAGTGGAAGATTTGACTCAAAAAAATGCTGTACTAGAAGTAAAGGTATTGGAGAATGAAGACTTAAGAGACAAAATGGACAAAGAGTTAAGCCTTGTTCAGTTTCACCAGATGCAGTATGCTATCAGAATTAGAGGCTTAAAAGAAAATATTAAAGAAGACTTAAAGCAGCTGATTTCTGAAGCCCTGGAAGCAGTATTGGGTCAGCCAGCATCTGAAATAAAGGGATGTATGGATAAAGCTTTTCGTGTAAATTCATGGATTGCCAGACAGAGGAAGTTACCTAGAGATGTGGTGGTTTACTTTACAAAGAGAGAAATCAGAGATGAAGTTACTCAAGCTGCCTATGATACTAAAGTAGTGGTTGCTGACCAAGAAGTTTTGGTTTTAAAGGAAATTCCTCCAAAGATTTTAAGGAGAAGAAAGGACTTTGCATTTCTTGTACAGGAACTTAAGCAACGTGATATAAGGTTCAGATGGGAGATTCCAGTTGGGCTGGTGGCGATGCATGAAGGTAAAAGATACCGTCTGGTTACTGTGGCACAGGCGCGTGAATTCTACAATAATGTTTTAAAAGCAACCCCACTATCACTTCTGGAAGCGGCAAAGGGATCTGGTGAAGAAAAACCTTATGAGGCTGAAGATGGTCAGACAGAGGAGGATGGTGTTGGAGGGGATCAAACTACAACTTTGTTGGCTGATGCTGGAGAGCTAAGGGTGACGCGTGCTGCTTTAAAAAGAGCAAAACAAATAAAAGAACAAGACCAACAGAAGTTTATGGAACTTTCAAAGCGCACTTACAGCGAGGCAGTGGGAGGAGCGCGGCCCAAAGGAGACAGGGCCATTGAAGAGGTGCTCCAAAAGCTTCGGGGCAACAAGAATGGCGACTAAATTTTTGACTTGGAATGTTAATGGACTAAATTCGCCTCAGAAGAGAAAGAAAGTTTTTTTATATTTAAAACAATTTAAGACTGATGTTATATGCTTGCAAGAAACCCATATTAGGGATATGGACCAAAAGTTTTTACTGAATTCAAGATTGGGTACGCAATTTGTTGCCTCTGCAATGAATAAGAAAAATGGAGTGGTTGTTTATGTTAAAAGTGCTATAACAGCGGACTTAATTGAAGCAGATAAGCATGGAAGATACGTAATGATAGACTTGTTGCTAGAAGGCAAAAAAACGCTTTTAGTTGGATTGTATGCTCCTAATCAACAACAACAACAGGCTGACTTTTTTAGCTTACTTCATACAAAGCTTACTCAGTTGGATTACAAATCGTTTATTTTTATGGGGGATTGGAATGGCGTTTTGGATGTACAGATGGATAAGGCTGGTTTTTTTAAGCGTATTCCGTGTCATGCCAGACTGCCTAAGTCTTTTTTTGAAATGAAGGATGATTTGGAATTGCGAGACATTTGGCGTGACACACACCCGCATGAAAAGGATTATACTTTTTTTTCTGATAGACATCAATCTTTTTCTAGGATTGACTTTATTTTGCTGACTAATGATTTTTTTTCTAGGATTAAGAAGGTAAAGATTTGTGCAAGAGCTATTTCTGACCATAGCCCAGTATGGTTAGAGATTAATGAATATGCGAGATATGAGCTGGGCCAACTCCAAAGGGATAGACCAGATCCAGGAAACTCTTTTTTTTGCAGTTTTTCCCTGACCCGGGGGAACATAAATATGTGATTGTTATACAAATTTGAGCTCTATCTGCAATTGAATTGGCAATTTTTGATGAAAGTTTTAGATAAAATGAATTTTGGGGATAAATTTTTGCAACCAATTAGGGCATTATATCAAAAACAAACAGCTCGAATAATAGTTAACAATAGCTTGTCAGAAGTATGCAATATTGAGAAGGGTACAAGGCAAGGGTGCCCGCTATCGCCTTTGTTATTTGTGTTAACATTGGAGATACTTTTGGTAAAAATACGAAATTCGGAAAGAATTAAGGGTATACAGATTAGAGATCAGGATTATAGATTGAGAGCGTTTGCAGACGATCTGGTTGTTACAGTGACCCAGCCGGAGAGCTCTGTTGTGGACCTGATGGAGATAATAATGCAATATGGGAAGGTTTCTGGATTTAAAGTTAATGTACAAAAAACTAAAATTTTGGCCAAAAACATGACAGCATCGCAAAAGGCCCTCTTAGAAGGATTAACTGGATTTGAGATTGTCAAAAGGGTCAAATATTTGGGGGTGTTTTTGTCGCCCTCTAACACAAAATTATATAAAAATAATTATGAAAAATTATGGGGAAAAATCCAAAAAGAAATGGAGAGTTGGGAAAAATTGCAATTGTCTTTGTTGGGGCGAATCGCAGCAGTAAAAATGAATGTCCTGCCTAAATTCTTATTTTTATTTCAAATGATACCGGTTCTTAAGAAAGATTCTAATTTGGAGGAATGGCAGAGAGGTATCAATAAATTTGTTTGGGCAGGGAAAAGGCCACGAGTTAAACTTAAGATTATGCAGGATACTCGTGAAAGAGGTGGTCTTAAAATGCCTAATCTTAAATTATATTATGAAGCTGCTGCGTTAGCAGGTATAAGTGATTGGATTAATTTGACACAAGAGAGATTATTAAATCTTGAGGGCCACGACTTGTTGTTTGGCTGGCATGCATATTTGTTGTATGATAAGAAGGTAGATAATGTGTTTAGAGTGCATATTTTAAGACAGGCATTGCTGAGAGTTTGGAAGAAGTACAGACATAAGCTAGATTGTAAGATACCATTGTGGGCAATTCCAAAACACGCAATAGAAAATATACATGCTGGTTTCAAACATGATGTGACTACGTACAAGGAGATTCTAAGCTTGGAAAGAAATGTCTGGTGTTTGAAGCCATATAGTCTCTTGCGAGACGAGAAGATTGTTCAGAATTGGTTTCAATATACTCAACTACGGGCCAGGTGGAAAGAAGATCAGAAAAATGGTTTTACAATGACTGATGAAAATCTGATAAAGCAAATCAGAAATCAGGGTCCAGCACATATTAAATGGATATATCTTGCATTGATAGAGATTGACTCAGAAGCAGAACTTGTTAAGGACTGTATGATAAAATGGGCCCAAAATATTCAAGAAGTTATTACAATGGACACGTGGGAAAAGATTTGGGTGAGGAACGTAAAATTTACACAAGCTCAAAATCTAAGAGAGAACTTTTATAAAATGTTTTATAGATGGCATTTAGATCCTAAAAAGCTTGCAAGTATGTATCCGAATTATCAACCAAAATGTTGGAGGTGTGGTGATGAAGATGCAACATATTTTCATGTATGGTGGACTTGTAAAAAGGTTAAGGTTTTCTGGATAAAAATTTGGTGGAATATGCAGAAGATTTTTAAGCAAAGGATAAAGTTTTGTCCGCAACTCTTCTTGTTGGGAATAATCACAGATGCTACGGTTGTGGACACTAAGTTGATGTTAAATTTAATTACGGCTGCAAGACTTTTAATAGGTCAGTATTGGAAGAAAGAGGAACTGCCGACCATAGAAGAATGGACTTTAAAGGTTTCCGACCTGGCAGAGATGGCAAAGATTTCGGCCTACTTGAAAGATCACTCGCAAGAACGTTATATTATGGAATGGAGAAAATGGATTGAGTATATCCAGAACAAATATAGGGTTAAGAAGTTTCATGTAGCATTTGAATAAGTCTTCCTTCTTTTTTTTCTTTTTTTTATTTCTTTTCTTTTCTTTCTTCTCTATATATATTTAATATTACTAAGGTTTGTATTATCCTATACAAGCTAGAGAGTGATGGATTTTAGAGTTTATGGTTGCTAGTATATGGTTGTTTATGGTTGTTTTTTTTCCTATACCTTGTATTTAGCTCTGGGAAGTCGGGGGGGAGGGGGGGAGGGGTAGGGGGGGGGAGGGGTAGGGGAGGGGGAGGGGGGACTGTTAAAGATAAACTGTTTGTTAAAACTTTTCAATAAAAAAAAGGAGGGAAAGCCTCAAAAGGTAATTGCAAAAGAAGTTGGATGTTCCCAAAGTGCTGTATCAAAGCACATTAATAGAAAGTTATGTGGAACGGGAAAGTGTGGAAGAAAAAGGTGCACAAGCAGTAGGGATGACCGCAGCCTGGAGAGGATTGTCAGGAAAAGGCCATTCAAAAGTGTTGAGGACTTTCACAAGGAGTGGACTGAGGCTGGAGTCAGTGCATCAAGAGCCACCACACACAGACGGATCCTGGACATGGGCTTCAAATGTTGTATTCCTCTTGTCAAGCCGCTCCTGAACAACAAACAACGTCAGAAGCGTCTTACCTGGACTAAAGAAAAACAGACCTGGTCTGTTGCTCAGTGGTCCAAATTCCTCTTTTCTGATGAGAGCAACTTTTGCATCTCATTTGGAAACCAAGGACCCAGAGTCTGGAGGAAGAATGGAGAGGCACACACTGCAAGATGCTTGAAGTTCAGTGTGAAGTTTCCACAGTCTGTGTTGATTTGGGGAGCCATGTCATCTGCTGGTGTTGGTCCACTGTGCTTCATTAAGTCCAGGGTCAACGCATCCGTCTACCAGGAGATTTTGGAGCACTTCATGCTTCCTTCCGCAAACGAGCTTTATGGGGATGCTGACTTCATTTTCCAGCAGGACTTGGCACCTGCCCACACTGCCAAAAGCACCAAAACCTGGTTCAATGACCGTGGGATTGCTGTGCTTGATTGGCCAGCAAACTCGCCTGACCTGAACCCCATAGAGAATCTATGGGGCATTGCCAAAAGAAAGATGAGAGACATGAGACTGAACAATGCAGAAGAGATGAAGGCCGCTATTGAAGCATCCTGGTCTTCCATAACACCTCAGCAGTGCCACAGACTGATAGCTTCCATGCCACGCCGCATTGAGGCAGTAATTGCTGCAAAAGGGGCCCAAACCAAGTACTGAGTACATATGCATGGTTATACTTTTCAGAGGTCTGATATTATTCTATGTACACTCCTTGTTTTATTGATTGCATGTAATATTCTAATTTTCTGAGATTGTGGATTTGGGGTTTTTATGAGCTGTACGCCATAATCATCAAATTTATGACAAATCACGGCTTGAACTATCTTGCTTTGCATGTAATGAGTCTCTCTCATATATTAGTTTCCCCTTTTAAGTTGCATTACTGAAATAAATTAACTTTTGCACGATATTCTAATTTTTCGAGTTTCACCTGTATATTTTGCAGACTCTGAATTAATAACAACTAGACAGCAAACACTTCAAGACACCCCGATTTTATATTACTGTGGTAATCGCAGCGGTCACAAAGCTTCTGCAGATTTTTCTGATCTAGACTATAACTAAGGTTCTGAGCTATCCCAGAGACCGTGCTACCAACCCTGTGAGTTAAAGAGCTGTAATTTGTGTAAAGACTGGCTTGCTTGCGACTGCAGACATGGATTGGGGAGTAGAGGCGGGTCACCGTATTGTAAAATAGCGTGTTATGGGGGTTTATCTTCTGATTCTGATAGTGGTGATGAGGGGTATTTTTCTGATGGTGGAGCCATGCCACCCCTCTGAACTCTGTATAACCAATAAAAGACTGTGTTAATGTCAACGCTTGACCATTTGTCAGTTTTCTTTCAGTATAATGATGCATGAAAAGTTTCTAAGGTGTATTTATTATACACCAGGATGTGTAAGTAGTTATGGAGGTGTGAATAGCCTTTTTCAGGAAGCTAGAAAACATGATAAAAACCTGACCATGAAACAAGTCAAGATGTGGCTGTCAGGGTAAGACGCTTATACGCTTCATTAGCCTGCAAGAATTAATTTTCCTAGAAATAAAACAGTAGTGTCTGGCTTAGATTATCAATGGCAGGCTGACCTCATAGATGTCTCCAAGTTTTCTAAGGAGAACCATGGAAAAAAGTACATCAATGTCAGAGTATCCAGACTGAGGGGTAAGTTTGAAAAGGGCTATTCATCATCAAAGAACTGGAGAAAGGGGGGGAAAGAGTTGTGTATAGATTAGATGATTACATGGGTGACCCTGTAAAGGGGGCTTTTTACTTTGAGGAGCTCCAAAAGGTTCCTGCTGACCAACAGCGAATATACAGAATAGAGAAAATTATCCAAAAAAGAGGGCGGGGGAGACACAGAGAGTTTCTAGTCAAATGGACTGGCTGGCCAGAGAAGTTCAACAGTTGGGTTAAGGAGACTGAAGTACAACATCTTTGATATGGAGGAGTTTTACATCACCCTACCCAGCAATGCATCAGCAGCAATTTTCCCCCAAAACAAAAATTCTAATTTTACTATTCAATTAGCGAGATCGTTGGATCTTCCAGGATCATGGGAAGTAGGGCTAGCAGAGATACAGTATCCGCATAGTTGGCACACATTAACTTCACCTCGATATTTTGAAATTGCTAACGAGTGAAAGAGATGGCATTTTTCTTTGAGAAGCGGGTACTATAACAGCATCCGACATCTGTTAGAAAATATGAACAAGCTTATATCAAACATCAAGGACGGACCTAAGACAACCCTACATTATGATTCAGTGGGTCGAAAAATTAATCTTAAAGGAGATGAACCGCACACCATTCTAGTTATCGGAGAACTTGGACATCTATTAGGTATGTTCCCTGGATTCAGCACCTTATATCTTTACACAGACATTGTAGAGCTCCAGATAGTGGGTGACTTCTATGTGCCATTACTGCGCTGTGTGCCTGTCCGAGGGCAAGACAATGATTTCATCACAATGACCTATGACCATCCACATTATGTACCGGTCAGCAAACATCACATCGATACCATTACCATAGAAATCAAAACCAATCAGGACAAAAACGTGCATTTTTATCACGGGAAGGTGATTGTCAAGCTTCATTTTAAGCCTCGGAAAAGTGAAGGATGGTTGTGATCAAGGAGCACGGGAACCCTCAAGACTATGTGGCTTACTACAGGGCACAAGCTGGTGGCAGCCTTCCAGGCTTCCGAGGATCCCCCATTATGTATGGGACAGGTTTAGGGGGTCTGTTCCGTGGGCTTTTTTGAAAAGCAATGCCTTTTTTAAAAAAAATTTATTTATATACCGTCCTTCTCCCGAAGGACTCAGGGCGGTGAACAAGGCAAGAATAAAAAATACAAAGTTACAAAAGTTAAAAAAGAATTAAATATATGCCCACTAAAAACAGTAAATACAAATATTAAAATAACAATAAAAAACCCCACCAATCCCCCATCAGGCCAGGCCGGCTTGTTCAAATAAGAATGTCTTTAGATCGCGACGGAAGGAGTGAAGATCGGGCGCCATCCGGAGCTCAAACGGTAACTGATTCCATAGCTCCGGGGCGCCCACAGAGAAGGATCTCCCCCTGGGGGCCACCAATCGACATTCTCTGATCGGTGGCACCCTGAGGAGGCCCTCTCTGTGGGAACGTACAGGGCGAAGGGAAGTTGATGCCGGCAGCAGGTGTTCCCTAAGGTACTCCGGACCCCTGCCATGTAGGGCCTTAAACACCATTACTAGTACCTTGAATCTCACCCGGAAGACAACTGGCAACCAATGCAGCTCACGGAGCAGAGGTGTAACATGGGAGTATCGGGAGACTCCCAACACAACTCTCGCGGCTGCATTCTGTACCAGTTGGAGCCTCCGGGTGGTCCTCAAGGGCAGCCCCATGTAGAGAGCGTTGCAGTAGTCTAGACGAGAGGTCACGAGCGCGTGAGTGACCATGCATAAGTCATCCCGGCTTAGATAGGGCCGCAACTGGTGCACCAGGCGAACCTGGGCGAAAGCCCCCCTAGTCACAGCCACTATGTGATATTCCAAAGTGAGCCGTGAATCTAGGAGGACTCCCAAGTTGCGAGCCCTATCTACGGGGGGTAATAGTTCACCCCCCATAGAGAGAGATGGAATATCCGAAATAACCCGGGATGCAGGTATGCAAATCCACTCAGTCTTGTCGGGGTTGAGTTGAAGTCTGTTTCTCCCCATCCAGACCCGAACCGCCTCCAGGCAACAGGACATCACGTTGAGGGCATCACTGGGGTGGTTTGGGGTCGAAATGAAAAGCTGGGTATCATCAGCGTACTGATGATACCCAACTCCAAAGCCACGAATGATCTCACCCAGCGGTTTCATATAGATGTTGAACAGGAGAGGCGAGAGGACCGACCCCTGAGGAACTCCACAAACAAGAGACCTTGAGGTCGACCTCTGCCCCCCTGTCAACACCGACTGCGAACGTCCCAGGAGATAGGAGGAGAACCAGTGCAAAACCGTGCCTCCCACTCCCAATCCACTGAGACGCCGCAGCAAGATACCATGGTCGATGGTATCGAAAGCCACTGAGAGGTCTAATAGGACTAGGACAGAGGAATATCCCCTGTCCCGAGCCCTCCAGAGATCATTCACCAGAGCGACCAATGCCGTCTCCGTGCTGTACCCGGGCCTGAAATCCGATTGGTACGGGTCTAGATAATCCGCTTCATCCAGGACCAGAGGGAGCTGATGCGCCACCACACTCTCAACAACCTTCGCAAGAAAGCGAAGGTTGGAGACCGGACGAAAGTTGTTCAACACAGCTGGGTCCAAGGCAGGCTTCTTGAGGAGAGGCCTCACCACCGCCTCTTTCAAGACGGCGGGGAAACTACCCTCACTCAAAGAAGCCGATATAACTGCCTGGAACCAGCTTCGTGTACTCTCCCGGGCTGCATAAACCAGCCAGGAAGGGCACGGGTCCAATAAACATGTGGTGGAGCTCAGCCTCCCCATAATCCTGTCCACTTCCTCTGGAGTCACAGAATCAAACTCCTCCCAGGTAATATCGACAAGACCGCCCGTGTCCTGATCGTCAGACTCTGCCCAGTCAGAGTCCAGACCGGTCCGAATCCGAGCGATTTTGTCCGACAGATGTTGGTTAAACTCCTCGGCACGACCCTGCAAGGGTTCCTCCCTCACCTTTTGATTAAGGAGGGAGCGAGTCACCCTAAACAGGGCGGCTGGGCGATTATCTGCGGACGCGATAAGGGTAGCAAAGTGATTAGACCTCGCCACCCTTATCGCAGCGAGATAAGACCTAATATAGGCTCTTAGTCGCAATCGGTCGGATTCGGATCAGCTGGATCTCCAAACGCTCTCTAGGCCCCGTCTCCGACGCTTCATCTCCCGGAGCTCCGCGGAAAACCATGGAGCTCGACGGGATCTGCATCGGGTCAGGGGCTGCAAGGGTACAACTCGGTCAAGAGCCTCCGTGGCTGCCCTTTCCCAGGCTTCCACTAAGGCATCCGCCGAGTTGTGAGCGAAGGAGGCAGGTGGGGACCCCAGCGCTGCCTGGAACCTGTCAGGTTCCATTAAGCATCTGGGGTGGTACCATCTAATTGGTTCCAAATGCCCACGGTGGGGAGTGGCAAAACGGAAGACCAGCCGCAGGAGATGATGATCGGTCCATGACAGGGGCGTAACAATTGGGGAGCCCCCACCAAGATCATCTAACCACCGTCCAGATAAGAAAATCAGGTCAAGGGTGTGGCCTCCCACATGAGTCGGTCCCGAAATTACTTGCGTCAGGTCCATGGCTGTCATGGAAGCCATGAACTCCCGAGCTAACTCAGATGATCCTCCCAGGGATGGTAGATTGAAGTCCCCCAAAACTATAAGTTTCGGGAACTCGGCTTCCGGATGGGAAGGCGATGCCGGAGGCAGCCATTTCTTGGCTGTCAGCCTCGCAGCTCGGTAGAGCCGCCGAAAACAGCGTCGATCAGCTGTTCGGCAGCTTGGAACCCCCACCTCGGGAGAAGAGGAGGGGGTGAGCGTCCAGGTAGGGGTAGAGCTCTCCGGGGCCACCAGAACTTAGAGTTTTGGTGGCGGAAGGATTGAGCCCCCCCGAAGCCTGGGCATGCTCCGGACTGCAAGGCGTCTCTGCTCCGGGTTTTTTGGAGCAGAACAGGGTGTTCGCAACCATCCCTGCTAGCAAGGAAGAGCTTATGAGAAAGAGGACGCAGGCAGAGCGATGCAGGAGATTTTGGTGAAGATGATGTTTTGATCTTTAACTCAATGGACTTTGCTGAATCTGCATGTGAAAGTGAGTAGTTAACAATAGAGGGTGAAAATGGCGACTATATCTTCTAAAGTTCCTGCCCTGAGGCAGCAGTCTTCGGCAAAAACTTTATTGTCCTCTGCATCTGAATCTGTATCAGCTTTTACAGTAAAAGATCTGCAGAGTTTGCTCCAAGAAACTATGGAAAAGCAAATGCAACAATTTGTTGAGATAATGGAGAAAAAGTTGGAGGAGAAGTTTACAGAGAAATTAGCAGAAATGAGAGCAGACATCACATCTGCAACGTTAAATATGGCTAAAAGCATTGAGATTTTGGATGAAAAAGTGGAAGATCTTGTTCAAAATGATACTAGAATGGAAGCCAAAATGACAGAAACTGAAAATATGATAGCGAAAATGGATTATGATTTGATTTCGACACAGTATTTTCAGATGGAGCTTGCTTTGAGAATCAGAGGCCTAAAAGAAAATCCTAAGGAAAATTTGACGAAAATGTTTTCTGAGGTTTTGGAAGGGGTGTTGGAGCGACCAGCAGATGAAATAATGGAAGATATAGATAAAATCTTCCGTGTTAATTCGTGGATTGCAAGACAAAGGAAATTACCCAGAGATGTGGTGGTTTATTTCACAAAGAGAAAGATTAGAAATGAAGTTATTCAGGCCTCCTATAATATTGATTTTGTAATGGATGAGCAAAAAGTTTTGATTTTAAAAGAGATTCCTGCAAGAATTTTAAGAAAAAGGAAGGAATTTGCTTTTTTGACACAAGAATTGAGACGACGTAATATTAAGTTTAGATGGCAAATACCAGAGGGTATGGTGGTGACTTATGAAGGTACGAGGCATTGTCTTACCACGGTGGTTCAGGCACGTGACTTCTACAGTAATGTTTTAAAAGCAGTCCCCATATCGTCTTTGGAGTCTACAAAGAAAAAAGGTGACAGAGAGCCTCAACGTTCCAGAGAGAATCCACAAGATGTTGAAGGGTTAACGCAGACAGATGTGAAAGTTACAGGAGTGGGTCAAATTTCATCACCACGGGAGAAGGCCAGAAATTGGAAGAGGTGTGCTGTTTCTGGAAGAATGAAGCAAACCTGAGGATTTAGTTGCATAATTGCAAGAGATAATAATGTAATAAGGATGCTAGAAGGATTAAGTATGTGGGGATTCATTTTTCACCCTTATAAAATAATTATATAATATTTTGTGTTGCTTTAGTTTGAAGATGATTATGAAAATTTAATTGGGAAGATTTGTAGTAGTGTTTATTGATATTCTGTAGGTTATGCTTTGTTATTTGGATGGAAAGCTTTAAGCCTGGAAGGTAGTGTATGGTATTTTAAGCTGTATAATATATTAGGAGAAGGAAAGGTTGTATTAATTTGGTTTTAGTATGTTAAAGTCTAGTTGGATAGAAGAATAGTTTTATAAAACTGATATAAATTGTTTTATGTGTGATTGAAATTAATTTGTAATACTTTTATGGGCAATATTGGAGTAGGTAATAGAATATAAGAATATAAGAATGATGTGATTATATAAAAAAAATTAAGTTTGGAAGTAATCTATGGTATTTTAATTTGTATAATATATTAGGATAATATGAATTTAAGGTATTATTTTGTATTTGAATAATCATTGATATGATATATATATGTATGTTTGGAATTTACCTATATGAGTTAAAGTTTGATAGTTTGAATAGCTTAGGATTGTTTGTGTAAGTTAGATCATGATTGTTTGTTTGTATTTTTATACCCTGTGTTTTGGTATTAGATTGGAAAGTATTATTTTGTATTTGTATAATTATTGATATGATATATATATATATATATATATATATATATATATATATATATATATATATATATATATATATATATATATATATATATATATATATATATATATATATATGTTTGGAGTTTTCTTATATGAGTTAAAGTTCGGTAGTTTAAATAGTTTAGGATTGTTTGCGTAAGTTAGATTATGATTGCATTTTTATACCCTGAATTTTGCTCTGGGAAGCCGGGGGGGAGGGGAAAGGGAGGGAGGGGTTGGGGAGGGGGAAGAGGGTGGGGGGGAGGGGGTTGGGAGGGTTTTTTTTTCTTTTTTGGTTTGCTAAAGATAAAATGTATTGTAAAACTTTTTAATAAAAAAAAAAGTTTCGGGAACTCAATCACCAACCCAGAGAGGATATCGAGAAGCTCAGGCAGGGCTGCTGCTGCGTGACTAGGCGAAAGGTACACCAGCAGCAAGCCCAACTGCGCACCAGGGCCGCATCTCAGGAAGAGAGACTCACACCCGACTATCTGGGGAACGGTGGCCTCCCGCGGACACAAGGTCTCCCTCATAACAACAGTTAAAAGTGCTATAACAGCGGACTTAATTGAAGCAGATAAGCATGGAAGATACGTAATGATAGACTTGTTGCTAGAAGGCAAAAAAAACGCTTTTAGTTGGATTGTATGCTCCTAATCAACAACAACAACAGGCTGACTTTTTTAGCTTACTTCATACAAAGCTTACTCAGTTGGATTACAAATCGTTTATTTTTATGGGGGATTGGAATGGCGTTTTGGATGTACAGATGGATAAGGCTGGTTTTTTTAAGCGTATTCCGTGTCATGCCAGACTGCCTAAGTCTTTTTTTGAAATGAAGGATGATTTGGAATTGCGAGACATTTGGCGTGACACACACCCGCATGAAAAGGATTATACTTTTTTTTCTGATAGACATCAATCTTTTTCTAGGATTGACTTTATTTTGCTGACTAATGATTTTTTTTCTAGGATTAAGAAGGTAAAGATTTGTGCAAGAGCTATTTCTGACCATAGCCCAGTATGGTTAGAGATTAATAAGGACAACAGAGATAGGCGCTCGTGGCGCGTAAATGAGAATTTGTTTAGAAATCAGAAAAATGTGGAAGAGTGTAAACAGCGAATGAAGGATTTTTTTGAAATTAATATGAATAAGGATACTTCTATAGATATGGTCTGGGATGCTAGCAAGGCCTATATGAGAGGGGTGTTGATATATATGAATAACAAACATAGACGTACTTTGGAAACTAGAAGGAAAGAATTGGAGAATGAAATTAAGGAAAAAGAGAATGCTCTGATTTTGAATCCATTGGATGTGAAGACTAAGGAGGCTATTAAGCTATTAAGAGGACAATTTGATAAATTAATGGCTGATCAAGTGGCAACCAACTTGAGGTTTGCCAGGCATAATACTTTTTGCAATGCTAATAAGCCAGGTAGATGGTTAGCTTATAGACTAAGGAAAAAGCAGAGGGCTTCTAACATAGACAAAATTGAACATAAGGGGAAAGTAGTGTTTCAACAGGATTTTATTAAGGAAGCCTTTGTGGATTTTTATTCTAAATTATATGCTAAGGAGAAGATTAATGAAAAAGACATTGATGAATATTTGGAGAATGCTAGCATCCCGGTGCTTACGCAAGTACAAAAAGAGGAGATTAATCAACTGATTACAGAAGAAGAAATATTTACAGCAATTAAGGAGTTGAAGGTCGACAAAGCGCCAGGTACAGATGGTTTGACTGCGGCCTACTACAAAAATTTACAATTAGAGATGGTTAAACCGTTAAAGGAATTGTTCCAGACAATCCAGAGAGGGGGAAAGGTGCCTCCATCTTGGAGAACTGCCTTTATCTCTTTGATTCCGAAGGAAGACTAAGATGCTACTCAAGTAAAAAACTATAGACCGATATCACTATTAAATACAGACTACAAGATATTTGCTAAAGTGCTGGCTAATAGATTGATGAGGGTTCTGCAACGGGTGATTCATGGGGATCAAACTGGGTTTATTAGTGGTAGGCAAATGAAAAATAACGTGAGGCATATAGTTGATGTGTTGGAATTTTTGGAAAGGCACAACCAGATCCCTGCGTCACTAATTTTTTTAGATGCTGAAAAAGCTTTTGATCAATTGAATTGGCAATTTTTGATGAAAGTTTTAGATAAAATGAATTTTGGGGATAAATTTTTGCAACCAATTAGGGCATTATATCAAAAACAAACAGCTCGAATAATAGTTAACAATAGCTTGTCAGAAGTATGCAATATTGAGAAGGGTACAAGGCAAGGGTGCCCGCTATCGCCTTTGTTATTTGTGTTAACATTGGAGATACTTTTGGTAAAAATACGAAATTCGGAAAGAATTAAGGGTATACAGATTAGAGATCAGGATTATAGATTGAGAGCGTTTGCAGACGATCTGGTTGTTACAGTGACCCAGCCGGAGAGCTCTGTTGTGGACCTGATGGAGATAATAATGCAATATGGGAAGGTTTCTGGATTTAAAGTTAATGTACAAAAAACTAAAATTTTGGCCAAAAACATGACAGCATCGCAAAAGGCCCTCTTAGAAGGATTAACTGGATTTGAGATTGTCAAAAGGGTCAAATATTTGGGGGTGTTTTTGTCGCCCTCTAACACAAAATTATATAAAAATAATTATGAAAAATTATGGGGAAAAATCCAAAAAGAAATGGAGAGTTGGGAAAAATTGCAATTGTCTTTGTTGGGGCGAATCGCAGCAGTAAAAATGAATGTCCTGCCTAAATTCTTATTTTTATTTCAAATGATACCGGTTCTTAAGAAAGATTCTAATTTGGAGGAATGGCAGAGAGGTATCAATAAATTTGTTTGGGCAGGGAAAAGGCCACGAGTTAAACTTAAGATTATGCAGGATACTCGTGAAAGAGGTGGTCTTAAAATGCCTAATCTTAAATTATATTATGAAGCTGCTGCGTTAGCAGGTATAAGTGATTGGATTAATTTGACACAAGAGAGATTATTAAATCTTGAGGGCCACGACTTGTTGTTTGGCTGGCATGCATATTTGTTGTATGATAAGAAGGTAGATAATGTGTTTAGAGTGCATATTTTAAGACAGGCATTGCTGAGAGTTTGGAAGAAGTACAGACATAAGCTAGATTGTAAGATACCATTGTGGGCAATTCCAAAACACGCAATAGAAAATATACATGCTGGTTTCAAACATGATGTGACTACGTACAAGGAGATTCTAAGCTTGGAAAGAAATGTCTGGTGTTTGAAGCCATATAGTCTCTTGCGAGACGAGAAGATTGTTCAGAATTGGTTTCAATATACTCAGCTACGGGCCAGGTGGAAAGAAGATCAGAAAAATGGTTTTACAATGACTGATGAAAATCTGATAAAGCAAATCAGAAATCAGGGTCCAGCACATATTAAATGGATATATCTTGCATTGATAGAGATTGACTCAGAAGCAGAACTTGTTAAGGACTGTATGATAAAATGGGCCCAAAATATTCAAGAAGTTATTACAATGGACACGTGGGAAAAGATTTGGGTGAGGAACGTAAAATTTACACAAGCTCAAAATCTAAGAGAGAACTTTTATAAAATGTTTTATAGATGGCATTTAGATCCTAAAAAGCTTGCAAGTATGTATCCGAATTATCAACCAAAATGTTGGAGGTGTGGTGATGAAGATGCAACATATTTTCATGTATGGTGGACTTGTAAAAAGGTTAAGGTTTTCTGGATAAAAATTTGGTGGAATATGCAGAAGATTTTTAAGCAAAGGATAAAGTTTTGTCCGCAACTCTTCTTGTTGGGAATAATCACAGATGCTACGGTTGTGGACACTAAGTTGATGTTAAATTTAATTACGGCTGCAAGACTTTTAATAGGTCAGTATTGGAAGAAAGAGGAACTGCCGACCATAGAAGAATGGACTTTAAAGGTTTCCGACCTGGCAGAGATGGCAAAGATTTCGGCCTACTTGAAAGATCACTCGCAAGAACGTTATATTATGGAATGGAGAAAATGGATTGAGTATATCCAGAACAAATATAGGGTTAAGAAGTTTCATGTAGCATTTGAATAAGTCTTCCTTCTTTTTTTTCTTTTTTTATTTCTTTTCTTTTCTTTCTTCTCTATATATATTTAATATTACTAAGGTTTGTATTATCCTATACAAGCTAGAGAGTGATGGATTTTAGAGTTTATGGTTGCTAGTATATGGTTGTTTATGGTTGTTTTTTTTTCCTATACCTTGTATTTAGCTCTGGGAAGTCGGGGGGGGAGGGGGGGGAGGGGTAGGGGGGGGAGGGGTAGGGGAGGGGGAGGGGGGACTGTTAAAGATAAACTGTTTGTTAAAACTTTTCAATAAAAAAAAGGAGGGAAAGCCTCAAAAGGTAATTGCAAAAGAAGTTGGATGTTCCCAAAGTGCTGTATCAAAGCACATTAATAGAAAGTTATGTGGAACGGGAAAGTGTGGAAGAAAAAGGTGCACAAGCAGTAGGGATGACCGCAGCCTGGAGAGGATTGTCAGGAAAAGGCCATTCAAAAGTGTTGAGGACTTTCACAAGGAGTGGACTGAGGCTGGAGTCAGTGCATCAAGAGCCACCACACACAGACGGATCCTGGACATGGGCTTCAAATGTTGTATTCCTCTTGTCAAGCCGCTCCTGAACAACAAACAACGTCAGAAGCGTCTTACCTGGACTAAAGAAAAACAGACCTGGTCTGTTGCTCAGTGGTCCAAATTCCTCTTTTCTGATGAGAGCAACTTTTGCATCTCATTTGGAAACCAAGGACCCAGAGTCTGGAGGAAGAATGGAGAGGCACACACTGCAAGATGCTTGAAGTTCAGTGTGAAGTTTCCACAGTCTGTGTTGATTTGGGGAGCCATGTCATCTGCTGGTGTTGGTCCACTGTGCTTCATTAAGTCCAGGGTCAACGCATCCGTCTACCAGGAGATTTTGGAGCACTTCATGCTTCCTTCCGCAAACGAGCTTTATGGGGATGCTGACTTCATTTTCCAGCAGGACTTGGCACCTGCCCACACTGCCAAAAGCACCAAAACCTGGTTCAATGACCGTGGGATTGCTGTGCTTGATTGGCCAGCAAACTCGCCTGACCTGAACCCCATAGAGAATCTATGGGGCATTGCCAAAAGAAAGATGAGAGACATGAGACTGAACAATGCAGAAGAGATGAAGGCCGCTATTGAAGCATCCTGGTCTTCCATAACACCTCAGCAGTGCCACAGACTGATAGCTTCCATGCCACGCCGCATTGAGGCAGTAATTGCTGCAAAAGGGGCCCAAACCAAGTACTGAGTACATATGCATGGTTATACTTTTCAGAGGTCTGATATTATTCTATGTACACTCCTTGTTTTATTGATTGCATGTAATATTCTAATTTTCTGAGATTGTGGATTTGGGGTTTTTATGAGCTGTACGCCATAATCATCAAATTTATGACAAATCACGGCTTGAACTATCTTGCTTTGCATGTAATGAGTCTCTCTCATATATTAGTTTCCCCTTTTAAGTTGCATTACTGAAATAAATTAACTTTTGCACGATATTCTAATTTTTCGAGTTTCACCTGTATATTTTGCAGACTCTGAATTAATAACAACTAGACAGCAAACACTTCAAGACACCCCGATTTTATATTACTGTGGTAATCGCAGCGGTCACAAAGCTTCTGCAGATTTTTCTGATCTAGACTATAACTAAGGTTCTGAGCTATCCCAGAGACCGTGCTACCAACCCTGTGAGTTAAAGAGCTGTAATTTGTGTAAAGACTGGCTTGCTTGCGACTGCAGACATGGATTGGGGAGTAGAGGCGGGTCACCGTATTGTAAAATAGCGTGTTATGGGGGTTTATCTTCTGATTCTGATAGTGGTGATGAGGGGTATTTTTCTGATGGTGGAGCCATGCCACCCCTCTGAACTCTGTATAACCAATAAAAGACTGTGTTAATGTCAACGCTTGACCATTTGTCAGTTTTCTTTCAGTATAATGATGCATGAAAAGTTTCTAAGGTGTATTTATTATACACCAGGATGTGTAAGTAGTTATGGAGGTGTGAATAGCCTTTTTCAGGAAGCTAGAAAACATGATAAAAACCTGACCATGAAACAAGTCAAGATGTGGCTGTCAGGGTAAGACGCTTATACGCTTCATTAGCCTGCAAGAATTAATTTTCCTAGAAATAAAACAGTAGTGTCTGGCTTAGATTATCAATGGCAGGCTGACCTCATAGATGTCTCCAAGTTTTCTAAGGAGAACCATGGAAAAAAGTACATCAATGTCAGAGTATCCAGACTGAGGGGTAAGTTTGAAAAGGGCTATTCATCATCAAAGAACTGGAGAAAGGGGGGGAAAGAGTTGTGTATAGATTAGATGATTACATGGGTGACCCTGTAAAGGGGGCTTTTTACTTTGAGGAGCTCCAAAAGGTTCCTGCTGACCAACAGCGAATATACAGAATAGAGAAAATTATCCAAAAAAGAGGGCGGGGGAGACACAGAGAGTTTCTAGTCAAATGGACTGGCTGGCCAGAGAAGTTCAACAGTTGGGTTAAGGAGACTGAAGTACAACATCTTTGATATGGAGGAGTTTTACATCACCCTACCCAGCAATGCATCAGCAGCAATTTTCCCCCAAAACAAAAATTCTAATTTTACTATTCAATTAGCGAGATCGTTGGATCTTCCAGGATCATGGGAAGTAGGGCTAGCAGAGATACAGTATCCGCATAGTTGGCACACATTAACTTCACCTCGATATTTTGAAATTGCTAACGAGAGAAAGAGATGGCATTTTTCTTTGAGAAGCGGGTACTATAACAGCATCCGACATCTGTTAGAAAATATGAACAAGCTTATATCAAACATCAAGGACGGACCTAAGACAACCCTACATTATGATTCAGTGGGTCGAAAAATTAATCTTAAAGGAGATGAACCGCACACCATTCTAGTTATCGGAGAACTTGGACATCTATTAGGTATGTTCCCTGGATTCAGCACCTTATATCTTTACACAGACATTGTAGAGCTCCAGATAGTGGGTGACTTCTATGTGCCATTACTGCGCTGTGTGCCTGTCCGAGGGCAAGACAATGATTTCATCACAATGACCTATGACCATCCACATTATGTACCGGTCAGCAAACATCACATCGATACCATTACCATAGAAATCAAAACCAATCAGGACAAAAACGTGCATTTTTATCACGGGAAGGTGATTGTCAAGCTTCATTTTAAGCCTCGGAAAAGTGAAGGATGGTTGTGATCAAGGAGCACGGGAACCCTCAAGACTATGTGGCTTACTACAGGGCACAAGCTGGTGGCAGCCTTCCAGGCTTCCGAGGATCCCCCATTATGTATGGGACAGGTTTAGGGGGTCTGTTCCGTGGGCTTTTTTGAAAAGCAATGCCTTTTTTAAAAAAAATTTATTTATATACCGTCCTTCTCCCGAAGGACTCAGGGCGGTGAACAAGGCAAGAATAAAAAATTCAAAGTTACAAAAGTTAAAAAAGAATTAAATATATGCCCACTAAAAACAGTAAATACAAATATTAAAATAACAATAAAAAACCCCACCAATCCCCCATCAGGCCAGGCCGGCTTGTTCAAATAAGAATGTCTTTAGATCGCGACGGAAGGAGTGAAGATCGGGCGCCATCCGGAGCTCAAACGGTAACTGATTCCATAGCTCCGGGGCGCCCACAGAGAAGGATCTCCCCCTGGGGGCCACCAATCGACATTCTCTGATCGGTGGCACCCTGAGGAGGCCCTCTCTGTGGGAACGTACAGGGCGAAGGGAAGTTGATGCCGGCAGCAGGTGTTCCCTAAGGTACTCCGGACCCCTGCCATGTAGGGCCTTAAACACCATTACTAGTACCTTGAATCTCACCCGGAAGACAACTGGCAACCAATGCAGCTCACGGAGCAGAGGTGTAACATGGGAGTATCGGGAGACTCCCAACACAACTCTCGCGGCTGCATTCTGTACCAGTTGGAGCCTCCGGGTGGTCCTCAAGGGCAGCCCCATGTAGAGAGCGTTGCAGTAGTCTAGACGAGAGGTCACGAGCGCGTGAGTGACCATGCATAAGTCATCCCGGCTTAGATAGGGCCGCAACTGGTGCACCAGGCGAACCTGGGCGAAAGCCCCCCTAGTCACAGCCACTATGTGATATTCCAAAGTGAGCCGTGAATCTAGGAGGACTCCCAAGTTGCGAGCCCTATCTACGGGGGGTAATAGTTCACCCCCCATAGAGAGAGATGGAATATCCGAAATAACCCGGGATGCAGGTATGCAAATCCACTCAGTCTTGTCGGGGTTGAGTTGAAGTCTATTTCTCCCCATCCAGACCCGAACCGCCTCCAGGCAACAGGACATCACGTTGAGGGCATCACTGGGGTGGTTTGGGGTCGAAATGAAAAGCTGGGTATCATCAGCGTACTGATGATACCCAACTCCAAAGCCACGAATGATCTCACCCAGCGGTTTCATATAGATGTTGAACAGGAGAGGCGAGAGGACCGACCCCTGAGGAACTCCACAAACAAGAGACCTTGAGGTCGACCTCTGCCCCCCTGTCAACACCGACTGCGAACGTCCCAGGAGATAGGAGGAGAACCAGTGCAAAACCGTGCCTCCCACTCCCAATCCACTGAGACGCCGCAGCAAGATACCATGGTCGATGGTATCGAAAGCCACTGAGAGGTCTAATAGGACTAGGACAGAGGAATATCCCCTGTCCCGAGCCCTCCAGAGATCATTCACCAGAGCGACCAATGCCGTCTCCGTGCTGTACCCGGGCCTGAAATCCGATTGGTACGGGTCTAGATAATCCGCTTCATCCAGGACCAGAGGGAGCTGATGCGCCACCACACTCTCAACAACCTTCGCAAGAAAGCGAAGGTTGGAGACCGGACGAAAGTTGTTCAACACAGCTGGGTCCAAGGCAGGCTTCTTGAGGAGAGGCCTCACCACCGCCTCTTTCAAGACGGCGGGGAAACTACCCTCACTCAAAGAAGCCGATATAACTGCCTGGAACCAGCTTCGTGTACTCTCCCGGGCTGCATAAACCAGCCAGGAAGGGCACGGGTCCAATAAACATGTGGTGGAGCTCAGCCTCCCCATAATCCTGTCCACTTCCTCTGGAGTCACAGAATCAAACTCCTCCCAGGTAATATCGACAAGACCGCCCGTGTCCTGATCGTCAGACTCTGCCCAGTCAGAGTCCAGACCGGTCCGAATCCGAGCGATTTTGTCCGACAGATGTTGGTTAAACTCCTCGGCACGACCCTGCAAGGGTTCCTCCCTCACCTTTTGATTAAGGAGGGAGCGAGTCACCCTAAACAGGGCGGCTGGGCGATTATCTGAGGACGCGATAAGGGTAGCAAAGTGATTAGACCTCGCCACCCTTATCGCAGCGAGGTAAGACCTAATATAGGCTCTTAGTCGCAATCGGTCGGATTCGGATCAGCTGGATCTCCAAACGCTCTCTAGGCCCCGTCTCCGACGCTTCATCTCCCGGAGCTCCGCGGAAAACCATGGAGCTCGACGGGATCTGCATCGGGTCAGGGGCTGCAAGGGTACAACTCGGTCAAGAGCCTCCGTGGCTGCCCTTTCCCAGGCTTCCACTAAGGCATCCGCCGAGTTGTGAGCGAAGGAGGCAGGTGGGGACCCCAGCGCTGCCTGGAACCTGTCAGGTTCCATTAAGCGTCTGGGGTGGTACCATCTAATTGGTTCCAAATGCCCACGGTGGGGAGTGGCAAAACGGAAGACCAGCCGCAGGAGATGATGATCGGTCCATGACAGGGGCGTAACAATTGGGGAGCCCCCACCAAGATCATCTAACCACCGTCCAGATAAGAAAATCAGGTCAAGGGTGTGGCCTCCCACATGAGTCGGTCCCGAAATTACTTGCGTCAGGTCCATGGCCGTCATGGAAGCCATGAACTCCCGAGCTAACTCAGATGATCCTCCCAGGGATGGTAGATTGAAGTCCCCCAAAACTATAAGTTTCGGGAACTCGGCTTCCGGATGGGAAGGCGATGCCGGAGGCAGCCATTTCTTGGCTGTCAGCCTCGCAGCTCGGTAGAGCCGCCGAAAACAGCGTCGATCAGCTGTTCGGCAGCTTGGAACCCCCACCTCGGGAGAAGAGGAGGGGGTGAGCGTCCAGGTAGGGGTAGAGCTCTCCGGGGCCGCCAGAACTTAGAGTTTTGGTGGCGGAAGGATTGAGCCCCCCCGAAGCCTGGGCATGCTCCGGACTGCAAGGCGTCTCTGCTCCGGGTTTTTTGGAGCAGAACAGGGTGTTCGCAACCATCCCTGCTAGCAAGGAAGAGCTTATGAGAAAGAGGACGCAGGCAGAGCGATGCAGGAGATTTTGGTGAAGATGATGTTTTGATCTTTAACTCAATGGACTTTGCTGAATCTGCATGTGAAAGTGAGTAGTTAACAATAGAGGGTGAAAATGGCGACTATATCTTCTAAAGTTCCTGCCCTGAGGCAGCAGTCTTCGGCGAAAACTTTATTGTCCTCTGCATCTGAATCTGTATCAGCTTTTACAGTAAAAGATCTGCAGAGTTTGCTCCAAGAAACTATGGAAAAGCAAATGCAACAATTTGTTGAGATAATGGAGAAAAAGTTGGAGGAGAAGTTTACAGAGAAATTAGCAGAAATGAGAGCAGACATCACATCTGCAACGTTAAATATGGCTAAAAGCATTGAGATTTTGGATGAAAAAGTGGAAGATCTTGTTCAAAATGATACTAGAATGGAAGCCAAAATGACAGAAACTGAAAATATGATAGCGAAAATGGATTATGATTTGATTTCGACACAGTATTTTCAGATGGAGCTTGCTTTGAGAATCAGAGGCCTAAAAGAAAATCCTAAGGAAAATTTGACGAAAATGTTTTCTGAGGTTTTGGAAGGGGTGTTGGAGCGACCAGCAGATGAAATAATGGAAGATATAGATAAAATCTTCCGTGTTAATTCATGGATTGCAAGACAAAGGAAATTACCCAGAGATGTGGTGGTTTATTTCACAAAGAGAAAGATTAGAAATGAAGTTATTCAGGCCTCCTATAATATTGATTTTGTAATGGATGAGCAAAAAGTTTTGATTTTAAAAGAGATTCCTGCAAGAATTTTAAGAAAAAGGAAGGAATTTGCTTTTTTGACACAAGAATTGAGACGACGTGATATTAAGTTTAGATGGCAAATACCAGAGGGTATGGTGGTGACTTATGAAGGTACGAGGCATTGTCTTACCACGGTGGTTCAGGCACGTGACTTCTACAGTAATGTTTTAAAAGCAGTCCCCATATCGTCTTTGGAGTCTACAAAGAAAAAAGGTGACAGAGAGCCTCAACGTTCCAGAGAGAATCCACAAGATGTTGAAGGGTTAACGCAGACAGATGTGAAAGTTACAGGAGTGGGTCAAATTTCATCACCACGGGAGAAGGCCAGAAATTGGAAGAGGTGTGCTGTTTCTGGAAGAATGAAGCAAACCTGAGGATTTAGTTGCATAATTGCAAGAGATAATAATGTAATAAGGATGCTAGAATGATTAAGTATGTGGGGATTCATTTTTCACCCTTATAAAATAATTATATAATATTTTGTGTTGCTTTAGTTTGAAGATGATTATGAAAATTTAATTGGGAAGATTTGTAGTAGTGTTTATTGATATTCTGTAGGTTATGCTTTGTTATTTGGATGGAAAGCTTTAAGCCTGGAAGGTAGTGTATGGTATTTTAAGCTGTATAATATATTAGGAGAAGGAAAGGTTGTATTAATTTGGTTTTAGTATGTTAAAGTCTAGTTGGATAGAAGAATAGTTTTATAAAACTGATATAAATTGTTTTATGTGTGATTGAAATTAATTTGTAATACTTTTATGGGCAATATTGGAGTAGGTAATAGAATATAAGAATATAAGAATGATGTGATTATATAAAAAAAATTAAGTTTGGAAGTAATCTATGGTATTTTAATTTGTATAATATATTAGGATAATATGAATTTAAGGTATTATTTTGTATTTGAATAATCATTGATATGATATATATATGTATGTTTGGAATTTACCTATATGAGTTAAAGTTTGATAGTTTGAATAGCTTAGGATTGTTTGTGTAAGTTAGATCATGATTGTTTGTTTGTATTTTTATACCCTGTGTTTTGGTATTAGATTGGAAAGTATTATTTTGTATTTGTATAATTATTGATATGATATATATATATATATATGTTTGGAGTTTTCTTATATGAGTTAAAGTTCGGTAGTTTAAATAGTTTAGGATTGTTTGCGTAAGTTAGATTATGATTGCATTTTTATACCCTGAATTTTGCTCTGGGAAGCCGGGGGGGGGGAGGGGAAAGGGAGGGAGGGGTTGGGGAGGGGGAAGAGGGTGGGGGGGGAGGGGGTTGGGAGGGTTTTTTTTTCTTTTTTGGTTTGCTAAAGATAAAATGTATTGTAAAACTTTTTAATAAAAAAAAAAGTTTCGGGAACTCAATCACCAACCCAGAGAGGATATCGAGAAGCTCAGGCAGGGCTGCTGCTGCGTGACTAGGCGAAAGGTACACCAGCAGCAAGCCCAACTGCGCACCAGGGCCGCATCTCAGGAAGAGAGACTCACACCCGACTATCTGGGGAACGGTGGCCTCCCGCGGACACAAGGTCTCCCTCATAACAACAGCCACTCCCCCACCCCTACCCTGAGCCCGAGGCCGGTGTAGCACCCGGAAACCTGGTGGGCAAAGATCAACCAGAGGAATACCGCCCTCTGGGCCCAACCAAGTCTCTGTGATGCAAGCCAGGTCCGCCTGCTCACCCTCGACCAGGTCACGGATGAGAGGAGCTTTATTAGCAACAGACCTGGCATTCAAGTACACCAGCCGGAGCTCAGGGGGCTGCACATCCTCGCTCCCGGGACCTCAGGGCGGAGACAGAGGGTCGGAGTGCCTCACCGCTTGCAAGCAGCAGAGAGGCCTTCCCTGAGATCAATACGGCCCTCTGTTCCTACACCTGCTGCCATTCCCTAACGTCATGGGAATGGGTAGTCCCACGACCTGCCCTGGAGCCCCGGAGGCAACCGTCCCCCGCTCCTCCCCCCCACGATCAATCCCGGACCTGTCCTGAACAGCGGTTGTTGGACTGTCCCCCATGTCCAAACAACCAAAAGAAATTCCCTCCCCCCTCCCTAACCCAACAAAAAATTTAACTAAGAAACTAACCAGGGGCCTCTTATTGAATTTATATCAGAGGCCCCTACCCCTGCCCGGCCGTCTCTCAGGGTCCCAGCAATCGGGCCCTTCATCGAGATTATAGTTGGCTAGAAAGGCGGGTCGCACCCAGGAGGGGGGGCACACCTGAGGGCGAACAAGTCCGTGCTAGTATAGCAAATATAAGGCATGTCCAGATAGGTCCAGCAAGGCAGTCCCATAGTCAATCAGGAGGATCTAAAACGGAAGGTCAGCAATATCCAGTCCACCAGCTCCTCTGCCACTTGAGCTGGGTACCTTCTGGGTAACTTCCGAAACAGATCGGGCACCGCCCTCTCACAGCGGGCCCAGACCTATCCGGCAGCAGAACAGGATACAAACCCGGGAAAAGCATACCTCCCTAGATCTCTCACCTCTAGGGAGGCAGCAGATGGTATAACTGAGCCACCCTCTCACAGTGACTCAACTCCGGGACCTTCTGAGTCCACTGGGGTCGTGGGGGAAAAGAGGGGTTTGAGCAGCAGTTGCCAGGCATAAAAAACCTGAAGATAACAGATGTTCCGGTTGCAGAGGTTCTTCTCCAAAGCGAGGAAGGTTGGATAACAAACGGGACCAAAACCAGCTGGCGAAGTTCAGCAGCTCGAGTCCAGCTGGCCCCATAAAACACGGGCGACATAAGATAACCTGTGCCGTCCGACGGCCAGCAACATGCACCGCCAACACTCCAACGCCAAGCCATGGGTCCTCTTGTCGAAACGGCCGTGAAACAGCCACCAAACAGCCACAACACTCCAGCTCGCCTCTCTGCCTGCCGCTCCACATCAACGCCGTTGCATCCTCCATTTCACAGTCTTCCAGCGTTCCGGAGGCCACTCTAGGCTGCGGCTCTATCGGCTCCGAAGATCAGCTGTTCAGAGCCCTACAAGCCGCGGTTCCTCCCGGCTCCACAGAGGGCCTCCGAAAAACGCCGGAGCTCACAAAGACGATCCAAAACGGAGGACTGCATAACCAAGAGAGGCGTTGACCATCTCTCTTCTTCGTTCTTCCATCTCACCAAACCCCCAACACAGAGGGGAAAGCAGCTCTGCAGACCCTACGGACTCCCAAAAACTCCAGGGACGCTGAAACAGCTGGAACTCTCTGCGGAGCTCAGCCAAGCACGTCCGCCATCTTTTTGAGGCGAGGATTAGAAATCATTAAGCCGCATGTGAAATCTGCTGCCAAAAACATTGCCAGAGATGTTGCGGGGCATCTTGTATCCCGTGTTGTTGAGAGGGGGCTGGATGGATCAGGGATGATCATAACCAGGAAGAATTACGCATTGGGCCCGCCTATTCCATTTAAAAAGAGAAGACTTGTGAAAAAAACCCACCATACCAAGAGGAGATGTGTGCTGAAGAGGAAGCCCTGTGACAAGGAAGACATATTCTAATACAATATGGCATTTATTCATTCTGCTTCAGAGGAATGTGTTAAATCAGAACTGGATCTTTTTCTTTTTTTTATTGAAAAGTTTTACAATACATTTTTTAAAAAGACAAAACCCCTCCCAACCCCCTCCCCTCTCCCCAGCCCTCCCCAACACCTCCCTCCCCTCCCCCTCCCCCCTCCCCGACTTCCCAGAGCTCAATACAGGGTATAAAAATACAAACAATCATAATCTACCTTATGCAAACAACAATAAAATATTAAATCTATCGCACTTTAACTCTTATAAAATAACTACAAGTAATTTAAATATCACATCAATACTTATTCAAATGCTAGATGAAACTTTTTAGTCCCATATTTATTCTGGATATAATCAATCTATCTTCTCCACTCCACAATATATCTCTGTTGTGATTGTTCTTTCAAGTATGCTGAAATCCTTGCCATTTCTGCCAAGTTGGAAACTTTCAAAGTCCACTCTTTGACATATTCTAATACAATATGGCAATATGCCGGCATCAAACGCCCTTCGCCCAGTGCGCTCCCACAGGGAGGGTCTGCTCAGGGTGCCGCCGGTGAGAGATTGCCGGCGGGTGACACCCAGTCATAGGGCCTTCTCAGTGGGAGCGCCTGCCCTCTGGAACCAGCTGCCGGTGGAGCTGAGGACTGCCCCCGACCTCCGATCATTCCGCCGGGGCCTGAAGACCTGGCTCTTTGAGCTCTCAGGCCCAGGCTGAGGAGAAATTTTTAACTGGGGTTTTAAGTATACAGGGTCAATTTAATATTTTTTAATTTGGTTTTTTAACTTTTGTATGGTGGATTTTTTAATTCCCTGTAAACCGCCCTGAGTCCTCAGGGAATAGGGCGGTATATAAATGTAACTAAATAAATAAATAAATAAATAAATAAAATTTATTCATTCTGCTTCAGAGGAATGTGTTAAATCAGAACTGGATCTTTTTCAACTGGCACCTACACAGACCAGTATTGAAAACAGTACCTATCTCGAGATCCCACCTTTATCAGCGCTGACACTGGAATTTTTTATCACGGGGCATGGTGAGCATTACACGGATTTAAACAATACCCTGCTGTATGTGAGTTGCAAGATTGTAAAGATTGTAAAGGCTGATGGATCGGATATTGATGACGGGGCTATGGTGGCCCTGACCAACTACCCCATAGCATCACTGTTTAATCAGCTGGATGTTACCTTGGGAGATCGGCTCATTACACAGAGCCATCATTGCTATTCTTACCAGGCCATGATTGAACTGATTCTGAACTTTGGTGGTGATGCGCTGGGTACCCAATTTACAGATGGTGGTTTTTACAAAGATGACTTGAACCTCATGGAGAGTTCTCTACTGACAGCCGCTGGGAACTCCGGTTTCAAAGCGAGAGCAAGACACACGGCCGGTAGTCGTAAATGGGACCTGCTAGGGCCTCTGCATAGCGATCTGTTTTTTCAAGACAGACTGCTAATTAACGATGTGAAAGTCAAACTCACAAGAAGCAGAAATGAATTTTGCGTGATGAAGGATGGCAATGAGAATTACAAAGTGCAACTCTTGGCGGCTTCTCTCTTTGTAAAATGTGTAAAAGTAGCCCCAGGAGTGCACCTTGGTCATGCAGAAGCTTTGCTCACCTCCAATGCCGAATACCCCATTGATCGAGTGGGGATGAAGGTTTACAGCATTCCTGCAGGTAGCCTTGTGTGTAATCAGGAAAATCTATTTCTGGGGCAGCTACCTAAACAATTAGTGATTGGATTTGTGGACAATGCATCTTTTAGTGGGGATTATGAAAGAAACCCATTCAATTTTCAACACTGCAATGTCAAGTTTTGCGCATTGCATTGTGATGGCAAGCAGATTCCTGCAAAGCCTCTTCAGCCTGATTATGAGCACGGTCTTTTTGTGAGAGAGTACATGCAGATGGTGCAGGCCACAGGCAAAGGTATGAAAGACAGGCCGCTGTTAATCAGCAGGGAAGAGTTTAACCAAGGGTATATTTTGTATTGTTTTGACTTGAGTCCTGATCAGGGGTGCTCTGAGCACTATTTGATCAGGAATGGTAACCTCAGAGCCAAAATTAGATTTGCACAACCCCTGCCCAACACCATCAACATGATTCTCTATGCAATCTTTGAAAACCTTATTGAAATAAGTTACACAAGGAATGTGCTTTTTGATTATATGTATGGACACACTGCAACTCCACCACTTGTTCTCTGGAAATACAGCCTTTCTAGAAGTCTACCCTCGTGACCTGTTACCCCAGAGACAAATCTCCAAAAGACCTTTTGGATTAATTGTAAATACCCACCCTCACACTCTGCCTGGTGAACACTGGCTGGCCCTCTACTTCCCATCTCCCGGATATGGTGAATTTTTTGATTCTTTTTTTTATTGAAAAGTTTTACAATACATTTTTTAAAAACATACTCCCTCCCTCCCCCCAACCCTCCCCTCCCCTCCCCCTCCCCGACTTCCCAGAGCTGAATACAGGGTATAAACTTACAAACTTAAGCTAAAATATGCTAACAACAAAAATAAAACATTAAATTCTATCGCACTTTAACTCTCCGTAAACATAACTATATTACTAACAAATAACTAATAACTAATAATACATCGTATAAAACCACTAGTTATTCAAATGCTAAATGAAACTTTTTAGTCCCATATTTATTCTGAATATATTCGATCCATCTTCTCCATTCCACAATATATCTCTGTTGTGATTGTTCTTTCAAGTATGCTGAAATCTTTGCCATTTCTGCCAAGTTGGAAACTTTCAAAGTCCACTCTTCTATAGTAGGCAGTTCCTCCTTCTTCCAATATTGTGCTACTAAAAGTCTTGCTGCCGTAATTAAATTCAACATCAATTTAGTATCTGTAACAGTAAAATCTGTAATAGTACCCAACAAAAACAACTGCAGAGAAAACCTTATCTTTTTCTTAAAAATATCTTTTGCATATTCCACCAAATTTTAATCCAAAAAGCTTTGACTTTTTTACAAGTCCACCATATGTGATAATACGTTGCATCCTCACAACCACACCTCCAACATTTGGGCTGGCAATTCGGATACATACTTGCTAGTTTTTTAGGGTCTAAATGCCACCTATAAAACATTTTATAGAAATTCTCTCTTAAATTTTGGGCCTGTGTAAATTTTACATTTCTAACCCAAATCTTTTCCCAAGTATCCATTGTTATCACCTCATGAAAATTCTGGGCCCACTTTATCATACAATCTTTAACAAGTTCCGTTTCTGGGTCAATTTCTATCAATGCATTATATATTCTTCTTATATGTGCTTGACCTTGATCTCTAATTTGTTTTACCAAATTTCCATCAGATATCAAAATGCCAACTTTCTGATCTTCTTTCCATCTTGCTTGTAACTGCCCATACTGAAACCAAGTTTGTACAATCTTTTCTTCTTTTAAAATATTATATGGCTTTAATTGCCATACATTCCTTTCTATCCTTAAAATTTCTTTATATGTAAACTCATCATGTTTAAATCCAACATTTATATTTTCTATTGCATGTTTAGGTATTGCCCAAATTGGTATTTTGTAATTTAACTTATGTCTATATTTTTTCCATACTCGCAACAGAGCATACCTTAATATATGTTTCTTAAACACATTATCCACCTTCTTATCATACAATAAATATGCATGCCAACGAAATAACAAATCATAACCCTCAAGATTTAATAGTCTCCCTTGTGTTAAATTAAACCAATCACTAATTGATGATAAAGCAGCAGCCTCATAGTATAATTTAAGATTAGGCATTTTAAGACCACCTCTTTCACGTATATCTTGCATTATCTTAAATTTAACTCGTGGTTTTTTCCCTGCCCAAACAAATTTATTAATACCTTTCTGCCATTCCTCCAAATTTGAATCCTTTTTAAGTATAGGTATCATTTGAAACAAAAATAAAAATTTTGGCAAAACATTCATTTTTACTGCTGCAATTCTTCCCAATAAGGATAATTGTAATTTTTTCCAACCATCAAGCTCTTTTTGTATTTTTGACCATAACAATTCATAATTATTTTATATAATTTCACATTTGAAGCTGAAAGATATACCCCCAAATATTTAATCTTTTTAACTATTTCAAATCCCGTTAACTCTTCTAAGACAACCTTTTGTTCTATAGTAATATTTTTAGACAATATTTTAGTTTTTTGCGTGTTTATCTTAAATCCTGAAACTTTCCCATATAACGTTATTATCTCCATCAATTCTACAACTGAGTAAGTCGGTTGACTTACTGTAATAACCAGGTCATCCGCAGACGCTCTCAATCTATAATCTTGATCTCTTATTTTAATTCCCTTAATTTTATTTGAGTCTCGTATTTTAATCAATAATATTTCCAATGTTAAAACAAACAGCAAAGGTGACAATGGACACCCCTGTCTTGTACCCTTTTCAATATTACATGTTTCTGTCAAACTACCATTAACTATTATTTGAGCTGTTTGCTTCTGGTATATTGCTCTAATAGATTGTAAAAATTTTTCCCCAAACTCCATTTTTTCCAATGCCTTAAACAAAAATTGCCAATCCAATTGATCAAAGGCTTTTTCAGCATCCAAAAAAATCAGCGCTGCAGGAACCTGGTTATTTCTGTCCAAAAATTCCAATAAGTCTACAATATGTCTCACATTATTCTTCATTTGTCTACCACTTATAAATCCAGTTTGGTCACTATGAATCATTTGCTGCATTACCTTCATTAATCTATTTGCTAAAATGTTTGCAAATATCTTGTAATCAGTGTTTAAAAGTGATATTGGCCTATAGCTTTTGGCTTGGGTAGCATCTTGATCTTCCTTCGGAATCAGCGATATAAAGGCTGTTTTCCACGATGGAGGCACTTCTCCTCCCAATTGAATTGTCCTAAACAATTCTCTTAAAGGTTCCACCATTTCTGACTGTAAATCTTTATAATAGACGGCAGTCAAACCGTCTGTTCCTGGTGCTTTACCCACCTTTAATTTCTTAATTGCTAAAATAATTTCTTCATCATTTATCAATTGATTCATCCCTTCCCTTTGCTCTTGTGTAAGAACAGGGATATTAACTTCTCGTAGATATCTATCTATATCTACATCTTGAATCTTGTCTCTAACATACAACTTAGAATAAAAATCAACAAAGGCCTTTTTAATAAGATTCTGCTGAAACACAACTTTACCCTTATAATCTATTCTATCTATATTACGTGACCTTTGTTTCTTCCTTAACAAGTAAGCTAACCACCTACCAGGTGTTCTGTACCAGCCTATTACCGGCCCTGCAGATAAGGCAGGGACAACCCCTTTACAAGAAGGCAAGAGGCTGGAAATAAGCCTGCCAAATTTATGGACACAAAAGCAAACAGAGCAAAAACAAGACAAGAACCATGAAACAGGAGCTATTCAAACGGTTGCCTTCAGCAAAACAGCCCTCCCACGCATTCCCCATTTAAACAGTTCAGGGCGTGGCTTCTCTCTGCCTCCTTCCAAGGTGCCCCATTGCCTTCCTCTGTTTACTCCTGATTGACTGCCTCCTGCGTCGGGCGTCCTTGAACAGGGCCAGCTGTGGGTCATCTTCATCCACGCTGTCAGGCTCACACAGCTGGGTCTGCGTCGTAACCAGGTGGGAGGGGCCTGGCTGAGGACTGTCATCAGCAAGCTCTCCAACACCCTCAGCAAGCTCTCCAACACCCCCCTCCTCCTCCTCTGAATCATCCAACCCAACTGCCGAACCCACAGGCTGACCCTGAATCACAACACCAGGCTTATTAGCATTGCAAAAAGTATTATGTTTAGCATACTGTAAATTGGTTGCCACTTGATCTGCCATCAACATATCAAATTGGCCTCTTAGTAAAGTGATTACCTCTTTAATCTTCCCATCAGATGGATTCAAAATTAAAGCCTTCGCTTTCCTCTTAATTTCCTCCTCTAATTCTTTTCGCCTATGTTCCAGTTTACGTCTATATTTATTATTCAAATATATTAACACTCCTCTCATATATGCTTTACCAAACCATCTCAATAGAAGTACCCTTGTGCATATTCATATTAAAAAATTCTTTCATCTGTTTTTTACACTCTTCCACATTTTCTTGATATCTAAACAAATTTTCATTTAATCGCCAAGACTGTCTGTCTCCATTGTCTTTCTATTTACAGCCATACTGGACTATGATCTGATATAGTTCTTGGACATATCTTAATCTTCTTAATCCTAGAAAAGAAATCATTAGTAATTAGTACAAAATCAATCCTGGAGAAAGATTGATGCCTATCGGAGAAAAAAGTAAAGTCTTTTTCTTGCAAATTTCTTTCTCTCCAAACATCTCTCAATTCCAAATCGTCTTTCATCTCAAAAAAAGATTTAAGCAATCTAGCATGACTCGGTGTACTTCTAAAAAGGCCTTTTTGTCCATTTGTACATCCAAAACTCCATTTCAATGTCCCATAAAAATAAAAGATTTGTAATCCCACTGGATGAAAAGTCAATCCTGTTTTCTGTGGAAACACCCAGTCTGCTGTGAAGTTCCCTGGTCCTGGTAATAATTTCTTCATTTCTAACATCCACACCAATCAGACAGAGCAAACAGCTAGCAAAACACAGAAATTCACCTTCCACTTTGAAATCTACTAGGTGTTCTCTTTTTTCCTCCAGTATTCTGGTGAGCAGCACAGTGTTTAACTTCCTAAGCCCTCCCCCCTCCTTGTTCTTCATGATGGTAACCACTAATTGTAAATTCCCCCCCCCCCAATATCTCTGCTTTACTTTGAAGCAGATTTTCAACACTAGTCAGAAAATCATCAGCATTTAAATCATTCACACGCCTCCTAAGAGAAAAGAGAGGATGATTTAACCCCTCTGCATCCAACTGGAGTTGAACAAAATTGTTTGGACCTATGTCCCTAGCAACATTATTCAAAAGAGTCTGTACCACATTATGAATAGCCTCTATAGCATCTACAAAAGACTGGATTCAGTCAAGATTAACAAATCTATATCGATGATAGTGTTCCACAGCCCTGAAATTTCAGATAGGCTTCTCCCATGCCTGCACCATATCCAGATAAACATTGTTCATATTCTGAGAGTTTGCAGTTAGGGGCTTGTAGCTGGGGCATAGAATTAATTTAATTTAATTTTAATTTTATTAGATTTATATACCGCCCTTTCCCGAAGGACTCAGGGCGGTTTACAGGGCATTTTAAAATCACACCAATACAAAATACAAAAGTTAAAAGACAATTAAAAAGATTAAATTATCCCTGAAAATAAAAACCCCAGTTAAAAATTCTCAGCCTGGGCCAGAGAGCTCAAAGAGCCAAGTCTTCAGGTCCCGGCAGAATGACATATCTCCTCTTCTGGTTGAGATACAGGCATAGAATCACAACTATCACTGCCTGCTGGGGATGCGGGAAGTTCACCACCATGCATTTTTGCTTTTTTGCAGGCCGGCTCTGGTTAAACAAACAAACAAACAAAAGGCTATCACTAACATTCCTAATAATGTAATACCAACCCCCCTTTTAGTTTCTAAAAAAGTTGGATAAATTGCTAGATATTATACCTCCTAACAGCATTCGTGCTGTGTAGCTTGTGGAAGGCTGAGGGCTCATGTCATGCTGGGCCCCTTGGTGCTCTGGGGGAATTGTGAGATCCACGAATGGCTGACCATCCTCCCATTCTGAAGGGAAAGAAAAAACCCAATGGTAAAAATTGTTGCAGAAATGTTTATAGGGACGCGGTGGCTCAGAGAGGGACGCGGTGGCTCAGTGGGTTAAGACGCTGAGCTTGTCGATCAGAAGGTCGGCAGTTTGGCGGGTCGAATCCCGAGTGCCGCGTAACAGAGTGAGCGCCTGTTACTCGTCCCAGCTTCTGCCCACCTAGCAGTTCGAAAGCACGTAAAAATGCAAGTAGAAAAATAGGGACCACTCCGGTGGGAAGGTAACAGCGTTCCGTGCGCCTTTGGCGTCTAGTCATGACCACATGACCACGGAGACGTCCTCGGACAAACGCTGGCTCTTCGGCTATGAAACGGAGATTAGCACCGGCCCCTAAAGTCGGAAACGACTAGCACGCATGTGCGGGGGAACCTTTACCTTTACCTTTACCTAAATGTATGAAAGTATGAAAGACAAATACCTTAATATGCCCTCAAACATTCTGAGTCTGTCAGTTCATTCTAGTGAAAGAAAACAATCAATCAAACAAACAAGCAAGCAAGCAGACAAGAATGTTATAAACTCCATTTTGCATCTAAGTGTTTCAAAAATTAGGCATAAAACTACTTACAATAGTAGCTTCCATTCTGAAAAGGGTCTTCTGAGCAGACCAAATGGCTCCTGAGGTATGGATATGTCAGAAACCAGCTAACGTGACTGGACCCGCATGGACCCTACTTTTATACACGCTGGTGATGTCACAAATTAAGAGTTGGTGAGTTCTTCACACCTTTTGCAAAACTGGCCAGCCCCACCTCATCAGGAAAACCCGATTGAATAATATCACATGAGCTTTGATAATATCACATGAGCTTCCTTTTCAGAATGGAAGCTACTATTGTAAGTAGTTTTATCTAGACCCGTACCAATCGGGCTTCAGGCCCGGGTACAGCACGGAGACGGCATTGGTCGCGCTGGTGAATGATCTCTGGAGGGCTCGGGACAGAGGATACTCCTCTGTTCTAGTCCTATTAGACCTCTCAGCGGCTTTCGATACCATCGACCATGGTATCTTGCTGCGGCGTCTCAGGGGATTGGGAGTGGGAGGCACGGTTTTTCAGTGGTTCTCCTCCTATCTCCTGGGACGCTCGCAGTCGGTGTTGGCAGGGGGGCAGAGGTCGACTGCGAGGCCTCTCGCTTGTGGAGTCCCTCAGGGGTCGGTCCTCTCGCCCCTTCTGTTCAACATCTACATGAAACCGCTGGGTGAGATCATTCGTGGTTTTGGAGTTGGGTATCATCAGTATGCTGATGATACCCAACTATTCATTTCGACCCCAAACCACCCCAGTGATGCCCTCAACGTGATGTCCCGGTGCCTGGAGGCGGTCCGGGTCTGGATGGGGAGGAACAGGCTTCGTCTCAACCCTGACAAGACAGAGTGGCTGTGCGTACCGGCATCTCGGGATATTCAGGATATCCCACCCCTCATTATGGGGGGTGAGTCATTACCTCCTGTAGATAGGGCTCGCAACTTGGGAGTCCTCCTAGACTCACAACTTTCCTTAGAAGATCATATTGTAGCTGTGACTAGGGGGGCGTTCGCCCAGGTTCGCCTGGTGCACCAGTTGCGGCCCTATCTAGACCGGGATGCCTTGCGCACGGTCACTCATGCGCTCGTGACCTCTCGTCTTGATTACTGCAACGCTCTCTACATGGGGCTACCCTTGAAGACCACTCGGAGGCTCCAACTGGTACAGAATGCAGCCGCGAGAGTTGTATTGGGAGTTTCCCGATACTCCCGTGTCACACCTTTGCTCCGCGAGCTGCATTGGTTGCCAGTTGTCTTCCGGGTGAGGTTCAAGGTGTTGGTAATGACCTACAAAGCCCTTCATGGCATGGGGCCAGAATACCTTGGGGAGCACCTGCAGCCGGCGTCAACTTCCCTCCGCCCAGTACGCTCCCACAGAGAGGGCCTCCTCAGGGTGCCGCCGGTCAAAGAATGCCGACTGGTGGCCCCCAGGGGGAGAGCGTTCTCTGTGGGTGCACCGGATTTATGGAACCATCTTCCGGTTGAGCTCCGGATGGCACCCGATCTCCGCTCCTTCCGGCGTGACCTTAAAACCCATCTCTTTAAATAAGCGGGTCTGGCCTGATGGGACAGGGTGGGATTTTTATTAATAACTTCAATTTTAAACTTGTATTATTTATGGGCATTGTTTAATCATGTTTTAATAATTTTAATTTTAATTTTTGTATCTAACTTTTATGTATTGCCCTGTTCACCGCCCTGAGTCTCTTGAGAGAAGGGCGGTATATAAATTAAATAAATAAATAAATAAATAAATAAATAAATAAATTGTATCTCTGTTTTTAGCATCTGACAAGGTTAAACAGGGGGTCAGCAAAAGAAAAAACATAATACATCTTTCATGTGATTTGTAAAGCACATTTTATTATAAATTTCATAGCATTAACAGTTTCTTGTAATTAATTTCTGTTACATTCTTCAGAGACAATGGCAATTCAGCTTCAATCTTTGACATTAATTACAGTGGTTTACTCTTCTTCTCGATACACTGTATGAATGTCTTGAACTCACCAAGGGAATCCTGGGTGAAATATAAGTTATTCACTTTGTCTGAAATACTGATGATGATCCAGAGAACATGAGGCATAGAAAGTCTAAAGCATAAGCCGTTAATAAGCTCTGTTTCACTGGTACCATCCACATGGTCTTCATCTGATTGTAGACATCCCATTAAACAATGGTATAATATTTTAATGATACACACTTTCAGAATCTGAGGCATGCTGACTTTTTGAGACTCCACCATTTCTAAAGCAGGAAATAAGGTAGAATTAGGCTAGCTGTTTCAACTAATCAAAATACTGTTTTCTTAATTTTTATATTTACTTACCATTTGATGTTTTGCAGAACCTGCAATAACAAGGTTTTATAAGTTCATTCTCTACAATGAAGCCATATAGCTCAGGTCCTTTTCTTATTCTACGCCCATGCTTGGGAGGTTTGGGGGTCAAATTTACATCAAACAAATCTCCATCAGTATTTGCCATCTTCAAAAGACTGCTGGAATTAAATCGCTAGCTGTTCAGGCCTGCCTGCACAAACTCCCCTGCCCTTGCAATGACACGTCCTTGAGCCTTGCGCGTGCCCAGAATCACGGGGGGGGGGTATGACATGTCCGGGCATGTCCCAAACAAGGCCTAGCCCCTTTTTTTACTAGCAGACACAAACACACATGGCTGGAATCGCAGCCCTGACATGTCTGAAAAAGGCTTAACCCCTACTTGCCGCCTGGCTGCTTGCCTCTTGTGAGCATTTTAATTCCTGTTAATATTCCTTGTCTTTTGCTGTAGGGGGCAGAATAAATTTTATTAAGGCTATGCTTTGAACGGTTACGTGTACATGAGGATTTGAGGGTGCAATTGACAAAATATGTGTCTTTAGATTTTTACGATGGTAAAAACCAGCTGCGGGTTTTAAATGAGCTGTGGTTTTATTTTTCCCCTGCATTCGAGGAAATGATTTTAAAACCGCCTAGAAATAAATACCTTTTAGAAAAAAGGGGGTTAAATGCAAGCCCTGGCTGCCTTTTAGGGGCTCCTTTTTTCCCAGCTTTTGAGGCACTGATTTTTAAAACTCAAAAAAAAAATTTTCTTATTTCACAGCTCCCCAAAGTAGGGTTTGTTTCCCCAAAACACAGGCCTCTGTTAATTATTCACTTAGCTTTTTGTTTTGTTTTGTTTTGAATGTCCATAGAATTAGTCTAGGGTTAAGCTAATCATGTACCCAGAGGCTTGACTGCCACATCTTTCTTGATGGGGGGGGGGGTAGGTTCAACACGCCTTATCTGAAAATAGGGCTGTTAGGGTTACTCGTGCTTATCTTGATGGGCTTAGGCCAACACGTCACTTCCGCTTAGGGTTATGATCTGATGACGCAATCACCACGTGGGTTTGTTTACTTTGATGATGTCACTGATCAAAAGTGCTGATAATTTTCATTTTAAAAGGTATACAGTATATCTACTAACCCTGTCCCAGCTGCCACATTCCTTGTTCCCCATTGCTTGAGGTACTATGAGGTTACACTCTTTCCGATCACTTCTGTGAGGAATAAAAATTCAACTCCAAGGGTGTTGGAAAACAAAACAAGTTTTATTGAAGAATTTGCAAAGGCTGGTGGATCTCTTGGTAATTGCAAATCCCAGAGACCACACTTGAATCAGTTTCAGCATAAACATTTATATCCTGTCCCACAGAATATGCCACATCCTTCTTTTCCAGACCCAGTTGATAGGTCCAGTCTGGTGACATGCTTTCTGACCCCCTAGCAACCAGACCCTCCAATTATTAGATCAAAAGCCCCTTTTGTTTCTGTCTTATCTTTCCTTCCTTGTCTGTGGCATGATTTGTAACATCCTGCTAACTCAGTGTGTAGCTTATCTACAAGGTGAACCTCTCTACCTAAACTGGATAGTTTCAATTAAACAGGATTTATATCTTCCCTTCTTTATCTATAAGAATGCCTGCTTTTCATCTAGAAGCTATGTATGTAACAGAGTTCATGCTTTGGTTAAACATGGCTACACTTGTTGTGATTCAGCGTCAGCCTGTAATATCGGCAGCTGAGTCTGATGAGTCTGAAGAGGAGGAGGAGGAGCGGTTTGGAGAGCCTTTGGTATCAGAGGGAGGCTCTGATACACTGCAGGACTCTCAGCCTGGCCCCTCCCATCATGTTCCTCCTCAGACTCAGCCGTGTGAACACAAGGTATTGGATGTAGATGATTCACAGCTGGATCTATTCAGGGACGCAAGGAGCCGGAGGCAATCCAGCAGAGCAGAACAGAGAAAGGCAATGAGGCAACTCGGGAGAAGGCAATGAGAAGCCACACCTTGGGACTGCTGATAAAAGGGGAAGGTGTGGGAGGTGCTTGTTGCTGAAGGCAACCATTTGAAGATCTTCTGCTAGAGTCCTGGTCTGTTATTCCTGTTTAACTCTTGTTTGAACTTTTGGTTTAACTCTTGTTTGAAATTTTGATTTCTTGTAAATAAATTTGGTTGGGTTTTTCCAGCCTGTTGACTATAAAAAGTGGTTGTCCCTGACATTCAAACAGGGCTGGTCGTAGGCTGGAACAGAACAACACTTTGGTTCATAGTTATACTTTAAAATACTAACTCTAGGCAGTTTTTATAAAGAATAAACCTTATATAAATTGAATAATATATCATTCATAAACTATATGCTATTCTACAGTAATATGTACTATTCTAAAAGTATGCTTTGAGTCAGTGTATATAGTCTGTCTCTGTTCCTCCAGCTTACTACATCTCCTTTCCTAAAAGTACCTTAGCTAAGTGCCTCTATATGCCTGTTCCTTAAGCAGAAATGGAAAATTACAACATGTACATTTATTGTGTACCTCACACTTCCTACATATTTCCTGCTACCTTCCTTAAACATACTAAAAACATATTCACATGTACATTAATAATATAAAATAGTATACATGTTCATATGGTTGTTTTGAGCTCTGTGGATATTTTATGGCTTATTAGGACAATAGGTTCTTTCTTGTTTTTCAGTTCAGTGTGCCTTTCCTATTATCTCATTCAGCTAGTTTTCCTGTTATTCCATTCAGCTAGTCTTCCCTGGCTAGCCATTTCTTCTTGCAGCTGTTTTTATAGCTTGTATTCTTCCTTTTCCCACTCTGAAGACCCAGCTAATTTTTGCCTATCTGTTTATCTTACATCCTCCTTTTATGCTACCCTTTCCTGGTTCTCATCCATTGTAGTTTCTTTGGCAAGCTTGTTTGTCTACTCAGTAAGTTTTTATTGCACAGTAGATTTGACTGTCTCTGAAGAGTCATCATATTGGTACATATTTATCAGATCTTTATGTATGCAAAGTGCTCAGCCACAGTTGGAATTGGTTTATCATACATTCATGAACATGTGTCAGATCTGCCACCAAACCTCTTCAGCCCTGCTTCGCTTTGCTTTGATGGCAGCCTGCCATAAAATGTAGGGAGGGAGAATGGGAAGATAGGGAGGGGGGATGACAGGAACCAGAGGTGGCATCCAGAAACAACAGTTGTTTATGTTTATGTTTATGTTTATTATATTTGTATATCGCCCTTCTCCTGAAGGACTCAGGGCGGTGAACAGGGCACATATAAAAATACAGAATACAAAAATTAAAAAGAGAATTAAATACAAGCCCGAACTAAAAACAGTAGAAAAATGTAAAACTCCCCAATAAAAACCCCAGCACATCCCCCATCAGGCCAGGCTGGCTTGTTCAAATAGGTAGGTCTTCAAACCGCGTCGGAAGGAGCAAAGGTCAGGTGCCATCCGGAGCTCAACCGGCAGCTGATTCCATAAAGCCGGGGCACCCACAGAGAAGGCCCTCCCCCTGGGGGCCACCAGCCGACATTCTCTGACCGGTGGCACCCTGAGGAGGCCCTCTCTGTGGGAGCGCACAGGGCGGAGGGAAGTTGACGCCGGCAGCAGGTGATCCCCGAGGTACTCCGGACCCATGCCATGTAGGGCCTTAAAAACCATTACCAAAACCTTGAACCTCACCCGGAAGACAACTGGCAGCCAATGCAGCTCGCGGAGCAAAGGTGTAACATGGGAGTACCGGGAAACTCCCAAGACAACTCTCGCGGCTGCATTCTGTACCAGCTGGAGCCTCCAAGTGGTCTTCAAGGGAAGCCCCATGTAGAGAGCGTTGCAGTAGTCCAGACGAGAGGTCACGAGCGCATGAGTGACCGTACACAGGGCATCCCGGTCTAGATAGGGCCGCAACTGGCGCACGAGGTGAACCTGGGCGAAAGCCCCCCTAGTCACAGCCACTACATGATCTTCCAAAGTAAGCCGCGAATCTAGGAGGACTCCCAAGTTGCGAGCCCTATCAACGGGGGGTAAAAACTCACCCCCATGGAAAGAGGTGGAATATTCTGAATATCCCGGTATGCCGGTATGCACAGCCACTCAGTCTTGTCGGGGTTGAGTTGAAGTCTGTTCCTCCCCATCCAGACCTGAACCGCCTCCAGGCAATGGGACATCACGTTGAGGGCATCACTGGGGTGGTTTGGGGTCAAAATGAATACTGATGATACCCAACTCCAAAACCACGAATGATCTCACCCAGCGGTTTCATATACATGTTGAACAGGAGAGGCGAGAGGACCGACCCCTGAGGAACTCCACAAACGAGAGGCCTCGAGGTCGACCTCTGCCCCCCTGCCAACACCGACTGCGTGCGTCCCAGAAGGTAGGAGAACCACTGAAAAACCGTGCCTCCCACTCCCAATCCCCTGAGACGCCGCAGCAGGATACCATGGTCGATGGTATCGAAAGCCGCTGAGAGGTCTAATAGGACTAGGACAGAGGAATAACCCCTGTCCCGGGTCCTCCAGAGATCATTCACCAGAGCGACCAATGCCGTCTCCGTGCTGTACCCGGGCCTGAAACCCGATTGGCACGGGTCTAGATAATCTGCTTCATCCAGGACCAGAGGGAGCTGATGCGCCACCACACTCTCAACAACCTTCGCAAGAAAGCGAAAGTTGGGGACCGGACGAAAGTTATTTAACACAGCTGGGTCCAAGGCAGGCTTCTTGAGGAGAGGTCTCACCACCGCCTCCTTCAAGATGGCGGGGAAACTACCCTCACTCAAAGAGGCAGATATAACCGCCTGGAACCAGCCTCGTGTCCCCTCCCGAGCTGCATACACCAGCCAGGAAGGGCACGGGTGCAATAAACATGTGGTGGAGCTCAATCTCCCCATAATCCTGTCCACTTCCTCAGGGGTCACAGAATCAAGATCCAAGGACACAAGCCTGGGAATGGAATGCGGAATGCCCATCCAAAGAGGCGCAAAAATGTGGAACTGTTAGCAAAACACCTAATTTGAACCTTTTTTTCTGGTATAAGTTTTTTTATTCATTTTTTCCATACATACAATAATAATTTTTAAACCAACGTGCTCTCTGAGTTTACATGCTAATACATACTTAATTCCTAATCCTTTCTTCTTTCCCCCAGCCAATGCTAAAATAAATCCCAAGTTTGATAATAATCCGTTTCTTCTTTTTCTTTCAGTCTCATAGTCAATCTGTCCATCTCTGCGCATTCTAGTATTTTTTATTTATTTCATATATATATATATATATATATATATATATATATATATATATATATATATATATATATATATATCGCGGGTGCTTGTATGTAGATCTTTGGTCATTCGGGTTTTTTCCCACGTAGAATTGGAGGTATCAGGGCAATGTTTCGACGAAACCTCATCCATCATCCTCAGGCTGGTGGCTTCAGCTTCGTTCTTCTGGGAGAAGTGTGTGGTAGTGGCTGTTTTTTCTTCTTTTTTAAACTGCCAGAGGGGGTGTGGTCTGTGGGTGGAGGTGTGCTCTGATTGGGTGGGGGGTTAGCTGTGTTCTGATTGGGTGGGAGTGTGTTTTCAATGGGAGCTGTGTTCTGATTGGGTGGGGATGTGTTTTGAATGGATGGGCTGGTCTCAGCTGCCAGCCTTAGACCTGAACTGGTGAGTTGTGCTGCTTTTGTTTGGCTCCGTGTTTGTGGTGGTGCCATGTTTTTATAGTGGGTGTCAGTTTGCTTATTGTGTGGTTTGGAGGGGTTTAAAGTAGCTGATGTTGCAGCTGTAATTAGGTTTCTGTTTTGTGGTTGTGTGTCGTTATCGTTGTGGGTTCGGATTTGCTTTTTGAATGGTTGTGTGGTGGTGATGTCATGTGATGTTATCATGAGTTTGGGTCTAGTATCATTCTTGGTGGTTGGGGCTCGTCTGTCAATCAAGGCGGGTTTCCAAATGGCTGGTAGGCGAGAGGTATCATCTCGTTTGTTCATGCTGTGGGGGCATTTTTCTATCTCGATGGCTTCTCTGATTATTCTGTTGTTAAAATGTTCAATTTTGGCGATAGTTTTGGTTTTTTTAAAATCAATTTCATGTCCCGTGGCTTCAAAGTGTTGGACCAAGGATGAAGTTTGTTCTCCCTTTCTGAGTGAGTTTTTGTGCTCTTCAATGCGTGCACTTATTCTTCTGTTGGTCTGTCCGATGTATGTGGTGGTGCAGGTGGTGCATGGGATTTCGTATACTCCTTGGTTTTCTAACCCAATTATGTCTTTGGGGTTTCTTAGGATGGTGGATATTTTTCTGTCTGTGTAGAATGCTGTTTTGATGTTGTGTTTTTGGAGGATCTTGCTGATTCTGTCTGTGGTCCCTTTTAAGTATGGGAGGAGGGCTTTGCCATTTTCTTGTTCTCTGTCTTGGGTTTTTGTGGGTGTCTCTCTTCGGATTAAGTTGGTAATCGTGTTTCTTTGGAATCCATTGGCTGTTAGTACATTAGTGAGAGTGTGTAGTTCGGTTTTTAGGTGTTGTTCGTCAGCTAGGTGTTTTGTTCTGGAGATGAGTGTCTTGGCTACGGAGTTGATCTGTGCTGGGTGGTGGTGTGAGAGTGCGTTCAGATAGCGGTTTGTGTGTGTTTTTTTATGGTAGATAGTGTGTCCTAGGGAGCCGTTGGATTTCTTGTAGACTAAGACATCAAGGAAGGGAAGTTGATTGTTAGCTTCTGTTTCCATGGTGAATTGTTTTTTGGGGTGTAAGCTATTGAGGTGTGTGAGGAAGTCATCCAGTTTTTTTTTGCCGTGTGGCCAGATTACGAAGGTGTCATCTACATATCTGAGCCAGAGTTTGGGTTTGTGGTTGGATTTTTCTAGAGCGAGGGTTTCAAAGTGTTCCATGTAGAGGTTTGCGATGACAGGTGAAAGGGGTGATCCCATGGGTGCTCCTTCCATTTGTTTGTATCTTTGTCCATTGTAGATGAAGTATGTGTTTGATAGGCAGTGGTTGGTCAGATCTAGGATGTGTTTTGGGGGGTTGTATTTATTTAGGATAGCTGTCAAGGCTTCTTTGATTGGCACTTGGGTGAAGAGGGATATGACATCGAAGCTCACAAGTAGGTCACAGGGCTGTAAGTTTAGTTTACTTATGATCTCTATGAATTGGAATGAGTTTTGTACGTGTGAGGTGATGGAATTTGCATAAGGCTGTAGTTGTTCGGCAAGAAATTTGGCTAGATTTTGTAGAGGTGAACCTATGGAGCTGACTATGGGTCTGAGTGGGGTTTCTTCTTTGTGTATCTTGGGAAGACCATAGAGCTTAGGACATCTGGATGATTTTTCTCTGGGAATGATTGTTTGCTGGATCTCTTCACTGATAGGGGTGGCAAACAATCATTCCCAGAGAAAAATCATGAAATATTCTTAATTTGGACTTTACTTTTACTGTTTGGACTGTTGTGTGTTTTGAAAAATAGATTATTTAGAATCTAGTTATGTTGCACTTCAGTATTTAAATAGTTAACCTAGTATATACATAACAATATATGATGTTTTCCATGGTGAGCTTAACATCAATAACATCTTTTAAAAAGGCTAAAATAATTTCTGGTGGTATTATCTGTATATTAAAATTTTGTTTAGTCGCAATCTTTCACTTTTCACATTCTGGACAAGCAGTGGTCATGTATCCTAGCAAAAGATGTTACATATGTGCATAAGCGTAGTCAGTAGCATATGCCTTTTTAAAAATATCAAACATGCATAGAAACAAAAATAAGTCCAAAATATATGTATTACATCCAGAAATACCAACTTTGCAACCAATATTTCTCATCCATAAGTATGGCACCCTAAGGATACCTGCATACATGCAAATGCTTCTCTGGGATCAGTAACGCAGCAGGGATTGCTTTTTCCTTCCAGTAACAGATTGCTGGGAAATACCAAACATGGCCTTGAGAATGTTTGTTACAAATTTTTCTGGATGTGGTTGGAAAGAGGCCTAGAAATGCCAACACAAACACATCACACTTGCTGAACGTGCACACACAACTAATTACAATCTTCAATTATATGTGATATATCTAAAATGAGATGGGCTGTCTCAACTGCAACTTGCAAACCATTCCGTTTTGCGGCAAAACAATCCAGGACAAGCTGATCAGCAGAGCTTAGAGAGGACTCATTAACACAACTTTTGGGAAGGAAAGAAACAGAAGGACAGTTTAACATCTTCCAGTCAATGTTATGTTATGTAACATCTTCTGGGAGTTGAAGTCCACGAGTCATAAAAGAGCCAAGGTTGCCTACGCCTGGCCTATTGGCTTTTGAGCGTGCCAAAAGACCAGGCCAACAAATGTTGCACAGGCAAGTTGTCTGCAGCAAAGGCAGGAACTTTGCACCTCTCCCTGCTGCCCAACTACACCATCTCAACTAGGTAAGTAAGATATTATTTGCAAATAGGATTACAATAAACAATTTAGGCTGCATTGACATCAGGCCTTTTCAACCTTTTCAGAAATTGTACCACTTTTAGGACATGACAATATTCAAGCACCACCAGTGCTTAACAAGGTGTCAAAAACTTGATGAGTATGGGGGGGGGGTATTTTGGGTTTCATTGGTTAGATTCATTTAATGTTATAGAAATGGCTAGTTTATAATATTATAGAAAAGCAAAAAGTTGAGGTTCAATGTTAATACTTCCTTCTACTCCTGTAACAGAGGAAGTCAGAAGTCAGTGCCTTTTCTTTTTATATTTATATTTATATTTATTAAATTTTTATACCGCCCTTCTCCCGAAGGACTCAGGGCGGTGTACAGGGCAATAAATATTAAAAAGCAAAATACAAATGTTAAAAAACAATTAAATAATTATGCCCGATATATACAATAATTAAAACCATGTTAAAAACCCAAACCCAAACCCATCAAACCAGGCCGGATTGCTCAAATAAGTAAGTTTTTAGATCCCGCTGGAAGGAGCGAAGGTTGGGGGCCATCCGGAGCTCAACCGGCAAGCGGTTCCACAGGTCTGGCATGCCCACAGAGAACGCCCTCCCCCTGGGGGCCACCAGTCGACATTATCTGATTGGAGGCACCCTGAGGAGGCCCTCTCTGTGGGAGCGCACTGGACGGAGGGAAGTTGACGCCGGCCGCAGGTGCGGCCGTAGGTAATCCGGACCCATGCCATGTAGGGCTTTGTAGGTCATTACCAACACCTTGAATCTCACCCAGAGGGCAACCGGCAGCCAATGCAGCTCGCGGAGCAAAGGTGTAACATGGGAGTATCGGGAGACTCCCAACACAACTCGCGCGGCTGCATTCTGCACCAGTTGGAGCCTCCGAGTGGTCTTCAAGGGCAGCCCCATGTAGAGAGCATTACAGTAGTCCAAACGAGAGGTCACGAGCGCATGAGTGACTATACGGAAGGCATCCAGGTCCAGATAGGGTCGCAACTGGCGCACCAGGCGGACCTGGGCAAAGGCCCCCATAGTCAAAGCTCCAATATGATCTTCTAAATAGAGCTGTGAGTCTAGGAGGACCCCCAAGTTGCGCGCCCTATCTACGGGGGGCAATAGCTCGCCCCCCATAGCAAGAGATGGAGTAATCTGAATTTTCCGGAATGCCGGCACAAACAGCCACTCAGTCTTGTCAGGGTTGAGCCGAAGCCTGTTCCTCCCCATCCAGACCCGGACCGCCTCCAGGCAATGGGACATCACGTCGAGGGCATCACTGGGGTGGTTTGGGGTAGAGATGAAAAGCTGGGTATCATCAGCATACTGATGATACCCAACTCCAAAACCACGAATGATCTCACCCAGAGGTTTCATGTAGATGTTGAACAAGAGAGGCGGGAGGACCGATCCCTGGGGAACTCCACAAATGAGAGGCCTCAAGGTCGACCTCTGCCCCCCTGCTAACACCGACTGCGAACGTCCCAGAAGGTAGGTGTCACTGCACGTTTTTTTATGTTCGTCAGAAAAGTTCATTTCTAACTGTACATTTTCCCTGCTTTCTGCACCTGTTGTGATAACTTATCTGGTAACCATAGTGAATCCCATATGACTAGCTATGTTATGGTTTCAGTCTTTTTAGTGCGCATGTCTAGAGAAAGTTCTGAGTTATTATCTGTATTGTTTTTTTCACTTTGCTGTTACTGTCTGTTACGTTAGGATGTAGTGAGCTAGCTCTGTATATTATATATTTAGTAAAAGGTATTTAGTAAGATTATGCGTCGTGTTTTTCTTGCCTTCCTGCAAGTGTATCATGCATTCTCTGAAGCACGGTCCGTCGCCCTCTACAAAGGTGATTTTTACCTTGACATTTTGGTATCGAGGATGGTTTGATTTATGTTTTTGGAGATGCATGTTTCTGCGGCTGTTATCAGTTAGTTAGTGCTAGTGGGGCAGCGGTGATCAACTGCTGAAACATGTCAGGAAGGAAGCCACGGCTGGAAAGGAGTCTTTCTGTGGGGCAGCTCCCTTCGACTTTAAAAACTCCGATAGCTTCGGCCACACGCCTTGGAGAAGACGCACCTGCTCCTGTCGACGATGCAAGGTCAGTCACTCCTTTTTCTACTTTTCCAAGCTCCCTGGCAGCTGCTCTTGGAAATGTTCACACTCCAGGGGCTCACGATGAATTTCAAAGGCTTGGAGTGAAACCTAAAGTTCAGCCAAAGAAAATTTCTTCTGCTCCTTCAAGCCTCAAGCAAACTATGCGAGATAGGGCTATGCAAGGCTACTGTGAACAAATTGGGGTTTTTGAAAGGCGTTTGCAGCAGGCAAAGGAATATGTGTCAATGGTTCAGCAATATGAGAGGAATTATGAGCATGAACCGGCCATATTGCCACACCCACAAGGAGAAGCCATATTGCCTCCTTCTTCCCCAAAGCCAAAGTCACGCCCATCATTGAGTGTCATGCAAGACGAATGGGAACCGGAGGCTCCTATGTCACATGATTATGGGCTGTCCCAAAGGCCATACAGAGCCACAGTGATGCCTGAAGCAAATGTTATAGCACCATCTACTGGTGAAGCTGCATTAAGACATAAATTGGAGCTCTCACTCTCGCAATTGTCTATGGAGGAGTCTTTGCTCAGAGATACAAGATTTCTGCCGTTATCTGCGGCTCCAGCCCCTGATGGTGCTAGGATTCCTGTTACTATTGCTTCTCCTGTTAATATTGCTTCTATGCAAGTCCCTCTACCTGGCAGAGCACAGCCATATTTAACCCACATGCAATTGCCACCGGGTTCTTATATGCGAAGGCCAGTGTCATCTGCAGATTATGCTAATGCACCAGCCCCAGCGCCAGCGCCTCCTGCTGGCCAGGGTGGAATAGCAGCTCAAAGACAGTCACAGCCAGCACCAAGACTACCGGCAGCTTCAATGCAACTGCCGCATGTCCAGGCACAGGCACAGACGCCACTGGTGCCTCCTGCAGGTTATGGTCAGATTGCACAACCTGCACAGCCAGTACCTCAATTGTATATTCCTCATCAAACACCTTCCATTGTACCACTGGCTGGTGATTCAAAATTAAAGAAGTCAGGACAGAATTATAGGGCATGGGTCAGTGAGGTTGGACTTTTGTTACGCAGAGAAGGTACTCACATGATGGTGTTTAATCCTCCTGCCCAGCCATGGACTCCTGACATATGGGACTTGGATAATAGAGCATGCACAACATTATTGATGTCAATGGACACTGAATTGCAGCTCACGTTTTCACAAGATGCAACTGCTCAACAAATTTGGACTCAGTTAGAAACATGTTATCGGCCTACATCAATTGAGTCTACATGTTTGCTTTTGTCTGAGTTCCATGGTTCCAGATTAAAACCTGGTGAACATATTGGAGCACATTTGACTAAAATGAAAGGTATTAGAAAAGAACTGGGTGAAAAAGGCTATCCTATTGATGATTTTCAAATGATCAGCATTATCATCAATTCTTTGAATCATGAGTGGAAAGATGCTATTTCCAAGATCAATCAAGTGCCTATTGCTCAACGCACAGTGGATCATGTATGCAGGATTTTAGCTGAAGAAGAGGCACTTATGCAAGCTGCGCCACATTTAAGGGAACCACCTGCATCAAGAGCTTCAGCGAGGCGTGCCTTCCGTGGAAGGACCTACGTTCCAAGAATGCCAAGATGCTACATCTGCAATCGTGTGGGACATGCCACCCGGGATTGTCCCCAACGAGTTCCAGCGCCCGTCACATACCAGCCCAGAGGAACAGATTCCAGAGGAGGCAGAGGTAGAGGCGGACGACAAGGTCGTGGTCGTGGTTCCAGGCGTGATCCACAAGCTCCACTTGCCACATTGGTTTTGACCAACGATCCACAGCCTCAACCAGAGTACGACAGACGACTTCTTTGGACTTTGGACAGTGGAGCAGCATTACATGTTACCTACAGAAAAGAGCTTTACACTGAGATGCATGAGCCTGAACCTGAACTTCGTGAACTTTACTCTTTTTCCAATCATCCTGTTCAGGTCATGGGAAAAGGAACTGTCTACATTGAAGAGCTCGGTGCTCTCATTCCAAATGTTTACTATGTTCCGTCTGCCAGTAGTAATTTGCTTAGTCAGAGTCATTTGTCTAGGTTTTCTCATTTTCAGGTCCACCATCTTGAAAAAGCAAGTTATATAGTCAAAGACGGAGATATTGTTGCTGAAACCATGTTGATTGGTGGTGTTTATTACTTAAAACCAAAGTCTAAGCAGCAAGAGCAGGCAAGTATACACGTTCCAAAGAGCACAGGCCCAGAGAGAGGCGTCCCAGAGAGAGATCCTGTTGCTACTCCAAAGGTTCCTAATAATGATAAAAATACAAAAAAGACACAGGTTGCTCACAGCAAGCCTGGGGTTCCTAATAAAAATGCTAAAGTTGAGAATGCACTAACAGGTAAACCTTTGCATTCCAGGTGTATCTATAAGTGGCACAGAAGATTGGGTCATGCCAGTTTCCGTGTTCTGAAGAAGATGCCAGAGTTCGCAAGAGGTTTGGATCTAAAGGGGTGTAAGGTGTTCTTGGACTGTGCTGTCTGCAAGAAAGCCAAATCCAAGGCAGCAGCAATTCCAAAACGCGCTACACGCCTGTCAACACGCATTTTTGATTTGGTACACACTGACATAGTTGGTCCTTTTGCACCAACACTTGGTGGTAAAAGATATTTCTTGACAATCGTTGATAATTATACTAGATATGGATATGTATAGCCTATGAAAGAAAAATCTGAGACCTATCAGATCTTTAAAGACTTTGCTAGTCTTGTCTATACCCAATTCGAGGTCAACATTGCCAGAATCCAGAGTGATCGTGGTGCTGAATTCATGTCTCAGCGTTTCCAGGACTGGATGCGTGAGAATGGGATAGTACATCAGACATCCGCTCCTTATACTCCAGCTGAAAATGGAGTGGCAGAACGCAGAAATGGAGTTCTGCAAACCATGATGCGTTGCCTCCTTGAAGATGCTAACCTCAGTCTTCCATACTGGGGTGAAGCTATCAAATATGCTAACCATATCATCAACCGTACTTGGAGTAGTGTGATAAATCAGACCCCTTATTTCATGTTGTATGGACACAAGCCTGATCTCTCACATCTCCAGATTTTTGGTTCCTATGCTATGGTGAATATTCCTTTAGCCCAAAGAAAGAAAGGGGGTCCTGCAGCAAAAAGGATGAGATTTATGGGCATTGATGATAATTCAAAATGGAGCAAATACATTGACTCTCATCATGTTATTGTGGTTTCACAATCTGCTACTTTTGAGGAAGATGCTGACTGGTCCAGGATTCATTCTAACGATCCTGGAGTTTATTTTCCTAGAGACGATGTTGCTGATGCCACGCAACCTGATGATCAAGATGCACAGGATATTGTTCCTTCCACGAGTTCTTCTCAACCTACTGTTCCGTCTTCGCAAGCCGCCGATGTTGCTGCTGGCGACGACGATGAAGACGAGGATGACACAGAAGAAGAATGGACGGTTGGCCCGAGACGTTCCAAGAGGTCCACAAAGGGAATTCCTCCAAAACGGTATTCGTGGCAAGTAACAAAAACACCTGTACCTTTGATTTGTAATGTTACACTTCCACCTGAGAAGTTCACACAGATCAAACATCTTCCTGAATCAGAACAAGATAAATGGTTTGAGGCAATGCAGGCTGAAATGGACAGTTTAAAGAAACTTTAAGTGTTTATGCCTGCAAGCCCTCCAGCAAACAAGAAAGTTATTGGTACTCGATGGGTCTACAGGATCAAAAAGAAGCCGAATGGTGAGTCGTTGTACAAGGCCAGACTCGTAGCCCAGGGTTTTGCTCAACGTTATCCTGAGGACTATACAAATACATACTCACCCACAGTGTGGACTGAAAGTGTGAAAATTGCATTAGCCACTGCAACTATCCTTGGCCTAGAGGTTTTCCAGTTCGACGTTGAAACGGCTTATCTACACGCTAATCTTGATGAGGACATCTACGTCAAAGGTCCTCCAGGTTTCAGACAGCAAGAAGGGGATACCTGGTTTCTACACAAAAGTCTTTATGGTCTGAAACAGTCTGGTTTGATGTGGTACTTATGTCTTTCTGACAAACTAAATTCAATGGGCTTTATTAAGTCCGAAACAGATGAATGCGTGTTTACCAAAAGATCCGGTAATAGGTATGAGATAATTCTTGTTTATGTCGATGATATTGTTTATATTGGTCCAAATAAGCAGATGAGTGAGGTTTTTGCTAAAGCTTTACAAAAGTTTTTCACGTTGAAGTGTTTAGGGTGTATTAACACTTATTTAGGTGTTCAAATTGCCAAAACTCAGAAGGGGTTTAGTCTCACACAAGAAGAGAAGATTGAACAACTGTTACATCACTGTAACATGGAGGACGCTAAGCCTGTGAGTATACCAATGCAAACTGACTTTCATATTTTGGCACATGAACCAAGTCCTGAGTTCGAAGATCAAACACTATATCGCTCAGTCATTGGGTCACTGCTGCATATTAGTAGTTGGACTAGACCCGACATTGCACTTAGTGTTAATCTTTTATCACGACACGTAGGCAAGGCAAAACAGTTTCATTGGACATGTGTTAAAAAGTTATTGAGGTATCTAAAACACACTAAAGACATGAAGTTGTTGTTGGAACCCACACATACTGACTATGCAGAGTTATGTTGGTTTGTAGATTCAGATTGGGCGAGTGATAAGAAGTCACGGAAAAGTACATGAGGTTACATGATGTTTTTAAATGGATGTCCTGTTTACTGGCATGTGCGTAAACAGAATTTTGTTTCTTGTTCCTCTACAGAAGCTGAGTATGCTTGTGTGTCTGATGCATGCAATTCTTTAACCTGGTTTGATGCTTTAATCACAGATATCTGGACACATCCGATTCGACCAATCACAGTGATGGAAGATAATGAATCTGTGGTTTATATTTCTAAAACACGTTTTACAGGTTCAAGGTCCAGACACATCGACATCCGATATCAAAAACATAAGGCAACTGGTGAAACAAGGTTTTGTGACATTACAGTATGTGCCTACACGTGATCAAATTGCTGACATGCTGAACAAACCACTTCCTACAGCCCAGCATGAGTATCTGCGTGAGAAGATGTGCCTTACTTGAGTCTTCACTTTGCTGACGAAAGAAGGGGAATGTCACTGCACGTTTTTTTATGTTCGTCAGAAAAGTTCATTTCTAACTGTACATTTCCCCTGCTTTCTGCACCTGTTGTGATAACTTATCTGGTAACCATAGTGAATCCCATATGACTAGCTATGTTATGGTTTCAGTCTTTTTAGTGCGCATGTCTAGAGAAAGTTCTGAGTTATTATCTGTATTGTTTTTTTCACTTTGCTGTTACTGTCTGTTACGTTAGGATGTAGTGAGCTAGCTCTGTATATTATATATTTAGTAAAAGGTATTTAGTAAGATTATGCGTCGTGTTTTTCTTGCCTTCCTGCAAGTGTATCATGCATTCTCTGAAGCACAGTCCGTCGCCCTCTACAAAGGTGATTTTTACCTTGACAGTAGGAAGAGAACCACTGAAAAACTGTGCCTCCCACTCCCAACCCCCTGAGACGCCGCAGCAGGATACCATGGTCGATGGTATCGAAAGCCGCTGAGAGGTCTAACAGGACTAGGACAGAGGAACAACCCCTGTCCCGAGCCCGCCAGAGATCATTCACCAGCACGACCAATGCCGTCTCCGTGCTGTACCCGGGCCTGAAACCCGATTGGTACGGGTCTAGATAATCAGCTTCATCCAAGAACAAAGGGAGCTGATACGCCACCACACTCTCAACAACCTTCGCAAGAAAGCGAAGGTTGGAGACCGGACAAAAGTTGTTTAATATTGCTGGGTCCAAGGCAGGCTTCTTGAGGAGGGGTCTCATGACTGCCTCCTTCAAGGCGGTGGGAAAACTACCCTCACTCAAAGAAGCAGTTATCACTGCCTGGAGCCAGCCTCGTGTCCCATCCCGGGCCGCATAAACCAGCCAGGAGGGACACGGGTCCAACAAACACGTGGTGGAGCTCAGCTTCCCCATGATCCTGTCCACGTCTTCAGGAGTCACAGGGCCGAACTCCTCCCAGATAACATCGACAAGACTGCCCGTGTCCTCATCGTCAGACTCTGCCCAGTCGGAGTCCAAACCAATCCGGATCCGAGCAATTTTGTCTGACAGATATCGGCTAAACTCCTCGGCACGACCCTGCAAGGGCTCCTCCCTCACCTCCTGATTAAGGAGGGAGCGAGTTACCCTAAACAGGGCGGCCGGGCGATTATCTGCGGAAGCGATGAGGGTGGCAAAGTGGTTAGACCTTGCCACCCTCATCGCTGTGAGATAAATTCTCGTAAACGACCTTAGTCGCAACCGGTTGGATTCGGATCGGCTGGACCTTCAACAGCTCTCTAGGCCCCGTCTCCGACGCTTCATCTCCCGGAGCTCCATGGAGAACCATGGAGCCCATTGGGATCTGCACCGGGTCAAGGGCCGCATGGGTACAACTCGGTCGAGTGCCTCTGTAGCCGCCCTTTCCCAGGCTTCCACTAGGGCAATGGCCGAGCTGTGGGCAAAGGAGGCAGGTGGGGACCCAAGTGCCGCCTGGAACCACTCAGGGTCCATTAAGCGCCTAGGACGGAACCATCTCATTGGTTCAACAACCCCACGACGGGGAGTGGCAAAGCGGAAGACCAGCCGCAGGAGATGATGATCGGTCCATGACAGGGGTGTAACAATTGGAGAACCCCCACCCAGATCATCTAACCACCGTCCGGATAGAAAAACCCAATCAAGCGTGTGACACCCCCCCATGAGTTGGACCCTGAATAACCTGCATCAGGTCCATGGCCGTCATGGAAGCCATGAACTCCCGAGCTAACTCAGATGATCCCCCCAGGGATGGTAGATTGAAGTCACCCAGAACCATAAGTTTGGGGAACTCAATCACCAGCCCTGAGAGGATATCGAGAAGCTCAGGCAGGGCTGCTGCTACGCGACTGGGCAAAAAGTACACCAGCAGCAAGCCCAACTGAGCTCTAGGGCCACATCTCAGGAGGAGGGACTCACACCCGACTATCTGGACCATGGTGGCCTCCCGCGGACATAAGGTCTCCCTCGCAACTACTGCCACTCCACCGCCCCTACCCTGGGCCCGAGGCTGGTGCATCACCCAGAAACCTGATGGGCAAAGATCGGCCAGGGGGACACCACCCTCTGGGCCCAACCAGGTCTCCGTAATGCAAGCCAGGTCCGCATGCTCCTCCTCAACCAACTCACGTATGAGAGGAGCCTTATTCATTACGGACCTGGCATTGAAATACACAAGCCTTAGCTCAGGTGGCTGCTCATCCTCGCTCCCGGTACCACGGGCCGAAATCAGAGGGTCGGAGCGCATCACCGCTTGGAGACAGCGGGGACGCACTCCCAGATATTGATACGGCCCTCTGTTCATGCGCCTGCGGCCATTCCCTACCACCGTGGGAATAGGCAATCCCACACCCCGCTCCGGGGCCCCGTAGGCACCCAACCCAAGCCCCGTCACGGCGTGATCAATCCCAGGCCTGGTCTGAGTAACGGTTGGTGGAACCCCCCCCAGTTTCCAATCAAACCTGTGAACCCACCCCCCTCCCTAACCCCACAAAATTTTTTGCTAAAAAGCGCACCAGGGGCCTCTTATTAAATTTGTGATAGAGGCTCCTGTCCCTTCTGCCCCTCACTTTTCCCTTTTTCTCTGACCCTTCGCTCGCAAAAGCCCCCCCCCCACTCACTCACACTTTGGTCACAAAAGCCTCCAGTCGCTCTCACTCACTCCTCCATCTCTTTCAAAGGCACCTCATTCAGTCTCTCCCCCACTCACTCCTTCTCTTTCAAAGGCCTCTTGTGTCAGGGAATAAATCAAAAACTCCCTATCAGAGGGTGATGAACCGTGGTTCACTTGATGCATGATGAACATCAGGTAAAAAAATAAAGAAACCCCAAAGCATATATTCTACTATAAAACTTTTAATTACAAAGAAACTTGTAAAAACAAAACTAGACTCATGACTACATGTCTATCTCACCAGACAGCACAAAGAAAAGGAAGAAAGAAAGTAAACTTCATGTCTGGACATGCGCAGATCATAGTAGATCCAGACATGAAACCAAAACATGGCTGGACATGTGACAATCACCTTGGTTACAATGATAAGAGCACAATACAGCTGGCAGAAAAACAGAGTGAGACGTGCTGAGCTGACAAAACAGAAAAAACGCAGTGACATCCCCTTCTTTTGTCAGTAAAGCAGAACTCAGATAAGACACATTTTCTTACGCAGATAGTCATGCTGGGCTGCGGGAAGTGGCTTGTTCAGCATATCAGCAATCTGATCAGCCCCTACTATGTTTTTAAGCCGGTTGTTTTAGGGGTTTAGGGAGGGGGGTGAATGATAGGGGTAGGAGGGATAAGGGTATTTTATCAACCGGCTGTCAGTCCAGGCCGGAGATGGTTCCAGGCGAGATGAGCTTGGGGTTAGGGATTTCTGGTTCCTCCGGTTGTGGGGTTGGGTTTCAAATCCCCACGACGATTGGGAATGGTAGCAGGTGGTTGCACGGAGGGCCGTATCAACATCCGGGATCACGCTCCCACTGTCTTCAAGCGGTGGCGTGCTCCGACCCTCTGGTTGATACCCGTTTACCCGGGGGTGAGGGAGATGGGGCCCCTGAGCTTAGGCTGGTGTATTTTAATGCCAGATCCATAGTGAATAAAGCTCCCCTCGTCCAAGATTTGATTGAGGAGGAACGCGCGGATCTGGCATGCATTACGGAAACCTGGTTGGGCTCTGTTCTGTACCAGCCTGCTACCGGCCCTGCAGAAAAGGCAGGGACAACCCCTTTACAAACGGCAAGAGGCTGGAATTACGCCTGCCAAATTTATAGCTACAAAAACAAACAAGACACGAACCAAGAAACAGGAGCTTTAAGAAACACGAACTATCCAAGCGGTTGCCTTCAGCAAACCAGCCCTCCCCACACATTCCCCTTATATAGAGTTCAGGGCGTGGCTTCTCTCTGCCTCCTTCCGAGAAGCCCCATTGCCTTCCTCTGTTTACTCCTAATTGACTGCCTCCTGCGTCGGGCGTCCTTGAACAGGGCCAGCTGTGGGTCATCTTCATCCACGCTGTCAGGCTCACACAGCTGGGTCTCCGTGGTGACCAAGTGGGAGGGGCCTGGCTGAGGGCTCTCATCAGCAAGATCTTCAACCCCCTCAGCAAGGTCTTCAACACCCCCCTCCTCCTCCTCTGAGTCATCTGACCCAACTGCCGAACCCACAGGCTGACCCTGAATCACAACAGGCTCAGAGGGAGGTGTCCCTCTGACTGAGCTCTGCCCTTCAGGTTTCTGTGTGCTGCACTGGCCGCGGGCTCAGGGTAGGGGCGGGGGGGGTGGCGATGGTTATACAGGAGACCTTATACCCTCGGGAGACCACTGTCGTACAGATTGGCGGGAGTGAGTCGCTCCTCCTGAAGTTTGGTTCTGGGGTTCAGTTGGGTTTGTTGCTGACATACCTGATGCCCAGCTGTGTTGCAACAACTCTGCCCGGGCTTCTCGACACCCTTTCAGGGCTGGTGGTTGAATTTCCCAGACTTATTGTTCTGGGTGATTTCAACCTTCCATCCCTGGGTGGGTCATCAGAGTTAGCTCGGGAGTTCATGGCCTCCATGACGGCCATGGACCTGACCCAGATAATTCAGGGCCCAACCCATGGAGGGGGTCACACTCTCGACCTGGTTTTCCTATCTGGACAGTGGTTTGATGATCTGGGAGGGGGTACACCAAATACTGTCCCCCTGTCATGGTCCGATCATCACCTCCTATGGCTGGTCTTCCGATACGCTACCCCTCGCCGCTGGGCTGCGGAGCCGACCAGGTGGTTCCGCCCCAGGCGCCTAATGGATCCAGAACGATTCCAGACAGCGCTTGGGTCTATACCTATCTCCCTCACCCACAGCCCGGCTGATTCCTTGGTGGAGGCTTGGGAGAGGGCTGCCACTGAAGCACTTGACCGGGTTGTACCCTTGCGACCACTGATCCGGCATAGATCCCGATGGGCTCCATGGTTTTCTGTGGAGCTACGGGAGATGAAACGTCGGAGACGGAGTCTGGAGAACTGTTGGAGATCCAGCCGGTCTGAATCTGACCGATTGCGAATAAGATCTTTTACTAGGTCTTATCTCGCGGCGATGAGGACGGCGAAGTCTAATTACTTCGCCGCCCTCATCGCGTCCGCAGATAATCGCCCGGCCGCCCTGTTTAGGGTAACTTGTTCCCTCCTTTCTTAGGAGGTGAGGGAGGAGCCCTTGCAGGGGCGGGCCAAGGAGTTTAGCCAGCATCTGGTGGACAAAATCACTCAGATTCGGACCGGTTTGGACTCTGACTGGGCACAGTCTGACGGGGAGGAATCGAGCGGTCTTGAGAGTATTATCTGGACTGAGTTTGATCCTGTGACTCCCGAGGAGGTGGGCAGGATTATGGGGAGGCTGAGCTCTACCACCTGTTTATTGGACCCGTGCCCTTCCTGGCTGGTTTATTCAGCTCGGGAGGAGACACGAGGCTGGCTCCAGGCAGTGATATCTGCTTCTTTGAGTGAGGGTGTCTGTTGTGACTCAGGGCCAGCCTGTGGGTCCGACAGCCGGGTCCGATGTATCGGAGGACTCAGATGAGGGGGAGGAGGGAGACGAACCGGCTGATGATGGTTTGGAGGCTTTGCAGAGTCCTCAGCCGGGGACCTCTTCTCAGCTGCGTGAGCCCGAGAGTGCGGAGGATGATGACCCACAGCTGGCCCTGTTCAAGGACGCCCGATGCAGGAGGCAGTCGAGCAGGAACAAACAAAGAAAGGCTATGGGACTCCTAGGGAGGAGGCACAGGGAGACCACGCCCTGAGCTCTCTATAAAAGGAGTGTTTGGGGAGGGGCTGGTTGCTGAAAGCAACTTTTCCGCTTGAGAAGACAAGCTCTAGTGTTTTTGTTAACTGCGTAATTAAATCTTGGCAGAAGCCTTTTAGCCTTGGACGCTCTCCAGTCTCTTCTTTTGAATAGGGGTTTGCTAGAAGAGGGCTGGTTCAGAACAGTGTCTTCCTTCCCACTTGAAGGAAGCGGTGGTGAGACCCCTTCTCAAGAAGCCTGCCCTGGATCCAGCTATTTTGAATAACTATCGTCCTGTCTCCAATCTTCGCTTTTTAGCAAAGGTTGTTGAGAGTGTGGTGGCGCATCAGCTTCCTCTGTTCCTGGAGGAAACTGATTATCTTGACCTGTACCAATCAGGTTTCAGGCCCGGGTACAGCACGTAGACGGCATTGGTTGCGCTGATGAATGATCTCTGGTGGGCTCGGGACAGGGGTTGTTCCTCTGTCCTAGTCCTATTAGATCTCTCAGTGGCTTTTGATACCATCGACCATGGTATCCTGCTGCGACGTCTCAGGGGGTTGGGAGTGGGGGGGCACTGTTTTGCAGTGGTTCTCCTCCTACCTCTTGGACCGTTCGCAGTCGGTGTTGACGGGAGGGCAGAGGTCCGCCCCGAGGTCTCTCGTTTGTGGAGTTCCTCAGGGGTCGGTCCTTTCTCCCCTTCTTTTCAATATCTATATGAAGCCGTTGGGTGAGATCATTTGTGGTTTTGGGGTGGGGTATCATCAGTACGCTGATGATACCCAACTTTTTCTTTCCACGCCAAACCAACTCAGTGATGCCCTCGACGTGATGTCCCGTTGCCTGGAGGCGGTTCGGGTTTGGATGGGGAGAAACAGGCTCAGACTGAATCCTGCCAAGACTGAGTGGCTGTGCATACAGGCATCTCGAGTGAACCATTCTATTCCATCTTGGAGGTGTTACCCCCCGTCGATAGGGCTCGCAACTTGGGTGTCCTCCTGGATTCGCGGCTCAGCCTTGAAGATCATATAGGAGCCGTGACCAGGGGGGCTTTTGCCCAGGTTCGCCTGGTGCGCCAGTTGCAGCCCTATCTGGACCGAGATGCCTTGCGTACAGTCACTCATGCGCTCGTGACCTCCCGGTTAGACTACTGCAATGCTCTCTACATGGGGCTGCCCTTGAGGACCACTCGGAGGCTTCAACTGGTGCAGAATGCAGCCGCGCGAGTTGTGATGGGGGCCTCCCGATAATCCCATATAACACCTCTGCTCCGTGAGCTGCATTGGCTTCCGGTTGCCCTCCGGGTGAGATTCAAGGTGCTGGTGATGACCTATAAAGCCCTAAATGGCTTGGGTCCGGGATATCTGAGGGAACACCTGCTGCCGGCATCAAGTTCCCTTCGTCCTGTGCGCTCCCACAGGGAGGGCCTTCTCAGGGTGCCGCCGGCAAAGGATTGCCGGCAGGCAACACCCAGGGGGAGGGCCTTCTCTGTGGGTGCGCCTGCCCTCTGGAACCAGTTACCTGTAGAGCTTAGGACTGCCCCTGATTTTCGTTCGTTCCGCCGGGACCTGAAGACCTGGCTCTTTGAGCTTTCCGGCCAGGACTGAAGATTTTTTAATTTTTTAACTTATTGTAATTGGGTTTTTAATCAGAGATATACGGGTTTTAGATTTTAATCAAGGAAAATTTAATATATTTTAATTGCTATTAATTTTTGTATTGTAATGTTGTTTTAATTGCCTTGTGAACCGCCCTGGGTCCTACGGGAGAAGGGCGGTATATAAGTTTAATAAATATAAATAATATAATATAATATAATATATATATCATGTGTAGGCACATACTGCAATTTTACAAAACCTTGTTTGACTACTTGTCTTATATTTTGATAACGGATGTCAATGTTTCTAGACCTAGAACCTGTAAATCGTGTTTCAGTTATGCAAACCACAGATTCGTTGTCTTCCATCACAGTGATCGGTCGAATCGGCTGTGTCCAGATATCTGTGACTAAAGCATCAAACCATGTTAGAGAATTACATGCATCTGAAACACAAGCATATTCAGCTTCAGTAGATGAACAAGAAACAAAATTCTGTTTACACACATGCCAGTAAACAGGACATCCATTTAAAAACATCATATAACCTGAAATACTTTTACGTGATTTCTTATCGCTCGCCCAATCAGAATCTGCATAACAACATAACTCTGCATAGTCAGTATGTGTCGGTTCTAATAATAACTTCATGTTTTTAGTGTGTTTTAAGTATCTCAATAATTTTTAACACATGTCCAATGAAACTGTTTTGCCTTGCCTACGTGTCATGATAGGAGATTAACACTAAGTGCAATGTCGGGTCTAGTCCAACTACTAATATACAGCAGCGACCTAATGACTGAGCGATAAAGTGTTTGATCTTTAAATTCAGGACTTGGTTCATGTGCCAAGTTGTGAAAATCGGTTTTCATGGGTATACTCACTGTCTTAGCATCCTTCATGTTGCAGTGATGCAATAGTTGTTCAATTTTATCTTCTTGTGTGAGACTAAACCCCTTCTGAGTTTTGACAACTTGAACACCCAAATAAGTGTTAATATATCCTAAAGACTTCAATGTGAAAAACTTTTGTAAAGCTTTAGCAAAACTCTCACTCATCTGCTTATTTGAACCAATATAAACAATATCATCAACATAAACAAGAACTAACTCATACCTATTATTAGATCTTTTAGTAAACATGCATTCGTCTGTTTCGGACTTAATAAAGCCCATTGAATTTAGTTTGTCAGAAAGACATAAGTACCACATTAAACCAGACTGTTTCAGACCATAAAGACTTTTGTGTAGAAACCAAGTATCCCCTTCCTGTTGTCAGAAACATGGAGGACCTTTCACATAGATTTCTTCATCTAGATCAGCATGTAGATAAGCTGTTTCAGCATTGAACTGGAAAACCTCTAAACCAAGGATAGTTGCAGTGGCTAAGGCGATCTTCACACTCTCAGTCCGCACTGTGGGTGAATAAGTATTTGTATAGTCCTCACGATAACATTGAGAGAAACCCTGAGCTACAAGTCTGGCCTTATACAACGACTCACCATTTGGCTTCTTTTTAATTCTGTAGACCCATCGAGTGCCAATAACTTTCTTGTTTGCTGGAGGGCTTGCAGGCGTAAACAAATGAAGTTTCTTTAGACCAGGGGTGTCAAACTCAATTTCACTGAGGGCCGCATCAGCATTGTGGTTGCCCTCAGGGGGCCGGGTGGGTGTGGCCTGGGTGGGCGTGGCCTACTGGGTGGGCATGGCCAGCTCTACATCGTTCGCATCAAGGGTGCCTATGGGGGCCTGGACAGGAGTGGGACAGATCTGAGGGTCTCTGGCAGGAGGAGGGTCTCTGGGCCAGGGCCAAGGCAGTGGGGGCCGTTGCCTCACTGTTTCCAGGATGGCTTCGCGGGCCGCATAAAACCACTTCACAGGCCGGATCTGGCCCCCAGGCCTTGTGTTTGACATGTCTGCTTTAGACTGTCCATTTCAGCCTGCATTGCCTCAAACCATTTATCTTGCTCTGATTCAGGAAGATGTTTGATTTGTGTGAACTTCTCAGGAGGAAGTGTAACATTACAAATCGAAGGTAAAGGTGCTTTCGTTACTTGCCACGAATACCGTTTTGGAGGGATTCCCTTTGTGGTCCTCTTGGAACGTCTCGGAACAACCGTCCATTCTTCTTCCGTTTCGTCCTTGTCTTCATCATCGTCGCCAGCGGCAGCATCAGCAGCTTGCAAAGACGGAACAGTAGGTTGAGAAGAACTCGTGGAAGGAACATTCGCCTGTGAAACTTGATCATCAGGCTGCGTGGCATTAGCAGCAGCATCTCTAGGAAAATAAACTCCAGGATCGTTAGAATGAATCCCAGACCAGTCAGCATCTTCCTCAAAAGTAGCAGATTGTGAAATCACTATTACATGAGAAGAGTCGATGTATTTGCTCCGTATTGAATTATCATCAATACCCATAAATCTCATTTTTTTGCTGCAGGACCACCTTTCTTTCTTTGAGCTAAAGGAATATTCACCATTGGGTTAGAAATGTTAAATTTACTCAGGCTCAAAATTTAAAAGAAAAATTTTATAAAATGTTTTATAGATGGCATTTGGATCCCAAAAAGCTGTCTAACATGTATCCTAACCTACAGTCTAAATGCTGGAGATGTGGTAGTTTAGATGCCACCTACTTTCATATGTGGTGGACTTGTAGAAATATCAAAGCTTTTTGGATTAAAATTTGGTGGAACATTCAAAAGATTTTTAAGAGAAAGATAAAGTTTTCTCCACAATTGTTTTTATTTGGTATTGTTGTAGATTGTGATACTAAAGAAACCAATCTGATGTTGAATTTGATAACAGCAGCACGATTTCTGGTGGGATAATATTGGAAGAAGGATAGTTTGCCTACTATAGAAGAATGGGTACTTAAAGTATCGAATCTTGCAGAAATGTCTAAGATTTCTGCTTATTTGAAGGATCATTCACAAGAAAGATATATTTCAGTTTGGAGAAGATGGATAGATTATATTCAGAACAAATATGGGACTAAAAATTTCCATTTAGCTTATGTGTAGATTTTAGAGGGATATTGTTATTAATTTTAGTATTAGTATTGATTATATTTTTGTTTAAGTTATTATTATGTTTTTAATAATTTGAATGTATCTATGTTAAAGGGGAGTTAAAGCACATTATGAATTTGGTTAATTTTATAATGGATAATTTTAGTTAGAATATGATTATTATATCTATAACCCTGTATTCAGCTCTGGGAAGTGGGGGGGAAGGGGGGTGGTTTGGGGTGGGTGGGTTTTCGGGATATGTATTGTAAAATTTTGTTTTAAAACTCTTTAATAAAAAAGTAGCAGATTGTGACATCACTATTACATGAGAAGAGTCGATGTATTTGCTCCATTTTGAATTATCATCAATACCCATAAATCTCATTTTTTTGCTGCAGGACCTTCTTTCTTTCTTTGAGCTAAAGGAATATTCACCATAGCGTATGAACCAAAAATATGGAGATGCAAGAGATCAGGCTTGTGTCCATATAACATGAAATAAGAGGTCTGATTTATTACACTACTCCAAGTACGGTTGATGATATGATTAGCATATTTAATAGCCTCACCCCAGTATGGGAGACTGAGGTTAGTGTCTTCAAGGAGACAACACATCATGGTTTGCAGAACCCTGTTTCTGTGTTCTGCCACTCCATTTTCAGCCGGAGTGTAAGGAGCTGAGGTCTGGTGTAGTATGCCACTCTTATGCATCCAGTCCTGAAAACACTGAGACATGAATTCAGCACCGCAATCACTCTGAATTCTGGTGATGCTGACTTCGTGTTGGGTATATACAAGAGCGGCAAAGTCTTTAAAGATCTGAAAGGTCTCAGATTTTTCTTTCATAGGAAATACATATCCATATCTAGAGTAATTATCAACAATTGTCAAGAAATATCTTTTACCACCAATTGTTGGTGTAAAAGGACCCACTATGTCAGTGTGTACCAAATAAAAAATGTGTGTTGACAGGCATGTAGCACGCTTTGGAATTGCTGCTGCTTTGGATTTGGATTTTTTGCAGACAGCACAATCCAAGAACACCTTACACCCCTTTAGATCCAAACCTCTTGCGAACTCTGGCATCTTCTTCAGAACATGGAAACTGGCATGACCCAATCTTCTATGCCACTTATGAATACACCTGTAATGCAAAGGTTTACCTGTTAGTGAATTCTCAACATTAGCATGTTTATTAGGAACCTCAGGCTTGCTGTGAGCAACCTGTGTCTTATTTGTCTTCCTGTTAGCTTTAGGAGCCTTTGAAATAGCAACAGGATCTCTCTCTGGGACATCTCTCCCTGGGCCTGCACTCCCCCTTTTTGGAACGTGTATACTTGCCTGCTCTTGCTGCTTAGACTTTGGCTTTATGTAATAGACACCACCAATCAACATGGTTACAGCAGCAATATCTCCGTCTTTAACTACATAACTTGCTTTTTCAAGATGATGAACCTGGAATTTTGATACCCTAGACAAGTGACTCTGACTAAGCAAATTACTATTAGCTGATGGTACATAATAAACATCAGGAATAAATCATCGAGCTCTTCAATATAAACAGTTCCTTTTCCCATGACCTGAACAGGATGATTTGAAAAAGAGTAAAGCTCACAAAGTTCAGGTTCAGGCTCTTGCATCTCTGTATAAAGCTCTTTTCTATAGGTAACATGTAATGCTGCTTCACTGTCCAAAGTCCAAAGAAGTCGTCTGTCGTACTCTGGCTGGGGTTGTGGATCGTTGGTTAAAGCCAGTGTGGCAAGTGGAGCTTGTGGATGACGCCTGGGACCACGACCACGACCTTGTTGTCTGCCTCTACCTCTGCCTCTTCTGGAATCTGTTCCTCTGGGCTGATACGTGGTGGGCGCTGGAAATTGTTGGGGACAATCCCGGGTGGCATGTCCCACAGGATTGCAGATGTAACATCTTGGCATCCTTGGAACGTAGGCTCTTCCACGGAAGGGACACCTCGCTGGAGCTCTTGATGCAGGTGGTCCTCTCAAATGTGGTGCGGCTTGCATAAGTGCCTCTTCTTTGGTTAAAATTCTGCATACATGATCCACTGTGCGTTGAGCAATGGGCACTTGATTAATCTTGGTAATAGCATCTTTCCATTCATAGTTCAATGAGTTAATAATAATGCTGATCGAGGACTTCCGGGTGGCAAGGCTCAGTCGAAGGCGGTCATTTCTGACCGTCAGCCCCGTTGCTGCGTTTAAATCGCGAAAACAGTGACAATCAGCTGTTTTGCGGTTTGGGAATCCCCCCCTTGGGAGAAGAGGGGGGGTGAGCATTCAGGTAGAGGTAGAGCTCCCCTAGACCCCCAGAATTATCACTCTGGGGGTCGAAGGGTGAGAGCTCCCTTGGAGCCTGAATTAGCTCCGGACTCGGGGACTCCTCTGTTTCAAGGCTTTGAAACAGAACAGGATGCTGCAACCATCCCTGCTCCCAATATTGTACTTTGGATTACTTGGACGCAGGCAGAGCTGAGCAGGAGAATATAGAAACAGCAAGTATATGATCTTTAACTCCGGTTTAACTTAAAAGAAGGGGAGGAAGATGGCGCCGGAATAAATCTTTAGAGAAAGTGGGAAGAACAAAGAATAAGGAAAATAGGACTTCCGGGTGGCTCTCCAGCATCGCAGATGGTCGGAATCGACCGCCGGCCCTTCGTTTCTGTTTAAACTGCTGAGCAGCTGACAATCAGCTGCTCCACGGTGTGAAAACCCCACCCCTTGGGTGAAGAGAGGAGGGGGAGTTCCCAGGTAGGGGTAGAGCCCCCTTAGATGCCCAGAGCATTTGTTCTGGGGCTTGAAGGGTGCGGGCCCCCCCAAAGCCTGGGAGTTTCCAGAGCGGAGGGCTCTTCTGCTGTTAGCAGAACAAGATGCTGAACCCACTCCTGCCGGTTTGATTGACATCTAGAAACATTGTTGCAGCAGAGCGGAGACAGGAGTTTTATAAACAGCAAGTACAAGGCTTTAACCCTCGAAAAACAATTCTTTTTTTGTCCTGCTTACTATTTGGAAAAGAAAGGGAAAATGGCGTCTGAGTGAATAGGGAGGACAGAGGGGAAGAACATTTTTTCCTTTTTTGTAAGAGGTGAAGGGGTTTTTCTTTTTTTTCCTCTCACCCTTTTTTTTTAATTAAAAAAAATATGGAACGCTTCACGAATTTGCGTGTCATCCTTGCGCAGGGGCCATGCTAATCTTCTCTGTATCGTTCCAATTTTAGTATATGTGCTGCCGAAGCGAGCACTCTCACCCTTTTTTTTATATATAGTGAAAGTGTTTGCTGGGAGATTGAGGAGGAATTGGACTTTAAATTTGCTCTGCCTGAAGTTACAAGATGTGGTTTTAGTTCTTAAAGGAGAAGAGAAGTGAAAGTGTGAACGGAGAGTTAAGTGCCTTTAAAATGGCTTCTAAGCCTCCTAGAATCCCTGTTACTAAAAGTGCAGGGACATCGCCTCTTCAGCAATCTGGACTGCAGTCTTTGACATCATCCCTTGCAGCTTCTCCACCTGTAACGTTAAAGGACCTGCAAGATGCCTTAAAAGCGGCTTTAGCCACTCAGTCTGAAAAAATAACTGAAAAAATAACTGAACAGGTGGCTGAGCTTATTGAGGAGAAGAACAAGGAAATGCGGGAGGACATTCTCTTAGCACTTCAGGGGCTGGCAGGATGTATTGAGACTTTGAATGAACGGGTGGAAGAAGTGAAACAAAATAATTTGTTGTTGGAGGCTAAAATGGGTGAAGCTGAATTTAAAATGGACAAAACGGAGGAAGAGGTTCTGATGTTACAGTATAGAGATATGGAGTTTGCCCTAAGGATCAGAGGCTTGAAAGAGAATTCTCAGGAGAACTTGCAAGAGATGCTGGTGGATGCTTTGGCACCTATTTTGGGGTTTAAACCCGAAGAACTCTTTGGGGACATAGATAAAGTCTTCAGAGTTAACTCGGATTGCCAGGCAGAGGAAATTGCCAAGAGATGTGGTGGTGTATTTTACGAAGAAGAGGATAAGAAATGAGATTATCCAAATTTTTTATAATAAGAGATTTAAAATTGCTGGTCAAGAGGTGTTGATTCTGAAAGAGATTCCCCCAAAGGTTTTGAGAAAAAGGAAAGAATTTGCTTTTTTGGCAGAAGAATTGAAAAAACAACAGCTTCAGTTCAGATGGGAGATTCCAATGGGGATTGTGGTGAATTTTGCTGGAATAAGATATCGTCTTAATACAGTTTTGAAGGCACGAGATTTTTATACTAATGTATTGAAAGCAGGTTCATTGCCCTCTACAGAAGATAAAGGAGGAAAGGATGAAGAAGTGCAACAGTTACAAGAAAAACAGCAATCTTCAGAAATTGTGCAACCCTTGGCTTTAGCAGAAGAAACTTTGACTCAAAGAATAACACGGGCTGCATCTAGACGTAATGCACAACAACAACAACGGCAACAGGATCAATGTTTGATGATTACAACTCAAGAATCAAGTGAAGCAGTGGGAGGAGCGAGGCCGAAGAGGCCGATTTCTGAAGATCTTCAGGCGGCGCTCCGCAGGTTTCAAGTTGCAAAGAAAGGCGAGAAAATTCCTGACCTGGAATGTTAATGGCTTGAATTCACCACAAAAGAGGAAGAAAATATTTCAGTATTTGAAACATTTTAAAAATGATGTTGTATGCTTGCAAGAGACGCATATTCGCGTATCTGATCAGAAATATTTGATAAATTTGAGACTGGGTACACAATTTATTGCATCCGCTCCAGAGAAGAAAAATGGTGTAGTAATATATGTAAAGAAGGGTTTGATAGCCAAATTAATAGAAGCAGATATACAAGGAAGATATATTATTATTGAACTTTTGATTGAAGGGAAGAAAATTCCTTTAATTGGAATATATGCTCCTAACCAACAACAAGAAGAATTTTATAAATTGCTTCATAACAAAATAATTCAATGGGACTACAAGTCTTGTATTTTAATGGGAGACTGGAATGGTGTGATGGACACGCAGAAGGACAAGAAAGGTTTTTTAAAAAATACTCCTAATCATACTAGACTGCCTAGATCTTTTTTTGATTTGAAAGATGATTTGGAATTGAGAGACATTTGGAGAGAAAGAAACGCAGATGAAAAGGATTTTACTTCTTTTTCTGACAGACATCAATCTTTTTCGAGGATTGATTTTATATTGATTACTAATGATTTTTTTTCTAGGATTAAGAAGATCAAGATATGTCCAAGAACTTTATCGGATCATAGTCCAGTTTGGATGGAATTGGATAAGGGTAACGGTGATAGAAGATCATGGAGATTAAATGAAAATTTATTTAGATATGTAGAAAATGTGATAGAATGTAAAAAGCAGATGAAAGATTTTTTTATTATGAATATGCACAAAGGCACCTCTATTGGAGTCCCTCAGGGGTCGGTCCTCTCACCTCTCCTGTTCAACATCTACATGAAACCACTGGGTGAGATCATTCGTGGCTTTGGAGTTGGGTATCATCAGTATGCTGATGATACCCAGCCTTTTATTTCGACCCCAAACCACCCCAGTGATGCCCTCGACATGATGTCCCATTGCCTGGAGGCGGTTCGGGTCAGGATGGGGAGGAACAGGCTTCGACTCAACCCTGACAAGACTGAGTGGCTGTGCGTATCGGCATCTCGGGATATTCAGAATATTCCATCTCTTTCTATCGGGGGTGAGTTATTATCCCCCGTAGATAGGGCTCGCAACTTGGGAGTCCTCCTAGATTCACAGCTTTCTTTAGAAGACCATATAGTAACTGACTAGGGGGGCCTTCGCCCAGGTTCGCCTGGTGCGCCAGTTGCGACCCTATCTAGACCGGGATGCCCTGCGTACGGTCACTCATGCGCTCGTGACCTCTCGTTTAGACTACTGCAACGCTCTCTACATGGGGCTACCCTTGAAGACCACTCGGAGGCTCCAACTGGTACAGAATGCAGCCGCGAGAGTTGTGCTGGGCGTTTCCCGATACTCCCATGTTACACCTCTGCTCCGTGATCTGCATTGGCTCCCAGTTGTCTTCCGGGTGAAATTCAAGGTGCTGGTAATGGTCTTTAAAGCCCTACATGGCATGGGTCCGGAGTACCTTAGGGATCACCTGCTGCCGGCATCAACTTCCCTCCGCCCTGTGCACTCCCACAGAGAGGGCCTTCTCAGGGTGCCACCGGTCAGAGAATGTCGTCTGGTGGCCCCCAGGGGGAGGTCCTTCTCTGTGGGCGCACCGGATTTGTGGAACCATTTGCTGGTTGAGCTCAGGATGGCGCCCGACCTTCGCTCCTTCCGACGTGATCTGAAGACCTACTTGTTCGAACAAGCCGGCCTGGCCTGATGGGTGATGGGTTTGGATTTTAATATTGTTTTAATGTATTTTAACTTATTGTTGTTAGTTTCTGGGCACCCTGTTTAATCTCTTTTAATGTTTGTATTCTTGTATTTTTATATGTTTGCCCTGTTCACCGCCCTGAGTCCTTCGGGAGAAGGGCGGTATACAAATAAAATTATTATTATTATTATTATTATTATTATTATTATTATTATTATTATTATTATTATTATTATTATTATTACTATTGAAATGGTATGGGATGCAAGTAAAGCTTACATGAGAGGTGTCTTGATATATTTGAATAATAAATATAGACATAGAATGGAATTTAAGCATAAAGAAATAGAGGAGGAAATAAAGAGGAAAGAGAAAGCCTTTACTATGGATCCATCTGATAAGAGGCTAAAATAATCAATTAATTTGTTAAGAAGTCAGTTTGATATGTTAATGACGGACCAGGTGGCAACTAATTTAAGATATGCTAAACATCATATTTTTAATAATGCAAACAAACCTGGTAGGTGGTTAGTGTTGTGATTCAGGGTCAGCCTGTGGGTTCAGCAGTTGGGTCGGACGATTCAGAGGAGGAGGAGGGGGGTGTTGGAGAGCTTGCTGAGAATAATATTGAGGCTCCACAGAGCCCTCAGCCAGGCCCCTCCCATCTGGTCACGACGCAGACCCAGCTGTGTGAGCCTGACAGCGTGGATGAAGATGACCCACAGCTGGCCCTGTTCAAGGACTCCCAACGCAGGAGGCGGTAGCAGGCTGGTACAGAACAGTTAGCTTTTTTATTAAGGAAAAACAAAGATCTCATCATATAGACAAGATAGAATATAGGGGTAAAGAAGTATTTCAGCAAAATCTTATTAAAAAGGCCTTTGTTGACTTTTATTCGAAGTTGTATGCAAGGGATAAAAGTCAAGGTGTAGATATAGATAGTTATCTGCAAGGAGTGAAGATCCCGGCGCTCATACAAGAGCAACAGGAAGAGATGAATCAATTGATAACCACTGAAGAAATTATTTTAGCAATTAAACAATTAAAAGTAGGAAAGGCACCTGGGACAGATGGATTGACTGCCACTTATTATAAAAATTTACAATTAGAGATGGTGGAACCTTTTTTTTTTTTTTTTTTATTGAAAAGTTTTATAAAATACAATTTTCCCTTAACAACCCCCCTTCCCCCTCCCTCCTCCCCTCCCTACCTCCCCCCTACCTCCCCCCCTCCCCCTCTCCCTCCTCCCTCCCCTACCTCCCCCCCTCTAATTCCCCTCCTCCCCCCTCCCCCCCCCCCCGACTTCCCAGAGCAAAATACAAGGTATATATCTAAAAGGCAATCATAAACAATCATATACTAACAATTATAAACTCTAAAATCCATCACTCTCTAGCTTATATAAGGTAAACCAATCCTTAATAATACTAAATATATATAAAAAACTAAAATAAAAGAAAACTAGCATTATTCCCATCTATGTTCTTCCACAACACTATTACCTAGACATACTCTCATTTACACATCACAAACACCTATCCCTGTTAACCTCTCTAACCAAAATAGGCTATAATAGATAGCTCTTACCCAAATTAACCCACATTAAGCCAAAAAACTTTCTTCCTCTTCCTCTATAGTAAGTTATCCATTAATTCCAAATTAGAAAAAAAATCTGTTACCACACATAGTATCCCAAAACCTTTAAAAACACAACTACCACTTAACTATAAATGTATTGTGGAAGTTCCATAGATTTCTACTGGTCTTATTTTTTAGTCTTTTTTGAACGTTTTAAGGCAGCACGCGTCACCCTCTGTTCTCTAAGATCATCCAAAAGAGTTGCAGCTTGATCTCCTCCTGCACCCTTCTCGTCCATCTGTCCATCTTCATCCTCTTGACATTCTCCTTCTCCAGATCCCTCTGCAGCTTCCAAAAGTGTTGATGGGGTTAGTTTCAAAACATTGTTGTAAAAATCGTGCGCTTGCTTCACATTACTCAAACAGTACCTTTTGCCATCATACATGAAGCTCAACCCATCTGGAATCTCCCATTTGAACCTTATATCTCTTTGCTTAAGCTCTTGCACCAAGAATATAAAATCCTTCCTTCTCTTTAAAATCTTTGGAGGAATTTCTTTTAGAACCAAAACTTGTTGGCCAGCAATCATAACTTTGGTATCATAGGCAGCTTGTATAACTTCATCTCTAATTTCCCTTTTTACAAAATAAACCACCACATCTCTAGGCAACTTTCTCTGTTTAGCAATCCACGAATTCACACGAAACACTTTGTCCATACCTTGTTTTAATTCAGATGCTGGATGGTTCAATACCCCCTCAAAAGCCTCAGAAACCAACTGCTTTAAATCTTCCTTAATATTCTCTTTTAGGCCTCTAATTCTCACAGCAAACTGCATCTGGTAAAATTGGGCCAAACTCTGTTCACTGTCCATTTTGTCTTTTAAATCTTCCAATTCCAATACTTTTGCTTCTAATAAAACATTCTTTTGAATTAAGTCTTGCACTTGATCATCCAGCATCTCCACACATTTAGCAACTTTTTGCACAGAGGACAAAATGTCTACCTTCATCTCTCTAAGTTTCTGCTCCATCCTTTCTTCCATTCTCTGCTCCAATTTCTCCAATTTCTCCTCCATCTGTAGAAATTTAACACCTATTGACTCCAAAATTAACTGGGTATGTTTTTCCAAATCCTTCGATGTCAGCACATCAGGAGAATGCAACGCCTGCAGTAATGATTGTTGTTGCACCGGAGAATTTCCAGCACTCCGAAAAGCTCTAGGGGGAGGTTTAGCCGCCATCTTTTACTTACAATTGTGACGCACTTTCACTTTAAGTTTTAAGCAAAGTCCATCAAGCTTGAGAGTAAAACAAAATAATCCTCTTCATCTCTTTATCTTTCCTTCTTGCACTGCTCTGCCTGCTTTTTTCCTTTCATAGTCTCTCCTTCAAGCAGGGATGGTCGCAGACGCCTGGCTCTGCTCCATGAAATCCGGAGCAGAGACGCTGGTCAGCTGGGAGCAGCCCAGGCTACGGGGGAGTTCAAACCTTCAGCCGCCCAAGCTCCAAGCTCAGGCGGCCCCGGGGAACTCTACCCCTACCTGGGGGCTCACCCCCTCCTCTTCTCCCGAGGAGGGGGCTTCAATTTCGCCCGAACAGCTGATCGGCGCTGTTTCGGGCGAAAGAACAACAGCTGAGCCGCGGGCAGCCCGGGAGGGCTGTCTCCGTCGCCGCGGAGCCACCGGAAGTCGAGATGGTGGAACCTTTAAAAGAACTGTTTAGAATGATTCAACATGGAGGGGAGGTACCCCCATCATGGAAAACAGCATTTATAACATTGATTCCAAAGGAAGATCAAGATCCTGTACCAACCAAAAATTATAGACCTATATCGTTGTTAAATACTGATTATAAGATATTTGCAAAAATTTTAGCAAATAGATTGATGAAGGTTATGCAACAAATGATTTATACTGATCAAACAGGATTTGTAAGTGGTAGGCAAATTAAAAATAACGTGAGACGCATTGTAAATGTATTAGAATATTTAGAAAGAAATAACCAAGTCCCTGCAGTGCTGGTTTTTTGGACGCTGAAAAAGCTTTCGATCAATTGAATTGGCAATTTTTATTTAAGGTGTTAGAGAAGATGCAGTTTGGGGATAGGTTTCTACAACCTATTAGGGCTATATATCAAAAAAAAACCCAGCTCAATTAATAATTAATGGTAGCTTATCAGAAGCTTGTAAAATTGAAAAGGGTACAAGACAGGGATGTCCATTATCACCATTGTTGTTTGTTTTAACATTGGAAATACGTGATTCAAAGAAAATACAGGGAATTAAAATTAGAGATCAAGATTATAGACTGAGGGCGTTTGCAGATGACTTGGTTATTACGTTAAGTCAACCAATTTAATCAGTTTTGGATTTAATGGAAATAATTTTACAATATGGACAAGTTTCTGGATTTAAGGTAAATAGACAAAAAACTAAGATATTGTCTAAAAATATGACTATAGAACAAAAGGTTGCTGTAGAAAAACTAACGGGATTTGAAATAGTTAAAAAGGTTAAATATTTGGGGGTATATCTTTCAGCTTCAAATATTAAATTATACAAGAATAATTATGAATTTTTATGGTGAAAAATACAAAAAGAGCTTGATAGTTGGAAAAAATTACAACTGTCTTTATTGGGAAGAATTGCAGCTGTGAAAATGAATGTTTTACCAAAATTTTTATTTTTATTTCAAATGATACCTATACTTAAAAAAGATTCAAATTTGGAGAAATGGCAGAGAGGTATTAATAAATTTATCTGGGCAGGGAAGAGACCGAGAGTTAAATTTAAGATAATGCAAGATGTACGTGAAAGAGGTGGTCTCAAAGTGCCCAATCTTAAATTATATTATGAGGCGGCAGCATTATCGTCAATTAGTGATTGGTTTAATTTAACACAAAGGAGTCTATTGAATATTGAAGGATGTGATTTGTTATATGGGTGGCATGCTTATTTATTGTATGATAAAAAAGTGGATAAAGTTTTTAAAACACATATATTAAGGTCTGCCTTGTTGAGAGTTTGGAAAAAAATATCGATACAAGTTGAATTATAAAATTCCTATTTGGGCAATACCTAAACATGCAATAGAAAATATAAATGTGGGATTTAAACATGATGTGATAACATATAAAGAAATTCTTAGATTGGGAAAGAATGAATGGCAACTGAAGTCTTTTAATATTTTAAAAGAAGAAAAAATAGTACAAACTTGGTTTCAGTATGGGCAGTTACAGGCTAGATGGAAAGAAGATCAGAAAATTGGTATTTCAATATCAGATGGGAATTTGGTGAAGCAAACTGGAGATCAAAGTCGAGCGCATATAAGAAGGATATATAATGCATTGATAGAAATTGATTCAGAAGCGGAATTGGTTAAGGATTGTATGATAAAATGGGCCCAGAATTTTCAAGAACCAATAATAATGGACACTTGGGAGAAAATATGGGTTAGGAATGTCAAATTCACACAGGCACAAAATTTAAGGGAGAATTTTTACAAAATGTTTTATAGATGGCATTTAGATCCCAAAAAATTAGCATGTATGTATCCAAATTGTCAGCCAAAATTTTGGAGATGTGGTTATGATGATGCAACGTATTATCATGTATGGTGGACTTGTAAAAAAGTTAAAGCTTTTTGGATTAAAATTTGGTGGAATATGCAGAAGATTTTTAAGAAAAAGATAAGATTTTTACCACAATTGTTTTTGTTGGGTATTATCACTGATTGTACTGCTATAGAAACCAAATTGATGCTGAATTTAATAACAGCTGCAAGACTTTTGGTAGCGCAATACTGGAAGGAGAACCTACCTACTATTGAAGAATGGACTTTGAAAGTTTCGAACTTGGCAGAAATGGCTAAAAACTTAGCATATGTGAAAGATCATTCGCAACAGAGATATTGTCAACCCCCGTCCGACGAGGCAAAAGAATGCGACCGGAATGAGAGCTGGTTCTCCTGAGCAACATTTATTCCGCTCCATAAACATCCACCTGAAGACAAACGAAGTCAGCGTTGGTTGCACAGCACAACCAACGCTGCTAAATAGCCAGCGAGGCCAACACCCATCACCACGCCCAAACAAGCCAATCACCTACAGCCCTACTTAAACACCACCACCCCTGGCCTCCGCCCTTTGGATCCCACCCTCCAGGTACGTACCCTCCCCGTCCCCGTCCCACCACCACTGCAGCCGGCAAGCCACCCCCCAGCCCAGGCAACCCCCCTCACGGCCCTGAGTCCTTACACCCTCTTCACCCACACAGGTCCCCAAACCGCCGCAACCTGCACAGTCCAGGCCGTCTTCTGGCGTCGCTTGCTTCGCAGCCCCTCAGCTGGCAAAGCCTCAGAGCGAACTGTCAGCTGGGGAGGGTTTCTGGGGGAACGCTGTGCAGGCGCGCTTTCCCCCGGGCCGCCGGAAGCCGTCTGGGCCGAACCCAGCTCGTCGGAGGGCCCTGGTGGCTGGTGGGATGTCCTGGTGGCTGCGCTTTCCCCCTGGCCGCCGGTAGGCCTCGGAGGCGAGAGGGCCGGATGCGGGCGTCCGCGGTTCTTTTCCAGCCTGCTGGAAGGCCCCAGAGGCTGCTGGGACATCCTGGCGGCCACGCTCTTCCCCAGGCCGCGGGAACACCTTGGAGGCGGTAGGGCCGGTTGCGCGCATCCACAGCTCTTTCCCGAGCTGCCGGAAAGCCCCGGTGGCTGCTGGGCCGGTTGTGCGTGTCCGCAGCTCTTCCCTGGGCCGCCGGAACAGCTTGGAGGCAGTAGGGCTGGTTGCGCGTGTCCGCAGCTCTTCCCTGAGCCGCCGGAAAGCCCCAGTGGCTGCTGGGCCGGTTGCGCGTGTCCGCAGCTCTTCCCCGAGCCGCTGGAGAGCCCCGGGAATGCCAGAGCTGGTTGTGGACATCGGCGGCTGGTCACGGGGCCTGGTGAGTTGTTCCGAGGCCTCGCCGGGTGTCGGGCCTGCCGGGCCCGACAGATATATAGTGGAATGGAAAGGATGGATTGATTTTATTCAGAACAAATATGGGACTACAAAGTATCATTTAGCATATGAATATTTATTAGTTATTGTAATTAGAGGCTATATTATTTTTCTTTTCTATGGTTAAGGAGAGTTAAAGTGCGATAGGGTTCAAAGTGTAATTATAGTAATTAGATTATTTTAGAGTAAGATTGTATGATATAATACCCTGTATTCGGCTCTGGGAAGTCAGGGGGGGGGTGTTGGGATGGGAGGGATGAGGAGAGGGGTGGGGTGGATGGGGTATATGTTTTAAAAATGTATTTTAAAACTTTTCAAGAGTCAGCCGACTGGAAATAATTTTGCAATATGGACAAGTTTCTGGATTTAAGGTTAATAGGCAAAAAACTAAAATTTTGTCTAAAAATATGACTACAGAACAAAAGGTAGTTTTAGAAAAATTAACAGGATTTGAAATAGCTAAAAAGATTAAATATTTGGGAGTATATCTTTCAGATTCAAATGTGAAATTATACAAAAATAATTATGAATTGTTATGGTTAAAAATACAAAAAGAATTAGATACTTGGAAAAAATTACAACTGTCTTTATTGGGAAGAATTGCAGCAGTTAAAATGAATGTTTTACCAAAATTTTTATTTTTGTTTCAAATGATACCTATACTTTAAAAAGATTCAAATTTGGAGGAATGGCAGAAAGGTATTAATAAATTACCCAGCCTAAGAATTATAGACCTATATCGCTTTTGAATACAGATTATAAGATTTTCTCAAAAATATTGGCAAATAGATTAATGCATGTTTTGAAGCAAATGATTCTTAGTGATCAGTCTGGATTTATAACTGGAAGATATATGAAATATAATGTAAGACAAATTGTTAATTTAATTTAGTATTTGGATAAGAACAACCAAGTCCCTGCGGCATTGATATTTTTGGATGCTGAAAAAGCTTTTGATCAGTTGAATTGGCAATTTTTATTGAAAGTTGTTGATAAAATGAATTTTGGGGATAAATTTTTACATTCTCTTAGGGCTATATATCAACAACAATCGGCACAAATTATAATTAATGGAGGATTAACAGAGGCATTTAAAATTGTAAAAGGCACAAGACAGGGATGTCCCCTATCACCATTGTTGTTTGTTTTAACATTGGAGATTTTATTGATTAAAATTCGTGAATCAACTATAATAAAGGGAATAAAAATAAAACAGAATGATTATAGGTTCAGAGCCGTTGCGGATGACTTGGTTGTCACATTATTTTTAATTATTTATTGTTAGGGCTTCATTAATTTAATTTTACTTTTAACTTTTGTAACTTTTGTAGTGCTTTTATTGCCCTGTACACCGCCCTGAGTCCTTTGGGAGAAGGGCGGTATAGAAATTCAATAAATAATAATAATAATAATTATCTCAACTGATTCAATCGGTTATAGACTTGATGAAAATTATAACTCAATATGGGAAAGTTTCTGGTTTTAAGGTAAACAATAATAAGACTAAAATATTATCTAAAAATATGACCATGAATGAAAAGGAAATGTTACTAAAATTGACAGGTTATGAAATAGTGAAAAAGGTTAAATATTTGGGAGTATATATTACAGCCTCTAATGTGAAATTATATAAGAATAATTATGAGATATTATGGTTAAAAGTACAAAAGAACTTAAATAATTGGAAAAAACTACAATTATCTTTGCTGGGGAAAATTGCAGCTGTTAAAATGAATGTTTTACCAAAGTTTCTCTTTTTGTTTCAAATTTATTTATTTATTTATTTATTTATTTATAATTAAATTTCTATACCACCTTTCTCCCGAAGGACTCAGGGCGGTGTACAGGGCAGTAAAAGCACTCTCTGGCCAACGGTACCCTGAGGAGGTCCTCTCTGTGGGAGCGCACAGGATGAAGGGAAGATGACGCCGGCAGCAGGTGATCCCGTAAGTAGTCCGGACCCATGCCATTTAGGGCTTTATAGGTAATCACCTATAAATGATAGATGATACCTATTTTGAAAAAAGATGCTAATTTGGACAAATGGCAGAAGGGTATTAATAAATTTATCTGGGCGGGGGAAAAAAACCAAGAGTTAAACTTAAGATTTTACAAGACGCACGGGAAAGAGGAGGACTTAAGGTGCCTAATTTGAAATTATACTATGATGCGGTGGTTTTAACACTAGTTAGTGATTGGCTTAATTTAACAAATAAAAGAACACTTTATCTTGAGGGATGGGACTTATTATATGGGTGGCATGCATATTTAATTTATGATAAAAAAGTTGATAAGGCTTTTAAATCTCATATTTTAAGAAGTGCTTTATTGCATGTCTGGAAAAAGTATTATTATAAGTTAAATTATAAAATACCAATTTGGGGGATTCCTGGACACGCGATAGAGGGTGTATTTATGGGTGTGAATTTGGATATGATTTCTTATAAGGAATTACTTAGATTGGTAGGGAATGATTGGCAATTAAAGTCGTTAGCTGAGTTAAAACAAGAAAATATTGTACAGTCCTGGTTCCAGTATGCTCAATTGCAAGCTAGGTGGAAGTTAGATCAGAAGGTTGGTATTACATTAATGGATGAAAATTTGGTAAAACAGATTAAAGATCATTAATGTTGAATTTAATAACAGCTGCAAGGCTATTGGTAGGGCAATATTGGAAGAAGGATTGCTTGCCTACTATAGAAGAATGGATGCTTAAAGTGTCAAATTTAGCAGAAATGGCAATGATTTCTGCTTATTTGAAGGATCATTCATAAGAAAGATACATTTCGGTCTGGAGAAGATGGATAGATTATATTCAGAATAAATATGGGACTAAAAAGTTCCATTTAGCTTATGAGTAAATTTCAGATTGTTATTATTATTAATAGTTTATTATAGTGGAATTTTTATTAGTTTTAAGTATATGGTATTATTACTATTTTTAGTATTAGTATGGTTTAATAATTTGGATATTGTATTGTTTAATAATTTGGATTTTAATTTGTTTATGTTTTTTATTATTATTATGTATACTTTTATTTTGCTTGTATTTATGTTAAAGGGGAGTTAAAGTGCATTATGAACTTGGTTATTTATATAGTTGGTTAATGTTAGTTAGATTATGATTATTATATTTGTAACCCTGTACTCAGCTCTGGGAAGTGGGGGAGGGAGAGGGGGCGGGTTTGGGGTGGGTTGGTTTTGGGGATTTTTTTTAACTTTTATAAAACTTTTCAATAAAAAAAAATTATTTGGGCAGGGAAAAGACCGAGAGTAAAACTTAAGATAATACAAGATATACGTGAAAGAGGTGGTCTTAAAATGCCTAATTTTAAATTATATTATGAGGCTGCGGCTTTATCGTCAATTAGTAATTGGTTTAATTTAACAGAAGGAAGATTATTGAATGTTGAGGGATGTGATTTATTATATGGTTGGCATGCATATTTATTGTATGATAAAAAGGTGGATAATATCTTTAAGACACATATATTAAGGTATGCTCTGTTGCGAGTTTGGAAAAAATACCGATACAAGTTAAATTATAAAATACCAATTTGGGCAATACCTAAACATGCGATAGAAAATATAAGTCTGGGATTTAAACATGATGTGACCACAAATAAAGATATTCTCAGACTGGAAAGGAATGTATGGCAATTAAAGCCATTTAATACTTTAAAAGAAGGGAAAATAGTACAAACTTGGTTTCAGTATGGCCAGATACAAGCTAGATGGAAAGAAGATCAGAAAATTGGCATTTCGACAACACATGAAAATCTGGTAAAAAAAATTAGAGATCAAAGTCAAGCCCATATAAGAAGGATATATAATGCATTGATAGAAATAGATTCAGAAACGGAACTTGTTAAAGATTGTATGATAAAATGGGCCCAGAATATTCAAGAGCCAATAATGATGGATGTTTGGGAAATAATTTGGGTCAGAAACGTAAAATTTACCCAGGCACAAAACTTAAGAGAGAATTTTTATAAAATGTTTTATAGATGGCACTTAGACCCTAAAAAATTAGCATGTATGTATCCGAACTGTCAGCCTAAATGTTGGAGGTGTGGTTGTGAGGACGCAACGGATTATCATATGTGGTGGACTTGTAAAAAAGTTAAAGCTTTCTGGATTAAAATTTGGTGGAATATGCAGAAGATATTTAAGAAAAAGTTAAGGTTTACTCCACAGTTATTTCTACTGGGTATTATTACTGATTGTACTGTTATAGAAACTAAATTGATGTTGAATTTAATACCCAGCTCTTTATCTCCACCCCGAACCAAGCCAGTGATGCCCTCGATGTGATGTCCCGTTGCCTGGAAGCGATACGGATTTGGGGAAGAACAGGCTCCAGCTCAACCCGGCCAAGACTGAGTGGCTTTACGTACCGGCATCTCGACTTGTCTAAGAGGTTCCATCTTTGGTTATGGGAGGAGAGGTGTTGCCTCCCGTTGATAGGGCACGCAATTTAGGCATCCTCCTGGACTCACGACTCAGTTTTAAAGATCATATTGGAGTCGTGGCCAGGTTCGCCTGGTGCGCCAGTTGCGCCCCTATCTGGACCGAGATGCCCTATGTACGGTCACTCATGCACTCGTTACCTCTCGGATAGATTACTGCAATGCTCTCTACATGGGGCTGCCCTTGAAGACCACCCGGAGGCTTCAGCTGGTGCAGAATGCGGCCGCGAGAGTAGTGATGGGAGCATCCTGATAATCCCATATTACACCCCTCATGCGTGAGCTGCATTGGCTACCAGTTGTCTTCCGGGCGAGACTTAAGGTGCTGGTACTTACCTTTAAAGCCCTACATGGCTTAGGCCCGGGATATTTGCAGGACCGTCTGCTACCGGGGACGACTTCCCATCGCCCAGTGCATTCACACAGAGAGGGCATCCTCAGGGTGCCGTTGGCCAGACAATGTTGGCTGGCGACCCCCAGGGGGAGGGCCTTCTCTGTGGGAGCACCAGCCCTTTGGAACCAACTCCCCCTTGAGCTTCGGATGGCCCCAGACCTCCGGTCCTTTTGCCGCGACCTCAAAACTTTTTTCTTCCATCAGGCTGACCTGGATTGATGATGGGTTTTTAAATATGCTTTAATTTTTAACTGTGTAGTTAATTTATTTTGCGGCTGTTATTTAATTCTTTTTTAATTTTTGTGTTGTTGTTTTTTATTGTTGTTAGCCGCCCTGAGTCCTTCAGGAGATAGGGCGGCATATAAGTCCCAAAAATAAATAAATAAATAAACGGCAGCAAGACTTTTGGTTTCGCAATATTGGAAGAAGGAGGAACTGCCTACTATAGAAGAGTGGACTCTAAAAGTTTCAAACTTGGCAGAAATGGCAAAAATTTCGGCATATTTGAAAGAACAATTGCAACAGAGATATATCTCGGAATGGAGAAGATGGATTGATTATATTCAGAATAAATATGGGATTAAAAAATTTCACCTAGCATATGAATGAATATTAGAATTATAAGATGTATTATTATTTACTTATGTTTAAGGGGAGTTAAAGTGTGATAGGATTTAAAGCGTATTTATAGTTGGTTAGCATATTTTAGCTTAGGTTTGTTAGAGGCAATACCCTGTATTCAGCTCTGGGAAGTCGGGGGGGAGGGAGGGGTGTGGGGGGGGAGGGGGAGGGAAGGAGTATATGTTTAAAATGTACTGTAAAACTTTTCAATAAAATAATAATAATAATAATAATAATAATGCTGATCATTTGAAAGTCATCCATAGGATAGCCTTTTTCACCCAGTTCTTTTCTTATTCCTTTCATTTTAGTTAAGTGTTCTCCAATATGTTCACCAGGTTTTAATCTAGAGCCATGGAACTCGGACAAAAGCAAACATGTAGACTCAATTGACGTAGGCCGATAACATGCTTCTAATTGAGTCCAAATTTGTTGAGCAGTTGCATCTTGTGAAAACGTAAGCTGCAATTCAGTGTCCATTGACATCAATAATGTTGTGCATGCTTTATTATTCAAGTCCCATATGTCAGGAGTCCATGGCTGGTCAGGAGGATTAAATACCATGCAATGGGTACCTTCTCTGTGGAGCAAAAGTCCAACTTCACTGACCCATGCCCTGTAATTTTGTCCTGACCACGTCAATTTTGAGTCACCAACCAGTGGTACAATAGAAGATGCCTGTTGAGGAACATGCATTTGAGGTACTGGCTGTGCAGGTTGTGCAATCCGGACTTGGCCTGCAGGAGGTGCCTGTGCCTGTGCCTGAACTTGCGGGAGTTGAATTGGAGCTGCCACAGGTACTAGTGCTGGGTGTGGCTGTACTTGAGCTGCAATTCCACCCTGGCCAGCAGGGGGCGCTGGCACTTGAGCTAAAACATTAATTTGGCCTGCAGAAGGTGCTGGCCTTTGTATCTGAGAGCCCAGTGGAAGCTGCACTTGGGCTGAAGGCTGCTGTGCTCCATCAGGGGCTGGAGCTTGGATAGCAGTAATATTAATAGGAGGTGTTGCAGCCTGGAGCAATAATTCATTAATAGACATCTGTGAAAAAACGTGCTGTAATCTTTGTAATTCATTTCCTCCTTGTAGAACAGATTCACCAGCAGATGGTGCTATAACATTAGATTCAGGCATCACTGTAGCCTTGTGTGTCATTTGAGACTGCACATAATCATGAGACTGTGACGCAGGAGCTTCCTGTTCCCATTCGTCTGACACAACGCTCCATTCTGGGAGTGGCTTTGGCTTGGAAGAAGAAGGCAATATGTCAGAATCTTGTGGGAGTGGCTTTGGCTTGGAAGAAGAAGGCAATATGGTGGAATCTGGGATTTGAATAAAAGCAAAGTCTCTCTCATGCTGCTTAATCAATGAGGCATATGCTTTTGCCTGTTGTAGACTCTGTTCAAAGGCCTCTATTTGATCAAAATAACTTTGCACGGCCTTCTCATGCAGAGTTTGTTCAGGACTGGGGGGGTAATAAATTACTTCCTTCCCTAGTGAAACTTTAGGTCTGGCACCGAGCCACTCATGTTCAGCATGAGCCCCTTGAGTGTAAACTCTTTCTGGGGCGACTGCTTGAGAGCTTGTAAAATCAGAAGATGGTGTGACTGACCTTAAATCATCTTCTCCAAGACGTGTAGCAGATGTGAGCGGGGTCTGTAAACTGGAAGGGAGATATCTCTGTGAAATGACTGTCTCCTCTTCAGCAGACTGATAACGAGCTTTCTTCTTCTTGCCCTTTTTCTTCGGCATATTGCAGCAATAAGCACAGCGTTCCTCAGTCGCTGACCTAACTAACTGACTAATAGCCTATACGCTTATCAGCATCAAAAAAAACAACCATCCTCTGCTACCATGTCAGGGAATAAATCAAAAACTCCCTATCAGAGGGCGATGAACCGTGGTTCATATGATGCATGATGAACATCAGGTAAAAAATAAAGAAACCCCGAAGCATATATTCTACTATAAAACTTTTAATTACAAAGAAACTTGTAAAAACAAAACTAGACTCATGACTACATGTCTATCTCACCAGACAGCACAAAGAAAAGGAAGAAAGTAAAATTCGTGTCTGGACATGCACAGATCATAGTAGATCCAGACATGAAACCAAAACATGGCTGGACATGTGACAATCACCTTGGTTACAATGATAAGAGTACAATACAGCTGGCAGAAAAACAGAGTGAGACGTGCTGAGCTGACAAAACAGAAAAAACGCAGTGACATCTTGCTTGCTTGCTCACTTACTGCCCCGTTGCTTCCAAACACCATTTGCTCATTCACATGCTCACTTACTGCCCCAATGCTTCCAAATGCCATTTGCTCATCACTCACTCACTTACTGCCCCATCGCTTCCAAACGCTTCCAAACGCCACTTGCTTGCTCACTCACTGCATTTAGAAGCGATGGGGCAGTAAGTGAACGAGTGCCGGTGCCAGAGGCCATCAGCTGTTTGGTGCCGGAGAACACAGCTCTGGGTCAGGGTTCGGAGCAGATCTGGGTGGGGGCTCAGCAACTGCGGGGAGGGGAATCCCCACGGCGGCTGTGGGGAGGGGAATCCCTGTGGCATGTGGTTCCGAGCCACACGGGTGGGGGTGCAAAGGACAGTCGGCAATGCCGTAGCAAAACGGCATCTGGACCCGTACCAATCGGGTTTCAGGCCCGGGTACAGCACGGAGACGGCATTGGTCGCGCTGGTGAATGATCTCTGGCAGGCTTGGGACAGGGGTTGTTCCTCTGTCCTAGTCCTGTTAGACCTCTCAGCGGCTTTTGATACCATCAACCATGGTATCTTGCTGCGGCGTCTCAGGGGGTTGGGAGTGGGAGGCACAGTTCTTCAGTGGTTCTCCTCCTACCTTCTGGGACGTTCGCAGTCGGTGTTGGCAGGGAGGCAGAGGTCGACCTTGAGGCCTCTCATTTGTGGAGTTCCTCAGGGATCGGTCCTCTCGCCCCTCCTGTTCAACATCTATATGAAGCCTCTGGGTGAGATCATTCGTGGTTTTGGAGTTGGTTATCATCAGTATGCTGATGATACCTAACTTTTTATTTCAACCCCAAACCACCCCAGTGATGCCCTCGACATGATGCGCCGCTCGAGTCGGTCTCGTACGCAGATCTGAAGAAAAAGCTCCGAGACCACTTTGAGCCCAAATTATCCATCATAGCGTGGAGGCACGCATTTGAGCAGTGGGAGCAACAGCCCAGTGAGTTTGCAACAGAATTCATAGCCGCTCTTTGACAAGCATCTCAGCTTTGCAATTTTGCGGACTCAGAGGAAAGACTGAGGGACCGTTTAGTCTGTGGACTATGAAATCAAGAGCTCCAGCAAAAACTCTTTGCAAAGGAGACTCTCTCACTACAGGAGGCCTTGAAAGAGGTCATGGCTGCCAAAGCTGCCAGAGGGGGCGTTAAAGTGCTATGGCCCTCCAAAAGCACGCCCAGAGCTGAAACCATCCACCACGAGGACACCGAGCATACGGAAGACACCGATTCAGACTACGAAGTCAACCAGCTATGGAAGAAACTGCAGAAGGGACCGCAGCCAGCTGAGAAGGCAGTTCCTTGCCTTAGATGCATGGGCTGCAGAGGCTGCCATCGCCACTCAGAATGCCGGTTCCAAATAGCAATGTTGCGGTCATGTGGCAAACCAGGCCACATTGCCACTGTCTGCCGAGGTTGCCAGAGGGACGGTTCACCATAAGACACATTCAGGAGAGGTCCCGGGGTCCCAGGGCAACACTGAGTAGGGTTCTGCTCCAGCCAGAGGAGCGTGTTCCGCACTGGTGCCCATCGCCCCCTTAAGCAGAAGCTTAGACTCAAGGTCAAGCTTCAGGGAGTTCCATGCAACATGGAACTGGACACAGGATCTGTCACTGCGTGTTTTTTTTAGTTTTGCCAGCTTCGCTCATTTCTACTTGTACATCTCTTTCTGCTCTGCACCTGTGTTATTATCTTATCATGTAACCATAGTGACTCCAGCTATGTCCAGCAATGTTTTGGTTTTAAACAGTTTGGTGCGCAGGCCTAGAAAAAGTTTCCCACAGTTACTACTTACTTTGTTCTTCTGCCTGATGAGAGAATGTAGTCAGTCTAGGTCTTTTGTTTTCTCATTAAAAGTTTTGCTATAGAATATGCCTTGGATTTCTTTTCTTTGATATTGACCATGCAAATGAACCACGGTCCATCTACCTCTGGTCAGACTGTTAATTGTTCCACGACATTTGGTCCCCAAGGATGGTTTATTTTTATTTATAAGATTTATTGATAGGCAATTAGCCAGGCAGTTAGTCCGGCACTGAGGAGGCTGTGATTAATTGCTGCAAATATGCCGAGAAAAAGGAGAAAGAAGAAGGCTGGCTATCTGTCTGCTGAGGAGGAGGAAGCCGTTTCACAGAGAGATATCCCTTCAAGTTTACAGACTCCGTTGGCATCGGCTACACGTCTTGGAGAAGCAGCCTCTGAGCCAAGGTCAGTTTCACCGTTTTCTGTTTTTACAGACTCTCAAGCTGATGCCCCAGTTGTAACTTCTGCTCATGGGGATCAGGCTGATTATGAGAGATTTGGTGCTAGACCTAAGGCTTCACTAGGGAAGGAAGTGATGTATTATCCTCCACGCCCTGAGCAAACTGAGCTGCAAAACGCAAAGTTGTGTGCAGCATGGTATAAAAAGCATGGGAGAGCCTCTGCTGGCATTCAGTTTTCAGAATCGGCCATTTTGCCTCCCTCTTCACAAGCAAAGCCACACCCACAAGGGATCGCCATTTTGCCTTCTTCCTCAAAGACAGAGGCATGCCCACAGTGGAATCTTGTGTCAGACGAATGGGAGCCTGACTGCCTTCTGTGTCAAATGACACATGAGGATACAATGGTGCCTGAATCTAATGTTATAGCACCATCTGCTGGTGAATCTGTTTTACAAGGTGCATTTCAAAGAATGCAGAATGCATTTTCACAGATGTCCCTTCAGCAGGCATCACTCCAAGCTGCCACACCTCCTCATTCATTGGGAGCTTCAGCTAGAATGCCTATTAAGCCTGCTACTATTAAAGTTCCTGTCTCAGATGGAGCACAGCAGCCTTCACCCCAAGTGCAGCCTCCACTGGTTCCTCAAATACAAAGGCCAGTGCTGACTGCAGGCCAACTTAATGTAGCAGCTCAAGCACCAGCACCTTCTGCTGGCCAGGGTGGCATTGCAGCTCAAGTACAGCCACCCACAGCACCAGTACCTGTAGCAGCTTCAATGCAACTGCCGCAGGCCCTGGCTCAGGCACCACTGGTGCCCCCTGCTGGCTATGTCCGGATGGCACAGCCTGCATAACCAGCGCCTCCTGCAGGCCAAGCCCCAATTGCACAACCTGCACAGCCAGTACCCCAATTGCATGTTCCTCAACAGGCACCCTCTATTGTGCCACTGGGTGGTGATTCAAAACTGAAGCGGTCAGGACAGAATTACAGGGTATGGGTCAGTGAAGTTGGACTTTTGCTTCGTAGAGAAGGTACCCATGTGATGGTGTTTAATCCTACTGCCCAGCCATGGCCTCCTGACATAAGGGACTTGAATAATAGAGCATGCACAACGTTATTGATGTCCATGGACACTGAATTGCAGCTCACATTTTCACAAGATGCAACTGCCCAACAAATTTGGGCTCAATTAGAAGCATGTTACCAGCCTATGTCCATTGAGTCTACATGTTTGCTTTTGTCTGAGTTCCATGGTTCTAGATTAAAACCTGGTGAGCATATTGGAGAACACTTAACTAAAATGAAAGGAATACGAAAAGAACTGGGTGAAAAAGGCTATCCTATTGATGACTTTCAAATGATCAGCATTATCATTAACTCTTTGAATTATGAATGGAAAGAGGCTATTTCCAAGATTAATCAAGTGTCTATTGCTCAACGCACAGTGGATCATGTATGCAGAATTTTAACCGAAGAAGAGGCACTTATGCAAGCTGCGCCACATTTAAGGGAACCACCTGCATCAAAGGCTCCAGTGAGGCGTCCCTTCTGTGGAAGAGCCTACGTTCCAAGGATGCCAAGATGCTACATCTGCAATCGTGTGGGACATGCCACCCGGGATTGTCCCCAACGGTTTCCAGCGCCCATCATGTACCAGCCCAGAGGAACAGATTCCAGAGGAGGCAGAAGTAGAGGCGGACGACTAGGTCATGGTCGTGGTCCCAGGCATGATCCTCAAGCTCCACTTGCCACATTGGTTGCAACCAACGATCCACAGCCTCAACCAGAGTACAACAGACGCCTACTTTGGACTTTGGACAGCGGAGCAGCATTACATGTTACCTACAGAAAAGACCTTTACACAGAGATGCACGAACCTGAACCTGAACTTTGTGAACTGTACTCTTTTTCAAATCATCCTGTTCAGGTCATGGGAAAAGGAACTGTTTATATTGAAGAGCTCGGTGCATTCATTCCCGATGTTTACTACGTACCATCAGCTAACAGTAGTTTGCTTAGCCAGAGTCACTTGTCTAGGGTATCAAACCTCCAGGTACATCATCTCGAAAAAGCAAGTTATGTAGTTAAAGATGGAGATATTGTTGCTGAAACCATGTTGATTGGTGGTGTTTATTACTTAAAGCCAAAGTCTAAGCTGCAAGAGCAGGCAAGTATACCAGTTAAAATAAGGGAGAGCACAGGCCCAGTGAGAGAAGTCCCAGAGAGAGATCCTGTTGCTACTCCAAAGGCTCATAAAGTCAATAAAAGGACAAATAAGACACAGGTTGCTCACAGCAAGCCTGAGGTTCCTAATAAAAATGCTAATGTTGAGAATTCACTAACAGGTAAACCTTTGCATTCCAGGTGTATCCATAAGTGGCATAGAAGATTGGGTCATGCCAGTTTCCGTGTTCTGAAGAAGATGCCAGAGTTCGCAAGAGGTTTGGATCTAAAGGGGTGTAAGGTGTTCTTGGACTGTGCTGTCTGCAAGAATGTGAGGTGATCTCACGATGAACCGTTAAAGGAGCTTCCAAGGAAAGGCATCACGCAGAGATGCAATCATATTAGCTTTATTCAATGATAGATCAAAGAGAAAGAGATACTTGGCATGAAAGCATTCATGCCTGCATGTGAGAGAGAAATAAAATAAAACAAGCTAGCATTACATGACTAAAAGAAGGACTAAGAGCTAGGAGAGGAGAACTGGAACTAGGAGAAATGGAGACTAGAAACTAGGACAAAGAGCAGCCCCTCGTGCAGAGGTATTTATGGGGGGTCTTGGTGCCTCCCTGACCATAAAACTCTCTCACCAATGGGGCTGTCGGGTCCGAGACCCTTGGCTCATCAGTGGAAGCAAAGAAGCCTCTTTGCTCCCATCTGATGACCTTTTTGGGGAACTGCCATGGCTGGCACTAATCATCTAACAATTCCCCTTCTTGCCAGCCAATGACAGGGACCAGTGAATGTATGTGAGGGGCGAGCAGGTGTCATAGACATGCATAAAAACATTCAGAAGGCCAAACACAAACGCTTACACAGAAGGTTGTGCCGGTCAATGGGAACAGGCTTGGTAAACAGATCAGCTATCTGGTCAGCTGTATTACAGTGCTCAACATGTATAAAACCTTTTTTGGTAAGCTGCCTGACATTTTTATAGTGTATGTCTATGTGGCGAGATCTAGATCCTACTGCATAAGCCTCCGAGATTGCAATTGCGGCAGTGTTGTCCTCTAGAATTTGGATGGGCAGAGGGGGAGATGCCCAGATGCTTGTTATCAGCTCATTGAACCAAGTCAAATCATTGGCCGTGTCTGACAGGCTGGCATATTCAGCCTCGGCCGTGGAGCAAGAAATAAATTTTTGCTGCCTAACATGCCAATGTATTGGGCAGCCATTTAGCAATATGAGGAAACCAGAAGTGCTCCGTCTAGTTTTGGTGTCGCCAGCCCAGTCTGCGTCTGAGTAAGCGGAGAGCTGGGCCGTCTTCCCCTTCTCTGGTTCTAGCATAAGGAGAGCATCAGCCGTGCCCTTTAGGTATCTAAGCACCCTTTTAACAGCAGTCCAGTGGAATTCCTTTGGGTGTTCCACGTGCCTGGACAATAGATTCACAGCTAAAACTACGTCAGGTCTGCTCCAATTGCTGATGTATAGCAAGGAGCCAATCACAGATCTGTAAAGCGTGTTATCTGTGAACTCAGGACCGTCCTTATGGGTGTGGTTGTAAAAGTCGCTTTGCATTGGGCTATGCGTAGGATTAGATTCTGTCATTTTGCATTTGGCCAGTAATTCCTCTATCTTTTCTTTTTGCGATAGAGCGAACCCCCCCTTAGTGGCCAAAATATGCACACCCAAGTACTTGTCAACCCGCCCCAAAGACTTCAGAGTAAACTTTTCTTCCAGGGCCTTGGCAAATTCATCACACCCTTTCTTGTTAGGCCCTACATATAATAGATCGTCCACATAAACTAACACCCGTTCTGTGGTACCTTTGGAATTGCGTGTGAAAACACATTGATCTGCGTGAGATGCTGAGAAACCAACTCGTTCTAAACTCTTTCTAAGACAGTCATACCATAATTTCCCTGACTGCTTGAGACCATATAACCCTTTGTGGAGCAACCATGTATTTCCCCCTTCTTGCTGGTAGCCAGGTGGGGCCAGATCTCCCCTTCTTCCGCAGCTGCTTGGGGATGTGCACCCATGCATAGGAACCAAACACACGCAAATGTGCCAGATTTGGTTTCCTACCGTGAACCAGGAAATATGGGGTCTGGTTCACAACACTGCTCCAGGTGCGGTTTAAGGTGTAATTGGCGTAATGGACCGCCTCTCCCCAGTATGATTCTGTGACACCTGCGTCTGCAATCAGACTACGCATCATGGTTTGCAGGATTCCATTCCTTTTCTCAGCTACACCATTTTGCGAAGGGGTGAACGGTGCAGTTAGAAAATGGTGGATGCCCTTACGCCTTACCCAGTCCTGGAACTTCTGAGACATGAACTCAGCCCCGCGATCGCTCTGCAATTGTGCGATCTTGGTCTTGTACTGGGTCTCTACGAAGTTGTACAGTGACTTTATGGCGTCAAAGGCTTCAGATTTTTCTGTGAGAGTATACACGTGACCGTATCGTGAAAAATCATCAACGGCAGTGAGAAAATACCTTTTCTTTCCTAGGGATGGTGTGAAAGGCCCAACCAAATCAACATGTACTAGTTGGTATGGGTACTGAGCCTTACGGGATGACACCTTTGGTATAGGGGCAGCCTTCCTCTTTGTTTTCTTGCAAATGGCACAGTCCAGAAACACATCACAGTCCTTGAGCTGGACTCCCTCAGCAAATTCTCCCATCTTTTTAACTACAGGGAAGCTTGCATGTCCTAGCCTTCTGTGCATGAGGTGGATGCACTTACTGTGAATTGGCTTCCCCATTGTCACCCTCTTGGCTCTGGTTGCTTTGAGTGGTGCTGTAGGTGCCTGCTGAGATTCAGGCTCCTTGCCCACACTGCCCTTGGAAAGCCTTGGGGCAGGCTGTGGTGGCTTGGGAGAAAAATATGGTAAGCCTTTTATGATTGTAATATTTCCAATGATCTTCTGGTTCCGGGTGACATGACCTCCCCCCTTGCGAAATAAAACTTCCACTTTGTCATCATCACACAATTTGGTAATGCTTAATAGGTTGTTGGCTATGGAAGGAGCATGCAAAACACCTTCCACTTTTCCAAGACCAGGTACAGAAACAAACCCCTCATCAACAATTCAAGCAGTATCTCCATTTGCCACTTTGACAGATGAGTTAATTTTCTTTAACCTTTTAAAACCTTGACTCATATTAGTAATGTGAGAAGAAGCTCCAGAGTCCAGTAACCATAAGTCAGTGGAGCTATCAGCCTTTGTTCTGGGGGTGAGGGAACAAGTAGGCAGAAAATTTCCTTTGCCCCTGCCACGCCCCCTTCCTTGCCCCTTGCCCCTTACTTGATTGGGACCACGTTTAGGGGCTTGATGTTGATGGGGGCAGTCTTTCTTGAGGTGCTCCTCAGAGCCACAGATGAAACCCTTTTCAGTTCCTTTATCATTAAAAGGGAAAGGTATCCGTCTAGTGGACAAGGAGGGAATTTTTTCTTGTTGATTATTTAGTAACTCCAGATGGGCGTGCCCGGAAACCATGTGACCCGGGGGAGGGCGTTGTTCAGGATTTCTCCCTTCTTCCCATGAGGCATTGGAGGGGCGGAGCCCAGATTTGCCAGGTCGGAGTTGCTGCAATGAATCCTCCCGAGAATTGCAACCACATGGATTTTCATCATTGCCTGGTTTGCCTGGCTGGTCCTGAAGACCTGAAGAGTAGGTGGGAGGCCGTGGGGGTTGATATTTGGGAGGCTGCAGGCTGGATTCCCCCCGGCAGTTGGGCCCTGGGGAGAGGATGGGAGGCCTTGGGGGGGTGTGGGCATCCCCGACGTCTGCTTGGCCCCCAGGACCGTAGTCAGGACTTGGATGGCCGTTTTAATTGCATTTGTATTTGTATTAGTATCGGCTGGGCAGATCTCATCGCCATCATAGGACTTTAGGCTTTGTGGTGGGGAGAACTCAGGAATTTGCATGCTGCTTTGGCCGGAAGCCAGGAATTGCATGTCATTTCTGCTGTATGCCAGGGACTGCTGGCTATTTTGGCTGGATGCCAGGGACTGCTGGCTTTCCAGACTTAAAAAAGTCTTGTCTTTGTTAGACCGTGTGGGCTTAGTGGGGGCCGCCATCTTGTTTCCTGTGCCAGACCACGTGGGCGGAGCCATCTTGTTTCCGCTTGCCCCAGGAAGCTGTAGCTCACAGCTGGGTGGGGGGGTTCGCGCCAAAAGCCCTGGGGTCCCGGGGTCACTAAGGGTGGCGGGCGCCATATTTGGAGGCCTCGTGGCCGCTAGGGAAAGACTCACCGCGTGTTCGGAGGCTTCCTGCGCAGTTTCCTGTGCTGCCTCCCCCCTCCCCTGCATTGCAAAGATCTCTTTAAGCAGCTCTTCACGTTCCTGTGCAGTCAGCTTACTCACGCAGGGTTTGGTTTCAGCCAGGTCCGTCCCTACAGCATCTGAGCAGTCTTGGGCAGTCTGCAAACCTTCTATGCTCTCCTCTGTGGCGTTCAGTTGTAAAGAGGCATGTGAAGGGGTCCTAGACACTCTGCTGCGTACGGATCCTCTGACGGAATGAAGGTCATTTGTGCTCTCATCTGCAGCTGAGGTTGCTTCAGGAACTGAAGACTTGGATGTAGGCAGGGACGCCGTCTTTGATCGATGACTTCTGGTCACGATAGGATAAGTCCTGCCATCTGTTATAAGTGGATTTGAGCCGGGTCTTCCAGACATCTTGTTGGATAGGTCCTAGGCTGGCTTGGAAGCATTCCTTTAAACCATCCTATGGCTACCAACTTGTGAGGTGATCTCACGATGAACCGTTAAAGGAGCTTCCAAGGAAAGGCATCACGCAGAGATGCAATCATATTAGCTTTATTCAATGATAGATCAAAGAGAAAGAGATACTTGGCATGAAAGCATTCATGCCTGCATGTGAGAGAGAAATAAAATAAAACAAGCTAGCATTACATGACTAAAAGAAGGACTAAGAGCTAGGAGAGGAGAACTGGAACTAGAAGGAGAAATGGAGACTAGAAACTAGGACAAAGAGCAGCCCCTCGTGCAGAGGTATTTATGGGGGGTCTTGGTCCCTCCCTGACCATAAAACTCTCTCACCAATGGGGCTGTCGGGTCCGAGACCCTTGGCTCATCAGTGGAAGCAAAGAAGCCTCTTTGCTCCCATCTGATGACCTTTTTGGGGAACTGCCATGGCTGGCACTAATCATCTAACAAAGAAAGCCAAATCTAAAGCAGCAGCAATTCCAAAACACGCTACACGCCTGTCAACATGCATTTTTGATTTGGTACACACTGACATAGTGGGTCCTTTTGCACCAACAATTGGTGGTAAAAGATATTTCTTGACAATTGTTGATAATTACTCTAGATATGGTTATGTATTTCCTATGAGAGAAAAATCTGAGACCTTTCAGATCTTTAAAGACTTTGCCAATCATGTCTATACCCAATTTGAAGTCAGCATTGCCAGAATTCAGAGTGATCGTGGTGCTGAATTCATGTCTCAGCATTTCCAGGAGTGGATGCGTAAGAGTGGGATACTACACTAGACCTCAGCTCCTTACACTCTGGCTCAAAATGGAGTGGCAGAACGCAGAAATGGAGTTCTGCAAACCATGATGCGTTGCCTCCTTGAAGATGCTAACCTCAGTCTTCCATACTGGGGTGAAGCTGTCAAATATGCTAACCATATCATCAACCGCACTTGGAGTAGTGTGATAAATCAGACCCCTTATTTCATGTTATATGGACACAAGCCTGACCTCTCACATCTCCATATTTTTGGTTCCTATGCTATGGTCAATATTCCTTTAGCCCAAAGAAAGAAAGGGGGTCCTGCAGCAAAAAGGATGAGATTTATGGGCATTGATGATAATTCAAAATGGAGCAAATACATGGACTCTCATCATGTCGTAGTGATTTCACAATCTGCTGTTTTTGAGGAAGATGCTGACTGGTCCAGGATTCATTCTAACGATCCTGGAGTTTATTTTCCTAGAGATGGTGCTGCTGATGCCACACAGCCTGATGATCAAGATGCACAGGCGAATGTTCCTTCCACGAGTTCTTCTCAACCCATTGTTCCGTCTTCGCAAGCCACCGATGCTGGTGCTGGTGACGATGATGAAGACGAGGATGAAACGGAAGAAGAATGGACGGTTGTTCCGAGACGTTCCAAGAGGACCAAAAAAGGAATTCCTCCAAAGTGATATTCGTGGCAAGTAACAAAAGCACCTTTACCTTTGATTTGTAATGTTATACTTCCTCCTGAGACGTTCACACAAATTGAACATCTTCCTGAAGCAGAGCAAGATAAATGGTTTGAGGCAATGCAGGCTGAAATGGACAGTCTAAAGAAACTTCATGTGTTTACGCCTGCAAGTTCTCCAGCAAACAAGAAAGTCATTGGCACTCGATGGGTCTACAGAATTAAAAAGAAGCCAAATGGTGAGTCGTTGTACAAGGCCAGACTTGTAGCCCAGGGTTTCGCTCAACGTTATCCTGAGGACTATACAAATACTTATTCACCCACAGTGCGGACTGAGAGTGTGAAAATCACCTTAGCCACTGCAACTATCCTTGGTCTAGAAGTTTTCCAGTTTGATGTTGAAACAGCTTATCTACACGCTGATCTTGATGAAGAGATTTATGTCAAAGGTCCTCCAGGTTTCCGACAGCAAGAAGGGGATACTTGGTTTCTACACAAAAGTCTTTATGGTCTGAAACAGTCTGGTTTAATGTGGTACTTATGTCTTTCTGACAAACTAAATTCAATGGGCTTTATTAAGTCCGAAACAGATGAATGCGTGTTTACAAAAAGATCTGATAATAGGTATAAGATAATTCTTGTTTATGTTGATGATATTGTTTATATTGGTTCAAATAAGCAGATGAGTTAATGTTTTGCTAACGCTTTACAACAGTTTTTCACATTGAGGTCTTTAGGACATATTAACACTTATTTAGGTGTTCAAGTTACCAAAACTCAGAAGGGGTTCAGTCTTACACAGGAAGATAAGATTGAACAACTATTGCATCACTGCAACATGAAGGTTGCTAAACCTGTGAGTATACCCATGCAAACTGACTTTCACAACTTGACACATGAACCGAGTCCTGAGTTCGAGGATCAAACACTTTATCGCTCAGTCATTGGGTCACTGCTATATGTTAGTAGTTGGACTAGACCTGACATTGCACTTAGTGTTAATCTCCTATCACGACACGTAGGCAAGGCAAAACAGTTTCATTGGACATGTGTTAAGAAATTATTGAGATATCTAAAACACACCAAAGACATGAAGTTATTGTTAGAACCCACACATACTGACTATGCAGAGTTATGTTGTTATGCAGATTCAGATTGGGCAAGTGATAAGAAATCACGTAAAAGCACTTCAGGTTATATGATGTTTTTGAATGGATGTCCTGTTTACTGGCATGTGCGTAAACAGAATTTTGTTTCTTGTTCCTCTACAGAAGCTGAATATGCTTGTGTTTCAGATGCATGTAATTCTCTAACGTGGTTTGATGCCTTAATCACAGATATCTGGACACCTCCGATTTGACCAATCACTGTGATGGAGGACAACAAATCTGTGGTCTATATATCTGAGAATCGTTTTACAGGTTCCAGGTCTAGACACATTGACATCCGTTACCAAAACATAAGACAAGCAGTTAAACAAGGTTTTGTCAAATTGCAGTATGTGTCTACACATGACCAAATTGCTGATATGCTGAACAAGCCACTTCCTACAGCCCAACACGAGTACCTGCGCAAGAAGATGTGTCTTATCTGATTTTCTGCTTCGCTGACAAAAGAAGGGGATGTCACTGCGTGTTTTTTAGTTTTGCCAGCTTCACTCATTTCTACTTGTACATCTCTTTCTGCTCTGCACCTGTGTTATTATCTTATCATGTAACCATAGTGACTCCAGCTATGTCCAGCAATGTTTTGGTTTTAAACAGTTTTGTGCACAGGCCTAGAAAAAGTTTCCCACAGTTACCACTTACTTTGTTCTTCTGCCTGATGAGAGAATGTAGTCAGTCTAGGTCTTTTGTTTTCTCATTAAAAGTTTTGCTATAGAATATGCCTTGGATTTCTTTTCTTTGATATTGACCATGCAAATGAACCACGGTCCATCCACCTCTGGTCGGACTGTTAATTGTTCCGCGACAGGATCAGCCATGTCTATCATTTCCCAAGGAACATTTAGGCACATTTGCAATCGCAGCAACAGATGGGCCAAACTCTGGCTGTCTAATCTACTGCTCACAGACTTCCAAAACTCCCGGGTGGCGGTCAAAGGCAAAGCCATACTTATGGTGCAATTCAAGGGTTTTGAGGGTCCACTAGGTGTTGTAGTGGTGGAAGGCCATGGTACGAGCCTCATAGGCCTTGATTGCTTTGATGCATTGGGTATTCAAGTAACTGGCATTCACAGAACACAAGCAGCAGACCTGTCTTCAGTCTGCCAAGAGTTCGCTGATGTCTTCAGCTCAAGTCTAGGGGAGTACAAGGGTCCTCTGATCGCCCTCAAGCTTGATCCTACGGTAACCCCAATACGGATCAAGCCTCATAGAGTGCCTTTTGCCCTAAAACCCAAAATCGACACAGAGCTGGACAAGCTGGTGAGACAAGGGTATTGCAGCCCGTAGACAGTCGGGTGTGGGAAAACCCCATAGTAACACCACTCAAGGCCAACGGAGAGGTGCGTATATGCACTGATTATAAGTGCACCATCAACAGGGCACTTCAACAACATGCATATCCGGTGCCAGTAGTCAGTCATATTTTGGCATCACTGGAAGGAGGCCGCGTGTTTGCCAAATTAGATTTGGCGCAAGGCTACCAGCAACTGCCCGTGGACGAGGCCACGGCAGTAGCCTAGACTACTGTCACCCATAGGGGTGCCTTCAAGGTTAAGCGCCTACAGTTCGAGGTGAGTGTAGCCCCAGGGCTTTTCCACGGAGTGATGGAGCGCATGCTCAAGGCCATTCCAGGGGTATGCCCCTATTTCGATGGTGTCCTCATAGCTGGGGAATCAGTAGAGATTCTGGCTGAACGGGTTAAAGCCATTCTTCAGCGGTTCCGTGACGCAGGACTTAAATTAAAAAAGGAAAAGTGTAAGATTGGGGTAGAGTCAACCAAGTTCCTTGGTTTCCGCATCGATGCCAAAGGCATTCATCTGGCGGACTCCAAGCTAAAAGCAATCCAGCAGGCCCCAAGTCTGAAGTCCAAGGGAGAGTTTCAGGCCTTTCTGGGCCTTTTGAATTTTTACCCTGCCTTCCTCCCATGCAAAGCCACAGTGGCAGAACCGTTACACCGGTTCTTGGATAAAAAGGCTCAGTGGCAGTGGACCAGCGTCCACGAGAGAAGTTTCAAGGCAGTCAAATCACTGCTGTCTTTGAACTCAGTCCTCACTCATTTTAATGAGAAGCTGCCTGTCTTCATCGCGTGTAATGCATCCCTGTATGGGGTTGGGGCTGTGTTGAGCTACTTAATGGCTAATGGGAGGCAGACTCCCATCGCTTATTACTCTAGGACTCTGTCGTTCGCAGAGTGCAACTACGCGCAAATTGACAAGAAGGCTCTGGCCATTGTGGCTGGAGTGAAAAAGTTCCATGACTACTTGTATGGCCACCAGTTCATGGTCTTCATGGACCACATGCCATTTCTAGGGTTGCTCACCACAAACAAACACACCTCAGATTCTGTCTCCTTGAATGCTGAGGAGGTCTATCTTCCTTTCAGCCTACAGCTACAGGCTGATTCACAAACCAGGCAGGGAAATGGGCCATGCAGACGGCCTTAGCAGGTTGGCCCTGCCACACATAGAACCAGATCCCGCTCCGGCTGCACGCATCCTGGCTATCCAGGATTTGCCGGAGTCTCCCCTTCATGCTGGGGACATGGCTGCTGAGACAGCCGCTGACAAAATGCTTAGCTGCGTGTTGAACTGGGTACACACAGGATGGCTGGACAAATGTCCAGGGCCAGAATTTCAGAGTTTTTTCATGAGAAAAGATGAGCTTTCAGCTCATAAAGGGTGCATCCTTTGGGGGAGTCGGGTCATAGTCCTGAACTCTTTAAGGTCCAGGGTTTTAGAGTCTCTGCACGAGGGACATCCAGGAATAGTCTGGATGAAGGCACTTGTGAGGAGCTACCTATGGTGGCCAGGGCTAGATAAGGAGATTGAGGCCCAAGTACACGGCTGCTACACGTGCCAGCAATCCAGACCCAAGATGCCACAAGCCCCTATCCACCAATGGGAACACACACACACACACCGTGGTCAAGAATCCACATTGATTTCGCTGGGCCCTTTCAGGGACAACTGTTCCTCATTGTGGTGGACAGTCACTCCAAATGGTTAGAGGTTGCACCAGTCCCAACTATGACTACTGCCAGGACCATCCAGGAACTGCACAGAATCTTTGCAACACATGGGCTTCCAGACATGTTAGTCTCAGACAATGGGGGTCAATGACATGTAAGTCATGTCCCTCCAAATATAACAACCTTTTATTCCTAAGCATTATCCATTCTTTCACCCATGCTAATACAGATGCTTGATAATACAAAGCCCACTCGGGTAGACCAAAGCCTCCATTTTCCTTAGCATCTTGCAATGTTTTCATCTTTATTCTAGCTTTCTTTCCTTGCCATACAAATTTCAAAATTAATGAATTCAACTCTTGGAAGAATTTTTTCTCAAGTTTTATCAGAATTGTTTGAAATAAAAATAAAATCTTAGGCAATATATTCATTTTAACTGTAGCAACTCTTCCTAGTATTGACAATTGTAAATTCTTCCACTTTTCCAAGTCTAGCTTTCTTTGTTTCAATAGCCTTGTATAACTGTCTTCTTTTATTGTTGAGTATTTGGCTGATAAATATATACCCAAATATTTAACCTTTTTCACTATCTGTACCTCTATTGATTCTGACAATCGACTTTTTTGCTTATCCGTAAGATTCTTAACTATTATCTTAGTTTTTTCTTTGTTTATTTTTAATCCCGCTATTTCTCCATATTGTTCTATCTTCCCCCACAATTTTGGGATCATCTCCAAGGGTTCTTCCAAAATAAATACTAAATCATCAGCAAATGCTTGTAATTTATATGTTTCACCCTTTATCCCCAACCCTCTGATTTCTGTATCTTGTCTTATATTTTGATTTAAAACTTCCAAAGTGAAAATGAATAACAGAGGGGACAATGGGCATCCTTGCCTTGTGCCTTTCCTTATTTCAAAGCGCTCAGTACAATCTCCATTCACAATCACTTTGGCTGTCTGTTTGTTATATATTGTTTTTACCAGTGCTTTTTTTGTAAAAGAAAAAGGTGCCGGAACTCACACATGTCATACAACCTGCCTTGCCTAGCCTACAAGGTTCCATTCAAAAAAGGTGCTGGAACTCCGTTCTGAGTGTTCTATGACAAAAAGCCCTAGTTTTTACCATATTTATAAAATTCCGTCCAAAGTCCATTATTTGTAATTGATGAATCATAAATTGCCATGAAAGATTATCAAATGCTTTTTGAGCATCTAAGAATATTAGTGTCATTTGTTTCCCTGGATGTAGCTCATAGTATTCTAATACATCTATTATCACTCTTAGATTATTTTTAATTTGTCTCATTGGTAAAAAGCCATTTTGATCTGGGTGTATAAATTCAACTACATAGTTTTTCAATCTCTCCGCCATTATCGAAGTAAAAATTTTATAATCCACATTGAGCAATGAGATCGGTCTATAGTTCTTAATCTGGGTCAAATCCAAATCTTCTTTTGGTATTAAAATGATATTTGCTTCAATCCAGGTCGTTGGCATTTTAGCTTCTAATAAAAGTCCATTACAAACATCTTTCAATGGTTCGCTTAGTATCTCTTGTAAGTTCTTATATAACTCCACCGGAAGCCCATCTGGACCTGGTGTTTTCCCATTTTTTTGTCTCTTTATGGCCTCTGATATTTCCATCATTGTAACCCCTTCATCTAGCATAATTTTAAATGTCTCTGAAATCTTTGGAAGATTACTTTCTTCCAAATATTTTACAGTTTTCTCTCTTGAAGTCTCCTCCTTATCATACAAATCCTTATAGAATTCCTAACTATCTTTTTTATTTCTTCATTTTTATATTGTAAATAACCTTTCCCATCGAGTAAATTATGTATCTTTTTTTTCTTTCTGTTTTTTAAGTTTATAAGCTAACCATCTTCCTGGCTTATTGGCATTTTCAAAAAAAAATTGTTTCACTCTTTTTATCTGCTCTGCCACTTTTTCTGAGTCTAACAGATTTAATTTATGTTTTATTATATCCATTTCTCTTTTCAAAGTCTTTTTTGTGGATTTTTTTGCAGTTCTAATTCTAAATTTCCAAATTCTTCTTTTAATAATACATATTGCTGTTTTCTCTGTTTATTTTTCCTTGCCATATACGTTACAGCTATACCTCTAAAGTACGCTTTAGCTGTATCCCATACATTTTGTACTGTTGTGTCTTCTTTTTTATTTTCTTTGAAGAAGAATTCCATTTCTTTTTTTGTTAACTCTATAAATTCTTTTTCTTTTAATATGGAACGATTTAAAGTCCATCTTGGCCTTTTTTGTATTCCTTTCCAGGTCATTTTCAAAGGGTTATGATCTGCCCATATGCCTGTTTCTATTTCAATGTCCTGTACGTTCATTCTCACGTCAGCAGTTATGCAAATCATATCAATCCTTGACCAAGATTTTTGGCTATTTGAATAAAAATTATATTACAATTTTTGTGGATTAGTTGTTGTTGTTAGCTGCGAAGTCGTGTCCGACCCATCGCGACCCTATGGACAACGTTCCTCCAGGCCTTCCTGTCCTCTACCATCTTCTGGAGTCCATTTAAGCTCAAGCCTACTGCTTCAGTGACTCCATCCAGCCACCTCATTCTCTGTCGTCCCCTTCTTCTCTTGCCCTCAAACTTTCCCAGCAAAGGGTCACTAAATGAAGAAAAACCAAGCTGGAAAGCCGAGCACCGGCTTTTCCCAGTTGTCCCAATGTCTGCCAAACAGGAAGTCCAGACTGGCAGACTTTTTACTCTGCCAACACACAACTCCCTGCACCGCCACGGGCAGAAGCCCAGCCAAACTCAGATGGGGCCGCCGCTTGATCACCAAGCTGGACCGGCTACACCCCAACCGAGTTGCCTTGGACACAGCATAGCCAGTCACCACGGAATTTGCAAGTTGGTGACCGGGTTTGGGCCCGAAATTATGGGCAAGGGGCTTTGTGGGTGGTAGCCGTGGTTGCTAAGGTGTCAGGGCCAATTTCTTACGAGGTGGTCCTGGAAGATGGGGGAGTCATTCGCCAGCACTTTGACCAGCTGTGCCAGAGGCTAGTGAACCAGTTGCTGGCTCAGGACTCTCAAGAGGGCCGTTCACAGGGGCAGTGTGACAGCGGTCCAACAGAGGAGCTTGCACGCTCCGACAGGACTCTCCACCGAGGAGACAGGGAAATGGCCGTAGATGAATTCTCCCCGGACACACAGCCCGCATTCGCTGAGCAGAACCAGCAAACAGTGCTGAGTGCCAGCCCGGCAGACTTTGCTTCACAAATGGACTTTGGCTTGGGCCTACCAAAACAGGCCAGCCAAAGGGACTCGAGTCAACCCGAATCCTCTGGGCCTCAGAGTCCTAGTCTACCCAGCCTGGCAGGCGAGCAGGTAGACCAGGAGGCTTCAGCAACCCCTAGACATTCGGGCCGGTCACGTAGGCCGCCTAAGTATTTGCAGGACTATGTCAAGAATTTGAGAGTTTGAGCCATCTAGGGGGAAGAGGTGTAATGTATTGGCCTCAACTGTTAAATTACTTGTTTAATGTGTGACCTTAATTGCTGTATTTAAGTGTAGGATTGCTTAACGGTTTCTGTTACTGCAACTCAGACTGTCTGTCTCCAAGCTGATAATTATGTTTGGGGTGGGAAACTGTTACTTTAAACCTATTGGTTGCCACCTAGAGGCGAACCGTATATATAGCTGTTCAGCAGCCATTAGGGCTGCTTCTGTTGTGAGTTAATAAACATGCTTGCTGTTTCAACACTCTGCCTCGTCAATGCCTAACCGAACTAAGAACATAACAGAAACAGTTCAACAGGTGAGGCAGGTTGAAATTTCATTTTTCAGGCCGTCCAGCTGTGGAACTTGTCACTGGAGAGGGAATAATGGGACTTTCTATGGACTCACACTTTGATTCTTTAAATCAGGAGGACTTGACATGGTTGAGACCACTCAGGACTGGTATTTCTAGGTGACAGTTCTTTTCACCTGAACCCACTCTCCAGGCACAACAATGGGCAGAGACAGGTGGTAGGGCAGCCTGGGCCTGTACTGAGATAGAAGACAAAACCTGTGCCAGATTAAATAATGAGTAACTTTATACTCTTCCTCATTGACATTCTTGAACCTACATGTAACAAAAGCCTCCCATACATCATTTGAAAGGGAGAAAGACAGCTTTCCAATTGAGGCCTATATTGAAATGGCCTCACTGCCAAATTTTGTAAAGCTTTTTATTTACTTGTATTTATCACAGATTTGTTTAACTAAAATATAAATATAACCATAATTTTTTTATCTGTAAATAATTTTTTTAATAGTTGCGTCACAGTTTCTACTGTAGGAATGAGAGAAATTGTGAACGAAGAATGGAATGATAAATATCATACAGATATTTCCACTTTTTCAACACAATTTGAAATTCACATTCTTCGTGGCAAAAATCCCAGAAGTTTCTGATAAAGCAAACCAGTCTTTCATTTATTACACATCCTATGAGGTGTTGAGTGTTCATTGCTTAGTATCATCAGCATTTATCACTTGCGACCCCCTTTTAGTGGCTGCTTCTGTGTTCTAGCTATTGCTTTTCTTTTTTTTTTCTTTTCTTTCTTTCTGTCTTTTCAACATCCGTCTCCCATCATGCAACATCCACCTCTCATTTTCTTCTACTTCCCATGTTTCTCTCTTTCCATATTTCTATAGTACATTCTTGTTCCTTCAACATTCTACGGCTTGTGTTAAGGCATACAATTCACACGTTTGAGCTGACCCCGTTAGTGGCAGTCTCCCTGCTTCCAACAATTTTAATGCATTTAATTCACAAATCTGTGCAAACCAACTTAAAAACAACTTTCCTGTTTCTCCCTTCTATTGTCCATTCATTCACTGCCCTTCTGCCACTCTGGCCTCACTTCTGTCTTTTCGTCTTCCACAAGTACATCTTCTATCAACTTTACATGAGCAAACTGTTTCCCTTTACTATTAATCCTCTTCATTTCTCTTCTCATTCAAGACTCCATAAGCATACTTAGAGTCAGTGTATATATTCTGCTTCTCCCTTATTCACAACCACAGAGCCTGTTGTAAAGCATAAAATCCACAGGTTAGTGCTGACTAAGGGAGGGAAATTCTCCCAGCTTCCACTCACATTTTCTTCCTCCCCATCTACTATCGCACCTTCATTATGTCTCTCTTTTTCATTTCTTTTTCCCAACTACTTTGCTATGAACAAGTGGTTATCTCCTTTTGGCTTTGTGATTTTAAAAAAGTACCCACACTTAACAACGAGACTTCTCAAATGTCAACTTTAGACAAAAATGCCACTGGCTGCCTCTTTTCCTAACAGTTTTGCATGCAAATCGTTAGTCAAAACAACATAGCCATTCACAATCCTAAAAATCTTCTCAACTCCTTCCCTGTTCCAAACAAGGACAGAACCACAATTCCCCCAATTCTCCGAGATATCACCCTCCATCAATGTGTCCTGCACACAGACACAAAAACATAAAAGAACAAAAGAACAAAAAACAACTACACAAAAAGGTAAATAAGCTTAATGAGATATTCTGAGTTACTGAAACAGTTTTATATCAAACTTTAGTATTGCTTTTAATATAAAGACTATCAGAATCCATTTATATCACATTCATAAATGTATGTTTAAAATATTATTCCCCCCCCCCCCCAGATTCTGCCATCTCCTGAGGAAGGAGGAGCGGATGTGGATTCAGCCTGCCTTAGGTTATTTCAAAGACCAAGGAAAACCTTTTGAACTGGGGGAACAAAGGGGAGGGTTAGGGAAGAAGGCATCTGGCCTGTGTCTCCATTGAATCTGTAAAGGAAGAAGGCAATAACCGTAAAGATCCGAAGTTCCCTTTTTCCCACAAAAGGGATGACACGAAGTAAATGATGGGAGGCTGACCAAATGGGGTTGAGGGAAGGGGGGTTGAACCGGGAACTCTTTATAAAGTTTCAATCTGTAAAACAATACCAGGTCCTGTCTTGTATTTCCACAACCAAACATGTCCTAGTAAAAATTCCTTTTGGACTAGAACTGACTCCAAGAGTTTTTGTTTTCCTAAGACATGGATTGGGGCGGGTCCTGACAGTAGACAGGACCTGCACTGAAAGTCAACCTGGAAGGGAGAAACCTTACCAGGGGACTTTGCAATAAATACAATGTCTGATGACGAAGCAAGAGAGGAGGGAAGCCCCATGGAAAGGGAGTCTTCCTCCCAACCGAAATCCCAGAAATGGTGGGAAGCTGAAGCATCATATTCCCCCTGGGAAGAAGCGGTGGAGCAGCACGACCGAAAACCCCGGTGGTCGATGGGCATTGGAAGGAAAAGTGAGTGGGAAAAGGCTTCCGGAGAAGTGACCCTGAGATGGAGCGACCACCAACCGGAATGGAGACAAGAGATGGAGAGCTCCCTGCATGCCAGTGAGGAGCGGATCCTGGAAAAAGCTATTGACCTGATGAAAGCAACCCTGAGCTCACTAAGGGAGGAGAGAGCTGAAAACCGCAACCAACGCAATGCCTGGGGCCGCAACTGGAGGGGTAATGTAGGGGATCCAGCACCTGAAACCCTGGGGCCGTCCAATGGAACAGGAGTTGCTGGCTCAGTGGTACCCCCCCAGAACCATCAAGATGAGGAGCGATACCCTCTGCAGCGGAGACAACGCTCCAGTCAAAGATTCTCTCCCCTGGAAGCAAAGTTCAAGGGGGAGCCATCACGATTGGGATTTTTCCTAACCCAAGTCCTCAGCTATATGGAAGAATATGGACAGGATATCCCCAGTGACAAAACCCGCATTTGAATTGTGCAATCTGCCCTGGACAGGTCGGCTGCAGACTGGGTGGTGAACCTGCATGACTCCAATGCCCCAGAACTCAACGACTTCAACCGATTCATGTCATCCTTGAGGCGCCGGTTTGAAGATCCTTTGGCCAACCAAAAGGCCCGGGAGAGAATCAAAACGGTGAGGCAGAGCAGGCGAGCAGTGGCCGAATATACCCAAGAATTCCGAGCCATCGCAAGCAAGCTGAACTGGCCAGAAGACATCCTCCTTAGCCATTTCAAAGACAGACTAAACTACGACCTGTATGACGCTTGCCTGCCTTGAGGAGACCCATACCATCTCGATGACTGTTATGTCCAGGTGGAGGAAGTGGAAATAGACCTATTGAAGAGACACCGCAGAGGAAAACCATGGGGCCGCCTGCCACTCGAGCAAACACGCGAGGGGGAAAAACCACCAGCCACAGCTAAAAAATCAACGGGATCTTTCAATTGCAGGAAAGAGGGCCACCGTGCTACAGAATGTCGTTCGAAAGCCCCTCCACACAAAACAGAGGCATCATCTTCCAAAAAGCTGGGGAAGCCCCAAGGCAACCCAAAAGAATCTTCCATGAAGGGGACAGAGGCTGTAGAGTCCACAACTCCGGCCAAGAACTGGGATTGGACTTCAGCCTACACTGCAGGGGCGGTGGACACCTCGGAAGACAGCTCAGAGGAAGAACCATTGGTAAGTGGACCCCTTCCACCCATACGTAAGACAGTGACTATATTAGCTTCCTCTATATCTAAAGCCATCAAAATAAAAGCTCTGATAGACTCTGGCTGCATCCGCTGCCTCATCAGCCCAACGCTGGTGGAGAGACTGAGCATCCCAGTGAGGAGGCTAAAACAACCAATCTCCTTTAGTCAATTAGATGGATCAATAGCAGGGGGGGACCAGCTACCCTAGCCACTTTACCAATTCACCTGTCCCTGGGGTCTCATGAGGAAGACATAACGTTTATAGTGGCCCCAGGCATGGAATGCCCAATGATTTTAGGACTGGAATGGCTGAAGAAATGGAACCCTGGGATAAACTGGAGGACAGCAGAACTCAACTTCCCAAAAGGGGAGCAGGAAAACGTAACCCCCCAAAGCACCCCCCAACCCGAAGGGAGGAGACAGCAGCAGTGGGGAAAGAGAAGGGGTTACCAGAGTTACCGGAGGAATACAGGGACCTTGCTGAGGTTTTCAGTGAGGAGCGGGTAGATGAGCTTCCCCCCCCCACCGCCCCACAGACTGCGCCATAGAATTCAAACCCGGGGCAAAGCTCCCAAAGCCCAGGATGTATGCCATGAGCCCAAGGGAAATAGCAGAAATGGAAAGATTCATAAAGAAAAACTTAGAAAGAGGGTTCATCGAGCCTGCCAAACCCAAAGTGGCAGCCCCAGTCCTGTTCAGAGAGAAGAAAGATGGTTCTTTCCATTTGTGTGTGGATTACAGAAATCTGAACACAATTAGTGAATGTAATCTGTACCCCCTACTCTTAATGAAGGATATGCTATCCCACCTATCAAAAGGAAGGATTTTTACTAAACTAGACCTGAGGGAAGCATATTACTGTATTAGGATTAAGGAAGGAGAGGAATGGAAGACTGCATTCAACTGCCCAATGAGGTGCTACCAATTCAAAGTATTGCCATTCGGACTGCAAGGGCCCCCCACAGTCTTTATGCAATTAATTAATGACGTGCTATGAGAGCACCTATATAAGGGGGTTCTGGTTTACCTGGACGACATTCTTATCTTCATGGAGACCAAAGAGGAACATATCAAACTAGTCAGAGCAGTCCTGAAAAAGTTGCGAGCTACCCACTTATATGCTAAATTATCGAAGTGTGAATGCCATCAGGAAAAAATCGACTACCTGGGATATCGCATATCTCCAGAGGGCATCAAAATGAACCCTGAGAAGGTCAGGGCACTATTAGAGTGGGCACCCCCCCCGCACATGGAAGCAATTGCAAAGATTCCTGGGGTTTGCAAATTTTTACCGCCAATTCATCCCCGCATTTGGCCAAATAGCCATGCCCCTCACAAACTTGTTGAAAACGAAGGTTCCCCCCCACGTGAAATACAGGCAGTCTCTAAAATGGACAATGGAATGTGAAGCAGCATTTCAGAGGCTAAAGAGACTCTTTTCTGCTGAACCTGTACTAAAACACCCAGATCCCAACAAACCTTTTGTAATACAGGCAGATGCGAGCGATGTAGCAGTCGGAGCCGTATTATTACAGGAAAATGATGAGGGGACGTTGCAACCTTGCGCATATACATCCAGAAAACCCACGGAAAAAGAACGGTGGCCAATATGGGAGAAGGAAGCATTCTCATTAAGGTGGTCGTTATTAACATGGCACCAATTTTTGGAAGGAAATAAAATACCTTTCCAGGTCTGGACAGACCACAAAAATTTAGAATCACTAAAAACACCCAGGAAACTCACTCCTAAGCAAGCCCGCTGGTCCCAACACTTTCACCAATTCAATTTTACTCTCAAAAACTTGCCGGAGGGGAAGAACTTCCTGGCAGACGCATTATCTTGCATGCCCCAATATAACAGCACATGGGTAACTGACTTTAGTTTTAGTTTAGTTTTAGTTTTATTTGATTTATATACCGCCCTTCTCCCTAGGGACTCAGGGCGGTTCACAGGGCATATATAAATAATACAAAAGTTAAAAGGGAAATTAAACCAGTGCCCAGTTAAAAAACAATAATAAAATAGTAAAAAACACCAATTTAAAAACCCATAATCCCCCATCAGGCCAGACCAGCTAATTCAAATAAATTGGTCTTCAACTCGCGGCGGAAGGTTCGGAGGTCTGATGCCATCCGGAGCTCAACCGGCAGTTGGTTCCATAATGCCGGAGTGCCCACAGAGAAGGCCCTCCCCCTGGGGGCCACCAGTCGGCATTCCCTGACCGGAGGCACCCTGAGGAGGCCCTCTCTGTGGGCACGTACTGGGCGGAGGGGAGTTGACGCCGGCAGCAGGTGGTCCCTGAGGTAACCCGGACCCATGCCATGTAAGGACTTAAAAATCATAACCAAGACCTTGAACCTCACCCGGAAGACAACTGGTAGCCAATGCAGCTCGCGGAGCAAAGGTGTAACATGGGAGTACCGGGAAACTCCCAAGACAACTCTCGCGGCCGCATTCTGTACCAGTTGGAGCCTCCGAGTGGTCTTCAAGGGAAGCCCCATGTAGAGAGCATTACAGTAGTCAAGGCGAGAGGTCACGAGCGCATGAGTGACCGTACACAGGGCATCCCGGTCCAGATAGGGCCGCAACTGGCGCACCAGGCGAACCTGGGCGAAAGCCCCCCTAGTCACGGCCCCTATATGATCTTCCAGAGTAAGCCGTGAATCTAGGAGGACTCCCAAGTTGCGAGACCTATCCACGGGGGGTAAAAGCTCACCCCCCATAGAAAGAGATGGAACATTTTGAATGTCCCGGGATGCCGGAATGTACAGCCACTCAGTCTTGTCAGGGTTGAGTTGAAGTCTGTTCCTCCCCATCCAGACCCGAACCGCCTCCAGGCAACGGGACATCACAGCGAGGGCATCACTGGGGTGGTTTGGGGTCGAAATGAAAAGTTGGGTATCATCGGCATATTGATGATACCCAACTCCAAAACCACGAATGATCTCACCCAGCGGTTTCATGTAGATGTTGAACAGGAGAGGCGAGAGGACCGGTCCCTGAGGAACTCCACAAGCGAGAGTCCTAGGGGTCGACCTCTGCCCCCCTGCCAACACCGACTGCGAGCGTCCCAGGAGATAGGAGGAGAACCACTGAAAAACTGTGCCTCCCACTCCCCAATCCCCTGAGATGCTGCAGCAGGATACCATGGTCGATGGTATCGAAAGCCGCCGAGAGGTCTAATAGGACCAGGACAGAGGAATATCCCCTATCCCGGGCCCTCCAGAGATCATTCACCAGAGCGACCAATGCCGTCTCCGTGCTGTACCCGGGCCTGAAACCCGATTGGTAAGGGTCCGGATAATCCGCTTCATCCAGGACCAGAGGGAGCTGATGCGCCACCACACTCTCAACAACCTTCGCAAGAAAGCGAAGGTTGGAGACTGGGCGAAAGTTGTTCAATACAGCTGGGTCCAAGGCAGGCTTCTTGAGGAGAGGTCTCACCACCGCCTCCTTCAAGACAGTGGGGAAATAACCCTCACTCAAAGAAGCAGATATAACCGCCTGGAGCCAGCCTCGTGTCCTCTCCCTAGCTGCATAAACCAGCCAAGAAGGGCACGGATCCAATAAACATGTGGTGGAGCTCAGCCTCCCCATAATCCTGTCCACTTCATCAGGGGTCACAGAATCAAACTCCTCCCAGATAACGTTGACAGGACCGCCCGTGTCCTGATCGCCAGACTCTGCCCAGCTGGAGTCCAAACCGGTCCGAATCCGAGCGATTTTATCCGACAGATGTTGACTAAATTCCTTGGCACGACCCTGCAAGGGATCCTCCCTCACCTCCTGATTAAGAAGGGAGCGAGTCACCCTAAACAAGGCGGCCGGGCGATTATCTGCGGACGCGATGAGGGTAGAGAAGTAATTACACCTCGCCGCCCTCATCGCTGCGAGATAAGACCTAATGTAGGTTCTTAACCGCAACCGGTCGGATTCAGATCGGCTGGACCTCCAGCAGCTCTCTAGGCCCCGTTTCCGACGCTTCATCTCCCGGAGCTCCGCGGAGAACCATGGAGCTCGCTGGGATCTGCACCGGATCAGGGGCCGCAAGGGTACAACCCGGTCAAGTGCCTCAGTGGCTGCCCTTTCCCAGGCTTCCACTAAGGCATCCGCCGAGTTGTGAGCAATGGAGGCAGGTGGGGACCCCAGCGCCGTTTGGAATCTATCAGGATCCATTAAGCGTCTGGGGCGGTACCATCTAACTGGCTCCGTACCCCCACGGCGGGGGGTGGCAAAATGGAAGACCAGCCGCAGGAGGTGATGATCGGTCCATGACAGGGGCATAATAAATGGAGAGCCCCCACCAAGATCATCCAACCACCGTCCAGATAAAAAAATCAGGTCAAGGGTGTGGCCTCCCTCATGAGTTGGTTCAGAAATTTCTTGCGTCAGGTCCATGGCCGTCATGGAAGCCATGAACTCCCGAGCTAGCTCAGATGAGCCTCCCAGGGATGGTAGATTGAAGTCCCCCAAAACCACAAGTTTGGGGAACTCAACCACCAACCCCGAGAGGACATCGAGCAGCTCGGGCAGGGCTGCCGCTGTGCGACTAGGCGAAATGTACACCAGCAGCAAGCCCAACTGCGCCCCAGAACCAAATATCACAAAGAGAGACTCACACCCGACTATCTGAAGAACGGTGGTCTCCCGCGGACATAAGGTCTCCCTAATAATCACCGCCACACCCCCACCCCTACCTTGAGCTCGTGGCCGGTGTAGCACCCGGAAGCCTGGTGGGCAAAGGTCAACCAAAGGGACCCCACCCTCTGGGCCCAACCAAGTCTCCGTGATGCAAGCCAGGTCCGCATGCTCACCCTCAACTAAATCCCTAACAAGGGGAGCTTTGTTAACCACGGACCTGGCATTCAGGTACACCAGCTGGAGCTCAGGAGGCTGCACATCCTCGCTCCCGGGACCTCGGGGAAGAAGCAGAGGGTCGGAGCGCCTCACCGCTTGCAAATAGCGGAGACGGCCCTCCCGGTAACGATACGGCCCCCTGTCTATCCGCCTGCTGCCATTCCCCGTCGTGGGAATTGGTAATCCCACGACCCGCTCGTGAGCTCCGGAGACAGCGACACCCTGTTCTCCCGCCGCGCAGTCAGACCCAAGTCTGGCCTGAGCCATAGTTGATTGGCCACCCCCCATAGCCAAACAACCCCGATCTCCCACCCCTCTCCCCAACCCCATAAAAAATTTTGATAAAAAAGTAATCAGGGGCCTCCTGTTAAATTTGTGTTGACGGCCCCTGGCCCTGCCCAGCCATCTCTCAGGGTCCCAAAACTCGGGCCCTTCATCGAGGTTAAAAGAATTTAAAGAGGCGGGTCGCACCCAGGCGAGGGGGGAACCCCTGAGAGCGAGCAAGTCCGTGCTGGTGTATTGTCGCATATTAGTCCAACAAGTCCAGGATAGGCAGTCCCAAAGATGGTCATGTCCGTAGGAGGATCGAAGGCTGGGAAAAGAAATCTCTGGATCCACACCCAACTGCACTGCCACTCAGTTGGTTGCCCCGGTAAACAGGCCACCCCCCGCCCTCTCATGGCGGGTTGCAACTCTGTTCCCGGGGGTGGTCCAAGATTATACTCTGGGTAGGCATGTCCCATAGAGCTCCCACCTTTATGGGGCTGCAGTTGTAAAAGCAAGCCACTCTCCCACCGTGGCTGGTACCCAGAACCGACCAAATCCAAAGGGGAGAGGGGGGGGTAAGCAGATGTATGTATTCAAGGCAGAAGGGTAGGCAGGCCAAGATAGAAAGGGTAGTCTGGTAGCGTCATCACCGCCACTAAAACAGTCCAAAAGCGGTGCAAAAACCACCTGTCGCCGTTGCTTCATTGAAATAGCCCGTGGTCGTCTTCTCCGCCGCTGAAACGGTCCGAAGGCGCCATCGCCGACACAAGCAGTCCAAAGTGGCACAGAAGATATTATCGCCGCTGGGATAACTCACAGTCGCCCTCTCCGCCGCCGAAACGGCCCGAGGACGACGACGTCACCAAAAGCAGCCTGATGCGGCCTGGGGCAAGATGAAAATGCCACCGCCGGCGAAAGGGGCCAAAAGCCCAGAAAACGCCGCAGCCAGCCACCGGCCTCCACAAACGGCCCGAATAGGCCCGAAAACACTGGTGGCGCCGAAGCGGCCCGAAAACAGACCAGATGTTGCCACTCGGGCCAGAAGGTCCCGGAAATGTCACCACTTGGTGCTGGTTGCTGAAAACAGCCCAAGCATACCACTGCCACCGCCACCGTCGTCGCCAGATGCGGGCCGCCACCGCCACCGAATGCCGCCCAAAGGACCGCCGCCACCAGCGCCGACGCCCACGCCGTCGCCGCCATCGCCGCTGCCAAGCCGGACCCACAGGCGTCTCCCTCGCCGACCGAAGGCAGCCCGAAAGCGCCGAAGGCGGCCCGAAACGGCCCGGGGAAGCAGGAAACGCCGCCGCCGAGCGTGGCCCGAGAGACCGCCGCCGCCAGCGCCGAAGCCGCCGCCCACGCCGTCGCCGCCATCGCCGCTGCCAAGCCGGGCCCACAGGCGTCTCCCTCGCCGACCGGGAACAGCCCGAAAGCGTCGAAGGCGGCCCGAAACGGCCCGGGAAAGCAGGAAATGCCGCCGCCGAGCGCGGCCCGAGAAACCGCCGCTGCCAGCGCCGAAGCCGCCGCCCACGCCGTCGCCGCCATCGCCGCTGCCAAGCCGGGCCCACAGGCGTCTCCTCCTCGCCAACCGGGAACAACCCGAGAACGCCGAGGCAGCCCAAGATGGCCCGGAGCAGCAGGGAACAGCAGGAACGCCGGAGTCAGCCACGAACAGCTGAAGACGGTCCGAAAAAGGCAAGCAGCAGAAGGCAAGCAGCAAAAGGCGAACGGATGGAAAGGCGACGAACGGAAAAGAGCAGGGCCAGCAGACAGACAAGTGGGAGCTCAAATGCCAGTCCCATCAACCTCCAGCTGCCCCAGTGCCCACAACAACAAACCCCCAATCCCCCATCCCAGAAAGCCCAAAGGCTCCTGAGGGGCTCCAAGGGACGCCTACTAACTGGAGCTCGCGGAGCTCAGTCAAGCACGTGCGCCATCTTGGGCAACTTTAAACCATTTGTACCAGAACAACAACTGGCAGCACCAGTCACCACCAGGGCACAAGTAAAAATGAAGCCGAAAGTGGACAGCCAAACCGGAATAGAATTCCGAAAGTCCTTGGAAAGCGAAGAATGGTTCCAGAAAAATAGGCATGTGTGCACAATTAAAGATGGGCTACCTTGGGTGGGTGAGAAGTTATACATACCTGCTACCCAGAGGATCAATTTCATGCAACTGTGCCATGATACAAAATCAGCAGGACATTTCAGGTTTGTAAAAACATTACACTTGACTAAAAGGCAATTTTGGTGGCCATCTATGAAAAAAGACATAGAAAGCTATGTGAGCAGTTCTCAAATTTGCGCAATGGCTAAGAGGTTGCAAGGGAAATCGCCAGGACTGTTACAACCGGTGGCAAATCCCTCAGCCCCATGGAAAGAAATAGCCATGGACTTTATTGTAGAACTACCAGAAAGCAACGGAAACTGTGGGAACGGCCAGAATTTGGCTTCCCAAGAATTTGGTTTCTCACCCTTCTGCTTTTCCAACCCCCCTTAACTGGCCCTCACTTGAGTTACAGTGAGAGCAAACTCTCCTGGCTCATGGGCAGGCTGGCATGTGGGAGGTTTGGGAAACGCTATGATAAAGCCTTCACATATATCTTTTAGTATCTTGTTTTTGTATGATCTCAGAGGCACCTGAGAAATTCTCTCTGTGTATCCAATTATCTATGTATGCTATGTTGTATGAGAGGGATGGAGTTTTTTGTAATGTTGGAGGTGAATAAAAGTTCAGCGGGCAGTGCTCACGGGGGTTCTTTTTCTGGAGACGAGGCTGCCTGGCTGGTTCAAAGCTCTCTATCGACTCAGGTCTGAATTCCTGTCCCTTCGTCCGAATTTCTTTCCCCATCTCTGGTGACCCCGACGTGAGGCCTGTGCCTGACGTGATGCCTGTGAGGGGTGTGATGCATGTGAGGCTGTGAGGCAAACTGTAACTTCTGGCTTACCTCCGCTCGGCAGGAGCTAAACGAACGCATTCAACTAATTCATTCCGTTTAAGGAGTCAACGAGGTAAGTTCAACTAATTCATTCCGTTTAAGGAGTCAAAGAAGTCAGTTCAACAATTCATTCCGTTTAAGGAGTCAACGGGGTAAGTATGGGGACTTCTCTTTCAACAGGACAGGAAAAACAGGTATCTGACCTTTGTAATTTGTTGACAAGGACTAAGCAAACAGTTAAAGTCTATAAAGAGGATGTAGAAGAGCTGGTTAAGATTATTGGTAAATTATGCCCTTGGTATCCTGCAGATGGATCTCTTAATCCCTATGATTGGCAAGAAATTGGGAAAGATTTGCATCAGGCTGCAACCACTCCAGTATCAGTACTACACACTTGGCAACTCTGCTGTAAAGCTATTACTGAGTGGTCCAATCCTCTCTTGTACCCTCCAAAATTAATAACTCCTGAGGCACCAATCTTGTACCCTCCAAAATTAATACTTCTTGAGGCACCAATTCTGTACCCCCAAGACCCTCAGCCACCACTGTCTTATCATAATTCTTCACGGCAGTGGAGCTCTGAGAGTCAGCAAAATTTGGATCTTCAACAGCCTCAAACACAGACTGCTTTTCAGCAAATGGTGCAGTCTGCATTGGCCTCTGGAAATTCAGAGGACGTCCAGGAGGCATTGCCATTAATGGCTGTCTGCCCCGTGGTCCAAAACGCTCAAAATCAGCAAGTCCATGAGTCTGTCCCATTTGCAGTTCACAAAGAGCTGTAAAGAAGTGTTACAGAAAATGGGTTGCAAAGCAGTTTCACCCGAGGGTTTTTCCCTGAGAAGGCTCAAAATGAAGCTGCTGCTGACGTTCTGATGAAACAATTGGCATGTGAAAATACTAATCAGGACTGCAAAACAGCCCTGAAAGCAATTTATTCCAAACCTGAGACTACCATTGCTCCAATGATTGATTTGTGTCAGAACATTGAAACTGGATCTCATAAAACAGAACTTTTGGCCACAGCTCTTGCAGCTGTAGTTCATCCAGCCAAAGACAAAAATGCTTTGCTTACCATTTTATGGATGATAACTTTCTTGCTGGAAAGCCTTTACCTGTTAACTGCTTACTAACCTTACAGGAAATCTTGGCTAAATCGGGACTTGTCATTACCCCCGAGAAGGTTCAAATAAAACTTCCCTTTCTATATTTAGGTCATCAGATGCTTCAATTTTCTTTTTCTCCTTTTGTTCCAACTCTGTGCATTCCATCTCATTTTACTCTGGTACAATTGCAAAAAAATTTAGGACATCTGAATTGGGCTAGACCATTTTTAGGGTTAACTACTGCTTTGTTGCGTCCACTTTTTATTGCCTTGCAAGGTCATTTAACCCCTGACACAGGGATTCCAGTCTCCACAGCGATGCAACATTGCCTTCATCAAATCAATTCTGCCCTTCACAAAGTTATGGTTAACAGAGCTTCTCTTTTAGGAGCATTGTCAACAGCCTTTTTCCATATTCCTTTACAGCCAACTGCTATCTTATTTTTTCCTGAAACGCTTAAATCTATATGCATTGTAGAATGGTTGTTAACTGGCTTTGATCCTTTAGTCATTAATTTGCCTTGCACCACGGATCAGCATGATTTCTTTATGCAAATGTCTAATGCTTTTGCGATTGCCTTTGTAGATTATGTAGAAGCTGTGTTGTTTAACCCTCCCAAGGACCAATGTTTGATTTTATTACAGGAATTGCCTTTTGTTTTTCAATCTGCACAGGTTTCTACCTCTCTTCCTAATGCTATTACTTTATTTACAGATGGATCTCATACCCGTGAGGTGGTTGTTTGGCAAATTAATGGAAAATGGCAAACTAAGTTCACAGCTTCTCAAACCTCAGCTCAGCATGCTGAACTTTCTGCAGTGACTTTAGCCTTTAAATTACATGATTCAATTCCTTTTAATCTTGTTGTGGACAATCTTTTTAACCATATTGTATTTGTTTACATATCCCCACTTTTGGACCGTAACTTGCTTTCTCTATTCCTTACTTTTCAAACTTTCCTGCGTGATACTATTCCTGATGGCAACCATAGAGCCGATGCAGTTCTCCACTCTTTTAAGGTGGTTTACCCTTTGACTAACCATTCCTATTTTCACCAGAATGCTAAATCTCTTCATGCTACCTTTAACATTCCACTTTCTCAGGCTTGTGATATTATCTCAGCCTGTCCTTCTTGCTCCTTCTCCCCCCTCTCTTTTCCCTTTGATGCTGTTAATCCAAGAGGAACTGAGGCCGATGCTGTCAGGCAGATGGATGTTCCGCAATTTTCTCCAGCTTCTTATCTTCACGTTTGCATAGATACTTATTCTGGCTATGTGTGGGTTACCCCCCTTCGCAGTGAAACTGCCTCTCCTGTTATTCAGCACCTTCTCGCTGCCATGGCTGTCATGGGACGACCACTTGTCTTAAAGACTGACAACGCTCCTGCGTATACGTCTAATGCTTTTTCTCAATTTTGCAGCACTTGGGATATTTCTCTCTGACATGGCATTCCATACAATAGCTCAGGCCAAGCTATAGTGGAACGTCAACATGGTACATTTCAAGCCTTGTTGTTTAAACATTTAAAAGAAAGGGGAATTACTCCCTCAGATCTTAAAACTTTGATTCCAGTATTGTTGTTTACTTTGAATCATTTAACGATCACTAATCAAGCTTATACTCCTGCAGAGAGACATTTTAGGAAGGAGCTTCCTCTGGAGCGACCACAAGTGCTTTATAAGGAGCTGCCCGAGCCAACCTGGAAGGGACCAGCTGAATTGATTACTTGGGGAAGGGGGTATGCATCTGTTCTTACTCCTACAGGACCAGTGTGGGTGCCTGCTAGGTGTGTGAAGCCATTCCGAGCCAAACATGAGCTGGCACCAGAGGCTGAGCAGTCCGCTCCCAGAGTTCAATCCAGCCCTGACATTGAACCCGAACCCGGTGGGTGAAACACCACGAAGGCGTAAAAGACCTTCGCGGCCAGCAGGAACTCAGCCACCAGTAACTTTTCAATGTTAAAAACACTCAGTGCAGATGCCTTTTGTGACCTTACTACTGCACAGCTAGAGCCGACCCCAGATCTATTCCTGTCGGCCATTATCGCTCAACTTAACACCAATTGGACTGTTGCTGTGTTTTTTGGTTTTTTTTATTATTTCTTCAGCTGTAGGAATTCATGAAGATTTAGCAAATAGAGGACAATTTAATTTGTGACTACAACTGGCCAATATTTCTGGTCAGAGTAATTTTTGCTTAAAAATGTCTGCTTCTGCTCATGAAGTTACTAACTCTTGCATTGTTCCTGTCTGTGCTCCAGCTACTAATATTCAAAATTATACTCTTTTTGCCAATTTTAATATATCTACCACCTATATACAATGTATTCTTGGGGCTCTCCAACTTATAGACTTAGAAAAAATGCTTTTTCTATGGCTACCAGATTTAGCTTCGCTTTAACATTTATTTGTTTATGGTATTTTAACTATAGTTATATTGATTAGTTTGTGTTACTGTATCCAATGTATTCCCTCTTTGCTAGCATTGTGCCGGTTCGCTTATTGTTAAACGATCCCACACCTCTACCTTCAACACCAAAGATTTACACGTTATGCAAGCTTATCTCGAACATTCTGCTTCTGTCATTAAACAAAAAATGGGGACATGTGGGAACGGCCAGAATTTGGCTTCCCAAGAATTTGGTTTCTCACCCTTCTGCTTTTCCAACCCCCCTTAACTGGCCTTCACTTGAGTTACAGTGAGAGCAAACTCTCCTGGCTCATGGGCAGGCTGGCATGTGGGAGGGTTGGGAAACGCTATGATAAAGCCTTCACATATATCTTTTAGTACCTTGTTTTTGTATGATCTCAGAGGCACCTGAGAAATTCTCTCTGTGTATCCAATTATCTATGTATGCTATGTTGTATGAGAGGGATGGAGTTTTTTGTAATGTTGGAGGTGAATAAAAGTTCAGCGGGCAGTGCTCACGGGGGTTCTTTTTCTGGAGACGAGGCTGCCTGGCTGGTTCAAAGCTCTCTATCGACTCAGGTCTGAATTCCTGTCCCTTCGTCCGAATTTCTTTCCCCATCTCTGGTGACCCCGACGTGAGGCCTGTGCCTGACGTGATGCCTGTGAGGGGTGTGATGCATGTGAGGCTGTGAGGCAAACTGTAACTTCTGGCTTACCTCCGCTCGGCAGGAGCTAAACGAACGCATTCAACTAATTCATTCCGTTTAAGGAGTCAACGAGGTAAGTTCAACTAATTCATTCCGTTTAAGGAGTCAAAGAAGTCAGTTCAACAATTCATTCCGTTTAAGGAGTCAACGGGGTAAGTATGGGGACTTCTCTTTCAACAGGACAGGAAAAACAGGTATCTGACCTTTGTAATTTGTTGACAAGGACTAAGCAAACAGTTAAAGTCTATAAAGAGGATGTAGAAGAGCTGGTTAAGATTATTGGTAAATTATGCCCTTGGTATCCTGCAGATGGATCTCTTAATCCCTATGATTGGCAAGAAATTGGGAAAGATTTGCATCAGGCTGCAACCACTCCAGTATCAGTACTACACACTTGGCAACTCTGCTGTAAAGCTATTACTGAGTGGTCCAATCCTCTCTTGTACCCTCCAAAATTAATAACTCCTGAGGCACCAATCTTGTACCCTCCAAAATTAATACTTCTTGAGGCACCAATTCTGTACCCCCAAGACCCTCAGCCACCACTGTCTTATCATAATTCTTCACGGCAGTGGAGCTCTGAGAGTCAGCAAAATTTGGATCTTCAACAGCCTCAAACACAGACTGCTTTTCAGCAAATGGTGCAGTCTGCATTGGCCTCTGGAAATTCAGAGGACGTCCAGGAGGCATTGCCATTAATGGCTGTCTGCCCCGTGGTCCAAAACGCTCAAAATCAGCAAGTCCATGAGTCTGTCCCATTTGCAGTTCACAAAGAGCTGTAAAGAAGTGTTACAGAAAATGGGTTGCAAAGCAGTTTCACCCGAGGGTTTTTCCCTGAGAAGGCTCAAAATGAAGCTGCTGCTGACGTTCTGATGAAACAATTGGCATGTGAAAATACTAATCAGGACTGCAAAACAGCCCTGAAAGCAATTTATTCCAAACCTGAGACTACCATTGCTCCAATGATTGATTTGTGTCAGAACATTGAAACTGGATCTCATAAAACAGAACTTTTGGCCACAGCTCTTGCAGCTGTAGTTCATCCAGCCAAAGACAAAAATGCTTTGCTTACCATTTTATGGATGATAACTTTCTTGCTGGAAAGCCTTTACCTGTTAACTGCTTACTAACCTTACAGGAAATCTTGGCTAAATCGGGACTTGTCATTACCCCCGAGAAGGTTCAAATAAAACTTCCCTTTCTATATTTAGGTCATCAGATGCTTCAATTTTCTTTTTCTCCTTTTGTTCCAACTCTGTGCATTCCATCTCATTTTACTCTGGTACAATTGCAAAAAAATTTAGGACATCTGAATTGGGCTAGACCATTTTTAGGGTTAACTACTGCTTTGTTGCGTCCACTTTTTATTGCCTTGCAAGGTCATTTAACCCCTGACACAGGGATTCCAGTCTCCACAGCGATGCAACATTGCCTTCATCAAATCAATTCTGCCCTTCACAAAGTTATGGTTAACAGAGCTTCTCTTTTAGGAGCATTGTCAACAGCCTTTTTCCATATTCCTTTACAGCCAACTGCTATCTTATTTTTTCCTGAAACGCTTAAATCTATATGCATTGTAGAATGGTTGTTAACTGGCTTTGATCCTTTAGTCATTAATTTGCCTTGCACCACGGATCAGCATGATTTCTTTATGCAAATGTCTAATGCTTTTGCGATTGCCTTTGTAGATTATGTAGAAGCTGTGTTGTTTAACCCTCCCAAGGACCAATGTTTGATTTTATTACAGGAATTGCCTTTTGTTTTTCAATCTGCACAGGTTTCTACCTCTCTTCCTAATGCTATTACTTTATTTACAGATGGATCTCATACCCGTGAGGTGGTTGTTTGGCAAATTAATGGAAAATGGCAAACTAAGTTCACAGCTTCTCAAACCTCAGCTCAGCATGCTGAACTTTCTGCAGTGACTTTAGCCTTTAAATTACATGATTCAATTCCTTTTAATCTTGTTGTGGACAATCTTTTTAACCATATTGTATTTGTTTACATATCCCCACTTTTGGACCGTAACTTGCTTTCTCTATTCCTTACTTTTCAAACTTTCCTGCGTGATACTATTCCTGATGGCAACCATAGAGCCGATGCAGTTCTCCACTCTTTTAAGGTGGTTTACCCTTTGACTAACCATTCCTATTTTCACCAGAATGCTAAATCTCTTCATGCTACCTTTAACATTCCACTTTCTCAGGCTTGTGATATTATCTCAGCCTGTCCTTCTTGCTCCTTCTCCCCCCTCTCTTTTCCCTTTGATGCTGTTAATCCAAGAGGAACTGAGGCCGATGCTGTCAGGCAGATGGATGTTCCGCAATTTTCTCCAGCTTCTTATCTTCACGTTTGCATAGATACTTATTCTGGCTATGTGTGGGTTACCCCCCTTCGCAGTGAAACTGCCTCTCCTGTTATTCAGCACCTTCTCGCTGCCATGGCTGTCATGGGACGACCACTTGTCTTAAAGACTGACAACGCTCCTGCGTATACGTCTAATGCTTTTTCTCAATTTTGCAGCACTTGGGATATTTCTCTCTGACATGGCATTCCATACAATAGCTCAGGCCAAGCTATAGTGGAACGTCAACATGGTACATTTCAAGCCTTGTTGTTTAAACATTTAAAAGAAAGGGGAATTACTCCCTCAGATCTTAAAACTTTGATTCCAGTATTGTTGTTTACTTTGAATCATTTAACGATCACTAATCAAGCTTATACTCCTGCAGAGAGACATTTTAGGAAGGAGCTTCCTCTGGAGCGACCACAAGTGCTTTATAAGGAGCTGCCCGAGCCAACCTGGAAGGGACCAGCTGAATTGATTACTTGGGGAAGGGGGTATGCATCTGTTCTTACTCCTACAGGACCAGTGTGGGTGCCTGCTAGGTGTGTGAAGCCATTCCGAGCCAAACATGAGCTGGCACCAGAGGCTGAGCAGTCCGCTCCCAGAGTTCAATCCAGCCCTGACATTGAACCCGAACCCGGTGGGTGAAACACCACGAAGGCGTAAAAGACCTTCGCGGCCAGCAGGAACTCAGCCACCAGTAACTTTTCAATGTTAAAAACACTCAGTGCAGATGCCTTTTGTGACCTTACTACTGCACAGCTAGAGCCGACCCCAGATCTATTCCTGTCGGCCATTATCGCTCAACTTAACACCAATTGGACTGTTGCTGTGTTTTTTGGTTTTTTTTATTATTTCTTCAGCTGTAGGAATTCATGAAGATTTAGCAAATAGAGGACAATTTAATTTGTGACTACAACTGGCCAATATTTCTGGTCAGAGTAATTTTTGCTTAAAAATGTCTGCTTCTGCTCATGAAGTTACTAACTCTTGCATTGTTCCTGTCTGTGCTCCAGCTACTAATATTCAAAATTATACTCTTTTTGCCAATTTTAATATATCTACCACCTATATACAATGTATTCTTGGGGCTCTCCAACTTATAGACTTAGAAAAAATGCTTTTTCTATGGCTACCAGATTTAGCTTCGCTTTAACATTTATTTGTTTATGGTATTTTAACTATAGTTATATTGATTAGTTTGTGTTACTGTATCCAATGTATTCCCTCTTTGCTAGCATTGTGCCGGTTCGCTTATTGTTAAACGATCCCACACCTCTACCTTCAACACCAAAGATTTACACGTTATGCAAGCTTATCTCGAACATTCTGCTTCTGTCATTAAACAAAAAATGGGGACATGTGGGAACGGCCAGAATTTGGCTTCCCAAGAATTTGGTTTCTCACCCTTCTGCTTTTCCAACCCCCCTTAACTGGCCTTCACTTGAGTTACAGTGAGAGCAAACTCTCCTGGCTCATGGGCAGGCTGGCATGTGGGAGGGTTGGGAAACGCTATGATAAAGCCTTCACATATATCTTTTAGTACCTTGTTTTTGTATGATCTCAGAGGCACCTGAGAAATTCTCTCTGTGTATCCAATTATCTATGTATGCTATGTTGTATGAGAGGGATGGAGTTTTTTGTAATGTTGGAGGTGAATAAAAGTTCAGCGGGCAGTGCTCACGGGGGTTCTTTTTCTGGAGACGAGGCTGCCTGGCTGGTTCAAAGCTCTCTATCGACTCAGGTCTGAATTCCTGTCCCTTCGTCCGAATTTCTTTCCTCTTCTTGAAACACCATTGTCTGGACTGTCACAGATCTGTTCTCTAAGCAAGTACATTTCATACCTTGCCAAAAAATCCTTACTGCAAAAGCATTAGCAAAACGTTTTGTACAGCATATTTACAGATTGCATGGGGCACCACAACGCATCATATCTGACAGATGGCTGCAATTTACCTCGGCATTTTGGAAGGAATTTTTATCCCTGTTAGGAACTACCCAAGGATTGACATCTAGTCATCATCCTCAATCAAACGGGCAATGTGAAAGATCTAACGCAGTACTTGAGCAATATTTAAGATGTTATGTAAATTTTCAGCAGTCAAACTGGACGGACCTACTGCCTTTCGCAGAAGTGGCATATAATAATGCAGTCCACTCCAGCACAGGTTACACTCCTTTTCAAGTACCTACAGGCCAAAGCTTCAACCCCATACCTGAACTAACCCCAAAAGAACCGGTAATTCCAGAACTAAAGGAATGGATTGCTCAATTACAATACACCTGGCCTATTGTCAGAAGAGCGTTAACAGATGCTAGACTAGCATACAAGACACAGGCAGACAGGAAAGGAGCCGATCCCAAACCGTTCAAGGTGGGAGAGATGGTATATCTGTCCACAAAATACCTTAAATCACTCCAACCCTGTGTTCTGTACCAGCCTACTACCGGCCCTGCAGATAAGGCAGGGAAAACCCCTTTACAAGAAGGCAAGAGGCTGGAACTAAGCCTGCCAAATTTATGGACACAAAAGCAAACAGAGCAAAAACAAGACACGAACCATGAAACAGGAGCTATTCAAACGGTTGCCTTCAGCAAAACAGCCCTCCCACGCATTCCCCTTTTAAACAGTTCAGGGCGTGGCTTCTCTCTGCCTCCTTCCAAGGTGCCCCATTGCCTTCCTCTGTTTACTCCTGATTGACTGCCTCCTGCGTCGGGCGTCCTTGAACAGGGCCAGCTGTGGGTCATCTTCATCCACGCTGTCAGGCTCACACAGCTGGGTCTGCGTCGTAACCAGGTGGGAGGGGCCTGGCTGAGGGCTCTCATCAGCAAGCTCTCCAACACCCTCAGCAAGCTCTCCAACACCCCCCTCCTCCTCCTCTGAATTGTCCGACCCAACTGCCGAACCCACAGGCTGACCCTGAATCACAACACCCTGTAAAAAACTAGGACCAAAATATATTGGACCTTTTCCAATTAAAAGAATCATAAACCCAGTAACAGTTGAATTAGGACTACCTAAAAATCTTAGACAAATACACCCAATCTTTCACTGCAGGCTAATAATGAGAGAACAACAATCTCCCCTACGAACAAAAATCCCGCCACCACCACCTCCCATCATGGTGGAAGGGGAACAACATTTTGAGGTGAATGAAATTTTGGACTCCAGAAAACATAATGTAACGACCCAATATTTAGTGGCTTGGAAACACCTCCCCTCCTCAGTAAATGAATGGGTCAATAAACGCCACATTAAAGCACCAAAGCTGCTTAAGAGATTTCATACAGAATATCCGAACAAACCGGATTAACATTTATATATGTTTTTTCCCTTTTTTTCTTTTCTTTCCCTACAGATGGACATATCTTTCTTTTAAGGAGAGTGGACTGTCAGAATCCATTTATATCACATTCATAAATGTATGTTTAAAACATTATTCCCCCCCCCCTGGATTTTGCCATCTCCTGAGGAAGGAGGAGCGGATGTGGATTCAGCCTGCCTTAGGTTATTTCAAAGACAAAGGAAAACCTTTTGAACTGGGGGAACAAAGGGGAGGGTTAGGGAAAAAGGCATCTGGCCTGTGTCTCCATTTGAATCTGTAAAGGAAGAAGGCAATAACCGTAAAGATCCGAAGTTCCCTTTTTCCCACAAAAGGGATGACACGAAGTAAATGATGGGGGGCTGACCAAATGGGGTTGAGGGAACGGAGGTTGAACCGGGAACTCTTTATAAAGTTTCAATCTGTAAAACAATACCAGGTCCTGTCTTGTATTTCCACAACCAAACATGTCCCAGTAAAAATTCCTTTTGGACTAGAACTGACTCCAAGAGTTTTTGTTTTCCTAAGACGTGGATTGGGGTGGGTCCTGACAGTTAGTCAAATTCCAATTTAATCAGATTCCATTCAGGTGGAAACAAATTTCCATTAAGTAGGTTAAAACTTACAAATCTAAGCAAAACAATGCAGAGTAATTTCTTTTGGGTGATGATATATATATGTCTAACTAAAACTCAAAGATTTCAAAAAAAAAAGTCCAACAATTACTGACTCCTCTTTCCAGAAAAAAAAATTGCAAGCTGAAACTGCAAGAGTGGGCATTAAATTTCACACTCCTGGCCCCTTTCCTTCATGACCAGAGACAAGCTCGCCTGACCAATATCCAGCCAAGACACAGTGAAGGGCGTTTCTTTTGTTTATTGCAATAAGCGGGTAGAGGAGATATCAATGCTTGGTTCTCTCCAAAGTTTCAACCCAAAATATTGGCTTCTTTATACATCCCTGGCCCTGGCCGCACATCCCTCCTCTTTCCCCATTGGCTGAGGTACTATGAGGTTACACTCTTTCCGACCGCCTCCTACATATTTCCTGCTACATACTAAATCATACATCACATGTACATTAAAATTAAGAGATAATTTATGCAAGGTGTGTCAGTTAATATTAATCAACTAATTGCACATGCTCAGTTGCTTGAGTTCTAGCCCCCTTTTTATGACCTTTTAGAAAAAAATAGGTTCTTTACTGTTTTGCTAGTTATCTTCTCTTACAGATGTTTTTATAGCTTGTCTTCTTCCTTTCCCACTCTAAGATCCAGCTAATTTTTGCCTACGTGTTTCACTTACATCCTTTCTTTGTGCTCTCCTTTCCTGGTTCTCATATATTATAGTTACTCAGTAAATTTCCACTGCAGCAAACTGAATTTTAAATTTCTATTTCAATCCCAGATTTGGTAATATTCTGTTTCTTCTTTATCTTTCAATCTCATAGTTAATCTGTCCATCTCTGCACATTCCAATATTTTTTTATTATATCTTCCTCTGGTGGTAGTCCTTCATTTTTCCAGTATTGTGCAAAGATTATTCTTGCTGCTGTTGTGATGTGTAAAATCAAATATAGACTTTATTTATTAATCTTTTCTGGCATTATACCTAGTAAGAAAAGTTCAGGTTTAAACGCAATATGTTCTCCCAACATTTTTTCTAACCAAGCATGTATCTTTTTCCAATAGGCCTTAGCTGTGCCACATGTCCACCAAACATGATAATATGTGCCTGAATTATGTTTACATTTACAGCATCTATCTGACATATTTTTAAACATTTTTGCTAACCTTGCTGGTGGCAAGTGCCATCTATAAAATATTTTATATAAATTTTCTTTGTACGAGGTTGACATTGTTATTTTATAATTTCTCGCCCATAACTTTTGCCACTTTTCTAATTCTATGTTGTAACTAACGTTTTTCACCCACCTTATCATTGTTTCTTCAACTTGTTTACTTTCCATCTCCAAAATTAACAAAAAATTATACATTTTCTTAATTAATTTCTCATCAGAAGTTAACAAAATATTATCAAATAGAGTTTGTTCTTTATAAAACCCATACAGTTCCACGTCTTTTTCATATCTATTTTGCATCTGTAAATGTGCCCACCACGACAGGTTGATACCCGGATTTTCCAATTCTTTTTTTTTTTTTATTGAAAAGTTTTAAAGTACAGTTTTCCTTTAAAAAACCCCCTTCCCCCTCCCTCCTCCCCTCCCTACCTCCCCCCTTCCTCCCCCCTCCCCCCCTCCCTCCTCCCCCCCCTACCTCCCCCCAACCCCCCTCCCCCCCCCGACTTCCCAGAGCTAAATACAAGGTATATATATATATAAAAGCAATCATAAACAACCATATACTAACAACTATAAATTCTAAAATCCATCACTCTCTAACTTATATAGGATAAAACAAACCTTAGTAATATTAAATATATATAAAGAAACTAAAATAGAAGAAGAAAAAAAGAAAGAAGACTTATTCAAATGCTACATGAAACTTCTTAACCCTATACTTGTTCTGGATAAACTCAATCCATTTTCTCCATTCCATAATATAACGTTCTTGCGAATGATCTTTCAAATAGGCCGAAATCTTCGCCATCTCTGCCAGGTCGGAAACCTTTAAAGTCCACTCTTCTATGGTCGGCAGTTCCTCTTTCTTCCAATATTGGCCTATCAAAAGTCTTGCCGCCGTAATTAAGTTCAACATCAGCTTGGTGTCCACAACTGTAGCGTCTGCAATTATTCCCAACAAAAAAAGTTGCGGACAAAACTTTATCCTCTGTTTAAAAATCTTCTGCATATTCCACCAGACTTTTATCCAAAAAGCCTTAACCTTCTTACATGTCCACCATATGTGAAAATATGTTGCATCTTCATCACCACACCTCCAACATTTAGGCTGATAATTCGGATACATACTTGCAAGCTTTTTAGGATCTAGATGCCATCTATAAAACATTTTATAAAAGTTCTCTCTTAGATTTTGAGCTTGAGTGAATTTTACATTCCTCACCCAGATCTTTTCCCACGTGTCCATTGTAATAACTTCCTGAATGTTTTGGGCCCATTTTATCATACAATCCTTAACAAGCTCTGTTTCTGAATCGATCTCTATCAATGCAAGATATATCCGTTTAATATGTGCTGGTCCCTGATTTCTAATTTGCTTTATCAAATTTTCATCAGTCATTGCAAATCCATTTTTCTGGTCTTCTTTCCACCTGGCCTGTAACTGAATATATTGAAACCAAGTCTGAACAACCTTCTCTTCTCGCAAGAAGCTATATGATTTCAAGCACCAAACATTCCTTTCCAAACTTAAAATTTCCTTATAAGTAGTCTCATCGTGTTTGAAACCAGCATGAATATTTGTTGTGTTTTGTGTTTTGGGATTGCCCACAATGGTATCTTGCTGCTTAACTTATGTCTATACTTCTTCCAGACTCTCAGCAGTGCCTGTCTTAAAATATGCATCCTAAACACAGTATCTACCTTCTTATCATACAACAGATATGCATGCCAGCCAAACAACAAATCATGGCCCTCAAGATTTAATAACCTCGGTTGTGTCAAATTAATCCAATCACTTATTCCTACTAGTGCAGCAGCTTCATAATATAATTTAAAATTAGGCATTTTAAGGCCACCTCTCTCACGAGTATCCTGCATAATCTTAAGTTTAACTCGTGGCTTTTTCCCTGCCCACACAAATTTATTAATACCACGCTGCCATTCCTCCAAGTTAAAATCTTTCTTAAGAATCGGTATCATTTGAAATAAGAATAAAAATTTGGGCAGGACATTCATTTTCACTGCTGCAATCCGTCCCAACAAAGACAATTGCAATTTTTCCCAACTCTCCATTTCTTTTTGAATTTTCCCCCATAATTTTTCATAATTATTTTTATATAGCTTTGTATTAGAGGGCGACAAAATCACCCCCAAATATTTAACCCTTTTAACAATCTCAAATCCAGTTAATCCTTCTAGGAGAGCCTTCTGCGAAACTGTCATATTTCTAGCCAAAATTTTTGTTTTCTGTATATTTACTTTAAATCCAGAAACCTTCCCATATTGTGTTATTATCTCCATCAGGTCCACAACAGAGTTCTCTGGCTGGGTCACTGTAACAACCAGATCATCTGCAAATGCTCTCAATCTATAATCCTGATCTCCAACTTGTATCCCCTTAATTTTTTCCGAATTCCGAATCTTAACCAATAATATCTCTAATGTTAACACAAATAACAAGGGCGATAGCGGACACCCTTGCCTTGTGCCCTTCTCAATATTACATGCTGTTGTCAAACTATTGTTAACTATGATTCGGGCAGTTTGTTTTTGGTATAATGCCCTAATCGGTTGTAAAATTTTTTTCCCAAAATCCATTTTGTCTAAAACTTTCAACAAGAATTGCCAGTTCAATTGATCAAAAGCCTTTTCAGCATCTAAAAAGATTAGCGCAGCAGAGATCTGGTTGTGCCTTTCCAAAAACTCTAACAGATCAACTATATGTCTCACATTATTTTTCATTTGTCTTCCACTAATAAACCCCGTTTGGTCCCCATGAATCACCTGTTGCAGAACCCTCATCAGTCTGTTAGCCAAAACCTTAGCAAATATCTTATAATCTGTATTTAAAAGCGATATCGGTCTGTAATTTTTAACTAAAGTAGCATCCTGGTCTTCCTTCGGAATCAAAGAGATAAAAGCTGTTCTCCAAGACGGTGGCACCTTTCCCCCCCTCTGGATTGTCTGGAACAGTTCCTTTAACGGCTTTATCATCTCTAATTGTAAGTTTTTATAATAGGCCGCAGTCAAGCCATCCGTGCCTGGTGCTTTATCCACCTTCAGTTCCTTAATAGCTGTAAAAATTTCTTCTTCTGTAATCAGTTGATTAATCCCCTCTTTTTGTACTTGCGTAAGAACCGGGATGCTAGCATTCTCCAAATACGTATCAATATCTTTTGCATTAATGTCCTCTTTAGTATATAATTTCGAGTAAAAATCCACAAAGGCATCCTTAATAAGATTCTGTTGATACACAACCCTTCCTTTATACTCAATCTTATCTATATTAGATGCCCTTTGTTTTTTCCTCAATCTATAAGCTAACCATCTGCCTGGTTTATTAGCGTTGCAAAAAGTATTATGCCTAGCAAACCGCAGATTGGTCGCCACTTGATCAGCCATTAATTTATCAAATTGTCCTCTTAACAGTCTAATAGCCTCCTTGATCTTCACATCCTCTGGGTTCAAAATCAAAGCCTTTTCTTTTTCCTTTATTTCATTCTCCAGTTCTTTCCTTCTAGTTTCCACTGCACGTCTATGTCTATTATTCATATATATCAACACCCCTCTCATATAGGCCTTGCTAGCATCCCAAACCATATCCATAGAGGTACCCTTATTCATATTAATCTCAAAAAAATCCTTCATCCGCTGTTTGCATTCTTCCACATTTCTCTGATTTCTAAACAGATTCTCATTTACGCGCCATGAGCGCCTATCTCCTTTTTCCTTATCAATCTCCAACCACACTGGACTGTGATCAGAGATAATTCTTGCGCAGATCTTCACCTTTTTAGTTCTCAAAAGAAAATCATTAGTCAACAAAATAAAATCAATCCTCGAAAAAGATTGGTGTCTATCAGAATAAAAAGTATAATCCTTCTCCTGCAGATGTCTCTCACGCCAAATATCTCGCAATTCCAGGTCATCCTTCATTTCAAAAAAAGATTTAGGCAGTCTAGCGTGACTTGGAATGCGCTTGAAGGCTCCAGCCTTATCCAACTGTACATCCATAACTCCATTCCAGTCCCCCATAAAAATAAAAGATTTATAATCCAACTGGGTAAGCTTTGTATGAAGTAAAGTAAAAAAGTCAGCTTGTTGTTGATTTGGTGCATATAATCCAACTAAAAGCGTCTTTTTACCTTCTAACAACAGCTCGATCATAACATATCTTCCATGCTTATCTGCTTCAATTAAATCCGCTGTTAAGGCACTTTTAACATAAACAACCACTCCATTTTTCTTATTCTCTGCAGAAGCAACAAATTGCGTACCCAGCCTCGAGTTCAATAAGTACTTTTGATCCAAAACTCTAATATGCGTTTCTTGCAGGCATATAACATCTATTTTAAATTGTTTTAAATATTGAAAAACTTTCTTCCTCTTCTGCGGTGAGTTTAGTCCATTAACATTCCAGGTTAAAAATTTAGTTGCCATGTATATCCTCGAAAAGCTCTTGGACCACAGCTTTGATAGGACTAGCTTCCTTAGGCCGTGCTCCTCCCACAGCTTGGCTATGAATGCGTTGTGAAGAATCTGAAGACTTTTGCTGATCTTGTTCTTTTATTTTCTTTGCTCGTTTTAAAGCAGCACGCGTCACTCTTTGCTCTCTAGGATCATCCAAAGAAGTTGTAGCTTGATCTCCTCCAGCACCATTTTCCTCTGTTTCCTCCTCTTGTTGTTCTTCTTCTCCAGATCCTTTTCCAGCTTCCAGAAGCGTTAATGGGGTTGCTTTTAAGACATTATTGTAGAAATCACGCGCTTGTTTCACAGTAATCAGCCTGTACCTTTTACCTTCATACATCACCATCAGCCCATCTGGAATCTCCCATCTGAACCTTATATCTCTTTGCTTAAGCTCTTGCACAAGAAATGTATAGTCCTTTCTTCCCCTTAAAATCCTTGGAGGAATTTCTTTTAAAACCAAAACTTCTTGTTCAGCAATCACAACCTTAGCATCATAGGCAGCTTGTATAACTTGATCTCTAATTTCTCTTTTTGCAAAGTAAACCACCACATCTCTTGGCAGCTTTCTCTGTCTAGCAATCCATGAATTCACCCGAAACACTTTATCCATAGCTGCTCTTATTTCAGATGCTGGCTGATTCAATACCCCTTCGAGAGCCTCAGAGATCAGCTGCTTTAAATCTTCTTTAACATTCTCTTTTAAACCTCTGATTCTGACAGCAAACTGCATCTGGTAATATTGGGCAAGGCTTAACTCCCTTTCCAGTTTGCCTCTTACATTTTCATTCTCCCGTGCTTTTACTTCTAATATAGCATTCCTTTGAGCCAAATCATCCATTTTTTCATCTAAATCTTCCACACATTCCGCCACTTTATGCACTGAAGTCAAAATGTCTACCCTCATCACGCTGTACTTCTGTTCCATCCTCTCTTCCATTCTTTCCTCGAATTTCTCCAATTTCTCCTCCATCTGTGCAAATTTATCAGCAATTGATTGATTAATTGATTCCAAAAGTACCTGGGCATGTTTATCCAGAGCATCTCGCAAATCCTTCGATGTCAGCACGTCAGGAGGGTGCAACGCCTGTAGTGATGATTGTTGCACCAGCGAGGATCCTCCACTCCGAAGAGTTTTAGAGGGAGGTTTAGCCGCCATCTTTTAATCCTCAATTATGACGCACTTTCAATTAAAGTTTAAAAAGTCCAACAAGTTCGAGAGTATAGTAAAATAATCCTCTTCACCTTTTCCTCTTGTACCGCTCTGCCTGCTCCTTTAAATCATAGTCCTTTCTTCAGGCAGGGATGGTTCGCAGACGCCTGGCTCTGCTCCAAGAAGTTCGGAGCAGAGACGACGGCCAGCTGGGAGCAACCCAGGCTTCGGGGGAGTTCAATCCTTCAGCCGCCCAAGCTCCAAGCTCAGGCGGCCTCGGAGAACTCTACCCCTACCTGGGGCCTCACCCCCTCCTCTTCTCCCGAGGAGGGGGCTTCAATTTCGCCCGAACAGCTGATCGGCGCTGTTTCGGGCGAAAAAACAAACAGCTGAGCCGCGGGCAGCCAGGGAAGGATTTTCCAATTCTTGTTTAGATTTTAAATTCCCATCAATATTTAGAATATCTCTATATGTCCAATTTTTTTCAAAGTCCACCATGTTTGGATGTCCCAAAGCTTCCAACATTGATAACCACCCTGGAATTTTTATATATTTTTTAGTTTTAAGTTTTTCCCATACTGTTAACAAAGCATTTCTTATATAGAGATTTTGGAAATACTTATGAACTTTATTTTTCCCATACCACAAGAAAGCGTGCCATCCCTATTGTAAGTCATGTCCCTACAAATATATCAACCTTTTATTTCTAAGAGTTACCCATTCTTTCACCCATGTTAAAACAGATGCTTGATAATACAAAGCCCACTCTGGTAACCCAAAACCTCCATTTTCCTTAGCTTCTTGTAACGTTTTCATCTTAATTCTGGCTTTCTTTCCTTGCCAAATAAAATTCAAAATTAATGAGTTTAAATCTTGGGGAAAAAAATTCTCAAGTTTTATAGGTATTGTTTGAAATAAAAATAGAATCTTCAGCAATACATTCATTTTAACTGTAGCAATTCTTCCTAGTATTGACAATTGCATATTCTTCCACTTTTCCAAGTCCAGTTTTATTTGTTTCAATAAGTTTATGTAGTTGTCTTCTTTTATTGTTGAGCATTTGGCCGATAGGTATATACCCAGGTATTTGACCTTTTTCACTATCTGTACCTCTATTGTTTCTGACATTTTGTTTGTTTGTTTTTTGCTTATCTGTATGATTCTTAACTATTACCTTGGTTTTTTCTCTATTTTTAATCCTGCCATTTCTCCATATATTCTCCATATATTTCCAAATTTGAATCTTTTTTGAGTATAGGTATCATTTGAAACAAAAATAAAAATTTTGGTAAAACATTCATTTTCACTGCTGCGATTCTTCCCAATAAAGACAATTGTAATTTTTTCCAACTATCTAACTCTTTTTGTATTTTTAACCATAACAGTTCATAATTATTTTTATATAATTTCACATTTGAAACTGAAAGATATACCCCCAGATATTTAATCTTTTTAACTATCTCAAATCCTGTTAATTTTTCTAAGACTACCTTTTGTTCTGTGGTCATATTTTTAGGCAATATTTTAGTTTTTTGAGTATTTATCTTAAATCCAGAAACTTTTCCATATAACAATATTATCTCCATCAGGTCTACAACCGACTGAGTCAGTTGACTTATTGTAATAACCAGGTCATGTGCAAATGCTCTCAGTCTATAATCTTGATCTCTTATATTAATTCCCTTAATTTTATTTGAATCACATATCTTAATCAATAATATTTCCAGTGTTAAAACAAACAACAAAGGTGACAACGGGCACCCCTGTCGTGTACCCTTTTCAATATTACATGCTTCTGTCAAACTACCATTAACTATTATTTGAGCTGTTTGCTTCTGATATATTGCTCTAATAGGTTGTAAAAACTCATCCCCAAACTTCATCTTCTCTAACACTTTGAATAAAAATTGCCAATTCAATTGATCAAAAGCCTTTTCAGCATCCAAAAAGATCAGCGCTGCAGAGACCTGGTTATTTCTCTCCAAAAATTCCAATAAATCTACAATATGTCTCACATTATTTTTCATTTGTCTACCACTTATAAATCCTGTTTGATCACTATGAATCATTTGCTGCATAACCTTGCTGAAGTTCTTTAACCATCCGTGAAATGACTTCTTCATCTCCCTGTGTACTCTCCATTTGTTTCTGTCGCCCTCCATCTTCCTTCCTTCCTTTAAATTCTGGGGATGGCAGAGAACCTGCTTTCAATATATTAGAATAAAAGTCTCATGCCTTCAAAACTGTGTTGAGACGGTATCTCGTGCCTGAATAATTCACCACCAAGCCTATTGGTATCTCCCATCTGAACTGAAGCTGACGTTTCTTTAGTTCATCTGCCAAAAAAGTAAATTCTTTCCTTCTCCTTAAAATTCTCGGTGGAATTTCTTTCAAAATTAAAACTTCTTGATCAGCAACTTTAAATCTATTGTGATAAAAAGCTTGGATAATCACATTTCTGATCGATCTCTTTGTAAAATAAACAACCACATCTCTAGGTAGTTTCCTTTGCCTGGCAATCCAAGAATTAACACGAAATATTTTATCTATATCCCTTATAATTTCTTCCGCTTGACAGCCCAAAATTGGTTCCAGGGCTTTTGCCAGTAACACTTTCAAGTTTTCCTTTGGATCCTCTTTCAATCCTCTTATCCTCTAAGCAAACTCCATATCTCTATATTGTATCATAACCACCTCGTCCTCAATCTTATCTATTTTATTCTCAGCTTCTGACATTTTAACATCCAATCTCAAATTATTTTGATACACCTCTTCCACACGTTCATCCAAACGCTCAATGCAAACTGCCAGCCCCTGAAAGGCCACTAAAATGTCCTCTCGTATTTCTTTATTCTTCTCATTAATAAGTTCAGATATTTGCTGAGATTGATTTTTTAAAGCATCTTGTAAATCTTTTAATGTTAATGCAGGTGCAGGTACCACAGGGGGTGGCATCAGTGCCTGTAATGAAGAATGTTGAACTGGTGATGCACCAGTACTTCTAGGAGCAGAAGCTTTAGCTGATTTAGAGGCCATTTTAACACCCAATTAATCTTCATTGCGCACTTTCACTTTTCCACTCAGCTTGCAACTTTGTTTCTCCTCTATTAAATATACAAATCCTTAAGTTCACTTTTAAACCAATTTCAAATATTTTGCGCAGAGTGACTTTAAAAAAACCGATTTCTTCCTTCTCAGTCTTTATATTTTATAATATATTCCTTGTCCTTTTATTTTTCACTAACAATTCACTCCTGCGCCATCTTTCTTCCTTTCTTTTAGTATAAACCGGAGTTAAAGATCATATACTTGCTGTTTCAAAATTCTACTGCACAGCTCTGCCTGCATCCAAGTAATCCAAAATACAATGTTGATTGCAGGGATCGTTGCAGCGTCCTGCTCTGTTCCAAAGCCTTGGAACAGAGAAGTCCCCAAGTCCGGAGCTAATTCAGGCTACAGGGGGGGTCTCACCCTTCAACCCCCAGAATAACAATTCTAGGGGTCTAGGGGAGCTCTACCCCTACCTGAATGCTCCCCTCCCCTATTTTCCCGAGGGGGGGTTTCCAAACCGCAAAACAGCTGATTGTCGCTGTTTTCACGGTTCAACGGAAAACAACGGGGCTGACAGTCGAAACGGCTGCCATCGACGGAGCCTTGCCACCCCGAAGTCCGATAAAATTCTTCTTGATTATTATTTGGTGCATAAATTGCCACTAACAATATTTGCTTTTGGTGTAGATATAGTTCTACCATTACAATTCTTCCTTCTTTATCTGAGTATACCAATTTAGAATCTAATCTCTCTTTGATGTATACAGCAACCCCTTTTTTCCTGATGCGCTGATGTATAATAAAGTTTCCCAATTTTTCAATATTCCAATAATTTATGGTGCTGTTCTTTTATGTGTGTCTCTTGCAAACAAATTATGTCTATGTTCAATTTCTGTAATTTCCTGAAAATTTTATTTCTTTTTGATGGGGAGTTTAGTCCATTTACATTCACTGAAAAAATTCCATTTTCTTTCTCCAATTCCATTTCCATTATTTATATTTAGGTCCAGTCAATCTGGTAATCCTCTGTTCTCTGGCAGTTCCTTCACCTTCACCTTCTTGTTCAATTTTCTCTTTCTGTTCTCCTGTTTGTGCGGTTGCTCATGGAATCGTCTCTTCCATTTGCTTCTGTTCCTTACTCTCCCCTTGTCGTTGTTTCACTCCTTCATCTAGAATTGCTCTATTCCTTACTTTGAAGTCCTCTGCTTTCCAGATTGAATCCAATCGATATCTTGTATTATTCCAATTTATTAAAATACCTTCCGGCATCAGCCATCTGAAGTTTATGCCTTTGGCAATCAGCTTTCTAGTTAAGAAATGGTAGTGTCTTCGAATATCTCTTACTCTCTTAGGTATCTGCTTTAAAACCACGATTTCTTTATTTTTATATTGTAATGGCTAATCTCTCACTTTTCTCAGTACTTCCTCCCTTGTTGTTTTGTTTATGAACCTTACATGTACTTCACTTGGTAGTCTGTTTCTCCTTGCGTAGCTTGAGTTCATGCGAAATATTTCATCGACCTCCATTTGAATTTCTCCTCTATTTGCCTTTAAAGCCTCTGCCAGGAGGTCAATAATCACCACTGCTATGTTTTCTTCTCTATCCTCAGGGATATTTTGAAATCTCAAATAGTGTTCCACTTTTTCAATTTCCAGGATCTTGATTGCTCCCTCTAGGTCTTGATTTGCTTGTTCTAGTTTTTCATTTTCTTGTAATAACATTTCCATCTTTTTATCAAAGTCCTCTGATTTATCTTCCATTTTCTGAATTCTTTGTTCATTTTTAGCATCATTTGATGGTGAACTTCAAATTGTGCCTTTATATCCAGGATTTCTTCACTTACTTTCTCAAGTTTACTTTGTGCCTCTTTGTGATTTTTTTGCATAATCTCTTGAATCAGTTTTAATGAGGCCTGCATTTCACTTTGGGCAGTGTTTATTTTCCCACATTGCAACATTGTTTCAATAGATCCCTGGGTTGTTGGACTAGATTGTCCTACAGAGGGGGCAGAAGAGGTTTTCTTCATAAGTCTAAGTAATGTTTGATGTACTCATTTTACAGCTCACAGTCTTAAACCAAAATGCAAAATGCAAAAGGGAGCCAGCTGTTTTAGGCCAAATCCACGTCCCCCAGTCAAGTCTTGGATGTAAAGCATTCCAAGAACTATGATGTTGTTTTTTATATACTTCTCTTGCAAGCAAATTATATCTATATTTAATTTCTGTAGTTTCCTAAAGATTTTGTTTCTTTTTGATGGGGAGTTTAATCTGTTTATATTCGTTGAAAAAATTCCATTTTCTTTCTCCATTTCAGTTATTTATATTTAGGTCGAGTAGATCTCATAATCCTTTGTTCTCTGGCCATTTCTTCACTCTCTTGCTCAGATTTCTCTTTCTGTTTTAATTGTGTAAATTTAATTTAATTTTAATACTGCTTCTTCAGTTGTGTCTTCTATTTGTTTCTGTTCTTTTCTCTCCTCTTGTCGATGTTGCGCTCCTTCATCTAAAAATGCTCTGTTTCTTTCGTCAAAGTCTTCTGTTTTCCAGATTGAATCCAATTGGTATCTTGTATTATTCCAGTTGATTAAAATCCCTTCTGGCATTAACCATCTAAAGTTTATGCCTTTTGCAATCAGCTTTGTGATTAAAAAATGATATCGTCTTCGAGTATCTCATACTCTTTTAGGTATCTGCTTTAAGACCACAATTTCTTTACTCTTATGTTGTAATAGTTCCTCTTGAACTCGTCTCAGTATTTCATCCCATGTTGTTTTCTTTATGAATCTCACGTGCACTTCTCTAGGTAGTTTATGTTTTCTTGCATAGCTTGAATTCATTTGGAATATTTTGTCTATCTCCATTTGCATCTCTGTTCTGTCTGCTTTCAGGGCCTCTGCCAGGAGCTCAATAATCACAACTACTATATTTTCTTCTCTATCTTCAGGGATATTTTGAAATCTTAGGTAGTGTTCCGCTTTTTCCATTTCTAGGATCGCCACCGCTCCTTTGATATTTTGATTTGCTTGTTCCAGTTTCTCATTTTCTTGCAGTAGTATTTCCATTTTTTATCAATATCTTCTGTTTTATTTTCCATTTTCCGAATTCTTTGTTCATTTTTAGCATCATTTGATGGTGAACTTCAAATTGTGACTTTATATCCAAGATTTCTTTGCTTAATTTGTCAAATTTACTTTTTGTCTCTTAATGATTTTTTTGCAATGATTCTTGAATCAATTTTAGTGTGGATTGCATCTCATTTTGTGCAGTGCTTATTTTCTCATGCTGCAGCATTGTTTCAATAGATCCCTGGGTTGTTGGACTAGGCATTCCACCAGAGGGTGCAGAGGAAGTCTTTTTCATAAGTCTAGTAAGGTTTGATGTACTCATTCTTCTAGCCAACTCTTTTAGGTTAAAATCCAAACTGTAAAAAGAACTAACTTCTTTAGACTAAATCCAATATCTCAGGGAGAGAAAACATAATAAAGCAAGCAACAAGAAGAAGGAAAAAAACCCAGCTGTCTTAGGTTAAAATCCAGCCAGGAAAAAACAAGCCAACTTCTTTAGGCCAAATCCAACTCCTCCAGTCAGGTCTCAGATGTAAAACAGTCGCTGTCTTCAGATAGTTTCTATTTTAGTTATATCCAGAGTCAACAAGTCTAGCTATGAAAAGTCTTTTCATTTAAAAACTCACGTAAAGGCACTTTGTTTAGAGCAGGTGTTGTTCAAGGTCACATACTGTGAGATTATTTTGTTGTTTAATATTACTATAATATCCTCTTTCACCACTAGATGTCCTTGTAAGCTGTTTAGTCAATGTCTGGTTTTAAAAAGTTGTTACAAAGTTTTTCTTTTAAAGTTCTTTTTACATTATTTAGTCTTAGAATTATAACTAAAAAAAGTTTTTCAACCTCTTGTAAATTAAATAGTCCTTCTTTGATTCAATCTGAGTTCAGCTTTAAAAGGTCTTTTGTATTCCTTAAAAAGCCTTCCCACTTGTAATTGCTCGCCACCTTTGACTTTCTCCTCTAGTCCTTCTGGGGTCTTTACTTGTTGTTTTTTTTGCTCTTCCCAATCAGGGGGTCAACATTTGTAATTGTAGTTCCAAAAGGAAAAGGTAAAAAGAACTGGCTCACCCAGTTTCAGCACGCTGTTGACAATCAGCTGTTTGGCGGAGCACCACGGCTCCTAGCTTTTCTTCCAGCTGGTGATGACTTGGGCTGCCTGGGCGAACGTGGCAGCCTTTTCTCTGTCCTTTCAGAGGGTTTCTTCAGTCCACACAGACCAATTGCTGTCTGGTATGGACTCCTGAAGCATCCCTCATTCTTCGTTGCCCCTCCAGGGCAACTTTCCGACCCCTTAGAGTCACCGGGCAGAACAAAATCGGGCTGGGAAGCCAGAGCCCCAGCTTCTTCCACCCGTCTTGTCACGCGCCAAACTGGAAGTCCCAAAACACCTAATTTGAACCTTATTGGACATCACCAAGATGACCAAGGGGGGAGGGCCTGGGAGAAGGGAAAATTACTGGAACTAGGCAACAAATCCTCAGATCTGGCTTTGCTATGCTGTAACCATTTTGCTTCAGTAAAAGTACAAATTCTCTACAAATGGAGTCAAGGGTCTTTCTTTCCTGAACATCCAAGCTGGGACAGGTCTGACAACATGTCTCATCACACTCCCTTCCCACATATCTTGAGGTGTTGGACTTTCTTAGCCTGCAGAACTATAGATCATTATTTAGTAGGCTGCCTCTGACTAAATCTGGATCAAATGCATGATAGTAACTGCTGAATTTATAGTGCAGTCTTACAGGTATTGATTTTGAAGTACTGTAAGTCCTACTGAAACACAACTTCATAGACTCATAGATTTGGAAGGTATCACTCAGGCCATCCCGATGCAACCAACGGCCCTGTTTGGGAATTCAGATTAAAACATCCTTATTACATAACTGCTAACCTCTGAATACATTTAGTTCAGTCCATTTGTTATGATCCAAGACCAATCATAAAAATACATCAACTACTGCAGCTTAAAAATATATAAAATAGTTACATGACAAGCATGAAACAGTTAACATACAGTAAAGAACTTCTATAAATCAAAATCACCAAAAACCACAGTATGCTGAATCATTATTGATTTGTTTCCTTAGAAAAGAAATGAACCTGTTCAACAAGTTAACATGGACCAAGAGAGTTCCTCAAAGGATTTGCCTCACCCAGAGTCTAGGGTGACAAATTCTTAGATGAGCCCCAAAGGAAATGCAGTCTAGACCTGGAATCTCATTTGAAGGACTGTTTAGATATTTGGGCTACATATATTAATTTCTATTCTTAATGTCCTATTTTCTAGTGTTAAATAAAACAACCTATTTATTTGTAGCACCAGGTTATTTGAGGGATCACTTATTATCCATAGTACTTGCCTATCCAGTAAGATTGGGCAGAGTTGGTATGTTTTGGGTCTGTAAGGACCCACCCCAATCCACGTCTTAGGAAAGAAGAACTCTTGGAGACAGAATTGTCCAAAAAGGAACTTTTACTAAAACATAATTGTCAGTGGGAAATCTAGACAGGATCTGAAAACTGTGTTACAGGTTGTTACTTTTAAAGTGTCCCCGAGTGAAACCCCCTCCCCTCAGTCCATTTGGTCAGTCCTGGATCAATTAAGGTTCAGGTGTCAAAACCTTCCAAGGGAAAAGGGATCTTCCATGCCTTTACGACATTTCCTTCCTCCCTTTCAGATTCTAATCGGAGATACAAACCAGATCTCTCCCCCCTCTTTCTTTGTTCTTCTCAGTTCAAAGGTTCTTCCCCTGGTCTAATGACGGCCTCCAGGCAGGCTGAAATAAACACCCTTGCAACAAATGGATAAGGATAGCCAATTAACATCTTCTCTTCTCCTCCTTGGGAATGGCAGAATCCAGTGAGGGATGTAAGATTTTAGAACATACAGATAGGGATTTATGAATGGGATATAAATGGATTCTGACAGGGTCCCTTCAATCAAGCAATGCCATCCATCAGGACCGAAGAGGCATGCCTTCTCTGTCATAGCACCTGCTCTCTGTAATGATATCCACCCAGAGATCCATGTCACTTCCACCCTGATGATGTTCAGGAGTCTTTAAAAACTTGACTGCTCTCTGAAGCCTTCAGTACGATGTTTGTGGAGTCCTGTTGAATTTTTGTTTTTGTTTTTGCTGTTGTTAGAGGGAGTATGCATCTAAGATGCATCAAATTGCCTTTTTATTGTTTTATTGTTCTTATTTTTGATGTAGGCCTCTCAGAATCATTTTGGAGTTGGGCAGCCACTAAATCATATGAATATTTTTATAATAGGATATGAGAATATACTGTATGCAGTGATGGGATTCAAATATGTGAACAACCGGGTCTCTGTGTGGATGCCACATCTGGAAGGCTGTTCTGGGTCTGGGCAACAAAAAATTAGATACCAGTTCTACCGAAGTGGTGCGAACCAGCTGAATCCCACCACTGACTGTATGTAAGATGAATCATGTTCAGTATAAAATAGATTATATAAACTTTAATGAAGAGAAGGACGAGGGGTGAGACCCCTCCTCAAGAAGCCTGCCTTGGACCCAGCAATATTAAACAACTTTCATCCAGTCTCCAACCTTCACTTTCTGGCGAAGGTTGTTGAGAGCGTGGTGGCGCAACAGCTCCCTTTGTTCTTGGATGAAGCTGATTATCTAGACCCGTACCAATCGGGTTTCAGGCCCAGGTACAGCACGGAGACGGCATTGGTCGCGCTGGTGAATGATCTCTGGCAAGCTCAGGACAGGGGCTGCTCCTCTGTCCTAGTCCTTTTAGACCTCTCAGCGGCTTTTGATACCATCGACCATGGTATCCTGCTGCGACGTCTCAGGGGGTTAGGAGTGGGAGGCACAGTTCTCCAGTGGTTCTCCTCCTACCTTCTGGGATGCTCGCAGTCGGTGTTGGCAGGGGGGCAGAGATCGACCTTGATACCTCTCATTTGTGGAGTTCCTCAGGGATCGGTTCTCTCGCCTCTCCTGTTCAACATCTACATGAAGCCGCTGGGTGAGATCATTCGTGGTTTTGGAGTTGGGTATCATCAATATGCTGATGATACCCAGCTTTTTATTTCGACCCCAAACCACCCCAGTGATGCCCTCGACGTGATGTCCCGCTGCCTGGAGGCGGTCCGGGTTTGGATGGGGAGGAACAGGCTTCGACTCAACCCTGACAAGACTGAGTGGCTGTTCGTGCCGGCATCCCGGGAAATTCCAATTATCCCATCTCTGGCCATGGGAGGTGAGCTATTACCCCCCGTAGATAGGGCTCGCAACTTGGGGGTCCTTCTAGATTCACAGCGCTCTTTAGAAGAGCATATTGGAGCTGTGACTAGGGGGGGCTTTGCCCAGGTTCGCCTGGTGCACCAGTTGCGACCCTATCTAGACCGGGATGCCTTGCGCACAGTCACTCATGCGCTCGTGACTTCTTGTCTAGACTACTGTAATGCTCTCTACATGGGGCTGCCCTTGAAGTCCAGTCGGAGACTCCAACTGGTGCAGAATGCAGCCGCGCGAGTTGTGCTGGGGGTTTCCCGATACTCCCATGTTACACCTTTGCTCCGCAAGCTGCATTGGCTGCCGGTTGCCCTCCAGGTGAAGTTCAAGGTGTTAGTGATGACTTACAAAGCCCTACATGGCATGGGTCTGGATTACCTACGGCAACACCTGCGGCCGGCGTCAACTTCCCTCTGTCCAGTGCGCTCCCACAGAGAGGGCCTCCTCAGGGTGCCTCTGATCAAAGAATATCGATTGGTGGCCCCCAGGGGGAGAACGTTCTCTGTGGGAGCGCCAGACCTATGGAACCGCTTGCCGGTTGAGCTCCGGACAGCCCCCGACCTTCGCTCCTTCTGGCGCGATCTCAAAACCTTCCTTTTTGAACAATCCGGCCTGGCCTGATGGGATGGGGTTGGGTGTTATAAATCGGTCTTAACTTTTAATGTGTATTAATTTATTTACGGGCATTGTTGTTTAATTACTTTTTAATTTTTGTATCCTGTTTTTATTATGTATTGCCCTGTTCACCGCCCTGAGTCCTTCGGGAGAAGGGCGGTATACAAATTAAATTATTATTATTATTATTATTATTATTATTATTATTATTATTATTATTATTATTATTATTATTATTATTATTATTATTATTATTATTATTATTATTATTGCAGTGTTCCAATATCTCAGGGGTTGCCACATAGAAGAGGGAATCAAGCTACTCTCTAAAGCACCTGAAGGCAGGACAAGAAGTAATGGGTGGAAACTAGTCAAGGAGAGAAGCAATCTAGAACTAAGGAGAAACTTCCTGACAGTTAGAACAATTAATCAGTGGAACAACCTGCCTCCAGAAGCTGTGAATGTTTCAACACTGGAAGTTTTTAAAAAGAGACTGGACAGCCATTTGTCTGAAATGGTATAGGGTTTCCTGCCTGAGCAGGGGGTTGGACTAGATGACCTCCAAGGTCCCTTCCAACATTATTATTGTTGTTGTTGTTATCTTTTTATTTTACATTGCCCAGCTGGTTTTCATTAAATAAAAATAAGGATATCAACCCCTCCAAAACTTAGCAATAAATATAAAACACAATAATATGGCAGCCTTCTGCAATCAGCAAAAAAATCGTTAAAATCCTCCAAATACCAAATTGAATAATATAGTCCTCAGATTATCCCAACTTCCTATAGAGAACCATCTGTTTTTAATAGGTTTTAATGGAGCTTTTCCTAGTCTACTTACTTCCTCATACATTTTTTTAACCAAGTCATATACATGTTTCTTTATTGGTATGATCATAAATATGTAAACCTTTGTGCATCAATCAGATTTTCTAGCAAATAACTTTAAAATTGCATCTATTTGAAAATGCTTCAGTTGAAGTTATTCAACACAGCTCCCAACTATTTTTTCCTTTCTACCTGAATCAGGTAAGATTATCTTGGCTGGAACTAGTTATATGCTGGACAAGAGCTGACATACTGAAACTTGATTCAAGGGTAGACAACTTGATACTTTACACATATAGTGGACATATTGTGGGTCAATATTCAGTCTATAAAATCTAAAGCTGGTAAGGTAGAAAGCTATGATACTCAGGTAGACATAAAAGTCATGTAAATGTACTTCAACTGCAACTACCTCCTGTCACTTTGCAGAGTGCCAAACATCACTTGCCTTGGAAAAGCAAGAGAAAAAGCCTAGGATTTAAACTCTAGAACATAGGCATAAATATAGGTGGGGATTGCTGTGAACTCAATAAGCAGTTCTGTGTGTGCATGTGTGTGTGGTCTTCCCCTGGTGTTGGGTGTGTGTGTGGAGTGTTTTCTGGGTCAGGATGTGGATGGGAGTGAACTTGGAGTGTGGAGCTACCAATTGCCTCCCTGGGAATGCATCAGGGATCCCAGAAATGCTGTGGGGCCCCCTCCCCCTCCTCCTTTTCTTCACCTCCATCCAAACTGCCTTGAACCTCTATGTGCACTTGTGTTGGCTGGGTGAGCAACTGCAACAACACTCACCTCAGCTACTCAATGGTGAGAGAACCTGGGCTGCAGCAGCAGCAGTGTTTAGCTCAGCTACTCGGCACTGGAGATCAGCTGTTTGGCAGCAACATGTACTGTGTTTCCCCAAAAATAAGACCTGGTCTTATATTTTTTTGCCTCCAAAAGAGGCACTGGGTCTTATTTTGGGGGGTGTCTTACCTTAGGACCACCACAGCCAGGCCTCCCACACCCCGACACCTGTCGCACCGCTGCTTGACTTCTTCAGCAGCTGCTTGCCGCCACTTGCAGCTGGACGCCATGTGGCAAATTGTGTCATTGCCACTCTAAGGGGTGGGGGGTGGGGTGAAGCTGCCCCACATGCCCTACACCCACTGACCTTACCGGTAGGACCGCCATAACCAGGCCTCCCACACCCCAACAGTTGTCAAGCCGTGTGGCTCGTCACGCCAGTGCCACTGCTCGCGGCAAGAGGTTGCATAGCACTTCGGGCTGTTGCTGTTGCTCACAGCAAGAAGCAGAGTGGCTCTTTGGGCCATTGCCATTGCTTGAGGCAGGACGCCGCATGGCACTTTGGGCCATTTCTGCTGCTCAGCCGAGCAGCTCTTCAGGCCATTACCATTGCTCACAGGATGCCACATGGTGGTTCAGGCCATTTCCACCGCTCAATCCTGCCATGAGTGACAGCAACAGCCTGAAGAGCCACTCCAAGTCATTGTAGACATGGAGTGAAGCCCTGTGGATGAGACCAATGGCTACCAGGGTCAACTGCAGTGGCATTTGCTCTTGGGACAATGAACAGAGCCTGTGGGTGAGATTGAGGGCAGCAGCCTGGCAGCCAATAGTAGCAACTGGGTGGAGTTGTGAGAGCTGCAGCTAAGCTGCAATTCAGCAAAGCTGACATCAGCTTTGGCTCTGCCTGGGGTCCCAATGGGGGTGCACCATGCTGGAGGTGGCAAATGGATTAAGACCCCACCTCCCCTCCCGTGCACATCCTGCTCCCTTCCTCCCCATCTTTTAAATTGTTTTATTGTTCAATGTTTTATCAGCTTTTAATGTTTGTGAGCTGTCCAGAGTCACCTCTAAGCAAGATGGGCAGCAAACAAGTCAAATAAATAAATACATAGAGAAAGAAAGAAAGAAAGAAAGAAAGAAAGAAAGAAAGAAAGAAAGAAAGAAAGAAAGAAAGAAAGAAAGAAAGAAAGAAAGAAAGAAAGAAAGAAAGAAAGTTTGGTGGGGTGTGTAGATTTTAGGGGTCTTTGTCTTCCTAATCTCATCAGCTTCTAGCTTCCTGCCTCCAACCTTCCTGAATAGAATGATCAAATCTGCATTTCTAAAAGCTGGCCTGTTTGGTTTCTGCTTGGTGGAGGGAGACTTGAGGCTGTCTTTGCCTAAGATTTTTCATTATTCCTTTGGGGAAATATAATATTCTGCTTGTTAATATTCCCCAAAATATTTCTTTCTCTGGGGGGAGGGTGCTGTCCTCCTACAGTAAATTTAAAATGTTGACTTCTGCCTCTAAATATTGACTTCAGCTTCCACAATATGTCCAGATTCTAAAAGCATTTAAAACTGCAACTTTCTTTGGAGTTGAAAAAAATACCTCTTTTGAGATAAACTAACAGCAGCTGTAGACAGCCAGTTTGGTGTACTGGTGAAGACATCAGTCTAGAATCTAAGAGAGTTCTAGTCCTGTCTTAGACACAAAGCAAGCTGATTGACTTTGGCCCAGTCACTTTCTCTTAGCCCTGGGAAGGTTTTCTGTAAACTTCGGTGTTAAGGCTTCTGTCTTCCTTAATGTGTACTGCACAGTTCAGCAAGGCCAGACTATTTTCCTTAACATCTTCCTGAGTGAACTTAATGTATTTGTCCACAGAGTTGATGTGTTTGGTGAAGGCTTCCAATTCCTGTGTTTTAATCTTAACCCAAGTATCATCCATGTACCTACCAGTGAGTGTGTTAACCCCAACGTTTACAGAACCCCCACCCACCCCCACCACCCAATGGAGCACAAAATGGGAATGATCAGAACCCTAAACCACCGGGCTAAAAGTTTGCCTACCAGCAAAGATGGAAAAGAAAAAAGATGTAAAACTCATCAAGGAAGCCCTCAGAACTTGTGGCTATCCCAACTGGGTCTTCATCAAATTTAAAAAAAAAAAAGACCCAGCAGGAGCTTCTCCATAACAGACAAGGAAGAGAACAACAAACAAAGCAATGTTGTCATTCCATACATTGCAGGAATATTTGAAAAGCTCAGGAGAATTTTCAACCAACACAATATACATATATTCTTTAAACCCCAAAATACACTAAGGCAGAAGCTTGTCCACCCCAAGGATAAAACACCCAGACACAAACTGAGCAATGTGATATATGCATTACAATGCAGTGAAACATGTACAGATCTGTGCATTGGAGAAACAAAACAACAACTTCACAAACGCATGGCACAACATAGAACAAACCCATTAGGACAAGATTCAGCAGTCCATCTACATTTGAAAGACAAAGGTCACTCTTTTGAAGACCGCAAAGTCCACATTCTGGACAGAGAGGACCGCTGGTTTGAAAGAGAGTTCAAAGAGGCTATTTACATTAAGATTGAACAGCCCTCTCTCAACATAGGGGGAGGGATATGACACCACCTATCTCATTTACAACACAGTCCTTTCAGCAGTTCCAAGAAGGTTCCACACCCATTTGCAATATTCAGGTGACCCTGAGGGCACAGATAAACCTCCAAGTGGCCTCAACAACTCTCAAAAAGAGTGCTAACAACCAGATGGCTGCAAATCCTTCCATCCTCCACCATTCAGTCAGAACTGAAGAAGCTTCTTGGATGAGAATCAAAGCTTCTTCAAGGAAAATCAAAGTGTCAGGACCCACCTCAATCCACATCTTAGGAAATAAGAACTCTTGGATGCAAGTTTGTCCAAAAGGAAAATGTTTACTAGGATGGAATCGATTGTGGCAATACAAGACGGAATCTAACAAAGTTACATTTCAATCCTATATAAAGCATTCCCATTTCAGCCCCTCCCCTCATCCATTTGGTCAGGCTCCCATCATTTGCTTAGGTGTCAGGCCCTTCCGTGGGAAAGGGAACTCTCCTTGTTTTTATTGTTATTGCTTCTTCCTTTTTCAGTTGTAAATGAAGATGCGATCTAGATCTGTGTCTTCCCCTCCCTCCCCCAGTTCAACCATTTCCCTGTTGTTTGAAGATCGCCTTAAGTAACCATCCTCTCCCCCCCCCTCGGAGAGATGGCAGAATCCCCAGAATAAGCACATTGTTCTACCTATACATTTATGAAATGTGATATAAATGGATTCTGACACAAAGTTCACTTGCCTTTTGAAAAAAATCACCTTTGGAACAACCATGACCCAGATGACTGAGAATCTCCATAAACCTTCACGTCTGTCAGCACTGCATATGACAAAAGACTGTGTCTGCTCCTAGGTCTAATAAATCCAAGCTCTTTTGTAAGCATATCCTATATTCTGTAAGTACTGTATCTAACAGAGCAGACTTTACAGTCTAACATAGATAGGGAAGTAGTTTGCAATAGTTGTGAATATCTGTAGCTTGGGTATAGGATGAGGGTGAAGCTTCATTCTCCGAGCTTGTGGGCTGGTTTCTGAATGTTTCATTACCAGGCTAGGTAACATCTTCAGCGGATTTTAGGGGATGTCAGCGTTCTTCTGTTTATAAGGGTTTCTGTTGTGGATGTGTCGACTGAGTGTCTTGTGATGGGTCTTGTGATGGGGAGGTTACATTAGGTCAGGGTCATTGGCAGGTGAACTGCTGGTGGCAGGGGCTTTCGTGGGTTGGTTGAGGGTCGGTGCTGTCTCTGGTTGGCTGTGTGGTTGATTTGGGTTCTGAGGGGTTCGTAGGCTGGTTGTAGGTCGATGTGTCTGTTGATGGAATTGTTTGTGGAGTGCCAGGCTTTGATGAACTCAAGAGTGTGGTGGTAGTAGTGTGCCTGATGATTTTTGTGTTGCTCCAATCGCACTGGTGCTGTTTGGTGTCAGTGTGGGTAGAGATTAAGGATTTGAGATCGTGGCATTTGACTGCCTGCTGGTGTTCATGGATCCTTTTTTTTAACTGACATGATGTTTGTCCCACGTAGAATTGGTAGCAATTGTTACAGTTGATTTTGTAGATTACATTGTTTCTTTCGTCCTTCTGTATCTTGTCTTTGGTTCTGGATAATTCCTGGCAGAGTGTGGTTGTAGGTTTGGATGAAGGAAGTAGTTATATTTCACAGATATTCATTATTTATTTATTTATTTATTTATTTATTTATTTATTTATTTATTTATTTATTTGACTTGTTTGCTGCCCATCTCACTGACAGGCGACTCTGGACAGCTCACAAACATTAAAAGCTGATAAAATATTGAACAATAAAACAATTAAAAAGATGGGGAGGAAGGGAGCAGGATGTGCATGGGGGGGAGATGGGGTCTTAATCCATCAGCCACCTTCAGCATGGTGCACCCCCATTGGGACCCCAGGCAGAGCCAAAGTTGATGTCAGCTTTGCTGAATTGCAGCTTGGCTGCAGCTCTCACAACTCCACCCAGTCGCTACTATTGGCTGCAAGGCTGCTGCCCTCAATCTCACCCACAGGCTCTGTTCATTGTCCCAAGAGCAAATGCCACTGCAGTTGACCGTGGTAGCCATTGGTCTCATCCATAGGGCTTCACTCCATGTCTATAGTGACTTGCCACTGTCTCAGACTCCACGGCCTTGGCCCCAGCTCCAGTACCATCTTCAATTCCATCTCCATAGCCCAAATCTCACTGCTGTGGTTACTGTAGTTAGCCCATTTCTCAGTTCTTCCCTCGCAGTCAAGTGACAGCTCCAATTCAAATTCTCAATCTGGCTTCGGATTCCTTCTGTGTTTTGGGATGCTGGCTTTGGCTACCATGTTTCCCTGAAAGTAAGCCTTATAAGGCTTATATTAGGCCCACCCCCAAAAATCAAGCTGGGGCTTACTTTCTGATTAACAAGTCTGGTTAACAAAGGCAAAGATTTATTGAAAAGAAAATTGAAAATAATAAAGAAAATAAAGAAGAAAGAAAGCATTTGCAAACGTGGCCTCTTAGACCTTTCCCAAGTTGGATTGGGTTCAAAGAGCGCGCTGAGCAAGTTTCAAAGTAGGCATTTTATACTCTTTCACGATACATGCCACTCCTAAGAAGCTTAAGTCATTCTTTGAAGTTGTTTCCTATTTCTAAAGGGGTCCTTCTGACCATTTCCATCTATCCATTATGATCTTATCTAGATCTTATCTCGTTTACTTGTAATTTCCACCTTGGTTGTAATTTCCACCTTGGTTGTAATTTCCACCTTGGGCCAATGTTCCTGTCTCTCGGAAGCTTTTTAACATTTCAAAAGAATTTGTTAATTACCATTTGTGAATTCTCTGTCTGAGCAGGAAATAGATAGCCCCACATCTTAGTGTTACATTTTATACAATTCATTGGTGTTACATTTTATACAATTTATAAAAAATAACCTTTATTTATTTTCCTTTAATTCCACCCTTTTTCTCTTCTACCTGAATTATTCTTTTATACTTTTAGGAATTCATCATTCCCTAATTTTTCTTCAAATTCCTGTGGAAGAAAGTTATTATATTCTGAATCTTCTTTCCCCAACCCTTGTTTTCCTACCTTCATTATTAACATTGTTTCTTTCTTCCCAGTCTTTTGTTGTTATTAAAGTCATGTTCTTTTCATATAAGCAATCACCTGTACCTAAAGCATGAAACATTTGCTTTTATATAACTAATTTCCCAATATAAAGCACCTACAAAGTTGCTTGCACATAATCAAAGATACATATACATGATTACAAGCTTTCACATTTCTGTCAGTGACTTCTTTGACATATTCCTTATATGTAATATTGGACTGGCGTCTAATAATACAGTTTAGGGCCACAATGACAAAATAGAGAAGCTATTTGGTTGGACAGTCCTTTTCTTTTTAAGTCAAATTAAAGTAAGAAGTGATGTTCTCTCAAACTTCACATTTGAAAATGAAACAATTGTTTGGGCCAGATCAATAAAAAAAAAGTATTTGATACTGAAGGAATCTCAAATGTGGTTTCCAGTTCAGGAAGATCAACTTGAACCCATATTTGTATCTGATTCAATCGATAGCAAGTTCAAATGATACTGAAAAATCCATTGGTCTGGTTATCTTGAAGCACACCGGGTTGCAGGAATCCTTTGATTATGCCAGGTTGGGTAGGATGTGCAAACGTATTTGGCATTTAATGAGTACGCCTGTCTCCACACTTAGTCCATTTAGCTTGATTACAGTCAATAGCTTTACATGCATCAAAAAAAAGTTTCTGGCACCTGTCCATAAGTCTGGTGTTATTCTTCCCCAAAAGGTAATGTTTGTATGTTCCTCCATATGTCCATATTTAAAGTTGTTGGTAAAGCTGCACTGTATTGACAGGAGCATAACAAGTGACCCTGTTGCCCCTTTGCAAGTGGAATACGTAGCCTTGTTATAAACACAACTCCCTTTTGCCCATGGTCCTTCCTTCTACCAAAGAAGGTACGAGGGAAACAACAGTAGCAGAAGAAAAATATTGCAATACACAGTCCAGGTTCCAGGAACATGATTTTCAGGGTAGTCCAATCCATTGAGGTTTTTCTCATACTTGGATGGAAACAGTTCAACAGGCGAGGCAGGTTGAAATTTCATTTGCAGGCCGTCCAGCTGCAGAGCTTGTCACTGGAGAGGGAATGATGGGACTTTCCATGGACTCACACCTTGATTCCTTAAATCAGGAGGACTTGTCATGGTTGAGACCACTCAGGGCTGGTATTTTTAGGTGACAGTTCTTTTCACCTGAACCCACTCTCCAGGAACAACAATGGCCAGAGACAGGTGGTAGGGCAGCCTGGGCCTGTACTGAGATAGAAGAGAAAACCTACGCCAGATTAAATATTGAGTAATTTTCTACTCTTCCTCATTGACATTCTTGAAAGTAACAAAAGTCTCCCATACATCATTTGAAAGGGACAAAGACAGTTTTCTGATTGAGGCCTATATTGAAATGGCCTCAACGCCAAACTTTGTAAAGCTTTTTATTTACTTCTATTTATCACAGATTTGTTTAACTAAAATATAACAAAAACAAAGATTTAATAGTTGCTTCACAGTTTCTATTATAGGAATGAGAGAACTTGTGAACAAGAATGGAATGACAAACATCATACAGATATCTCCACTTTTTCAACACAATTTGAAATTAACATTCTTTATGGCAAAAATCTCAGAAGTTTCTGATAAAGCAAACCAGTCTTTCATTTATTACACATCCTATGAGGCGTGTTCATTGTGTAGTATCACCAGCATTTATCTCTTTTTTTTGCTTCTGTGTTCTAGCTATTTTTTTTTCTTTCTGTTTTTTCAACATCCGACTCCCATCATGTGAGGTGATCTCACGAGGACGATGGATCGTTACAGGTGCTTCCAAGTAAAAGCATCACGCAGAGATGCAATCATATTAGCTTTATTCAATGATAGATAAAAGAGAAAGAAATACTTGGCATGAAAGCATTCATGCCTGCATGTGAGCGAGAAATAAAATAAAAGCAAGCTAGCATTACATAACTAAAACAGAAGAAGAACTAGAAGCTAGGAGTAGAACAAGAAATAGAAGAAGAAGAAGATCAGCCCCTCATGCAGAGGTATTTATGGGGGGTCTTGGTCCCTCCCTGACCATAAAACTCTCTCGCCAATGGGGCTATCGGGTCTGAGACCCTTGGCTCATCAGTGGAAGCAAAGAAGCCTCTTTGCTTCCATCTGATGACTTTTTTGGGGAACTGCCATGGCTGGCACTAATCATCTAACAATTCCCCTTCTTGCCAGCCAATGACAGGGACCAGGGAATGTATGTGAGGGGCGAGCAGGTGTCATAGACATGCATAAAAACATTCAGAGGGCCAAACACAAACGCTTACACAGAAGGTTGTGCTGGTCAATGGGAACAAGTTTGGTGAACAGATCAGCTATCTTGTCAGTTGTGTTACAGTGCTCAACATGAATGAAACCCTTTTTGGTAAGCTGCCTGACATTTTTATAGCGTATGTCTATGTGCCGAGACCTAGATCCTACTGCATAAGCGCCCGAGATTGCAATTGCGGCCGTGTTGTCCTCTAGAATTTGGATGGGCAGAGGGGGAGATGCCCAGATGCTTGTTATCAGCTCATTGAACCAAGTCAAATCATTGGCCGTGTCTGACAGGCTGGCATATTCAGCCTCGGCCGTGTATTGGACAGCCATTTAGCAATATGAGGAAACCAGAGGTGCTCCGTCTACTTTTGGTGTCGCCAGCCCAGTCTGCGTCTGAGTAAGCGGAGAGCTGGGCCGTCTTCCCCTTCTCTGGTTCTAGCATAAGGAGGGCATCAGCTGTGCCCTTAAGGTATCTAAGCACCCTTTTAACAGCAGTCCAGTGGAATTCCTTTGGGTGTTCCACGTGCCTGGACAATAGATTCACAGCTAAAGCTATGTCAGGTCTGCTCCAATTGCTGATGTATAGCAAGGAGCCAATCACAGATCTGTAAAGCGTGTTATCTGTGAACTCAGGACCGTCCTTATGGGTGTGGTTGTAAAAGTCGCTTTGCATTGGGCTATGCGTAGGATTAGATTCTGTCATTTTGCATTTGGCCAGTAATTCCTCTATCTTTTCTTTTTGAGATAGAGCGAACCCCCCCTTAGTGGCCAAAATATGCACACCCAAGTACTTGTCAACCCGCCCCAAAGACTTCAGAGTAAACTTTTCTTCCAGGGCTTTGGCAAATTCATCACACCCTTCCTTGTCAGGCCCTACATATAATAGGTCGTCCACATAAACTAACACCCGTTCTGTGGTACCTTTGGAATTGCGTGTGAAGACACATTCATCTGCATGAGATGCGGTGAAACCAACTCGTTCTAAACTCTTTCTAAGACAGTCATACCATAATTTCCCTGACTGCTTGAGACCATATAACCCTTTGTGGAGCAACCATGTATTTCCCCCTTCTTGCTGGTAGCCAGGAGGAGCCCTCACGTAGATCTGCCGGTCCAAGTTGGCGTGGAGGTAAGCCGTCTGGATGTCGAATTGGAAGACTTCTTCTCCCAGAGCGGCTGCAGTCATGAGGGCGGCCTTGACACTCTCTGCGTGGACAGTTGGAGAGTAGGTCTCGGCGTAGTCTTCCATATAGCGCTGAGCGAAGCCCTGGGCTACCAAACGGGCCTTATATAGGTAGAGGCCATTGGCAAGTGGTTTGGCTTTGTAAACCCACCTTGTGCCAATGACTTTCCTCTCCTTTGGTGGTTGCTGGTGGGTGAAGACTTTGAGTTTCTTTAAGCTCTGCATCTCCTTCTCCATTGCGAGCTGCCATTTCTCCTGCTCTTCGATGGGCAGCTCCTGGATGTCAGAGAAGGATTTTGGGGTGACTACAACGCTGTTGACAGACGCGATGTGGCCAATGTCAATTCTCTTTGGCGGGACCCCTTTGTTGGACCGCTTTGACCTCCTTACCTTCTGCCACTCACCGCCCTTTTCTTCCGTGGGTCTCTGAGGCGTCGCTGGGGGTGAAGACGGCGTGTCTTCCTCCGTGGGACTGGACGCATCTTCGTCTTGTTCCTCACTTTCGTCGGTGGCAGGGTATGTGGTCGCCTCAGGTGATGTCGTGGTCGGTGTGTCCTTGCTGTGTCGGTTGGCATATGGGCTCAGATCATTTGAGTGGATCTGAGTCCAATTGGAGTCCTCTTTGAAAGAGGCAGATTGGGAAGTCACAGGCCTGCCCCCTTCTCCCAGGAAACGATAGGCCTTGGAGCCAGGAGCATAGCCCAAGAACCTTAGTCTCTGGGAAACAGATCTCCCCTTCTTCCGCAGCTGCTTGGGGATGTGCACCCATGCGTAGGAACCAAACACACGCAAATGTCCCATATTTGGTTTCTTACCGTGAACCAGGAAATATGGGGTCTGGTTCACAACACTGCTCCAGGTGCGGTTTAAGGTGTAATTGGCGTAGTGGATTGCTTCCCCCCAGTATGATTCTGGGACTTTAGTGTCTGCAATCAGACTACGCATCATGGTTTGCAGGATTCCATTTCTTTTCTCAGCTACACCATTTTGCGAGGGGGTGAATGGTGCAGTAAGTAAATGGCGGATGCCCTTACGCCTTACCCAGTCCTGGAACTTTTGAGACATGAACTCAGCCCCACGATCGCTCTGCAATTGTGCGATCTTGGTCTTGTACTGGGTCTCTACGAAGTTGTACAGTGACTTTAAGGCGTCAAAGGCTTCAGATTTTTACACGTGGCCGTATCGTGAAAGATCATCAACGGCAGTGAGAAAATACTTTTTCTTTCCTAGGGATGGTGTGAAAGGCCCAACCAGATCAACATGTACTAGTTGGTATGGGTACTGAGCCTTACGGGATGACACCTTTGGTATAGGGGCAGCCTTCCTCTTTGTTTTCTTGCAAATGGCACAGTCCAGAAACACGTCACAATCCTTGAGTTGGACTCCCTCAGCAAATTCTCCCATCTTTTTAACTACAGGGAAGCTCGCATGACCTAATCTTCTGTGTAATAAATGTGCACAGTTATCGTGGAGCGGCTTCCCCACTGACACCCTCTTGGCTCTGGTTGCTTTGAGTGGTGCTGTAGGTGCCTGCTGAGATTCAGGTTCCTTGCCCACACTGCCCTTGGAAAGCCTTGGGGCAGGCTGTGGTGGCTTGGGAGAAAAATATGGTAAGCCATTTATGATGGCAATATTTCCAATGACCCTCTGGTTCCGGGTGACATGACCTCCCCCCTTGCGAAATAAAACTTCCACTTTGTCATCGTCACATAATTTGGTAATGCTTAATAGGTTGTTGGCAATGGAAGGAGCATGCAAAACACCTTCAACTTTTCCAAGTCCAGGTACAGAAACAAAGCCCTCCCCAACAACTAAAGCCTTATCACCATTTGCTACTTTGACAGATGAGTTAATTTTCTTTAACCTTTTAAAACCTTGACTCATATTAGTAATGTGAGAAGAAGCTCCAGAGTCCAGTAACCATAAGTCAGTGGAGCTATCAGCCTTTGTTGTGGGGGTGAGGGAACAAGTATGCAGAAAATTTCCTTTGCCCCTGCCACGCCCCCTTCCTTGCCCCTTGCCCCTTACTTGATTGGGACCACGTTTAGGGGCTTGATGTTGATGGGGCAGTCTTTCTTGAGGTGCTCCTCAGAGCCACAGTTGAAACACTTAAGTAGAGCATTAATTTGTTCTGAGTTGTGGCGCCCCCTTCTGGCTTGCTGAGTGGTGACTCTGGCGTATTCTCCGGCATCCCGTCTCCTTCTATCCTCCTCGATGAGTCTCCCTGTGAGGTAGGACAGATTTATGTCTTCCCTCCTGACCGCTTCGAGTGACACAATGAAATTGCTCCAACTCCTGTCCAGGGAAGCAAAAATGACCGCGACCATGTTCGCATCAGTTACTGGGAAATTTCTGGACATCAATTCTGCCCTGAGTGCCTTTAATTTTGCAAGATGTTCAGGCATGCTGGCACCAAACCTCAGTCTGGTTGTATAAAGCTCAGTTGTATGTCTGGTGATGGAACCAATGGTATTGCTGTTGAATAAATTGTATAATAGCTGCCAAACTTCATCAGCTCTGAGTCCCACTGGAATGCTGGAGAACAGGTTATTATCCAGAGAACTGAGCAGAGTCGAGTAAGCCTGCAAATGTCGCCACTCTTCTCGAGGTCCCCATGGGGGAGGGGGTGGTTTCTGAACCATTTGTAGAGTCCCATTCTTTAAGAGATATACCTGTATATCTCTACTCCAACTGTTGTAATTCTCCCCCCCAAGTTGCAGCTTTTTAAAGTCGCTCGGAAGATTTGTTGTTGGAAAGAGGTCCCTCTCAGATCCATTTGCATAAATCTCAGAAATGTCCATCGACATAAAAGGGAAAGGAATCCCTCTAGTGGTCAAGGAGGGAATTTTTTCTTGATTATTTAGTAACTCCAAATGGATGTGCCCGGAAACCATGTGATCCGGGGGAGGGCGTTGTTCAGGATTTTTCCCTTCTTCCCATGAGGCATTGGGGGGGCGGAGCCTAGATTTGCTGGTTTGCGGTTGCTGCAATGATTCCTCCTGAGAATTGCAAGCACATGGATTGCCTGAATTGCCTGATCGCTGGTCCTGAAGACCTGAAGAGAAGGTGGGAGGCCGCGGGGGCTGATTGTTGCGAGGCTCCAGGCTGGATCCCCCCCGGCAGTGGGGCCCTGGGGAGAGGGTAGGAGGCCTTGGAGGGGGGCTGGGCACCCCCGATGTCTGTTTGGCCCCCAGGGCTGTAGTTAGGACTTGGATGGCCATTTTAATTGCTTCTGTATTTGTATTAGTATCGGCTGGGCAGATCTCATTGTCATCATTGGACTTTAGGCTTTGTGGTGGGGAGAACCCAGGAATTTGCATGCTACTTTGGCCGGATGCCAGGGATTGCATGCTATTTCGGCTGGATGCCAGGGATTGCTGGCTTTCCAGGCTTAAAAGAGGCTTGTCTTTGTTAGACCGTGTGGGGTTACTGGGGGCCGCCATCTTGTTTCCTGTGCCAGACCATGTGGGCGGAGCCATCTTGTTTCCGCTTGCTCCAGGAAGCTGTAGCTCACAGCTGGGCGGGGGGATTCGCGCCAAAAACCCTGGGGTCCCGGGGTCACTAAGGGTGGCGGGCGCCATATTTGGAGGCCTCATGGTCGCTAGGGAAAGACTCACCAGGGGTTCTGAGGCTCCCTGCACGGCTTCCTGGGTTGCGGTCCCCCTCTTTTTCGTTGCAAGTAGATTTACAAGCAGCTCTTCACGTTCCTGTTGTGTCATCTTGCTCACACGGCTTTGGGCTTCAGCCAGGTCCGTCTCTGCAGCATCTGAGCAATCTTGGGCAGTCTGCAAGCCTTCTATGCTCTCCTCTCTGGCGTTCAGGAGGAGGGAGGCATGCAGTGCACTCCCAGAGGCTCTGCTGGATCCTCTGACGGGGTGGAGGTCATCTGTGCTCTCACCTGCAGCGGAGATTGCTTCAGGGGCTGAAGGCTTGGATGTAGGCAGGGACGCCGTCTTTGATCGATGACTTCTGGTCACGACGGGAGAGGTCCTGCCATCTGTTATAAATGGATTAGTGCTGGATCTTCCAGACATGTTGTTGGACTTGCTTGGAAGCGTTCCTTTAAACCATGCTCTTGCTACCAACTTGTGAGGTGATCTCACGAGGACGATGGATCGTTAAAGGTGCTTCCAAGTAAAAGCATCACGCAGAGATGCAATCATATTAGCTTTATTCAATGATAGATCAAAGAGAAAGAAATACTTGGCATGAAAGCATTCATGCCTGCATGTGAGAGAGAAATAAAATAAAAGCAAGCTAGCATTACATAACTAAAACAGAAGAAGAACTAGAAGCTAGGAGTAGAACAAGAAATAGAAGAAGAAGAAGAGCAGCCCCTCATGCAGAGGTATTTATGGGGGGTCTTGGTCCCTCCCTGACCATAAAACTCTCTCGCCAATGGGGCTGTCGGGTCTGAGACCCTTGGCTCATCAGTGGAAGCAAAGAAGCCTCTTTGCTTCCATCTGATGACCTTTTTGGGGAACTGCCATGGCTGGCACTAATCATCTAACACATCATGCAACATCCACCTCTCACTTTCTTCTACTTCCCATGTTTCTCTTTCCATATTTCTATAGTACATTCTTGTTCCTTCCACATTCTAAGGCTTGTGTTAAGGCATACAATTCACCCCGTTAGTGGCAATCCCCTTGTTTCCAACAATTTTAATGCATGCAATTCACAAATCTGTGCAAACCAACTTACAAACCACTTTTCTGTTTCTCTCTTCTATTATCCATTCATTCACTGCCCTTCTGCCACTCTGGCCTAATTTCTGTCTTTTCTGCTTCCACAGCTTCTATCAACTTTTGCATGAGCCAACTGTTTCCCTTAGCTATTCATCAATCCTCTACATTTCTCTTTCCAAAAGTATTGAAGATTCCATAATCTTTTTTGGAGTCAGTGTATATGTTCCCCTTTTCCTTTATTAACAATCTCAGAGCCTGTTGTAAGGCATAAAATCCACAGGTTAGTGCTGATTAAGGGAGGGAAATTCTCCCAGCTTCCACTTCCATTTTCTTTCCATTTACTATCCCACCTTCATTGTGGTTTTTTTCCCCCAACTACTTTTCTATGAGCAAGTGGATACCTCCTTTGGGCTTTCTGATTTAAAATTACCCACACTTAACAAGAAATGTTAACCACCAAGACTTCCCCAAATGTCAATTATAGACAAAAATGCCACTGGCTGCCTCTTTCCCTAATAGTTTTGCATGCAAATCATTAGTCAAAACAACATAGCCATTCACAATCCTAAAAAAAATCTTCCCAACTTCTTCCCTGTCCCAAACAAGGACAGAATTGCAATTCCCCCAATTCTCCCAGATATCACCTTCCATCAATGTGTCCTGCACACAGACACAAAAACATAAAAAAAAACCTCCACAAAAAATTAGAGTAATTTCTAAAACTCAAAGATTTCCAAAAATTGTCCAACAATTACTGTATCCTCTTTCCAAAAAAAATTACAAGCTCAAACTGCAAGAGTGGGCATTACATTTCACACCCACCCCCCTTCCTCAGACCAGATTTCTAAGCAGAAAAAAAATGGTTAAAATGACCAGCCCCCCCTTCTCTCTCTCTCTCTCTCTCCCTCCCTCTCCCTCTCTCTCTCTCACTTTACAGGGGAGGGGGGGGGAAAGAGAAAGAGACAGGAGTAAAAGACATTTTACAAAAATCTCACTAAATTTTTTTGCTGTCCTTCACATGCATTTTCCATAAATTCTCTCACACATTGTCCATGAAACTTGTCTCATTGTTGTTGTTGTTTTTTTCATTTACTTTTACAACAATAAAATCTGCAATTTACTATTCCTTTCACAGCCTGGGACTGGTGGGGGTGAGTGATGTTTGAAGGCTAACACACATTTACATATCAGCAAATTAACTCATTCACTTCCATTCTGACTGCTTGCATAAACAATTTCACATACAAAAATTTCATTTCATACTTTCTCCAGACAAACCATACATTGTTAAATAAGGCCTTTTTGTTTGGTGTTATCAGAGAGGATTTTGACCCTCTTCCAAGTCTTGGAAATAACACAGAACAACACAGACAGACATATATACACAGATACTATTAAAACAACATTTATTTAGACACATGGCTTGTCTTACAAGAGGTGAGAAAAATCATGAGGTGATTCCAACCGAACATGGTTTCTATAGGGCCCTTTAACCATCTCCTATTTTTCTCACCATTCCAAGTCCAAGCTTAATGTTCCAAATGTCCAAATATATATATATATATATATATATATATATATATATATATATATATATATATATATATATATATATATATATATATATATATATGTACAAAAACACATATCAATTTGGAGTTTTAGGCCAAAACAGGTCTCCCCTTTTAATTAAAAAGGGGGAAAAACATTTATGGTTACCTCCAATTTATCCCACCAACTTCAAAAGACAGTGGGGAAAGACTAAAAGGAATTTTGAACCTGGGGTCTTTTGTAGGTGTAAAGGGGGAGGGGAAAAGTAGCACCCTCCTCACCTCACCTTTGACAAAGGGAATTGAATAGTCCAAAGAGTTAGATTAAAAGAAAAAGATAGAAGAAAAACTTGTTTTTAATTCTTTGAATTTTCTTTTCTTTAGGTTTACAACAACAACTACAACAATTGCCCATCTTCTTTGAGGGTTTCCCTGATTATGGTTCCCTGAGGTTCTTGATTTTATGGCCACTGAAAATTTTCAACAGCAGTTCGCTTCCCTTCAGGTTGTCCTTTCCCCTCGCGGGTTAAGGAAATGCAACCTTTCAGATCCGCACTCGCTTTGGACTTACCAGTGTTCCCAGAACACAGCCCATCGCACTCACACAGCCATTATCGCAGAAACCTCCCACAATCGCTCTCCTGACCACCCAGGTACAATAGCGTGTTTCCCTCCTTCGGGGCAAAAGTTTCTTACCTGGGCCAGTGCACTGGGTTACCTGGTCCTGGGCCTCAGTTGTTGACTCTCTTCCTTTTTCCTATTCTTTGATTTTGTAGACCAGAATTGTTAATTTAGTTTGGCTCGGAGCCTGCAATGGGAAGCTAGATCTCAGACAACTCCAGGCAGTTGAAATCAACAGGCACACCCCTGGACTTTACTGAGAACAGCTCCTCCCTAGAGGCTCTTTCAAGCCCCACGTTTGGTCGCCAAGATTGTGAGATTTAAAAGCCCCAAATCTGATACTCACAACTCGAAGACAAGTCTGGTTAACAAAGGCAAAGATTTATTGAAAAAAAAATTGAAAATAATAAAGAAAATAAAGAAGAAAGAAAGCATTTGCAAACGCGGCCTCTTAGACCCTTCCCAAGTTGGATTGGGTTCAAAGAGCGCGCTGAGCAAGTTTCAAAGTAGGCATTTTATACTCTTTCAGGATACATGCCATTCCTAAGAAGCTTAAGTCATTCTTTGAAGTTGTTTCCTATTTCTAAAGGGGTCCTTCTGACCATTTCCATCTATCCATTATGATCTTATCTAGATCTTATCTCGTTTACTTGTAATTTCCACCTTGGTTGTAATTTCCACCTTGGTTGTAATTTCCACCTTGGGCCGATGTTCCTGTCTCTCGGAAGCTTTTTAACATTTCAAAAGAATTTGTTGATTACCATTTGTGAATTCTCTGTCTGAGCAGGAAATAGATAGCCCCACAACTTAGTGTTACATTTTATACAATTCATTGGTGTTACATTTTATACAATTTATAAAAGAATAACCTTTATTTATTTTCCTTTACTACTATTAAAAGATAAAAAGGGAAGCATTTATACGGACTCTAAATATGCTTTTCGTGTAGTCCACACTTTTGGGAAAATATGGAGAGATCGGGGTTTGATAAACAGTAAAGGGAAAGAACTAGTCGGACTTCCGGGTGGCAAGGTGTCGCCGGAGGCAGCCATTCCCAGGCTGTCAGCCCCGTGGCTCCGTAGGGCAGCCGAAAACAGCGCCAATCAGCTGTTTCGGTGGCTCGGAAGCCCCCTCCTCGGGAGAAGAGGAGGGGGTGAGTACCCAGGTAGGGGTAGAGCTCTCCGGGGCCGCCAGAACTTAAAGTTTTGGCGGCTGAAGCATTGAGCCCCCCCCGAAGCCTGGGTTTGCTCAGGGCTGCGAGGCGTTTCTGCTCCGGGCTTTTGGGAGCAGAACAGGGCGTTCGCAACCATCCCTGCCAGCAAGAAAGAACTTTGGAGAACTAGGATGCAGGCAGAGCGATACAGGAGATTCAGGTGAAAGTTGACTTTTGATCTTTAACTCAATGGACTTTGCGGAGTTTGAAAGTGAAAGTGCGTAGCAGGCAATAGTGGGTGAAAATGGCGGCTAAATCTTCTAAAGTTCTTAGAAGTGCGGGGGCTTCTCCGGTGCAGCAGTCTTCGTTGCAAGCTTTATTGCCTCCTGCACCTGCACCTACACCAGCCCTTACAGTTAAAGATTTGCAGAATGTGATGCAAGAAGCTTTGGAAAAGCAATCGCAACAATTAGCTGAGATTATAGATGAAAAGCTGGATGAGAAGTTAACAGAAAAACTAGCTGAGGTTATGGATGAAAAGCTGGATGAGAAGCTAACAGAAATAAGGGCAGACATTTTACTTGCATTTCAAGGCATGGCTATATGTATCGAGCGTTTGGATGAAAGAGTGGAAGATCTCAGCCAAAATAATACCAGATTAGATGCAAAAATGTCAGAGACTGAGAATGTGGTGGAGAAAATGGATAGTGACTTTATCTTGGTACAGTATCATGAGATGGAGTTTGCTGTGAGGATCAGAGGCTTAAAAGAGAATCCTAAAGAAAATTTGAAGGAAATAGTCTTTGAGGCTCTGGAAGGGGTGCTGGGGCGACCAGCAGATGTAATTATGGAAGACAAAGAAAAATTTTTCTGTGTTAATTCGTGGATTGCAAGACAAAGGAAATTACCCAGAGATGTGGTGGTTTATTTTACAAAGAGAGCAATTAGAAATGAGGTCATTCAAGCCTCTTACAATACTAAACTTGTAATTGCTGAGCAAGAAGTCTTGGTTTTAAAAGAGATCCCTCCAAGAATCTTAAGGAGAAGAAAGGAGTTTGCTTTTTTAGCACAAGAATTAAGGCGACGTGATATTAAGTTCAGATGGGAGATACCAGTGGGTATGGTGGTGATGCATGAAGGTACGAGACATCGCCTTATTACAGTGATGCAGGCACGTGATTTTTACAGTAATGTTTTAAAAGCAACCCCCATACCACTTTTGGAATCTACAAAGAAGAATGGCGAGGGAGAGCCTCAACTACGTAGTGAGAATCTACAAGGTGCTGAAGGAACAACGCAGATAGATGAGAAAGCTACAGGAGTGGATCAAATTTCAGTATCAGCGGAAGAGGCTAGAGACCAGAGGATGACGCGTGCTGCTTCGAGACGAATGAGACGAGAGCAAGAACAAGACCAGCTGAAAGTCATGGAACCTCCAAAACGTACCTATAGCGAAGCTGTGGGAGGGGCGCGACCTAAGAATGTAAAGGGGATCCTGGAAGAAGTGCTCCAAAAGCTTCGGGTCGCGAAGGATGGCGACTAAGCTTCTAACTTGGAATGTTAATGGTTTAAATTCACCACAGAAGAGAAAGAAAATATTTCAATATTTAAAACAATTTAAAATTGATGTTATTTGCTTACAAGAAACACATATTAGAGTCATGGACCAAAAGTACTTATTAAATTCAAGACTGGGTACACAATTTATTGCCTCTGCAACGAACAAGAAAAATGGAGTGGTTGTTTATGTCAGTGTTTTTCAACCGCTGTTCCGCGGCACACTAGTGTGCCGCGAGATGTTGCCTGGTGTGCCGTGGGAAAAATTGAAAAAACACTGACCTAGGAGACAGCGGTGAGAGGAGGAGGAGGAGGAGGAGGAGGAGGAGGAACAGCCGCGGGCGGAGCGGCGCTGCAAGACTCTCTGGCGGGGAGCACTGGGCACCGGAGCCTTGGCTAAGCTGACGGCCCTACTTCGCTGGAAGCAAAAGCCCGGGAAAAGAAGTGGGCTCGACCTCTCTAGGCACCAGGGCTCCACGGCAGCGTAGCTCCGCCCCCTTCTCTGGCTTCGGAGGGTCTCTTGCTGAAGAGAGAGAAGCTGGGGAGTGGCGACCGGCTCGCTTATCGGAAGAGGACGGACGGGCGGCCAGCCCGGCTCGCCTGAGCTGTCGCGTGGTTGGTTGCCTGCAACGTTCGAAAAAGCTCTTCTTCCCCAGCACGCGCCGCTTACTCCTTACTCCCCGCGTGGCTGAGGATGCGAGACTCCCGCCTGGTCGGCTGCCTGGCTCCGCTTTCTTTGCTCGCCGCGACCCCTCGCCCCAGCCCGAAATAGAGGGATCTGACCGCTTCGCTCTTGGAGGCTTCGCTTGCGTCTGAAAAATTACATGGCTGATTTTTTTTAACCTGTCCTTTTGATATGTTGCATAATAAAATGTCCTTTGGACCAAAGCAATTAAAAACCTTTGGGGTTCCCCACCCCTCTGGAGTGAAGTGCTTTTGATGGTAAAGGTGAGAAAGAAAGAAAAAAGGAAGGGAAAAAAGGAGAAAGGGGGAAGGGGAAAAGGGAGGGAGAAAGAAAAAAAGAATAGAAAAAAAAGAGAGAGAGAGAGGAAGGGAGGAAGTAAGGAAGGAAAAAAGCAGGAAGAAAAATTAAAAAGAAATGCAAGTAGCTTCCAGTTTCCACAACAAGTAGAAAGCAAGAAATTGAGAGAGGGAGGGAAAGAAAGTGGGAGAGAGAAAGGCAGGAAAGAAAGGAAGGAAGATAGAAAGAAAGAAAGAGAAAAGAAAGAGAGAAAGAAAGAAAAAGAGAAAAGAAAGAAAGAAGGAAAGAAAGAAAGAAAGAAAGAAAGAAAGAAAGAAAAATAAATGAAGGAGAAAAATGCAGAAAGAAAAATTAAAAAAAATGTAAGTAGCTTCCAATTTCCACAACAAGTAGAAAGCAAGAAATTGAGAGAGGGAAGGAAAGAAGGTGGGAGAGAGAAAGGAAGGAAGGAAGATAAAGAAAGAAAAGAGAGGGAGGGAAGAGAGAGAAGGAAGGAAGGAAGAAAGAAAAGAAGAGAAAAAAGAAAATACAGAAAGAAAAATTAAAAAGAAATGCAAGCTTTCCTTTTCCTTCACAGCAAAAACAAACAAAAGCCCCAAAATAAAATAAAATAAAATAAAGAGGCTAATAATAATAATAATAATAATAATAATAATAATAATAATAATAATAATAATAATAATAATAATAATAATAATAAGAAGAAGAAGAAGTAGTAGTAGTAGTAGTAGTTGGAAGGGACCTTGGAGGTCATCTAGTCCAACCCCTTGAGAACACAGGCCATCCTCGACTTACGACCGTTCATGTAGCGACCGTGGGGAGGTCCAACAGTGTGGAAAACGGTGCAGTGCCTCGTGATTTTTTTCATGAAACAAGTGTGCCTTTGCCCAAAAAAGGTTGAAAAACACTGGTTTATGTTAAGAATACTTTGACAGCGGAGTTAATTGAAGCAGACAAACAAGGAAGATATGCTATAATAGATTTGCTAATAGAAGGCAAAAAAAACGCTTTTGGTTGGATTATATGCTCCTAATCAACAACAAGCAGACTTTTATAGTTTACTACACAGCAAGATTACTCAGTTGGATTATAAATCTTTTATCTTCATGGGAGACTGGAATGGTGTTTTGGATGTACAAATGGACAAGAGTGGTTCTTTTAAAAGTGTTCCAAGTCACGCTAAACTGCCTAAATCTTTTTTTGAGATGAAGGATGATTTGGAGCTGCGAGATATCTGGAGAGAAAGGAATTTGCAAGAAAATGATTATACCTTTTTTTCTGATAGACATCAATCTTTTTCTAGGATTGACTTTATATTAATTACCAATGATTTCTTTTCTAGGATTAAGAAGATTAAGATCTGTCCAAGAACTATGTCTGATCATAGTCCAGTCTGGCTAGAGATTGATAAGGATAATAGAGATAGGCGCTCCTGGCGTCTAAATGAGAACCTGTTTAGAAATCAGGAAAATGTGGAAGAATGTAAAAAACAGATGAAGGATTTTTTTTGAAATCAATATGAATAAGGGTACTTCTATTGAAATGGTTTGGGACGCTAGTAAAGCTTACATGAGAGGTGTGTTAATATATTTGAATAACAAATATAGACGTAATTTGGAATTTAGGAGGAAAGAATTAGAGAATGAAATTAGGGAAAAAGAAAAGGCTTTAATTCTGAATCCATCGGATGTGAAGATTAAAGAGGTAATTAATTTATTAAGGGGACAGTTTGATAAGTTGATGGCTGATCAAGTGGCAACTAACCTACGGTATGCTAGACATAATACTTTTTGCAATGCCAATAAACCAGGTAGATGGTTAGCTTATTTGTTAAGGAAGAAGCAAAGGGCTTCTAATATAGATAGAATAGAACATAAGGGTAAGGTAGTGCATCAGCAGAATCTTATTAAGGAAACTTTTGTTGATTTTTATTCTAAGTTATATGCTAGAGATAAGATTAGCGAGGCAGATATTGATGTATATTTGATGAATGCTAGTATTCCTGTTCTTACACAAGAGCAAAAGGAAGAGATGAATCAATTGATAACTGAGGAAGAAATTCTTTCAGCAATTAAACAATTGAAAGTGGGCAAAGCGCCAGGCACGGATGGGCTGACTGCTGTGTATTATAAAAATTTACAGTTAGAGATGGTAAAGCCATTAAGGGAATTGTTTCAGACAATTCAAATGGGAGGAGGGGTGCCTCAGTCTTGGAAAACTGCTTTTATTTCTTTGATTCTGAAGGAAGATCAGGATGTCACTCAAGCAAAAAATTATAGACCAATATCACTTTTGAATACGGTCTACAAGATATTTGCTAAGGTTTTAGCTAACAGATTAATGAGGGTACTGCAACAGGTAATTCATGGTGACCAAACTGGCTTTATAAGTGGTAGACAAATGAAGAATAACGTGAGGCATATAGTTGATTTGTTGGAATTTCTGGAAAGAAACAATCAGATCCCTGCAGCGCTGATTTTTTTGGATGCTGAAAAAGCCTTTGATCAATTGGATTGGCAATTTTTGTTGAAAGTATTAGATAAAATGAATTTTGGGGATAAATTTTTACAACCAATTAGGGCATTATATCAAAAGCAAACAGCCCGTATAATAGTAAATAATAGTCTGACCGAAGTATGTAAATTTAAGAGAGAACTTTTATAAAATGTTTTATAGGTGGCATTTAGATCCTAAAAAATTAGCAAGTATGTATCCGAACTGCCAGCCTAAATGTTGGAGGTGTGGTGGTGAAGATGCAATGTACTTTCATATATGGTGGACCTGTAAAAAGGTTAAAGCATTTTGGATTAAAATTTGGTGGAATATGCAGAAGATATTTAAGAAAAGGATAAAGTTTTGTCCGCAATTGTTTTTACTGGGCATTGCTACTGACACTACTGTTGTGGACACTAAGTTGATGTTGAATTTAATTAGGGCAGCAAGACTTTTAGTAGGGCAATATTGGAAGAAGGAAGAACTGCCGACTATAGAAGAATGGACTTTAAAAGTCTCCAACCTGGCGGAAATGGCAAACATCTCAGCGTATTTGAAAGACCATTCGCAACAGAGATATATTGTGGAGTGGAAAAAATGGATTGATTACATCCAGAATAAATATGGGACTAAAAAGTTTCATTTAGCATTTGAATAAGTATTGATGTGATATTTATATTGCTTGTAGTCATTTTATAGGAGTTAAAGTGCGATAGATTTAATAGCTTATTGTTGTTTGCATATGGTAGATTATGATTGTTTTTACTTTTATACCTTGTATTTAGCTCTGGGAAGTCAGGGAGGGGGGAGGGGGAGGGAGGGAGGTGTTGGGGAGGGTTGGGGAGAGGGGAGGGGGTTGGGAGGGTTTTTGTTTTGTTTTGTTAAAGATAAAATGTACTGTAAAACTTTTCAACAAAAAAGAAAAGAAAGAACTAGTCCACGAGGAACTGATTAGACAAGTGTTAATGTCCTTAGAACATCCTAAGAGGATTGCAGTAGTACATGTGAATGCACATCAGAAAGGAAATTCCTTTCAGGTAGTGGGAAATAGAACTGCGGATGAAGAAGCAAAAAGAGCTGGGGAGGAGGTAGAAATGAATACATTAATTCCAGTAGTAGAAACACAAATTCCTGTCCCAAGTTTTACTGAAAGAGAAAGGGAAAGAATAAAACAGGAGGGAGGGCAGGAAGGAGAGGACGGTAACTGGTATTTGCCAGATGGAAGACAAATGATTAATAAACAAATAGCTAGAGAACTTTTGGGATATCTGCATGGAGGAAGCCATTGGGGAACACAAGCTATGGTTCATTGTATTTTAAAACTATATGCATGTTTTGGAATTTATACTGTAGCTGCTCAAATCATAGAATCTTCTTTGATTTGTAAGAAAATCAACAGACAAGTCTTTCCAGAAAAAAAAACTGAAAGCTGAAACTGCAAGAGTGGGTATTAAATTTCACATCCACCCCCTTCCTCAGACCAGAATTCTAAGCAGAGAAAAAAAAACCAGGTAAACAACCAGCCCCCCCCTTCTGTCTCTCTCTCTCTCTCTCAATCTTAAAGTAACACAGCGGTGGTGGGGAGAGAAAGAGGGGGGGAAAGTAAAAGAAATTTTACAAAAATCTCACCACTAAAAAAAAAATACGGGTGAAACTCGAAAAATTAGAATATCGTGCAAAAGTTCATTTATTTCAGTAATGCAACTTAAAAGGGTAAACTAATATATGAGATAGACTCATTACATGCAAAGCAAGATAGTTCAAGCCGTGATTTGTTCTAATTGTGATGATTATGGCTTACAGCTCATGAAAACCCCAAATCCACAATCTCAGAAAATTAGAATATTGTGAAAAGGTGCAATATTCTAGGCTCAAAGTGTCCCACTCTAATCAGCTAATTAAGCCATAACACCTGCAAAGGGTTCCTGAGCCTTTAAATGGTCTCTCAGTCTGGTTCAGTAGGAATCACAATCATGGGGATAAAGGAAAATAACTAAAGTTAATTCTTTTATAAATTGTATAAAATGTAACACCAATGAATTGTATCAAATGTAACACTAAGATGTGGGGCTATCTATTTCCTGCTCAGACAGAGAACTCACAAATGGTAATCAACAAATTCTTTTGAAATGTTAAAAAGCTTCCGAGAGACAGGAACATCGGACCAAGGTGGAAATTACAACCAAGGTGGAAATTACAAGTAAACGAGATAAGATCTAGATAAGATCATAAGGGATAGATGGTAATGGTCAGAAGGACCCCTTTAGAAATAGGAAACAACTTCAAAGAATGACTTAAGCTTCTTAGGAATGGCATGTATCCTGAAAGGGTATAAATTGCCTACTTTGAAACTTGCTCAGCGCGCTCTTAGAACCCAATCCAACTTAGGAAGGGTCTAAGAGGCCGCGTTTGCAAACGCTTTCTTTCTTTCTTATTTTCTTTCTTATTTTCAATTTCTTTTCAATAAATCTTTGTTTTTGTTAACCAGACTTGTCTTTGAGTTGTGAGTATCAAATTTTGGGTTTTTAAATCTCACAATCTTGGCGACCAAACGTGAGGCTTGAAAGAGCCTCTTGGGGCGAGCTGTTCTCAGTAAAGTCCAGGGGCGCGCCTGTTGATTTCAACTGCCTGGAGTTGTCTGAGATCTAGCTTCCCATTGTAGGCTCCGAGCCAAACTAAATTAACAATTCTGGTCTACAAAATCAAAGAATTGGAAAAAGGAAGAGAGTCAACAACTGAGGCCCAGGACCAGGTAACCCAGTGCACTGGCCCAGGTAAGAAACTTTTGCCCTGAAGGAGGAAAGCACGCAATTGTACCTGGGTGGTCAGGAGAGCGATTGTGGGAGGTTTCTGCGATAATGGCTGTTGTGAGTGTGATGGGCTGTGTTCTGGGAACACTGGTAAGTCCAAAGCGAGTGCGGACCTGAAAGGTTGCATTTCCTTAACCCGCGAGGGGAAAGGACAGCCTGAAGGGAAACAAACTGGTGTTGAAAATTTTGAGTGGCCATAAGATCGAGAACCTCAGGGAACCATAATCAGGGAAACTCTCAAAGAAGATGGGCAATTGTAGTAGTTGTTGTTGTAAACCTAAAGAAAAGAAAATTCAGAGAAATAAAAGCAAGTTTTTCTTCTATCTTTTTCTTTTAATCTAGCTCTTTGAACTATTCAATTCCCTTTGTCAAAGGTGAGGTGAGGAGGGTGCTACTTTTCCTCTCCCCCTTTACACTTGCAAAAGACCCCAGGTTCAAAATTCCTTTTAGTCTTTCCCCACTGTCTTTTGAAGTTGGTGGGATAAATTGGAGGTAACCATAAATGTTTTTCCCCCTTTTTTATTAAAAGGGGAGACCTGTTTTGGCCTAAAACCCCAAATTGATATGTGTGTTTTGTTTTGTTATATATATATATTTGGACATTTGGAACATTAAGCTTGGACTTGGAATGGTGAGAAAAATAGGAGATGGTTAAAGGGCCCTATAGAAACCATGTTCGGTTGGAATCACCTCATGATTTTTCTCACCTCTTGTAAGACAAGCCATATGTCTAAATAAATGTTGTTTTAATAGTATCTGTGTATATATGTCTGACTGTGTTGTTCTGTGTTATTTCCAAGACTTGGAAGAGGGTCAAAATCCTCTCTGATAACACCAAACAAAAAGGCCTTATTTAACAATGTATGGTTTGTCTGGAGAAAGTATGAAATGAAATTTTGGTATGTGAAATTGTTTATGCAAGCAGTCAGAATGGAAGTGAATGAGTTAATTTGCTGATATGTAAATGTGTGTTAGCCTTCAAACATCACTCACCCCCACCAGTCCCAGGCTGTGAAAGGAATAGTAAATTGCAGATTTTATTGTTGTAAAAGTAAATGAAAAAAACAACAACAACAATGAGACAAGTTTCATGGACAATGTGTGAGAGAATTTATGGAAAATGCATGTGAAGGACAGCAAAAAAATTTAGTGGTGAGATTTTTGTAAAATGTCTTTTACTCCTGTCTCTTTCTCTTCCCCCCTCCCCTGGAGAGAGAGAGAGAAGGGGGGGCTGGTCATTTTAACCATTTTTTTCTGCTTAGAATTCTGGTCTGAGGAAGGGGGGTCGATGTGAAATTTAATGCCCACTCTTGCAGTTTCAGCTTGCAATTATTTTTTACTTGAAAGAGGAGAGATTAATTGTTAGACAATCTTTTTTGGAAATTGTGTTTTAATTAGACATATATATATATATTCATCAACCAAAAGAAATTACTTTGAATTGTTTTGCTTAGATATGTAAGTTTTAACCTACCTGATGGAAATTTCTTTCCATCTGATTGGAATAGGATTAAATTGGAAAATAATACCTTAGAGCATTGAAGGAATTGTAATTCAACCCTTGTTTAAAACAAAGGAGTTGAGAAAATTTTGGGGATTATATATGAGCTATGCTGTTTTGATTAAAGATTTGTATTGAAAACTGTTAGAAAAGGAGCCTAATGTTAACAAGCTCTAACAGTTTGGTGAGCGCGCCTTTGTTGGCTCTTCACTAGGTAATTTGTTTGTAAATATAGGCAAAGAAATGGCTTGGGGGAGGTTTTGACCCAGAAGTGGGGGAAAAGAGGCAGCCAGTGGCATTTTTGTCTATAATTGACATTTGGGGAAGTCTTGGTGGTTAGCATTTCTTGTTAAGTGTGGGTGATTTTAAATCAGAAAGCCGAAAGGAGGTATCCACTTGCTCATAGCAAAATAGTTGGGAAAAAAGAAAAAAAAAGACACAATGAAGGTGGGATAGTAAATGGAAAGAAAATGGAAGTGGAAGCTGGGAGAATTTCCCTCCCTTAATCAGCACTAACCTGTGGATTTTATGCCTTACAACAGGCTCTGAGATTGTTAATAAAGGAAAAGGGGAACATATACACTGACTCCAAACATGATTATGGAATCTTCAATACTTTTGGAGAAGAGAAATGTAGAGGATTGATTAGTAGCGAAGGGAAACAGTTGGCTCATGCAAAAGTTGATAGAAGCTGTGGAAGCAGAAAAGACAGAAGTTAGGCCAGAGTGCCAGAAGGGCAGTGAATGAATGGAAAAGAGAAGGGAGAAACAGAAAAGTTGTTTTTAAGTTGGTTTGCACAAATTTGTGAATTGCATGCATTAAAATTGTTGGAAACAAGGGGATTGCCACTAACGGGGTCATCCTAAATGTGTGAATTGTATGCCTTAACACAAGCCTTAGAATGCTGAAGGAACAAGAATGTACCATAGAAATATGGAAAGTAGAAGAAAGTGAGAGGTGGATGTTGCATGATGGGAGATGGAAGTTGAAAAGAGAAAAAAAATTAGCTAGAACACAGAAGCAAAAAAAGAGAGATAAATGCTGTTGATACTACACAATGAACACTCCTCATAGGATGTTTAATAAATGAAAGACTGGTTTGCTTTATCAGAAACTTCTGAGATTTTTGCCATAAAGAATGTTAATTTCAAATTGTGTTGAAAAAGTGGAGATATCTGTATGATGTTTGTCATTCCATTCTTGTTCACAAGTTCTCTCATTCCTATAATAGAAACTGTGAAGCAACTATTAAATCTTTGTTTTTGTTATATTTTAGTTAAACAAATCTGTGATAAATAGAAGTAAATAAAAAGCTTTACAAAGTTTGGTGTTGAGGCCATTTCAATATAGGCCTCAATCGGAAAACTGTCTTTGTCCCTTTCAAATGATGTATGGGAGACTTTTGTTACTTTCAAGAATGTCAATGAGGAAGAGTAGAAAATTACTCAATATTTAATCTGGCGTAGGTTTTCTCTTCTATCTCAGTACAGGCCCAGGCTGCCCTACCACCTGTCTCTGGCCATTGTTGTTCCTGGAGAGTGGGTTCAGGTGAAAAGAACTGTCACCTAAAAATACCAGCCCTGAGTGGTCTCAACCATGACAAGTCCTCCTGATTTAAGGAATCAAGGTGTGAGTCCATGGAAAGTCCCATCATTCCCTCTCCAGTGACAAGCTCTGCAGCTGGACGGCCTGCAAATGAAATTTCAACCTGCCTCGCCTGTTGAACTGTTTCCATCCAAGTATGAGAAAAACCTCAATGGATTGGACTACCCTGAAAATCATGTTCCTGGAACCTGGACTGTGTATTGCAATATTTTTCTTCTGCTACTGTTGTTTCCCTCGTACCTTCTTTGGTAGAAGGAAGGACCATGGGCAAAAGGGAGTTGTGTTTATATCAAGGCTACGTATTCCACTTGCAAAGGGGCAACAGGGTCACTTGTTATGCTCCTGTCAATACAGTGCAGCTTTACCAACAACTTTAAATATGGACATATGGAGGAACATACAAACATTACCTTTTGGGGAAGAATAACACCAGACTTATGGACAGGTGCCAGAAACTTTTTTTTGATGCATGTAAAGCTATTGACCGTAATCAAGCTAAATGGACTAAGTGTGGAGACAGGCGTACTCATTAAATGCCAAATACGTTTGCACATCCTACCCAACCTGGCATAATCAAAGGATTCCTGCAACCCGGTGTGCTTCAAGATAACCAGACCAATGGATTTTTCAGTATCATTTGAACTTGCTATCGATTGAATCAGATACAAATATGGGTTCAAGTTGATCTTCCTGAACTGGAAACCACATTTGAGATTCCTTCAGTATCAAATACTTTTTTTTTATTGATCTGGCCCAAACAATTGTTTCATTTTCAAATGTGAAGTTTGAGAGAACATCACTTCTTACTTTAATTTGACTTAAAAAGAAAAGGACTGTCCAACCAAATAGCTTCTCTATTTTGTCATTGTGGCCCTAAACTGTATTATTAGACCCCAGTCCGATATTACATATAAGGAATATGTCAAAGAAGTCACTGACAGAAATGTGAAAGCTTGTAATCATGTATATGTATCTTTGTTTATGTGCAAGCAACTTTGTAGGTGCTTTATATTGGGAAATTAGTTATATAAAAGCAAATGTTTCATGCTTTAGGTACAGATGATTGCTTATATGAAAAGAACATGACTTTAATAACAACAAAAGACTAGGAAGAAAGAAACAATGTTAATAATGAAGGTAGGAAAACAGGGGTTGGGGAAAGAAGATTCAGAATATAATAACGTGCTTCCACAGGAATTTGAAGAAAAATTAGGGAATGATGAATTCCTAAAAGTATAAAAGAATAATTCAGGTAGAAGAGAAAAAGGGTGGAATTAAAGGAAAATAAATAAAGGTTATTCTTTTATAAATTGTATAAAATGTAACACCAATGAATTGTATAAAATGTAACACTAAGATGTGGGGCTATCTATTTCCTGTTCAGACAGAGAACTCACAAATGGTAATCAACAAATTCTTTTGAAATGTTAAAAAGCTTCCGAGAGACAGGAACATCGGACCAAGGTGGAAATTACAACCAAGGTGGAAATTACAAGTAAACGAGATAAGATCTAGATAAGATCATAAGGGATAGATGGTAATGGTCAGAAGGACCCCTTTAGAAATAGGAAACAACTTCAAAGAATGACTTAAGCTTCTTAGGAATGGCATGTATCCTGAAAGAGTATAAAATGCCTACTTTGAAACTTGCTCAGCACGCTCTTAGAACCCAATCCAACTTAGGAAGGGTCTAAGAGGCCGCGTTTGCAAACGCTTTCTTTCTTTCTTATTTTCTTTCTTATTTTCAATTTCTTTTCAATAAAGGAAATACAAAGCTTGAAACAGGAAATAACTCCAGACAATAGAGTCCAGGGGGTATAAAAACCCACTACCCACATGTGCTCAGTCCTTCTTTTTCTGTTGGATCCATCTTTCTGTCTGGCTTTCCTCTGCAATAAGCTACAATCTTCTTCCCATAGCAGTTGCCATGTTTATTCCCCACTTGGAGGAACAATGATGAAGACTTTTCTTCCAACACATGCTTATACTTTTCAGAGGTCCGATATTGTTCTATGTACACTCCTTGTTTTATTGATTGCATGTAATATTCTAATTTTCTGAGATTGTGGATTTGGGGATTTCATGAGCTGTACTCTATAATCATCACAATTATGACAAATCACGGCTTGAAATATCTTGCTTTGCATGTAATAAGTCTATCTCATATATTAGTTTCCCCTTTTAAGTTGCATTCCTGAAATAAATGAACTATTGCACGATATTCTAATTTTTCGAGTTTCACCTGTATATACAATATACTAGCCAAAATCAGCTGCAGTTATGCGATTTTAGTTTAGGCACGGCTAACCCTCTGCGTCCGAAAGAGCGAGCTTGACCTGAAACTTAGCTGCTAAAGAAATATTTTTGCTTTCAACTCAGCGACATAGCCTCTATTTCTTGCAATACTCATTCCGAAAAACAGTTCTATTGACGTAGCACCGGACTCGGGAGTGGCTTTTTTGGGAATGGCAGGTGATGAGATCCGTGCAGCTGTCATCTTATTATAATTGACCGATGGCGGCGTGGCTACAAGGGAAATGGAGGTGGCTGTTCCGGATGGGGGTAGAGTAGTTATAGTCTGCGCGGGCAGGGAACCGGTTGGGGATTTGCCAGGCCGCTTTTTAATTCGGGGTCTTGGCAATTTGATCCCGCTTCAACGGAAAAGGTGGCCGCCGCCTCCGGTACTCCACACAACGGCCAAGCTGGCTCATCTGCTACGCCGCCGCCAAATGTTGGTGTCAGGAGCGTCATCTGAATGGAAGAGTCCCCCTCCCCCCCATCTGCGGCGTTTTCTGGGCCCTCACGAGCTGGTTTCTAGTCGCTCTTTTTCAAGCGCCAAACGTTTTTTTATTTAACGCTATTTAAAAGAAATAGCTCTGTCTAAACTAAAATATGAAATAAATGCTTGTGGCCTTAAGCATGCTCTAGAGAAACAGGAAGAAACAGATCTGGTGTGCGCGCGCACGCTGTAAAGTGCCTGAGGGGAGGTGTAGTGGGGCACGTGCACAGTGAAGCAGCGGGGGTGGGCTGTGGTGGCTCGCACCCCTTAGGTGCGCGCATGCCTCGAAGTTAAGTTAGGTGCTGTGGGGGAAGCAGGTACACGCACACTCGCGCGAGAGTGAAGCTTTGGGGCTGGTGTGTGTGGACGTGCATGCGAGCTGGGTGGGAAGAACTCTTTCTCGGTAGATCGAAAACAACTCCTTCCGCCCTGCGAAACTGCGGTGTAGGAAACGAGTGTGTGAGTGTAGTTGTGATCCAGGTCCGGTCTGGCTGCCCCCCTCCCTTCCACCCCCCCTTTTTAGGCCTTTCTATTTATAACTATTTATACTGAAGCGAGGGTAAAATAATGGTAAAATCAGGAGGAGGTGACGGCAGCGGCGGCAGTGGAAGAGGAGGCGGCGGTGGCAGCAGCAGCAGCAGCAGCGGGGGCCTAACCTGGGTGGTAAGTTGCCTGGCATTATCTCCTTGTTTCTCCCCGCTCTTGATGCTTTTTTGACAGGCACAGACTGAAACGAGAGGTTGAAGACCCCAGGGAAATAATGGAGGAGCAAAGATGCTTATTCAGATGGAGATGCAGGAAGTCAAAGCACAGAATTGGGGCGGAGGGTGGTTATTCCCCGTCCGCGAAAGGAATGGAGGCAACGGGAGTCGTGCATTTGATGGCATGGGGAAGCTGACATGCTTGGTCTGGGCCTGCAGGATTTGCTACTTCAGCGAGGATCCACTTATTTAGCTAGAGGGTCTTGCTCTTCGTGTATACGCTGATAAATTACACGTCTTTTTTGCTGAATTGCTCGTTTGAGAAGAGTTATTTGCCTCTTCCCTGGTTGCCGAAATTGTAACGGCTCTTAGATTTGTTTTAGATCTAGAGAAGCAGAGGAAGCTTTCTGAACAATAATTTCACTTACATGAAAGCCAGTTCAGGTCTTTTTGTTGTTGTTCTACATGAACATATCTTTTAAGTTGTCTCCATATCTCCTGTCACAAAATAATCATGAAATGATAGCCTTTTCAATCTTGGGCCCTTTAGTAGAATAAGAGTGGAGTTAGTTGGGGGACAGCACACACACTGGTAGACAGAAGATTCCCGAGGATGGGCTCCAGCACGAGTCTGAAAGCTCGGAAGACTAAACCTCTGGTCCCAGTGACTGACCCAGATTGGATCCTGCAACATTATCCTGGGACACATATTTGCCTTCATTCGTGAGAGGTGCAACATAAGAGAAAATTGCAGTGTGTGGGTGTTAAGGACTAGAAATACTGTTTTACACTTAGCCTCACAATTTCCCCAGCATTACTCAGGAATTTAAAAGAGCCAAAGAAACTCCTGAGCCGAGGTTTCAGCAAGCAAACAACTTTTATTTTGATCAAAATAGAGTTGGGTGGCCACATCTCTCTTCGTGGCTGGAAGGCAACAACCAGGAAAGATGTCTTCCACCTTTTATACCTTTCCAGAACAAAGAGATCTGGTCTTGGTACTAGGAACCAAAAGGTACAGAAAAATAATTCCTACATGATGATTCATACACAACAACCCAGGCTCCACCATAACTCCTTTTCCCCCTCCCCTCACCATGCTCTTTTCATGTAAGCAATAACCTGTACCTAAAGCATGAAACATTTGCTTTTATATAACTAATTTCACAATATAAAACACCTACAAAGCTGCACATAAACAAAGATGATTACAAAGTATCACTACTAATATTAATATTACTAACATCAACCTTAAGCATAATAAAATCCCTTCAATACTATTTTAGGCTACTTAAAATCATTCTTTTTTTTCTTGAAAGATGTGGGGAGAAACAATAGAATGGTTACAGTAAAATAGAAGAAGAATAACTTTATTGTCACTTTGAATGTACACTAATCGGCATACATTAAAATGAAATTTCGTTGCATACAGCTCTCAAAGGGTCACCACCTCGGATATACGCTACATAAATATGACATACAGAATTATGTATATACCCACATATATGACACAGAGAAACAACAGTCTAGTTCTGGTTATGTATAGATGGGCATGGTGAGAAAAACAAAACTTGTGAATTTACCAGAGGGATGGCATAGGGAACAAAGCTATTACAGAATCGGGTAGTCCTGCTAGAAATACTTCAAAACCTCCTCCCAGCGGGAAGCAACAGAAACAGACCGTAAAGTGGGTATGTGGGGTCTCTAACACTGCTTTGAGCTCTAAGCACATAGTGCTTATAAACAGCATCCTGAATACCAGGAAGCAAGCTTCCTATGATCTTCTCGGCTTTCCTTGCCAATCTCTGTATGGACTTTCTATCTGAGGCACTGCTGCCACCAAACCAGAAAGTGATGTAGTTTGTTAAAATGCTTTCAATCATGCCTCCGTAAAAAGTGGCCAGGACAGAAGGAGAAAGATGTGCTTTTCTCATCCGACGTAGGAAATGCAGACGCTGGTTTGCATGCTTCTCTAAGGATGATGTGTGGAGAGACCAATTCAGATTGTTAGTTATCTGCACCCCCAGATACTTAATACTGTTGACCACCTCTACAACTGCATCCTTGATACTGAGTGGAGTATGACTATGCCGGCTCTTTCTAAAATCTACAATGATCTTTGTTTTATCAACATTTAGAACCAGGTTACTTTTATTGCACCAGTCCACCAGAGCCTTCACCTCTTCCCTATAAGCATTTTCATTGTCATCCCGAATAAGACCCACCACTGCCATGTCGTCTGCATAGTTCACAATATGATTCGTAGCAGATTTCGCACAGCAGTTGTGGGTCATCAAGGTGAACAGTAGCGGACTCAGGACACAGCCCTATGGAGAACCTGTACTCAAGGAGATGGAATTGGAAACTTTCTTTCCATCTCACACAACATGGGGCCTATCAATAAGGAAATCAAGTATCCAATTACATAAAGGAGTATTAAAACCTAATAGGCCCAGTTTGTTCACCAGATGCTGAGGGATGATTGTGTTGAATGCTGAACTAAAATCCACAAACAGCATTTGCACATGAGTATTCTTCCCCTTCAGGTGCGCCAAGCTAAGATGAAGCACACAGGAAAGTGCATCTTCTACAGAGTGGTTCTTACGATATGCAAACTGTAATGAGTCAAATGTAGGGGGAAGGCATGAAACCATATAGTCCTTTACCAATCTCTCAAAACACTACATCATAATGGAAATGAGTGCAACTGGAGGCATGTGATTTTAGTTTGCGGGGGCACTGGTACAATGATTGCAGTCTTAAAACATGATGGAACCACAGCCTGATGCAACGAGAGATTGAAGATGTCTGTGAGAACAGTGGCCACCTGGTCAGCACATTCCTTAAATACTTGCCCGGGGATATTATCAGGACCTGCAGCTTTCCAAGTGTTGACTTTCTGCAGGACCTTCTGAACAGCAGTTGTATCAAACCTGAGCACCTGCTCATCAGGAAGGGGAACAGCCTTCCTTGCTGGAACGTTGTTTGTGGCCTCAAACTGTCCCCAAAACATATTTAGCATGTTTAGAGTGTCTGTGTCACCCTTATACTGTATATCAGGGAAGCTGCCTTATAATCAGTAATTACCTGAATACCTTGCCCCACATGTCTCAGGTCCATAGGATCTTGAAATAAATTCTGCACTTTCTGACTATAGGCCTGCTTTTCTGATTTTATAGTACGCCTCGACTCAGCTCTTGCTATTCTAAGTGCTGCAGCATCACCTGATTTGAAAGCTGTGTTTCTCACCTTCAACATTGCACGGACCTTCTGTGACATCCAAGGTTTCTCATTTGCTCGCATAATAGACTTAAGAACACTGACATCCTCCATACACTTTTGGATATAAGTAGACACAGTAGAAGCATACTCATTCACATCAGTATATTGTCCATCCATTGCAGCCTCTTTAAATATGTTCCAATTTGTGCACCCAAACCAGTCTTGTAGAGATTCCATAGCTCCTGCAGGCCACACACTCACTTGTTTTCTAATTGGTCTCTCTCTAATTAACAAAGGCTTATATGCTGGCATAAGCATCACAGAGAGATGATCTGAGGAGCCAAAATGAGGGTGAGGGGCAGCTTTAAATGCTTTCTCAATGTTAGAGTAAGCTAAATCCAGAGAATTTGCACCTCTGGTAGGAAAATCTGTGTATTGATGGAAATTAGGGAGGGCTGCTTTCAAGTCAGTCTGATTGAAATCCCCTACCACAATGAAATCCCCCTCTGGGAGGACAGTTTGCAAGTCACTGATAGTGCAATAAAGAGCACTCAGCTTCATTCTTGCTGGCACCGGGGGTGGTGGTGGGTGGTGGGGATATATACAGCTATGATATAACTAAGGAACTAAGTAGTTCCCTTAGCCCAGGGGTGTCAAACTTGCTTTCATTGAGGGCTGCATCAGGGTTGTGGTTGACCTCGGGGTGGGGTGGGGGCGGGGCTGGAGTGGAAGTGGCTGGGGGCGGGGCCAGCTCACCATCACTCTTTTGGGGGCAGGCACTTGTGGTGGCCCAGGTGGGGCTGGGGGGTATCCATTGTCTCCAGCAGAGGAAGGCGAGACCAGGGCGAGCACCATACCCTTGTCCACCAGATGAGCCTTGCCATCCCTCTCAGGCCACACGGAGGACCCCCCAGCGGTGCAGGCTGCCTGGAGCCCTGGGCAGTGGAGGGCAAGTGCCCAGCCCAAGGGGGTGCTTGGCTGCGCTTACATCCTCGAGGCTGCTGCTGCTGCTTGGCTCGCTCTCCTTGGCCAGGTTGCTCATGGTGTGTGCAAAAAGGCAAAGGGTGTGGGTCAGAGGGAGGACCACTCCCTCTCCATGTGAGGAGACCCGGCTTTATAACCAAAGCATCCTCAGTGATAGGATGGGAGACCACCAGGAGAGGTCAGGAGGAGGGGACAAGGGGATGGCAAAAGGGCAGCAGGGCTGCTCGTGGCCAAGTGCTAAGGCAGGACTTTCCTCAAACCCTCCCTCTCATTATAATTTCCTTCCTTCCTTCCTTCCTTCCTTCCTTCCTTCCTTCCTTCCTTCCTTCCTTCCTTCCTTCCATCCTTCCTTCCTTCCTTCTCCCCTTTTCTTTTTTCCTTCCCTCTTCATTCTTTCCTTTTTCTTTCCCTCTTTCCTTCTTTTTCCTTCCTTGCTCTCTTCCCTTCTTTCCCCTTCTTTCCTGTCCCTTCTTGGATGCTCAAATGCAAAAGGGAAACATTTCTTGATGCTTCTTTGCCTTGTGATCAAATGCCACTTTTGCTAGTAGTTTGTGGCCATTTAAAAGACTGAGTACAAACCAGGCTCAGTTTTGTTGTGATTCAGGGTCAGCCTGTGGGTTCGGCAGTTGGGTCGGACGACTCAGAGGAGGAGGGGGGTGTTGAAGACCTTGCTGAGGGGGCTGGAGAGCTTGCTGATGAGAGCCCTCAGCCAGGCCCCTCCCACCTGGTCACGACGCAGACCCAGCTGTGTGAGCCTTACAGGGTGGATGAAGATGACCCACAGCTGGCCCTGTTCAAGGACGCCCGACGCAGGAGGCAGTCAATCAGGAGTAAACAGAGGAAGGCAATGGGGCACCTTGGAAGGAGGCAGAGAGAAGCCACGCCCTGAACTGTATAAAAGGGGAATGCGTGGGAGGGCTGGTTTGCTGAAGGCAACCGCTTGAATAGCTCCTGTTTCATGGTTCGTGTCTTGTTCTGTTTGCTTTTGTATCCATAAATTTGGCAGGCTTAGTTCCAGCCTCTTGCCTTTTTGTAAAAGGGGTTGTCCCTGCCTTTTCTGCAGGGCCGGTAGCAGGCTGGTACAGAACAGATAGATACAGGCAGAAATGAAAAAGGCAGACATAGATGGATTAATGGATGGATAGATAGATAGATAGATAGATAGATAGATAGATAGATAGATAGATAGATAGATAGATAGATAGATAGATACAGACAGACAGACAGACAGACAGACAGACAGACGGACAGAAAGACAGACAGGCAAACATAGATGGATTAATGGATAGATACATACATAGATAGAGATAGAGGGAGAGATAGATAGAGACAGACAGACAGACAGGAAGACAGAGATGGATTAATGGATAGATAGATAGATAGATAGATAGATAGATAGATAGATAGATAGATAGATAGAGACAGGCAGAATGGCAGAATGGCAGACAGAGATGGATTAATGGATAGATAGATAGATAGATAGATAGATAGATAGATAGATAGATAGATAGATAGATAGATAGAGATAGATAGATAGATAGATAGATAGATAGATAGATAGATAGATAGATAGATAGATAGATAGATAGAGTAAACAGAGGAAGGCAATGGGGCACCTCGGAAGGAGGCAGAGAGAAGCCACGCCCTGAACTGTATAAAAGGGGAATGTGTGGGAGGGCTGGTTTGCTGAAGGCAACCGCTTGAATAGCTCCTGTTTCATGGTTTGTGTCTTGTTTGCTTTTGTATCCATAAATTTGGCAGGCTTAGTTCCAGCCTCTTGCCTTCTTGTAAAAGGGGTTGTCGCTGCCTTTTCTGCAGGGCCGGTAGCAGGCTGGTACAGAACAAGTTTATCCCGTGCTTGCATTTAGTGGGGGCATCCAGAGACAACAGTACAGCAAAACTGTCAAAATAGTGGCTGTGATAGTTGATCAGAACTCCTCTGTTTTTTATGTTGCTTTTCTATACATAATCTTTAAAAGGGCTCTTCTGTAGGGACCCTGCCATGGTCTAATTCAGACTGGAAATATAGCAAAAGGAAATACTTTTTCCCACTTGGCTTTGTCCTGTTTTCACCACTGGAAATGGCTGTTTGCAACATACAAGGAGGGGATACTTTTCTAAGAGCTCACAATTCAAGAATAGCAATGTTAACTTGAATTGCCAACAAAGTCCTGTCTGTGACAAAACAGAACACAAAATTGATTTCTCCTTTGAGCCCAAGTCTCAGTGGATCCAGGATTGAAGCAGAACTGTGTGAACTGGGGTATCACCAACCAGGTTGCCTTTCTTTCTTTCTTTCTTTCTTTCTTTCTTTCTTTCTTTCTTTCTTTCTTTCTTTCTAATAATAATAATAATAATAATAATAATAATAATAATAATAATAATAATAATAATAATAATAATAATAATAAAGTTGGAAGGGACCTTGGAGGTCATCTAGTCCAACCCCCTGCTCAGGCAGGAAACCTTATACCATTTCAGGCAAATGGCTGTCCAGTCTCTTCTTAAAAACCTCCAGTGTTGGAGCATTCACCACCTCTGGAGGCAGGTTGTTCCACTGGTTAATTGTTCTAACTGTCAGGAAGTTTCTCCTTAGTTCTAGGTTGCTTCTCTCCTTGACTAGTTTCCATCCGTTGCTTCTTGTCCTGCTTTCAGGTGCTTTGGAGAATAGCTTGACTCCCTCTTCTTTGTGGTAGCCCCTGAGATATTGGAACACTGCTATCATGTCACCCCTCACCCTTCTCTTCATTAAACTACACATACCCAATTCCAGCAACCGTTCCCTATATGTTTTAGCCTCCAGCCCCCTAATCATCTTTGTTGCTCTTCTCTGTACCCTTTCTAGAGTCTCAACATCTTTTTTACATTGTGGTGACCAAAACTGGATGCAGTATTCCAGGTGTGGCCTTACCAAAGCATTGTAAAGTGCTATTAGTACTTCACCTGATCTTGATTCTATCCCTCTGTTAATGCAGCCTAGCACTGTGTTGGCTTTTTTGGCAGCTGCAGCACACTGCTGGCTCATATTGAAGTGATTGTCTACTAAGACTCCGAGATCCCTCTCACAGTTACTACTATTGAGCAAGGTACCACCTATACTATACCTATGCATTTGATTTTTCCTGCCTAAGTGTAGAACCTTACTTTTTTCACCATTGAATTTCATTTTGTTAGATAATGCCCAGTGTTCGAGTCTCTCCAGATCCTTCTGTATCTTAAGCCTATCTTCTGGAGTACACGCTATTCCTGCCAGCTTGGTGTCGTCTGCAAATTTGATGAGTTCCCCATCTATCCCCTCATCCAAATCATTAATGAAGATATTGAAGAGCACTGGGCCCAGAACAGAGCCCTGGGGCACCCCACTACACACTTCCTTCCATGTAGATGCGGTTCCATTGAGGACCACACGCTGAGTACGGCCTGTCAGCCAGCTACGAATCCATCTGGTGGTAATGCTATCTAACCCACATTTTTCTAACTTATCAAATAGTAAGTTGTGATCTACTTTATCGAATGCCTTACTGAAGTCCAAGTAAATTATATCTACAGCATTCCTCTGGTCCACTAGTTTTGTCACTTGGTCAAAGAATGTAATAAGATTTGTCTGGCATGATCTGTTTTTGACAAACCCATGTTGACTTTTAGTGATGACTTTGTTTGCATCAAGGTGTTCACTGATTTGTTGTTTGATTATCTTTTCCAGAATCTTCCCAGGTATTGAGGTCAGGCTGATAGGTCTGTAGTTTCCTGGATCTATTTTTTTCCCTTTTTCTTTTCTTCCTTCCTTCCTTCCTTCCTTCCTTCCTTCCTTCCTTCCTTCCTTCCTTCCTTCCTTCCTTCCTTCCTTCCTTCCTTCCTTCCCATTTCCATCTCCTTCATTCCTCTTTCCCTCCTTGCCTCCCTCCTTCTCATTCCCATCTCCCTCCTCCCTCCCTTCCCTCCTTCCTTCCCTGCTTCTCATTTCCATCTCTTTCCTTCCTCCACGCTCAGGAAGGAATGATGGGGGAGACATGCGGGGGCGTCGGTCCCGGTGAAAGGGAAGCCTTGTGGCTGTGAGGCTACAGCCATGGAGGTCCTGGTGGGGGGTGGCGGCACTGATCTACAACCTGGTAGCATCCATCAAAGCAAGAACACGCTCAGCCTTAGATCCACAGGGCAGCCCTGGAAGCAGCAACGAGCCACCCTGCCGCCTCTGCCCCGCCCCCTGGGTGCACACAGGAGGCTGCAAGCGCTGGCATCCTGAGTGAAAGGGAAGCGCTCAGAATGTAGTCAACCTGCAGGGCAAGACAATCGGCAGGGAGGCCGGATCCGCGCACTTGCCACCTCCTGCATGCATGCCCAGGGAGCGGGCGAGAGCACCCCCTCGCTGGTTCCAGGGCTGCACCGTGTTACCCCCCGTTACCCCCCGTTGATAGGGCTCGCAACTTGGGCGTCCTCCTGGATTCACGGCTCAATTTTGAAGATCACATAGGAGCCGTGACCAGGGGGGCTTTTGCACAGGTTCGCCTGGTGCGCCAGTTGCGTCCCTATCTGGACCAAGACGCCCTACGCACAGTCACTCATGCGCTTGTGACCTCCCGTTTGGACTACTGTAACACTCTCTACATGGGGCTGCACTTGAAGACCACTCGGAGGCTTCAACTGGTGCAGAATGCGGCCGCGCGAGTTGTAATGGGGGTTTCCCGATACTCCCATGTAACACCTCTACTCCGCGAGCTGCATTGGCTTCCGGTTGCCCTCCGGGTGAAATTCAAGGTGCTGGTTATCACCTATAAAGCCCTACATGGCCTGGGTCCGGGATATTTGAGGGAACACCTGCTGCCGGCATCAAACGCCCTTCGCCCAGTGCGCTCCCACAGGGAGGGTCTGCTCAGGGTTCCGCCGGTGAGAGATTGCCGGCGGGTGACACCCAGGGATAGGGCCTTCTCAGTGGGAGCGCCTGCCCTCTGGAACCAGCTGCCGGTGGAGCTGAGGACTGCCCCCGACCTCCGATCATTCCGCCGGGGCCTGAAGACCTGGCTTTTTCAGCTCTCGGGCCCAGACTGAGGAAGAATTTTTAATCTGGGGTTCTTTTTAACTGACTACAGGGTTAATTTAATACTTTTTAATTTGTTCTTAATTTTTGTATTTTGGATTTTTAATTCCCTGTAAACCGCCCTGAGTCCTCAGGGAATAGGGCGGTATATAAATATAACTAAATAAATAAATAAATAAATAAATCTAAGCCTGAGCGCTTTCTGGCCTGGAGAGCCACCACCGTGTTGTAGATCAGCACCTGGTCTCCCTGAGCCGGGCCGACGTGCTGCAGGCCAGTCCTTCACTGTTTCCAGGGTAGCTCCGCGGGCCAACTGTAACCACATGGTGGGCTGGATTTGGCCCGTGGGCCTTGTGTTTGACATGTCTGCCTTAGCCTATTACTTTCATTCCTTTTGTTCTTCAGAAAGTTCAAAGTAGGGTCACTTCCTTATTGTAACTGACCCTAAAAAGGCAACATAGCATAACAGTAGCAAAGCAGCTTGTGTCTTTTTTCAAAAGGGCTTGCTGCTATTCCGCAGATGCATGAGTGAAATGTTAGAACTTGAAGTGGTGCTGGAAAAAAATCTAAATTTACTTTTCATGTTAAGGTTGATGGTTCTTTGTAAAATAAGGTCACATGTCCTTTTTGTGTGGAATAATGTGTCTTTACAGAAGCAGTTGCATCTTAAAAATAAGGGTTACTGAGACTACACTACTTACAAATTAGGGCTGTGTCAGCATTGGACTGATAGAACAAGTGAACTAGTCCTAATTCTTGTTTTGCTTTTTATGCAAAAGTGATTTCCATTTGCAAAGTGCAGAAGAGGCAATAGAGTGGTTCATATAAATAGGCCTATAACTTGGGAAATGCTTCAACCTGTTACAGCTTACAGCAGTAAAGTCCCCCCCTTAAGCAAACAGTTACTTAAAATAATCAGTCATGTAAGTTAAGTTGCAAGTGAATGCTTCCAGTTACTCTCAGAGTAACAAGGTTTCAGAAGTACTGCTTTTTATAGTTTTCTTGTCTTCTTTAAGAAATTATACTTAAAAGTGGAGTTTTAACCAAGTACAGATAGTTCTTGTTGAACAACCACTCATTCAGCAACCATTAAAGGTTAAGACAGTGCTGAACGAGGGAGACGTACGACTGGTCATGGTAGTTATGGCCATTGCAGCATCCCTGATGTCATGTGATTGCAATTCAGGTACTTGGCAACTGGCTTGCAATTACAATGTTTCAATGCCCCACAGTCACGTAATCACCATTTGTGACCTTCAATGCCATTTTCTCTGATTGTGACTATAGCTAATAGGACTGACAGTAATGCTCTTCCGACAGCAGACACTGAGAGAAAATCACACTCCATAGGAACGAATGTGAGGCGACTCAAAAGAATACGGCCGGTTGAAACAAACAGAGCGGTAACGTGCTCTATGAGTGGAGTGCAGAAACGCTGATGATATAAATGCAGTCTCCCCACTCCAATGATTTCATCCTGACGATGTTGGTAGTTAGCCAATGAAAGCTTGATTTTTAATAAAACTGTTTTAGTTTTCTACCTTAGGTGTTAGGTTTTTTTCCCCATAGCTATCTGTTTTTCCATGACTGTTATTTTTTAGGATTTTAAAAGTGTAATGGAAAAAGTTTAAAATAATTTCCCTTAAAAAAAATTAGAGGCTTCCGGTTCGCGTGCATGGCGCTTCCGGACGTGCAGGGACAGTTTGTCTCCTGCCGTCATTTCTTTCTTGTTTGGAGGACCCTGAAAAGGGTGAAAAATCGCCCTGGAGGGGCGATTACCGAGAGGAGGACTTCCCTGCGATTGTGGAAGGGCGGCAGCCCTCCACTGGAATCCAGGATCATCTCCTTTGGCCCGAAGAAGAGACCGGCCATAAAGATGGCGGATCACTAAGCCGCTCCCTGCCGAAAGCCAAAAGTACTACCTAGCACTAAGAAGCAATCTGGAGGACCTGGGTGAGCTTTTACCTTTCCTGTGCCCGTAATCATCTTCCTGTGGGACTTTCCTGAAAATCTCCTTCCCCATTTTTTGAGAACAAATCTTAAAGCCGTAAAGTTACAAAAGAAATCCAATTAATGTAGCAAAGAATTTAAGCAATTTCAACTGTATTTACCAAAAAGCTTCTATTTGTTGCTGGGAACTCACTATCCTATTCTCTCTTTAAACTGAATTAAAGAAAAAATTTGGACTAATCCTACAAAAGTTCTATATTAATTTGGAAAAAGAAAAAAAACCCTCTTACATTGCATGTTATATGTTATTGATGACATCTTGTGGCGAAACCTGGTACAGCAAGTAAATTTCCTTTTTCTGTTGTGAGAGCTGACTGAACAATAGGGCTGTTCTTGAAGATAAGTGTGGGAACACCTGGCACTGAATACAACTCTTCAGGAGGTGGAAAATCTTTGACTATTATTAAAACAGGCTCCATGGAAGATTTAACTGTAAATAAAAATGAAATGGATGACTACATTCCGCCACTTGATTATAAACTAATACTGGATACGATCTTGGCAATGACAGAGCAAATTAAAGCCAAACTGCAAGAAAAATCTGACAACTTAAAGCCACCAAATCAAACTGACTGTAAATGAGGAAAAGATAACCCAAAACCAAATAGAAGAAGTGGAAACTAACACTAAAATAGGAGATTTCAAAGAACAACAAAAGCAACCTACAGAAAACCTTAAAGTCCAAACTTTAATAGCAACTACAAAACTTACAAGCCAAAAAGTAACAGCACCTGAAGAAAGCAACACCAAGAGTGAAGACACTAAAGGCCTTCAAATACACTATATTGAGAATTCAATTAATTAAATGTTAAACATAATACCAGCTGCTACTTTCTACCTAACCCAGATAGAATTGGAAGAACAAAAAGATTTGACTGATTTAATGACAATTATATCAACCACCAAAAACCGAACTTCCAAAGCAAAAATACAATGGTTACAAAGGGGACATTTTCCTTGCAAAACTGACATTTGGATATGCTCCCTGGATTCAAATAAGGGGTCTAGGAAGAAAGGAAGATACATTTGAGAATTTAAAGATACCAAGAGCGAAGTATGATTGGCACAAAAGGAAGGCAAGAGTTAGATTTAAAAGACTGAACTTGTTTCTTTTTTGGGATTCCTAAAGATAGACTATAAAAATATCTTTTTATGGATTAAGGGGAATCTCTAAAAAATATCACTGATTTTATATTTAATTTTTAGATTTGTAAAGGAAATATAACTCCAAACTATATTATAGAATTTGGAATGATATATCAAAAGATGGTATTTTAATAATTGATGTATGGTTAAGATGCCTTATAGAATATTCAGTGGCTAGTTTTGAACTATAGTATAGAATCTAGAACTTTATATATAAAAGATAGCATTTTAATAATTGTTGAACAGCTAAGGCAAAAAATATATTTCTAATAACTGGTGATTTGCTAAGATGAAAATTAGACTTTAATGGTGAAATATAAAAATGTTTTGTAATGAACAATATAAGTTTTGTAGACAAAAGAATTATTCTTTATTGAAATAGGGAATTGTGGGTTACCCAAAATTAAGCTTTTTTCTATATACTATAGGCCATTCTAGAATATCCTATTGCAATTAGATAAAATTTAAAAACAGGATATTGATATGTATTAGTGAAAATATATTTTGAATTTTGTTGATTGACTAGGTTATAACTAGAAATATACTAACTTGCAGGTAGCGGAGGGGTGGAGCTGCCCCACATGCCTTGCACCCTATTACTTCAGTCCCCCCCCCCCGATAGGCCATTCCTTACTCGGCAACCTTCCCTTTCACTCTCCTCTCGAGCCGGATTGCCATGCTACAGAGGATGGGTGGGGTAGGCTCAGTCGGCTTACCCGGGCCCCCTCCGTCATTTTGGAGCCAGAAGGGAGTGATGGTAAAAGGCTCCACTGCTGAGCACTGCTGGAGGGGCTTTCTTCACACTTCACCCCACAGATCACCTGCCTGGCGGCAGCTGCCACCTCCTCTGCCAACTCTCCCATGGCTTGTGCCATGACTGGGCGGCACAAGCCTCCCCTGCTGCCTCCCTCCACCAGCCCTCCGTCACCACCACCGGGGAGAACAGAAAATGGGGAGGGGGCGGCTTGACGCAGCGATCCAGAGAAGAGCACTTTCTTGCCACCCTGCATTGCCTCGTGTCTCCCTTCTCTGTTCTGGAAATAGCAGCCCTGTTTTCTGCCACTTCTCTCAGCGCTGTGTTCCTCCTTCATATGGAAGGATGCTAAGCTCTGGGAAAACTAAACCAGCTGGAGGTGGCCGAGGAAGGCCAGGCTCCCCTTCCCCGATGGTTCTGCCGAGCTCTTGTGGTTTTATGTGGAGGAGCGGATCCCCTTCCCGCAGGGTCAGCCTCGGCACCCGCTTCGGACAGCAAACAGAAGGAACTTTGCTCTTTTTCTCCAGGGCTTTTGAAATTGCCATCCCCCCTTTGCTTTTCTGCCTTAAAATCCAGAGCAGACACATTTTCCTCCTGATCAGCTAAGGATACGGTAGCTACCAGTATGATTTTTGTAAGAAGCTGAGTGTACCGGTATGTGTGAGTCCAGGCCAGCTTGGCTGTGCAGGAAGCGGATCCACTCCTCCGCGCAAAATCTCAAGGGCTCCACACAAAACCTCTCCACGGAGCTGGAGAGCTTGGCGCACCACTGCCCAGCTCCTCTCTCTTCCCAAAAGCATTTCTTCACTAACCTGCTTTCCAGCTCTGTCACGTTTCTCTGCCACTGCAGGGAAACAAAAGAAGTTCAATCAGACCTTCCAACTTTGCGAGATGTGTTTTTTTTCTATGAGAAGTTGGAAGGTCTGATTGAACTTTTTTTTTTACTGGTAGTCCCATAAACATGACAGAGCTGGAAAGCAGGTTAGTGAAGAAATGCTTGAGGGAAATGAGGGCACCTGGGTGGTGGTTCTCCTTATAGCAGAAAGCGCAGGGGCTGTAATCATGACCCAAAGCCTGTCATGAAAACTCATGGGAGGCGGCGGGAGCGCCGGGCACTGCTGCTGCTCAGTAACTGAAACAGGGCGTCTGCTTGCAAGCATGAAGGGAGGCTGTCACGGGAGGGATGGAGACTCCCTGCAGAGACGCCCCTTTGGAAAATCGGGAGCAGCAGCAGCAGAATCGCAGGAAGGTTCCTCCGAAGCTTTTTTAAAATAATATTTTATTAGTTTTCTAATTTTACAATTAAGTATTTAAAAAGCAATGTGGTGACTTGGTTAATCAATAGTTCAGTAACATATATAAATCTTTAGTATAAATCTCAAGTTACAACATCAGATATTTCCTCTCTTTTTCCCTTAATATCTACTATCTCATATTAGGCTAATACAGTTCTTATTGTTATCAACTAAGTAAAAACATCTTTGTTGCATTTATTAATAATTTTAGCTTATACATATCTTAATTGTGTTTGCATTCAATCCTTATATACAATCAATGTCCTGTTACTGCATTCCTCCCAAGCTTTAATTTCCTGTCAATATTCAAATTAACATTTGGTATTTATAATTTCCAAGCTTTAGGTAACCACAGTTTCCCTTATCTTAAATTCTTCCTTGTTCCCCTTTTCATAACAAAATCTAATATTCTAAATACACATCTATTTGAATATAGTCTTATTCTGTTTTCTAAAAGGTATCCATTTTCCACAATATTAAACCATCTAATTAATAATACAGTATACCCTCTAAGCGCCAAAGAATTGAGGCCTTTGAACTGTGGTGCTGGAGAAGACTCCTGCGAGTCCCTTGGACTGCAAGGCGATCAAACCAGTCAGTCCTAGAGGAGATCAACTCTGACTGCTCTTTAGAAGGCCAGATCCTGAAGCTAAAACTCAAATACTTTGGCCACCTAATGCGAAGGAAGGACTCACTGGAGAATAGCCTAATGCTGGGAAAGATTGAGGGCAATAGAAGAAGGGGACGACAGAGATTGAGGTGGCTGGATGGAGTCACTGAAGCAGTAGGCGTGAGCTTAAATGGACTCCAGAAGATGGTAGAGGACAGGAAGGCCTGGAGGAACGTTGTCCATAGGGTCGCGATGGGTCAGACACGACTTCGCAGCTAACAACAAATACCCTCTAATAGATCAAAACCATTATATATATTGTCTGAGTTAACCAATAAATCAGTAATATGCATAAATTTTTTCGTTTAGGTCTAATTTTTAAAAGCTCAAATACTCCCTCTCTTTTTCTGGTAATATCTATTATCTCATATTGGGCAAACAGAATTCTTATTTTCAACTGATTTCCAAATGTTTTATATTAGGTGACCAAAATTTCCCTTATCTCAACTTCTCCCTTTTTCTATTTTCGTACCAAAGTCTATTAGTCTTGCTACACATCTTACCTATTCATTTATAATGTTACTTTATTTTCTAAAAAATATCTATTTTCCACCATATTCTACACTCTAGTTAGTAATATGAAATCCCCTCTAATAAATCAAAAGCCTTATTTTCTTCAGCCTTACTCTGGCTTTCTTCCTTTGCCAACTAACCCTCCATGTCAATGCTTTTGAATCATCAAATAGTTCTCCCTCTATTATTGTGTATATTATTTGGAATAAGAAAGAGCAGTTGGTTGCATTTTTTTGGGAAGAACTAGCCCATAGGTCTGCAACCCGCGGCTCCGGAGCCGCATGCGGCTCTTTCAGCCGTCTCCTGCGGCTCCCAGTCTTCTGCTACGTGTAGTCCAAAAAAAAAAGTGGGACTAAAAAAGTTCAACCAATCAATTCAAATATGCAGGGTAGGTGCATATCTCGCCTTGGCTCCACTCTTCAGTCAAACCCTGTTCTGCACATGTGCACATGTACGCGCATGCGCACACAATTTTGCGGCTCCCAGTTTTTCCTTTTGTGAGGGAACCGGTTCTGACTGGCTCTTTCACTGTTTCAGGTTGCTGACCCCTGAACTAGCCCATTTGTATTCATTAGATTGCCTCCCTATTACTCCAATTTCCTACAATTGTCCTGATAGGTTTATCTTCCATTCAATCTATTCTTTTTCCTTTTCCTCAAAGTTCTTCTGATTTTTGTAAAAGGTCTTTCCCATTTTCAGTGTTGTCACTCCGTTTTCTGATTTTTCCATTGGCTGGATCTCTTGGTCAATTGAGTCTCTGTCTTCGTATTTAGTTGTATATAGTTATTCCACTCCCCTTCATGGATTACTGCCTTGTCGTGGCGAAGGGGCTTGTGTAATTCAATGAAGCTATGAGCTATGCCGTGCAGGGCCACCCAAGACGGAAAGGTCATAGCAGAGAGTTCTGACAAAACGTGATCCACTGGAGAAGGAAATGGCAAACCACTCCAGTATCTTTGCCATGAAAACCCTATGGACAGTACCAAATGCAAAACGATATGACGCTGGAAGATGAGCCCCTCAGGTTGGAGGGCGTCCAATATGCTACTGGGGAAGAGCAGAGGGCTAGTACTAGTAGCGCCAGAAAGAATGAAGCGACTGGGCCAAAGCCGAAAGGACGCTCAGCTGTGGATGTGTCTGGTGGTGAAAGGAAAGTCCGATGCTGTAAAGATTTTTTCTCCATAGGAACCTGGAATGTAAGATCCATGAATCAAGGAAAGCTGGACGTGGTCAAACAAGAGATGACAAGACTAAACATCGACATCTTAGGTATCAGCGAACTAAAATGGACAGGAATGGGTGAATTTAATTCAGATGACCATCAGGTATACTACTGCAGGCAAGAATCCCTCAGCAGAAATAGTCAATAAAAGAGTAGGAAAAGCAATACTGGGATACAATCCTCAAAATGACAGAATGATCTCAGTTCGAATCCAAGGCAAACCATTCAATATCACAGTAGTCCAAGTCTATGCCCCAAACACCAGTGCTGAAGAGGATGAAATTGACCAGTTCTATGAAGTCCTACAGCACCTTATAGAACTAACACCAAAAAATGATGTCCTTATCATCATGGGGGATTGGAATGCTAAAGTAGGAAGCCAAAAGATAACCGAAATAACAGGCAAGTTTGGCCTTGGAGTACAAAATGAAGCAGGGCACAGGCTGATAGAATTTTGTCAAGAGAATACGATGGTCATAGCAAACACTCTTTTCCAACAACCCAAGAGACGGCTCTACACATGGACATCACCAGACGGTCAACACAGAAATCAGATTGACTATATGCTCTGCAGCCAAAGATGGAGAAGCTCTATGCAGTCAGTAAAAACAAGACCAGGAGCTGACTGTGGCTCAGACCATGAGCTTCTAGTTGCTAAGTTTAGGCTTAAATTAAAGAAAGTAGGGAAAAGCACTAGGCCAGTCAGGTATGAATTAAATCATATCCCTGTTCAATATACAGTAGAGGTGACAAATAGATTTAAGGAATTAGATCTGATAGACAGAGTGCCTGAAGAACTATGGACAGAGGTTTGCAACATTGTACAACAGGTAGCAACCAAAATCATCCCAAAGAAAAAGAAATGCAAGAAAGCAAAATGGCTGTCTGAGGAAGCTTTGCAAATAGCTGAGGAAAGGAGGGAAGCGAAAGGCAAGGGCAGGAGTCAGCAACCTGAAACAGTGAAAGAGCCACTCAGAACCGGTTCCCTCACAAAAGGAAAAACTGGGAGCCGCAAAATTGTGTGCGCATGCGCGTACATGTGCACATGCGCAGAACAGGGTTTGACTGAAGAGTGGAGCCAAGGCGAGATATGCACCTACCCTGCATATTTGAATTGATTGGTTGAACCTTTTTAGTCCCACTTTTTTTTTGGACTACACGTAGCAGAAGACTGGGAGCCGCAGGAGATGGCATGCGGCTCCGGAGCCGCAGGTTGCAGACCTGTGGGCAAGGGAGAAAAAGAAAGATATGCCCAATTAAATGCAGAATTCCAAAGAATAGCTAGAAGAGATAAGAATGCCTTCTTAAATGAACAGTACAAAGAAATAGAAGAAAACAATAGAATAGGGAGGACTAGAGATCTCTTCAAGAAAATTGGAGAGATGAAGGGAACATTTCATGCAAAAATGGGCATGATAAAGGACCAAAATGGCAGGGAGCTAACAGAGGCAGAAGAGTTTAAGAAGAGGTGGCAGAATTACACAGAAGAACTATACAAGAATGAGCTTAACGTCCCTGATAATCACAATGAAGTGGTCACTGACCTCGAGCCAGACATCCTAGAATGTGAAGTGAAGTGGGCCTTAGAAAAGCTGAGCAACAACAAAGCTAGTGGAGGTGACAGTATTCCAGCTGAGCTATTCAAAATCTTAAAAGACGATGCAGTAAAAGTGCTACACTCAATTTGCCAGCAAATTTGGAAAACTCAACAGTGGCCACAGGATTGGAAAAGATCAGTTTACATTCCAATTCCAAAGAAAGGCAGTGCCAAAGAATGTTCAAACTATCGCACCATTGCACTCATTTCTCATGCTAGTAAAGTTATGCTTAAAATTCTATGAGCTAGTCTCCAGCAGTATGTGGATCGAGAACTACCAGAAGTACAGGCAGGATTTCAAAGAGGCAGAGGAACTAGAGATCAAATTGCTAACATACACTGGATCATGGAGAAAGCTAGAGAGTTCCAGAAAAACATCTACTTCTGCTTCATTGACTATGCTAAAGCCTTTGATTGTGTGGATCATAACAAACTGTGTCAAGTCCTTAAAGAGATGGGCGTACCAGACCATCTTATTTGTCTCTTGAGAAACCTATATGCGGGCCAAGAAGCAACAGTGAGAACTGGACACGGAACCACTGATTGGTTCAAAATTGGGAAAGGAGTCCGGCAAGGCTGTATACTGTCGCCTTGCCTATTTAACTTATATGCAGAGCGCATCATGAGAAAGGCAGGGCTAGATGAATCAAAAGTTGGAATTAAGATTGCCGGAAGAAACATCAACAACCTAAGATATGCAGATGATACCACTCTAATGGCAGAAAGTGAAGAGGAACTAAAGAGCCTCTTGTTGCAAGTGAAGGAGAGTGCAAAACTTGGGTTGAAACTAAACATTAAGAAAACCAAGATCATGGCATCTGGCCCTCTCAATTCCTGGCAAATAGATTTGGAAGAAATGGAGGTAGTGACAGATTTTATTTTCCTGGGCTCCAAGATCACTGCAGATGGGGACTGTAGCCAAGAAATTAAAAGACGCTCCTCTGGAGGAAAGCAATGGCAAATCTAGACAGCACAGTAAAAAGCAGAGACATCACCCTGTCAACAAAAGTGCGTATAGTCAAGGCTATGGTCTTCCCAGTTGCAATGTATGGCAGTGAAAGTTAGACCATAAGAAAGGCTGAGTGCCAAAGAATTGAAGCCTTTGAACTATGGTGCTGGAGAAGACTCCTGCGAGTCCCTTGGCCTGCAAGGCGATCAAACCGGGCAGTCCTAGAGGAGATCAACCCTGACTGCTCTTTAGAAGGCCAGATCCTGAAGCTAAAACTCAAATACTTTGGCCACCTAATGAGAAGGAAGGACTCACTGGAGAAGAGCCTAATGCTGGGAAAGATTGAGGGCAATAGAAGAAGGGGACGACAGAGAATGAGGTGGCTGGATGGAGTCACTGAAGCAGTAGGCGTGAGCTTAAATGGACTCCAGAAGATGGTAGAGGACAGGAAGGCCTGGAGGAACGTTGTCCATAGGGTCGCGATGGGTCGGACACGACTTCGCAACTAACAACAAGTTGTTCCACTTCTCCTGTTATTTTCTGCATTGTTAGTTCTTTGGTTGTAGTCAAGATCTTGTTCCTTTATGTTGCAACTTATTTTGTCACAAGCTGAAAGAATGGTTTTGTGTATTGCTTTTCTTCCTTAAAATCCAGAGCAGACACGTTTTCCTCCTGGTCAGCTAAGGTGTTCTGTTCCAGTCTACAACCGGCCCTGTTTGTGTGTCAGGGACAACCCCTTTTTCCTTTTAACAATCAATATGCTGGAAAATACCCAACGCAAATGTATTTACAGTTCCAAATAATAAAGTCTTTCAAACAAAAAAGCAGCAGAATATTTTCTTCAACCAAAAATATATAGTGTGAAGGGCAGATAGCTTTTCCTGAGAAAGTGGCCACTGCTCTACCCAAACAGGCGTAGTACAGGTCCATTTAAGAGGTAGAGCCATCATCCAAAACTAAATGAGCATCTAAAAAGGTAAGGATATCACGACCCCATAATATTGGTGTGAATGTCAAGAATATACGGATGCAAAGAGAATGTCTTACCAGCACCAGTGGAAACTAAAATAGCATGAACACTTTGCCACGCATCCGTTGAACCGCCAACACCCCACAAAGAAGAAACTGGTTGCTTGGGCCACTGAACAGGCCACTGTAATGAAGAAATAACAGTAACATCTGCTCCAGTATCTAAAAGACGCTGAAATGGTTGCTTATTTAAGTATAAAGTAAGTAGGGGGCGGGAAGAAGTAACTTGTTTCACCAGTGCCACTGAAGTGGAAGTGGAGCCAAAACCAGAATTTTCCTGAGCTCCCGTCCCTGGCTTCGGAACGACATAAGGAAGAAGCAATAGCTGAGCAATTGAAGAATTTTTAGGGAGAAGCTGGGGCATGTTGACCCAAACCTGCATCATAATAATTCCAGTATAGTCAGAATCTATGACACCTGGAACCACAAAGCAACCCCTTTTGTGCGCAGATGAACAAGGCAACAATAAGTCCACAGTATCAACAGGCAAAGGTCCATGATACTGAGATGGAATAAGGTTCACTTGCAGTGGGAACTTAAAATCACTATCCTTCTGGGTAATTAGATCGATCCCAGCACTACCTGCTGTGGCCGGGGAGGCGGAGAGAAAGTCTGAGGAGGCTGAGCCGCTATCGGGAAGGCACTCTGGTGTCTGGGTGGGTGCCCCACCCATTAACAAGTTTCCCGAGCAAAAGCGACATTGATTAGCCCAATGGAATCCCTTTTTACAGACTGGGCATTTCTTTGATGGCCTATTTTGAGCACTGTTAGGGTCCACTGAACGACATTCCCTTTGAAAATGGCCAGGTTTTCCACATTTAAAGCAAGAACCAGTGGGTTTCTGGCCCTTCTGAATAGCCACTGCCAGGAGATGCATTTTGTAAGTCTGAGAACCAATATCCTGGCACACACGCAGCATATCAGCTAAAGTATAATAGCCAGAAGCTTTCAATGGCTGAAGAGCCCTTTTACAATCAGTGTTGGCATTTTCTGTAGCCAGCTGCCTTAACAATTCCCCAGCAGCTTCAGCATTATCAAACTGCTGTTTAATGGCCTTTGACAATCTTTCTACAAAATCTGCGTATGGTTCATTAGCAGCCTGCCGTATGCTGGAGAAACTTACTTTGCTTTCTCCAGTCTGGGGAACCTTCAGAAAGGCACGAAAGGCACATTCTGATACCATTCCCAAGGTGGCTTGGGGTAAAGCAAGCTGAGTTGGTATGGTAGCAAAGGGTGCAACCCCTGCGAACTGCTCAGCGGTATACGCCCCTCCCCCAGCCAAGGCAGCAGCCTAAGCATGACAAATGTACTCGCTCTCCCAGACTACATATTGCATTTATGTTAACATCATGCGACATAACTGCTTCCAATCTTCTGGTACCATAATATATCCATTCTTAATTCCTTCTAGAAGACCTTTTGTGAAATTACTAGTTAAACCATACTCAGTGATAGCCTTTTTAAGTTCCCTCAAAATCTGATAAGGTAACCCTTCCCATTCTGCTATCTGCTGCCCCAATAGTTGACATTCCCCCTCTCTATATTGAACAGGGCAAACAGCCAAAAGCTCAGCGAGTTCTGCACCAGATAAAGATGGATCCTTTTTACAGGATTCCACCATTTTTTGAAAAGAAGACCTTGCAGGACAAGGTTGACCAGTATCTGTGGGAGCAGTGGGACTAATATAAGCCTCAGGGGCTGCTGGTGGACAAATAACTGGAGAAGTATAAGTCGGAGAGGGAGGTGGCGACACTAATGATATTACATTGTTGCCAAATCTTTCTATAGCATGCCGACATAAATGCCAGAGATGTAGAATTTCAACAGCAGCCCTAGGCTCCGCATGTAAAGTAGTTCCAATTTTCCCCCAATCTGTTAATTTTAAAGATCCCTTTTCTGGGTACCATAAACATTGAGCAGAAACCTCCTGAACCAGCTGGGAAAGGCTTCGCTGAGATACCTCATGACTGTCCTTTTTAAATAAAAACCCGAGTTCCTCAACATGCTTCCTTTGCAATTCAGAAAGCGAAGACCTCATACTTACAGAAACCCGAAGAAAGGGTTGACGGTGCACCAAGTCCTTGCCGGACGAAGTATTGGATCCCTGTTCCGGACGCCACGTGTAGTATGAAAGGAGACACATGAATCTTGAGCAGCTGTGTTCTTTATTGGTTAACATTCACTCATCTATGTATGTCTTAAACAATAGCTTTAGCAGTTAAACATTAACAGTTTACATGCCATCCTGAAATTGGTTGTTTTTCCTTATCTATTGCTTATCCCTTTCAATTAACACAAGGATTAATATATGTTCCAGTTTCCTGCATTCCATAAGCTTATCTTTCTAATTTAAGATCTTGTTTTTCGCATGTCATCTCAAGCCCACTCTGTACACTTCCTCTGTAGTCCCTGTCTGAGGTTTGCCATCCAAGACAGGGACATGCAGAGCGTGTACTTCAAGATGGACTCAGAAAACAAGCCTACACATTGTTAAATGAGATTTTGGAGGATGCTGCAAAAATAATAAATTTCATCAAAAGCCGGCCATTGAATGGACGTTTATTCCGACAATTATGCAAGGATTTGGATTCTGAGCATAGCACTCTTCTCTTTCATACAGAAGTATGTTGGTTGTTGAGAGGTGAAACATTATCGAGATTATTCGAATTATGACATGAAACACCCCTGTTCCTGAGGAATGTTTCATTACCCCTAGCAGAAAAGTTTGAAAATGTCTTCTGGGTGACCTGCCTTGGCTATTTGGCTGACATATTTAAAAAGCTAAATAAATTTGACTTCCGGTTTGACATTGTGGCGTGACGGACGCAGGAAGACAGGGCTCCATCTTCTGTGTTCAATTTTGCCCTGCTGGGGACCCTAAAAAGGGTCGAAAGTCACCCCAGAGAGGCAACAAAGAAGGAGGGGACACTCGTTGATCACGGGAGGGCGGCAGTCCCTACCGTTTGATCTGAGGAAGCCTCCCAAACTGCCGGGGGAAAGACTGGCTACGTTCATGTGGCCAGTCAGAAGCTGCTGACAACTGAAGAAAATAAGCACTAACAAGCAACTTTCGAGCAACGTGGATGGAACTGGGTGAGACCCGATCCCCTCTATCATTTTAAGACTTTTTCATGGAAAAAAACCACCCAAAGCAAAGAATCCTCCCTGAGGAGAGAGGGAAGGGGAATTTCCACCCCATTCCCTCAGGAAAAGAAAAGCAGCAAATTAATTGCTTGGAGGAAAACAGAAAAAATTACAAGATTAATTTGGAATCAATACATATATATAGCTTTGAAATTTGGGGACTAAAAGTGCTTTTGAGATTTTTTTTTTAAAAAGAGGTTGTAATATAAGTTTGGACTTAAAAAACTGGAAGATGGCGTCAATGACATGTAATGGCGAACCACGGCACTACAATTTATTATGTTTAAAGAAAACTTGGCTTGAAGACTTGTTGTTCTTGGAAACTTTCACTTTTCAAGACTGCAGCTGGGAAAAGCCCTCTTGGGCTACTTATCTGTGTGGCAGAGATGATAAACTATAACTATTTTGAAACTGGTCTACCTGGATTATGAATATAATTACTAACTGACTTTTAGAGCTGTGTCGTGGAGCTATTTATCTGTAGAAGAAACATGCATTATGGATTGAGATGATGGAATACTTTGGATTATAAACATTTGACTGATGAACAACTTTTAATTGCTTTTTTCTCTGGACAAAAAGGACATGTTTTTCATTGGACAGAAAAACTTGAATTTTGCTTATATTTGCTTAGGTGAGGCTTAAGGATGGACTGGTAGGCTGGCTGGATAACTTGGAGCTCAAATGACAATTGACTGAATCTTTTTAAATCCCTAGATAGACTAGACTATAGAGACCACAGTAAAAAAATGGATGTTCCATACTCAGCTTTAAATGGTAAAAAACCATCTCTAACACTTATCTCCAAAGTCCCTATCTTGACTTATCAACAAGAATATGTTGACAAAGCTCAGGAAGAAATTCTTTCTATGTTAAAATCAATTTGTTGTTGTTGTTAGTTGAGAAGTCGTGTCCGACTCATCGCGACCCCATGGACAACGTTCCTCCAGCCCTTCCTGTCCTCTACCATCTTCTGGAATCCATTTAGGCTCATGCCTACTGCTTCACTGACTCCATCCAGCCACCTCATTCTCTGTCGTCCCCTTCTTCTCTTGCCCTCAACCTTTCCCAGCATTAGGCTATTCTCCAGTGAGTCCTTCCTTCTCATTTTAATTTCTTGGCTGCAGTCCCCGTCTGCGGTGATTTTGGAGCCCAGGAAAATAAAATCTGTCACTACCTCCATTTCTTCCCCATCTATTTGCCAGGAATTGAGAGGGCCGGATGCCATGATCTTGGTTTTCTTAATGTTTAGATTCAACCCAACTTTTGCACTCTCCTTCTTCACCCGCAACAATAGGCTCTTTAGTTCTTCTTTACGTTCTGCCATTAGAGTGGTATCATCTGCATATCTTAGGTTCTTGATGTTTCTTCCAGCAATCTTAATTCCAACTTTTGATTCATCTAGCCCTGCCTTTCTCATGATGTGCTCTGCATATAAGTTAAATAGGCAGGGCGACAGTATACAGCCTTGCCGGACTCCTTTCCCAATTTTGAACCAATCAGTGGTTCCATGTCCAGTTCTCACTGTTGCTTCTTGACCCGCATATAGGTTTCTCAAGAGACAAATAAGATGGTCTGGTACTCCCATCTCTTTAAGAACTTGCCACAGTTTTTTGTGATCCACACAATCAAAGGCTTTAGCATAGTCAATGAAGCAGAAGTAGATGTTTTTCTGGAACTCTCTAGCTTTCTCCATGATCCAGCCTATGTTGGCAATTTGATCTCTAGTTCCTCTGCCTCCTCAAAATCCTGCCTGTACTTCTGGTAGTTCTTGATCGACATACTACTGGAGTCTAGCTTGTAGGATTTTAAGCATAACTTTACTAGCATGTGAAATGAGTGCAATGGTGTGATAGTTTGAACATTCTTTGGCACTGCCTTTCTTTGGAATTGGAATATAAACTGATCTTTTCCAATCCTGTGGCCACTGTTGAGTTTTCCAAATTTGCTGGCAAATTGAGTGTAGCACTTTTACTGCATCATCTTTTAAGATTTTGAATAGCTCAGCTGGAATACTAGCTTTGTTGTTGCTCAGTTTTTCTAAGGTCCACTTCATTTCACATTCTAGAATGTCTGGCTTGAGACAACTTACCACTAGGCACCTACAAAGCAGCGCGGATGAGACTGGGTGAGATCTGAACCTCTCTTCAATTCTATCCCACCCTCTAATAACAGCTCAGTTTTTCTAAGGCCCTCTTCACTTCACATTCTAGGGTGTCTGGCTCGAGGTCAGTGACCACCTCATTGTGGTTATCAGGGATGTTATAGTTCTTGTATAGTTCTTCTGTGTAATTTTGCCACCTCTTCTTAAACTCTTCTGCCTCTGTTAGGGCCCTGCCATTTTGGTCCTTTATCATGCCCATTTTTGCATGAAATGTTCCCTTCATCTCTCCAATTTTCTTGAAGAGATCTCTAGTCCTCCCTATTCTATTGTTTTCCTCTATTTTTTTTGTACTGTTCATTTAAGAAGGCATTCTTATCTCTTCTAGCTATTCTCTGGAATTCTGCATTCAGTTGGGTGTATCTTTTTTTTCTCCCTTGCCTTTCGCTTCACTCCTGTCCTCAGCTATTTGCAAAGCTTCCTCAGACAGCCATTTTGCATTCCTTTTTATTTGGGATGGTTTTAGTTGCTACTTCTTGTACAATGTTGCGAACCTCCATCCATAGTTCTTCAGGCATTCTGTCTTAATTCCTTAAATCTATATGTCACCTCTACTGTATATTCGTCAGGGATATGTTTTAGTTCATACCTGAGTGGCCTAGTGCTTTTCCCTACTTTCTTCAGTTTAAGCCTAAATTTTGCAACGAGAAGCTCATGGTCTGAGCCACAGTCAGCTCCTGGTCTTGTTTTTACTGACTGTATAGAGTTTCTCCATCTTTGGCTGCAGAGCATATAGTCAATCTGATTTCTGTGTTGACCGTCTGGTGATGTCCATGTGTAGAGCCGTCTCTTGGGTTGTTGGAAAAGAGTGTTTGCTATGACCATCGTATTCTCTTGACAAAATTCTATCAGCCTGTGCCCTGCTTCATTTTGTACCCCAAGGCCAAACTTGCCTGTTATTCCGGTTATCTTTTGGCTTCCTACTTTTTTTATTTATTTATTTTAATTCCATTTATATCCCGCCCTTCTCCAAAGACTCAGGGCAGCTTACAAGCTTAGCAGTAGCCTTAATTCTATGTATATGCCTTCTTATTAGGGCTTTCACACACCCCCCAAGCGGCATTATTACAAAGTCAGCTTAATTGCCCCCAACAATCTGGGTCCTCATTTTACCTAGCTCGGAAGGATGGAAGGCTGAGTCAACCTTCAGCCTGGTGGGACGCGAACCTGCACTAATTTTTTACCATTCCAATCCCCCATGATGATAAGGAAATCATTTTTTGGTGTTAGTTCTATAAGGTGCTGTAAGGCTTCATAGAACCGGTCAATTTCGTCCTCTTCAGCACCGGTGGTTCGGGTATAGACTTGGACTACTGTGATATTGAATGGTTTGCCTTGGATTCGAACTGAGATCATTCTGTCATTTTGGGGATTGTATCCCAGTATTGCTTTTCCTACTCTTTTATTGACTATGAAGGCTACTCCATTTCTTCTGAGGGATTCTTGCCCACAGTAGTATACCTGATGGTCATCTGAATTAAATTCACCCATTCCTGTCCATTTTAGTTCGCTGATTCCTAAGATGTCGATGTTCAGTCTTGTCATCTCTTGTTTGACCACGTCCAGCTTTCCTTGATTCATGGATCTTAAATTCCAAGTTCCTATGGAGAAAAAAATCTTTACAGCATTGGACTTTCCTTTCACCACCAGATACATCCACAGCTGAGCGTCCTTTTGGCTTTGTCCCAGTCGCTTCATTCTTTCTGGCGCTACTAGTACTAGCCCTCTGCTCTTCCTCAGTAGCATATTGGATGCCCTCTGCCCTGAGCGACTCACCTTCCAGCATCATATCTTTTTTCCTTTTGGTACTGTCCATGGCGTTTTCATGGCAAAGATACTGGAGTGGGTTGCCATTTCCTTCTCCAGTGGATCCCGTTTGTCAGAACTCTCTGGTATGACCTGTCTGTCTTGGGGTGGCCCTGCATGGCATAGCTCATAGCTTCATTGAATTACGCAAGCCCCTTTGCCACGACAAGGCAGTAATCCATGAAGGGCATTAAAATCAATATAAGAGACAATTGCCTTAGCTCATGATGAGACTAAAAATAACACAAAGGAGATAAAAGAACAATTTTCTAATCTAAATCCACAAATTCAGAAAATGACTATAAAGAAGGAATTAGTAACCCAGAAAATAGAAGAAAAATTAGAGGAAGTGGCTCCAAATATGGAGGACTTAAAGGAAGGAATTAATAAACAGAGAAATGAAGAATTAGAAGATGTAGCAATAATACCAGAAACAGAAAAGACATCTTACCTGTCAAGATCTCAGAACACTCTTGAGGATAAGGAAGAAGAGCTGATCAAATGGAAGATAAAGCTGTTAGGAGAATTGTGGGAAACTGGACAAGGAGGGAGACTGTTTAATGAATATCAATGGGCTGAGCGTTCTTCCAAAAATACCTTAATCAAATTGTCTTTTATTGTCTTTTATTTTTTATTTTAATTCCATTTATATCCCGCCCTTCTCCGAAGACTCAGGGCGGCTTACAAGCTTAGCAGTAGCCTTCATTCTATGTATATGCCTGCTTATTAGGGCTTTCACCCCCCCCCCAGCGGCATTATTACAAAGTCAGCTTAATTGCCCCCAACAATCTGGGTCTTTCTTATTCCAAACAATATACATAAAAATAGAGGAAGAACTACTTGATGATTCAAAGGCATTGACTTGGAAAGTTAGTTGGCAAAGGAAAAAAGCTAGAGTAAGACTGAAGACCCATTAGATGGGATATTATACTATTAAAGAGATGTTTGAAAATGGCTAAGAGAATAGATAATTGTTAGAAATAGAACTGTTATTAGAACTAGAAAGATAGGATTTATAACTAGAATTTTATATTTTGGTATGAGAAGGGAAATATGAAAATGCTAAGAGGGTTTGAACAAGGGAAGCCTTTGGTTGCCCAAATATAATTTATTATGAGAAAATTATAAGCGATAGAGATACTTTGAACACTGATGGGAAATCAATTTTTTTTAAAAAGCGGGAAAAACAGGATATTGATTGAACAAATGGATATTAAGTGCAAATGCAATTGAGATATGTTTTGGTTAGAAAAGATATTCTAAATTGACACTACTGATATTATATATAATATTAGAAAAATGTAACAAAGATGCTGATATTCAATTGTATATGTATTAACAGCAATAAGAATTGTATTTGCCCAGTATGGAAAATGTATACCACCAGAAGAAGAGAGGAAGCACTGGATGGTGTAGTATTGTACCTAGATTAACAAAGTTAATGTGTACCACTGAATTACTAAGTTGTTATTATTAAGTACTTATTATTGTAAAACTGGAAAATTAATAAAATACCTAAAAATGCTAAATGAATTTAATTGGTCAGTGCAGGGCCATGGTCATAAGCTGTTTAACATGGAAGACAAAGTTTCTGCATTCTACAAGAAAATTTTCCTGTGGATAGGCCAAGTAAGGAAAGGAAATATTGCATCATTTCCCAATGTGTCAGACTTTATTGAACTAAATTCTGTTGTTGACACTGAAGACATTGAAACTGCCATCAAAAATCATTTGGAAAAATTTCACACCGAGTTTGCATTGTATTTTCCATTCATGTCAAGAGGATGTGATATTGGAATTTGTTGGATTGCATCACCCTTCATTATGGACAATGCTGTGAACACTGACCTTTCCTCTCAAGAGCAGGAAGCACTTCTGGAATTGACATCAGACCGCAATTTGAAGGAACTTTTAAATAAAAAACACTGACCAAGTTCTGGAGCCAAGTTGCAAAACTGTACCTGGAAGTGGGGGAAAAAGCTATCGTAGCGTTACTGCCATTTGGTTCCATATACTTGTGTGAGAAGGCATTTTCTTCATTGATGTGTATAAAAATAAGGAAAGGAATTGTATTCAGCTGGAATCAGATTTAATTCTATCAGTAAGCACTCTCCAGTCACTAGTGCAAAGATTAATGTCAGAGAAACAGGCACAAGTTTTCCATTAAAAGTGTGGTAAGTGGGTGTACTTTATCACTTTTTTCCTTTTTTTGTGGTCAAGTTTTTGACACCTTGCTAAGCACTGATATTACTTGAATATTGTCATGTCCTAAAGGTGGCACAATCTGTGAAAAGGTTGACAAGCACTGCTCTAAAACACCTGAAGGCAGGACAAGAAGCAATGGATGGAAGCTAATCAAGGAGAGAACCAACCTAGAACTAAGTGTTCTGTACCAGCCTACTACCAGCCCTGCAGAAAAGGCAGGGACAACCCCTTTTACAAAACGGCAAGAGGCTGGAACTAAGCCTGCCAAATTTATTAACATAAAACAGAGCAAAGAGAGCAAGCACGAACCATGAAACAGGAGCTATTCAAACGGTTGCCTTCAGCAAACCAGCCCTCCCACACATTCCCCTTTTAAACAGTTCAGGGCGTGGCTTCTCTCTGCCTCCTTCCGAGGTGCCCCATTGCCTTCCTCTGTTTACTCCTGATTGACTGCCTCCTGTGTCGGGCGTCCTTGAACAGGGCCAGCTGTGGGTCGTCTTCATCCATGCTGTCAGGCTCACACAGCTGGGTCTGCGTCGTGACCAGATGGGAGGGGCCTGGCTGAGGGCTCTGCGGAGCCCCAAGGCCATCAGCAAGGTCTCCAACACCCCCCTCCTCCTCCTCTGAATCGTCCAACCCAACTGCCGAACCCACAGGCTGACCCTGAATCACAACACTAAGGGGAAATTTCCTGATAGACAGAACAATGTCAGTGGAATGGCTTGCCTCCCGAAGTTGTGGGTACTCTTATCAGTGGAGGTTTTTAAGACAACCATTTGTCTGAAATGGTATAGGGTCTCCTGCTTGAGCAAGGTTTGGACTAGAAGACCTCCAACGTCCCTTCAAACTGTTATACTGATACTGTATATTTTTTGTGATGGTATTTAAATTTAAGCTTTTCCAGCATGTTCTTAAAGACCATCTCAACAATACATTTAGAATGGGCACCCTGGCAGATTTATTCATATATTTCACCAAATTTATATCTTGTTGGAATTGTAGATTCTCAGCTCACAAAAAGATAATGACATCATCAGTTGCCCTCCGGGTGAGATTCAAGGTGCTGGTGATGACCTATAAAGCCCTACATGGCATGGGTCCGGATTATCTTAGGGAGCACCTGCTACCAGCATCAACTTCCCATCGTCCTGTGCGCTCCCATAGAGAGGGCCTCCTTAGGGTGCCGCCAGTGATCCCCAGAGGGAGGGCATTTTCTGTGGGCACGCCTGCCCTTTGGAATTATTTACCTGTGGAACTCCAGACCGCCCCCGATCTCGCCGGGACCTGAAAACCTGGCTTTTCGATCTATCAGGCCTGGACTGAAGTGGTTTTAGCTTTTTAATATTGTTTTAATTGTTGGGCTTTAATTAAGTTAATTCATTTTAATTTTATATTATCTTTTTATATTGTCTTTTATATGCTGCCCTGTAAACCGCCCTGAGTCCTTTGGGAATAGGGCGGTATAGAAAACTAATTAAATAAATAAATAAATAAAAATAATAAATATATTTCCCACAAACCCCAAATCTACTTAGTGCCAACACTTACTCTCTAGAAAAGCTGTCTCCAGCTGTTTTTGGAAAATTGATAATGTTGGAGCCAATCAAATATCAGCAATGAAATATTTAGTTATTAAACAGAAATATGGATGAAATTAGTGCATATGCCTGTATTCATTTCCTTTGTGAAATAAGGAATCCACAGATAACTATAGTCTCATATCCAAACAAATACAGTATATAGACATCCCCCTGCTTACAAACAGGTAAATGTTCTGAGAGTTTTCATAAGTCCATTTTGTTTGTAAGTCCAGACAAGCATAAAAATCACTCTTGCATTTCATTACAGACATTCACAGTCATTACAGTACACATCATTAAACAGTGAACAGTATTCATGGGGATCAGCGAACATTATGTAAGCAAAAGTCAGGGGAAGGTGGGTGTTCTGTTCCAGCCTATGACTGGCCCTGTTGGAATGTCAGGGACAAGCCCTTTTTTATATTCAATAGGCTGGAATTAAGCCAACCAAATTTGCAAAAACTAAACGAAACAGTTCAAAACAGAGTTAAACAAATACAGACCGAGACTATATCAGAAGCTCTTCAAACGGTTGCCTTCAGCAACTAGCAACCAGCACCTCCCACACATTCCCCTTTTAAACAGCAGTCTCATTCCCCTTTTAAACAGCAGTCTCAAGGCGTGGCTTCTCTTTGCCTTCTCCTGAGGTGCCTCATTGCTTTTCTTTGTTCACTTCTGCTTGTCTGCCTCCTGCTTCGAGCATCCCTTTTGTATTGTTGCTTTTATTGTTGTTAGCCGCCCTGAGTCCTTCGGGGGATAGGGCGGCATATAAGTCCCAAAAATAAATAAATAAATAAATAAATAAATAAATAAATAAATAAATAAATAAATAAATAAACAGAGCCAGCTGTGGATCGTCTTCTTCCAATCTTTCAGGCTCACACAGCTGGGCCTGAGGAGGAACAAGACGGGAGGGGCCTGGCTGAGAGCTCTGCGGTGCATCAGAACTTTCCTCTGCAACCAAAGGCTCTCCAAACCCCTCCTCCTCCTCCGCTTCAGAATTGTCCGACTCAGCTGCCGAAACCACAGGCTGACGCTGAATCACAGCAGTGGGAAAGGGTTTGTTAATGGCACGCCTTCTCCCAACTTCTGGGACCTAAGTTGGAATTGCAGACAGGTTTGTTCATATTGGCAAAGGTTTATAACTTGGAAGTTTATAAGTAGAATAATATCTGTAATGGATTCCAAACAAGCAAGGGCATGACTGTCATGATTTGAAGTTATTTTCCTTATTATATACACATCACTGTGAAATCACAGCTACCAGGTTTTTTAGCTAGTGAGAGTGAAGGTTCGTTCTCCGAGCTTGAGGGTTGGTTTTCAAACATTTCGTTACCAGTCTAGGTAACATCTTCAGCAGTGTTTAGAGCAGGCATGTCAAACTCACAATGTCATGTGATGTCACACAATGTATTGTGAGTTTTTCCCCATTGCCGGCAATGGGGTGGGCACAGTTTCAGTATGATGCATCCAGCCCACAGGCCAGCAGTTTGACATGCCTGGTTTAGAGCAGGACTTTTCAACCTTTTCACCCATTGTACCACTTTTAGGATAAGGCAATATCCGAGTACCACCAGTTGCTCAGCAAGGTGTCAAAAACTTGACCAAAAAAAGGAAAAAAATGCTAAAGTACAGGTAGTCCTCTACTTACAACAATTCGCTTAATGACTGTTCGAAGTTACAACGGCACTGAAAAAAGTGACTTATGACCATTTTTTACACTTATGACTGTTGCAGCATCCCCAGGGTCATGTGATCACCTTTTGCAACTTTGACAAGTGTGCAAGTGTGGCCAAGTGACAAGTGTGGCCAGCTCATCATTGAGGTTGCAGGGTGCCTGTGGGGGGGGATCCGTGGGTCTCTGATGCAGGGGGGTTGGGACTGGGGTGGGTGCCTTCCCTCCCTCTCCCATTGTCCCTCCTTTCCTTCCTTCCCTCTCTCTTTGTCCCTTCCTCCTTCCCTCCCTCCCTTCCATTGTCCTTCCCTCTCATTGTCCTTCCCTTTCTTCCTTCCCTCCCTCCCTCCCTTCCATTGTCCCTCCCTCTCATTGTTCTTCCCTTTCTTCTTTCCTTCCCTCCCTCCCTCCCTCCCTCCCTTCCATTGTCCCTCCCTCTGTTAAACTAGACCACAACCTACTACTTGATAAGATAGAAAAATGTGGGTTAGACAGCATCACCACCAGATGATGGATTCGTAGCTGGCTGACCGGCTGTACTCAGTGTGTGGTCCTCAATGGAACTGCATCTACATAGAGGGAAGTGTGTAGTGGGGTGCCCCAGGGCTCTGTTCTGGGCCCAGTGCTCTTCAACATCTTCATCAATGATTTAGATGGGGGGATAGATGGGGAATTCATCAAATTTACAGACGACACCAAGCTGTTATGTACATCTCTCTCTCTCTTTCTCTCTCCCCCCCCTCTCTCTCTCTCTCTCTCTGTGTATTTGTGTGCACACATATCAGTGTGTCTTGACTAGGGTTCAGTTAGTCTAGGAAGGAAGGAAGGTTGTTTGTGTGCCATGTGTGATATTTATTCCTTTGGCCTGAGGTGAAAGACTCTGAATCCATATAAAGTGTACAATGCATTGCACTGTGCTTCATATTCCAATGACATGGTATGTATACATGTTGTCAAAAATGTTATTGTCTTTAGAGGATGGGAAGAAGGTGAAAATTACAAAAGCTACAGTAGTGTCTGATGAATGCAAAAGCACACATAAGCATGCAGGCATTTTCTTTTGTTATTGTTGACAATACATGGTTTTTATAATATGTTGAAAAAATATGTGCAGTAAGGGCAGTTACCCATCAATCCTTGTAAATGGTGTTATGTGTCTTCCTGAATCTCCGATTGAACAACAAATGTTTCCATGCAAGATAAAAATAAAGCTTATGTGTGCTTGCTTATGCATGCACACACTTTGTGACAATAAGGTCTGAGCCTGCATAAATGGTTGACAACTTGTTGCTATTTGTGTACAAATACAGCTATGAAAAGGGAACTGATGAGGAATGAAATAGGATGAAAAGAACAGAGGTGCAGAAAGGAAATTTGGTGACATGAAAAGAAGGGAGGCAGGAGAGTTTAGAAAAGGGGTACGTTTAAGTTAATGTATTCACAAAAGAGGGAACGTTATGGAGATAATTTTGCGAATGCTATGGAGGATACAGCATGTTACAAGAAGGCTATGTTGGGATAGAAAGAGTAAAAAAAGGGATATACATACGCAGTGCTTTTTATGTAAGAAAAAAGGTGCCGAAACTCAGTCAGCCCCCCCCTCCGGCTAGGCCATTCCTTTATCAGCAACCTCTCATTCCCCTCCCAAGCTGGACTGCCATGCTACAGCGCATGGGATGGGCAGGGTAGGCTCGGTCCCCCTCCGCTGTTTCGGAGCCGGGGGTGGGTGATGGTGAATGGCTCTGCTGCTGTTGTGCGCCTCTGGAGGGGCTTTCTTTAAGCTTTGCCCCACAGATCACCTTCCCGGGCGCAGCCTCCTTGTCCTCCACCAACTCTCCTGTGGCTTGCGCTGTACAAACCTCTCCTGCCACCTCCCTCCACCAGTCCTTTGTCGCCTGTCTCACGGAGAATGGAGAACAGAGCAGCTCTGTGCAGGGATGCAGAGCAGAGAATAGCACTTGCTTGCTTCCCTGCATTGTCACACGTCTCCCTTCTCCCTTCTGGAAACAGCAGCTCTGTTTCCTGCTGCTTCTCCCAGTGCAGCTCGTCCCTCTTCCCGAAAGCATTTCTTTGCTAACCTGTTTTCCAGCTCTGGCATGTTTCTCTTCTGCTGCAGGGAAACGGAGTTTGTGGGACTAAAAAAAGTTCAGTCAGACCTCCTAACTCCTTGTGAGATTTTTTTTTTCACAAGAAGTTGGAAGGTCTGACTGAACTTTTTTTGGTTTCACAAACTCCATTGAAAAAAGGTGCTGGAACGCCACCCCTTTTTCAGCAAATGGTACAGCCACTGTTTGGAAGCCCAGCGCAACCAAGATGAGCATTTTCCACGCCGATAGGCAAAAAAAAGGCCCAACAGGCCTCCGTTGTTTTCTTGCCAAAACAATGGCTTGCAGCGGTATCCAGCGGAAGGTGCTCAAAAGCGCCACGCGAGGCACTCAGAAGGAAGCGCTTGGAAGGCGCTTGGAAGCCCTGTGCCGGGGGCTTGGAAGGCGCTCAGAAGCCCCACATGGCACACTCGGAAGCCTCTCACAGGGGACTAGGATGGCACTCGGAAGCCCCGCATGGGGCACTTGGAAGGCGCTTGGAATCTGTCCAGCTTGCGCTTGCAATCAGCCTCCGCTTTGCCGCCACTCACAATCTGCCCGGCCTCCCCTCCACCTGCTTTGTGCAGCTCCTCCTGGGGCCCCCATGCCTGCTGTTAACCCTCCCGCCATCATGCAGGGTAGGTTGGCGCCCCGCCAACCTGCCCAGATGCCCTCGCCTCCCCCAAGCGTTTTTTTTTACTAACCTTTCAGCTGCATTCCGTTTCTCCGTTTGATTCTCAGCCTTCGCCACGTGTTTGTGGGACTATCGGTAAAAAAGAAAAAAATGTTCCATGAGACTTTCTAACTTCTTGCGAGATCTCGCAAGAAGTTAGAAAGTCTCATGGAACTTTTTTTTTGTCCCACAAACACATGGCGAAGGCTGAGAAGTGAATGAAGAAACAGAATGCAGCTGAAAGCAGTAAAAAAATACTTTTTTAAAACATTTTTTTACAGTGCTGTTCAACCTGTCCTACGTGTACCACCAGCAAGGTGCTCGCATACCACTAGTGGTATGCGTACCACTGGTTGAAAAGCCCTCGTTTAGAGGATGTCTGTGTCAGTGTTCTACTTATATAAGTGCTTCAGGTGTGGGAGTGTCAAGTGAGCGTCTTGTGATGGGCCAGGTGTGAGTCATTAGAGAGGCTTCTCATGGGGAGGTACTTCAGGTAAGGGTCGTTGGAGGTTGTGAATTAGTGGGTCAGGAGTGAGTCATCAGTGGGAGGCTGGTAATGGGTCTTGTGATGAGATCATATCAGGTCAGGGTCATTAGAAGGTGTACCTCTGTGCGGGGGAGAGGGGCTTGAGGGTTGGTGCTGTGTCCTGATGGCTGTTTGATTGATTTGGATTCTGAGGGGGTTTATATGCTGGTTGTAGATCAATATGTCTGTTGATGGAATTGCTTATGGTGTGCCAAGCTTCGATGAACTGTGGGTAGCGATTAGGGATTTGGGATCGTGGTGTTAGATTGGTAGCTGGTGTTCGTGGATCCTGGTTTTTTTTTATTGAAAAGTTTTTCAATACATTTTATCTTTAACAAAACAACCCCTCCCCACCCACCCACCCCCTTCCCAACCCAACCCAACCTTCCCCCCCTCCTGGTTTTTAACTGTATTTAAGTGATTGTCCACTAGGACTCCAAGATCCCTCTCACATTACTGGCATTAAGCCGCATTTCACCTAGCCTGTACCTATTCAGGTGGTTTTCCTTGCATAACGTTGAATTTCATTTTGTTAGATAAGGCCCAATGTTCAAGTCTGTTAAGATCTTTTTGGCTCTTGAGCTTGTCTTCTGGGGTGTTGGCTATTCCTGCCAGTTTAGTGTCATCTGCAAATTTGATGAGTTCCCCTCATCTAGAATGTTTATGAAGATATTGGGAATATTGGGGCCAAAACTTAACTTTGGAGTACCCCACTACTTACTTCCCTCTATTAGATGTAGTTCCGTTGAGGACTATATGTTGAGTACGTTTGTCAGCCAGTTACAAACCCATCTGGTGGTGGTGCTGTCTATCCCACATTTTTCTAGTTTGCCAAGAAGTAGGGTATTGTCTAATTAATCAAATGCTTTACTGAAATCTAAGTATACTATGTCCACAACATTTTGCTGATCCACTAATTTAGTCATTCTGTCGAAGAATGAAATAAGATTTGTTTGGCATAATCTGTTTTTTACGAACCCATATTGGCTACTGGTTATAACTTTGTAGGTACAGATTTGTTGTTTGATTATCTTTTCCAAGATCTTCCTGGGTATTGATGTCAGGCTGATTGGATCTGTTTTTTCCCCCTTTTTGAAGATGGGAACTACATCAGCACTTTTCCAGTCCTCAGGTAGTTCCCTGGTGATCCAAGAACTTTGAAAGATATGTTTCAGTGGTTCTGAGATCATGTCTGCCAGTTCCTTCAGAACCCTGAGATGTAGTACATCAGGACCCCGCGATTTGAATCTGTCTAGAGCTGACAGGTGTTCTCTTACCTTGTTTTTGCATATTTTAATTTGCATTCCTAACCTGGTTCTGTTTTTGGTAAGTTGAGTTTTGTTTTCTTTTTGTGAGACAACAGATGCAACGTATGAATTAAGCAGTTCTGCTTTCTCTCTACTGCCTGTTACTTCTTTGCCATCGTCTCCCATTAGTGGACCAGTTGTTTCTTTGACTGTTTTCTTGTTTTTTATGTGTTGAAAGAGACTTTTTTATTGTTTTTGACATTTGTTGCAAGTCTTACTTCATCCTGAGCCTTAGCTTTCCTAACTTCATCTTTGCAGATTCGGGCTATCTGCTGATATTCTGCCTTACTTATGTGTCCCTCTTTCCAGTTTTTGTACTTTTCCTTTTTTCCCCCTCACAGTTCCTTGTGCAACTATACTGGTTTTCACTTGTTTTCTTGGTTTTCTTTTTTAGTGGTATTGAACTGGGCTGGGCTTTGATAACCATATTTTTCAGTTTCCCAAGCTTCTTGAGTTGATTTGCCCTTTAAGATTTTCATCCATGGAATCTTTCCCAAGCTCTCTGAGTTTGTTAAAATCAGCTCTTTTGAAGTCTAAGACACTGGTTTGATTATGTTCTGTTGCTTGTGTCTGTTTTATATTGAATTCTAATATGACATGGTCACTCTCCCCTAAAGTTCCTGCAACTTCAATCTCCTCTATCACTTCTTATCTGTTGGTAAGATTTAGGTCCAGTATAGCTGTCCCTCTAGTCGCCACCTCTATCTTTTGGTTGATGAAGGTGTCAACTAGGAGGGTCAGGAATCTGTTTGATCTCTCACTTCTTGCAGAGTTTGTTTCCCAGTTGATTTCAGGGTAGTTAAATTCCCCCATGACTATTGTGGTGTGTTTCCTACATACTGTCAGGTTTCTGACGTATGGGCTTTTCAAGTTAACTGATTAGCAAAAGGTTCATCTATTTCTTCTGTTTGGTTTGGTAGCCTGTAGTATACACTTATGACAATGTCATTCTTTTTCTTTTTATGTTGACCCATATGCATTCTAGAAGGTGTTCATCCTTTGTTATATTCATCTCTGTTAATCAGATGGTTAACTGTCAAGATTGCTTTCCAAATCTTCCTCAGTTCCAAAGATTCTTTGAATCTGTTAAGGAATTTTGTTGTGCAGAGATCTCCTTGTGCTACCAAAGAGTTGCACAGACAAGGAAGGGTACTGAGAGCAGCAAGAGTCACACACAGGAGTACACTGAGTTGTAAAAGCAAAAAGTATTTTACTTTAAGGTGGTGTAAAAACAAAAATGCACAGTCAAAAATAAACAGTCCAGGTCATACACAATAGCAACAGTCCAAGAAGTAATCCAAACTACAAAGTCTTCTTACCGGTCCAGAGGTCAATACACAGTTCAGGTTTACAACAGTAGTAAACCAACAGCAGAGCAAAAACAGTAATAGTAGAGATCAGTGAATTCAGAGAGAGAAAGAAGCTACGTTCCTAGCTTCCTCTTATGGCCATGAGAACACTTACACACCCATTGGCCAATTAACATCTTAAAGCCATAACATTATGGTTAATATATTTTCAACCCAACATTGTAGGCTAACACCATATGCCTAACATTCTCCCCTTTGGGTAGAATAATATATAACTCTTACAATCTTATGCACATTCTTTCACAATTAGCATTGTGTTTCACAGCACTTTGTACCTTCATAAAATGGTCTGCAATATTTACATCAGATGAACAATACTCTAGCTGTATTAATTTATCTTTGATACATTGTCTGACATTTAGATAACGAAGATCAGTATGTTTGGATCTTGTTCTTACTGCAGCATTATTTGCCATCTTTACTGCAGCTTGATTGTCCTCATACACAATAAATGGATCATTTACATTTAAACCCATATCTAACAATAATTGTTTGTACACTAGCAGTTCTGTACATAACACTGATAAACATGAGAATTCAGCCTCCATTGTAGATAAGCTTATGTGTTTTTGTCTAATGGACTTCCATCCAATCAAAGAATCACCCAGCATGATAGCCAACCCTGAAGTAGATTTACGAGTGCTTGCCTCAGAGGCAAAACTCGCATCTGCATATGCAGTAAGAATTAACTCACAATTTGGCTCTAAATATAACGAGTAGTGAATAGTCTGCTTCAAATACCTTAATACTCGTTTAGCTGATTGCCAGTGTCTAACAGTTGGATTATTGTTGTACCTAGCTAATTGGTTTACACAGTAAGAAATATCAGGTCTAGTCCAATTACTCAGATACATAAGGTTTCCTATCAAAGATTGATACATAGTCTTATCAAATACAGGACTCTCAACATTAGTGTCCTTAAAATCCATAGAGGCTTTTCTTTAATTCCCAACAATCATGGTCTCTATCATTAGTCAATCCTGGTGGAATTCTTAAATAAATAGTATGCTGCAATGGAGCATGTAAATATGCAGTTTCAACATCTACATGGGTAACCATATATTGGTTTTTAGCTGCCCATACTAAAGCTGCTCTTAAAGTAGTTGCCCTCAGACTGGGTGCAAACACCTCGTCATAATCCTCAGTAGTTTGGGCAAAACCTTGTGCAACCAAACGTGCCTTATGGGTTACGGTCCCATCTACACCCTTCTTTAACTTATATATCCATTTACAACCTATAGCTTGCTCACCAGGTGGCAGTTTAGCTTTCTCATAGACCTTAAGATCCTGCAAAGACTTCAACTCCCTGTTCATTGCAGCTTTCCATGATGCCTGTTCCTTTTCAGGATACATCCTGATCTCATCATAGTTAGAAGGTACTGAACTAACTTGACATATTATACTAGCTTCATAGCGATCAGGTGGACGTCTGATGCGCATTGAACGCCAAGGAATTACAGGGCTTTGAATTTCTGACTCCTTTCCTTCCTCTGATTCATCTCTTATCTCCCCTATCTCCTCTTCATCTTTTATATTTACAGGAGATGTATTATCATTACTAGTTACGTTATCAGAGGAGTCCTTAAACACTAGAGGATCAGTATTAACAGTTACTTGCTCTAACCTATCCCAACCAACGTGCTCAAGGAATTTGGCACTAGTACTGTTATATACATTAGTTGTGCCCTGTTCCCAGAAACGATAGGATCTGTGATTAGCTTCATAACCTACGAAGTATAATTGCCTAGCCCTATGTTGGCCTTTACTCCTGAGTTGTGCAGGAATGTGGACCCAAGCTGGGGTGCCAAACGTGTGCAGATAATCAAGGTTTGGTCTTCTACCATGCCATATAGTATATGGTATTTTACCAGTAGAAGTATTAACAACTATATTCAGAACATGGTTTGCACATTTTGCTGCCTCCCCCCACAGTCTATCTGTTAAGCCAGAATCTCTTAACATGGTTCTCATCATGGCTTGTAACGTTTGCCCACGTCTCTCAACAAATGCATTATGTTGAGGCCTATAAGGGGCTGAACGTTTATGCTCAATGCCAGCTGATTCTAGCATATCAACAAAATGCTTATTTGTAAATTCAGTACCACTATCAGTAATTATGCACTGAACCTTTCTCTTTGTTTTTCTCTCCACGAACTTCAGCCAGTTTGCAAATTGTTGGAAAGTGTCTGCCTTTGACTTAAGCAGATAACAAAATCCATAACGAGAGTAGTGGTCCAATATACTTAAAATATAACATGACCCTCCTAAACTTGGTTTCATGGGTCCAATTAAATCAGCAAACACAACTTCCAAAGGTACAGTTGTTTTGAAGCTGTTTATCCTGTTTGCAGGAGTTGCCTTACTCTTTTCCTGATTACAGGCATTGCAATTCAAATACTTACTACATGGCTTCAGTTTAATTCCTTCTACTAACTCAACTGTTTTACGTAGTGAGTTAAAGTTTACATGCCCTAACCACCTATGCAATAAATGTATACACTCGTCATGTGGCTTCTTGTTCTCACATATAGAGTTAGCTTTAACTGTACTAACCTGATTACTTGTGAGAATGAATAAACCATTTTTCAAATTAGCAGTTACACAGGTTCCATTCCTCTCAATAGTGCATTGCTCCCCTCTGAATGTTACCACGAACCCAACCTTAACCAATTCCCTTACAGATAACAGGTTGAATCTTAGCTTAGGTATATATAACATAGGTAACTGTTCATCAATGCATGGACAATAGGAATTACCTTCACCAGAGGCCTTCATCTTCCAACCGTTGGCTAGTGAAACATATTGGTTGCTGTTTTTCATATTAATAAACTTCTTTTTCTCTTTAGTAATGCATTGTGAAGCCCCACTATCAACAACCCACAATTCATTATTTCTGGATGTTGGTTCACCAGAAACAGCCAAACCAATGCGCTTCTTAGTCTTCCCACTGCTATTAACATTCTGTTTTTTACCCTTTCTACAGAATTTGGCTATATGCCCTCTAGCCCCACAAGAATAACATTTCTTGACATTGTAAACAGTGGTAAATTGCTGCTCCTCTCGTGGCTGTGTCTCTCTCAGCTGGTCTCTGTCACGCCTCCTTCTGGACTCTTCCAGCAGTCTCCCAGTAATATTAGTCAAAGTCAGTTCCTCTCTGGTCAGGACTTCCAAAGAAGAAACATACCCATCATAACTCTCATCCAAAGATGACAGAATAATGTAGACCTGATGCAACTCTGAAAAAATCAGCTCCTTTTCATGAAGCTCTTGAAAAGTTGCCTTCATGTAGTTTAAATGGGTCAGCATATCTCCATTCTTCTGCAGACGAGCCCTAAACAGCTTACGTGTAAGGTGTATATGTGCACCCACACTGTCTCGAACATAAAGCCTTCGCAAAACGCCCCAACACCTAGCAGCAGACTCCTCACCACAAATATGGACAAGCTGCTGGTCATTCAGTGTTAGTCCAATAATGCAAAGAGCTTTCTCATTGCTACGTTTAAAGTCATCTATCCTCTTTGCATCCTCTTCGTTATCTGCATCCCAAGCAGTAGTATCTGGTGGGTTATTTACAACAGTCCATAGTCCTTCCTTGCGCAAAAACAAGCAACATTTCGTGGACCAGGAAACATAGTTTGTCCCATCCAACCGGGTTATCCAGGAGATGCCTGACAACTGTTCTTGTGCCATTTTACACCAAATAGCTAACACAAACTCAGCTAGGAATACTGTGTGTACTAACTCTCAGTACAGGCCTGGGCCCATAACCAGTGTTAAGGAATTTTGTTGTGCAGAGATCTCCTTGTGCTACCAAAGAGTTGCACAGACAAGGAAGGGTACTGAGAGCAGCAAGAGTCACACACAGGAGTACACTGAGTTGTAAAAGCAAAAAGTATTTTACTTTAAGGTGGTGTAAAAACAAAAATGCACAGTCAAAAATAAACAGTCCAGGTCATACACAATAGCAACAGTCCAAGAAGTAATCCAAACTACAAAGTCTTCTTACCGGTCCAGAGGTCAATACACAGTTCAGGTTTACAACAGTAGTAAACCAACAGCAGAGCAAAAACAGTAATAGTAGAGATCAGTGAATTCAGAGAGAGAAAGAAGCTACGTTCCTAGCTTCCTCTTATGGCCATGAGAACACTTACACACCCATTGGCCAATTAACATCTTAAAGCCATAGCATTATGGTTAATATATTTTCAACCCAACATTGTAGGCTAACACCATATGCCTAACAGAATCATTCCAGCTTCATGCCAAAACTGACTCACTCCATAGTTGCCTGTACCTGCTTACTCTTGCAGCTTTGCCAACCAATAATGGGAGGACGGTGGTGAATTCCTAAGGGTGGAGGGAGGTTATGGAATGCAAATGAACTGTCTGTTGCCAGAGAGACATCTAACAAGGTCAAGTGATAAAGAATGTTTTTACTGAAGCAGACACCATAGTTTATGGTGAACTATGAACTGTGGGTGGCCTGGAGAGGAAAACCCTATGTGGGTTTTTGTGGGAAAAATCCCAGAGCTGACTTTGCTTCTCCCGTGCCTAGATGGATTTTTCAATGAAGTTACACTTTTGGTTAATTTAAAAAGCTGGGAGTTTCTTTTGTTGAATGTGCCAAATGGGACGGTTGACATTAAGTCAGCTCTCACAGTAGTGCCTACCTGGATCCCACCAGGAGGCCAAAGACTCGAGATGTCGCAACAGGCAAAAAATCAGAGGAGAGGAAGAAGCTGGAGGAGCCCCTGGCTCAAGAACCCCTAGCAGTACTGCAGACCGGGACAGGGATGCAGCCAGTGGGCACGTGTCCCAAACTGAGGGCTGAAAAGCCAGACCTGCAGTCGGTGAGCTTACGGGAACAACTGTGGGATGCCCCATACCAGGGACCAAAGATTTGCTGGGCAGTGAACTTGGGAAAGGCGGCAGAGGCCGAGGACACCCTAATCCCTGCAGGAATTAACATGACCCTAGGGAGCAATTGGAAAGTGAGGCGGCCAGTCAAGTGGGATGAGCCGGTCAAATGTAAGCTCCCTGCTGCTCCCCGCAGCCCATCAATGGAGCAGCTGGGAGAGAAGTTTGGAGGCCTCAAGATCAAGGGAGTCGTGTCACTGGGAGCCAGGGCAACTGTGGCCAAGACAGGGGCAGTGAAGTCACTAACTACCCTATCTCCTCCCCTTCTGCAGCCGGTGGTGCCAGCACCTGTCGGGACGATTGGATCTCCTTGCAGGGAGCAGCGGCAGCGGATTTCACCATACTTCCCCCCCCGCGTAGCAGTGTGTGGCCTTGGTAGCTCAAGCGGGGGTCGAGGCCCCTCTGGCTTCCTTCCCAGTGTCAGCAGCGGTCCTACTGCCTGGGTACATTTTGATGAGAGATGAGTGACCACCGCCCTTACTCACGGTTCGTTTTGATGGGGACCCAGGCAAACTGGCTCACTTCTTAGCCCAGATGTGGCTGCACATGGCACTGCTATAGGGGAAATGTACCTAGACAATGCAGCTCGGGTTCACACAGTGACGTCCAACCTGGAGGGCGGCATGTCCGGATGGCTGGTGGCCCTGCACAATGCTGGGGCGCAGGAGCTGGGTGACCTAGATGCGTTCATGCAGATCCTCCGAGGGTGTTTTTAGGATCCCATGGCGGCCCAGCGCACTGAATCCCACATCCGCATCCTTAAGCAGGGAAAGTGGCTGGTGGCAGAGTACATGCAGGACTTCCACAGCCTAGCCAGCCACCTTCCTGACTGGCCTGAACGCATGCTGGTCTCCTACTTCTGAGTGGGGCTAGACTGAGAGGTATACCAGAACTGCATACCCCAAGGGGTGCCATGGAACTTGCAAGCGTGGTTCCAAGTGCCTGGGGAACTGGAGATCAAGTTGATAGAGTTCTGGGAGCACACTGTGCAGGAAAGTCAGCCCCGCAGAGTGCCCAAGAGATGCACAGGTCCCGGGCGGGAAGGAGGGGTGCACCCTCGGCCGGAGGAGGCAAGCCTTGCCGAGCCCTGGAGCCCTGCTTCCACTGCAAAAAGGAGGGTCATCAAGCAGCCAAGTGCCTCGCACCACAATGAGCAACTGCTCCTCTGCCCACCAGCCAACCCAAGAAGAAGAGACCGTAAGCAAAATCAAAGGAGAAGACACACATTGGAAAGCAAGTTGTTGAGTTCTCTCCTCAATCCAGTAAGGAGGAGAGAACTCCGACCAACCCCCAAAACTCTGTTTGCACCTGGTGCGTGATTAGCTGCTAGGTGGTGGAGAGGCCGGGACTATGGTTAAAGCTGAGGTGACCCATTGTCAGACCCTCAATGTATTTCTTTCTTTCTTTTTTAAAAAATGTTTTATTGATTTTCTAATTTTACATTTAAATATTTGAAAAGCCCCGTGGCGGCTGGGTTAATTGATAATACAATGACATGCAAGTATCTTTAGTACAAATCTCAAGCTTTTCCCCTTAGTATTTACTGTCTCCTGAACTAATACAATTCTTATTAAATCAATTAAATAAAAATGACATTCTTACATTTGTCAATAATTTTTGGCTTATACATATCCTTATCATTTTAACATTCAGTCTTTACAGACAATCAATGTCCTAATTAGTTTTCCCCAATTTTTAATTTTCCATTAATATTTAACTTAACATTTAATATTTATAGTTTCCAAGTTTTAAGTAACCAAAGTTCCCATTATCACATCACAAAGTCTAATATTCAGAATACACATCTTATCTATTTGAATATATTCTATTTCTCACCATCTTACATCAACTAATTAATAATACGATATAACATTCTTTTCTATTTATTTCCAAACATCTTAAATTTAGTAACCAAATATTCTCTTGTTTCAACATCAAATACTTCCTTTTTTTTCCTCTTAATGTCTATTATTTCATATTTAAGCTAGTACAGTTTTTATTATATCAGCTAATTAAAAACATGTTTATTACGTTTATCAATATATTTTTAGCTTATATATATCTTAATTAGCTTTACATTCAACCTTTATAAACAAATCAATATTCAAATTTAACTTTTAATATTTATACTTCCAAATTTTAAAATAACCAGTTTTCTTTATCTCAGTTCATAAAAAATCTAGTGTTTAAAGTACGTATCTTGTCAAATAGAGTATATTCTATTTTAATCCTTACTAATAAAGCCCTGATTTTCTTCAGCCTTATTCAAGCTTTCTTTCTTTGCCAAGTCGACTTCCATATCCGTGTTTTTAAATCATCGTATATATCTCCCTCTGTTATTATATATACTGTTTGAAATAAGAAAGGCCATCCAGTCACCATTTTTTTGAAGGGGCTAACAAATTGTCTCTTATTTTTCTTTCTCGGCGTAGTTGTCCTGAAATGTTTTGGAAAGATAGAAATCCAGTTAAAGTCAGGTTATTGTTTCAACGTTTTAAACTCCCCTGGATAGTCAGTCGCCACTGTTATTAGAGGGTGGGATAGAATTTCCCTTCCGTCTCTCCACAGGTGGTAAATACTTTGGGCAGCTTATACAGGTGGAAAAAATAGTTAGGATTGAAGAGAGGTTCAGATCTCACCCAGTCTCATCTGCGCTGCTTTGTAGGTGCCTAGTGGTAAGTTGTCCCGAGCCAGACATCCTAGAATGTGAAGTGAAGTGGGCCTTAGAAAAACTGAGCAACAACAAAGCTAGTGGAAGTGACAGTATTCCAGCTGAGCTATTCAAAATCTTAAAAGACGATGCAGTAAAAGTGCTACACTCAATTTGCCAGCAAATTTGGAAAACTCAACAGTGGCCACAGGATTGGAAAAGATCAGTTTACATTCCAATTCCAAAGAAAGGCAGTGCCAAAGAATGTTCAAACTATTGCACCGTTGCACTCATTTCACATGCTAGTAAAGTTATGCTTAAAAACTTACAAGCTAGATTCCAGCAGTATGTGGATCGAGAACTACCAGAAGTACAGGCAGGATTTCGAAGAGGCAGAGGAACTAGAGATCAAATTGCCAACATACGCTGGATCATGGAGAAACCTAGAAGAATTCCAGAAAAACATCTACTTCGGCTTCATTGACTATGCTAAAGCCTTTGATTGTGTGGATCATAACAAACTGTGGCAAGTTCCTAAAGAGATGGGCATGCCAGATCATCTTATTTGTCTCTTGAGAAACCTATATGCGGGTCAAGAAGCAACAGTGAGAACTGGACACGGAACCACTGATTGATTCAAAATTGGGAAAGGAGTCCGGCAAGGCTGTATACTGTCACCTTGCCGATTTAACTTATATGCAGAGCACATCATGAGAAAGGCAGGGCTAGATGAATCAAAAGTTGGAATTAAGATTGTCGGGAGAAATATCAAGGACCTAAGATATGCAGATGATACCACTCTAATGGCAGAAAGCGAAGAAGAACTAAAGAGCCTCTTGTTGCAGGTGAAGAAGGAGAGTGCAAAAGTTGGGTTGAAACTTAACATTAAGAAAACCAAGATCATGGCAAGAAATTAAAAGACGCTTGCTCCTCGGGAAGAAAGCCATGGCAACTCTAGACAGCACACTAAAAAGCAGAGACATCACCCTGACAACAAAAGTGCGTATAGTCAAGGCTATGGTCTTCCCAGTTGCAATGTATGGCAGTGAAAGTTGGACCATAAGAAAGGCTGAGCGCCAAAGAATTGAGCCCTTTGAACTATGGTTGGACTGCAAGGCGATCAAACCGGTCAGTCCTAGAGGAGATCAACCCTGACTGCTCTTTAGAAGGCCAGATCCTGAAGTTGAAACTCAAATACTTTGGCCACCTAATGGGATGGAAGGACTCACTGGAGAAGAGCCTAATGCTGGGAAAGATTGACGGCAATAGAAGAAGGGGACGACAGAGATTGAGGTGGCTGGATGGATTCACTGAAGCAGTAGGTGTGAGCTTAAATGGACCCCAGAAGATGGTAGAGGACAGGAAGGCCTGGAGGAACATTGTCCATGAGGTCGTGATGGGTTGGACACTGTTAGGCATATGGTGTTAGCCTACAATGTTGGGTTGAAAATATATTAACCATAATGGTATGTCTTTAAGAAGTTAATTGGCCAATGGGTGTGTAAGTGTTCTCATGGCCATAAGAGGAAGCTAGGAACGTAGCTTCTCTCTCTCTCTGAATTCACTGATCTCTACTATTACTGTTTTTGCTCTGCTGTTGGTTTACTACTGTTGTAAGCCTGAACTGTGTATTGACCTCTGGACCGGTAAGAAGACTTTGTAGTTTGGATTACTCCTTGGACTGTTGCTATTGTTTATGACCTGGACTGTTTATTTTTGACTGTGCATTTTTGTTTTTACACCACCTTAAAGTAAACTACTTTTTGCTTTTACAACTCAGTGTACTCTTACTGTGTGACTCTTGCTGCTCTCAGTACCCTTCCTTGTCTGTGCAACTCTTTGGTAGCACAAGGAGATCTCTGCACAACAAATTCCTTAACAGACACAACGTTGCAGCTAACAGCAACAGTGGTAAGTTTGACTTTGGCTGTCTGCAGCCTGGTGACGAGCCATATTTCTATGGCCGGTCTTTCGTCTGCCAGTTTGGAGGACTGCACCGGATCGGGCAGAAGGGCTACCACCCTGCCGTGATCAAGCGGGGATCCCCTCCTTGCTGGTCACCCCTACAGGGTGTCTTTCGCACCCTTTCCAGGGTCTCCCAGCGATGCAAAATCGGACGTGGAAGACGGAGCTCACTTCCAAATGTCTGCAGCAGCCGCGGCGACAAACCAGAAGTCAATGTATTTCTTATGCTTTCCTTTTCGGGTTCTGCCATTCTATTGAGGGGGGACGCTTGTGCTGGGAAAGAGGGGAATAACCTATGGGTCATCTGCAATGTACTTCCATTGCTTTGTTTTATCCTCTTTGAAGTATCTTACTTGGGGTGTGAAAGGAATGTGCCTCCAGCCATCTGCCTTATCTCTCGTCGGATGGGGAGAAGCCACGAAGAAACTTGACAGCCTTGAGAACGGCGCCTTATTGGTTCTTTCCCACAACAATTTAACACCTATGGATTGGTTCAATTCAAACTGGCCAGTTGGACATTTGGGGTGGGCTTTGAAGGGGTTCTTTTAATGTAACGTTTCGCATGGGAAATCCTCAGATCCTCCTGTACTATCCTGCTATCAATACCTTCCAATAAAAGTTTCTGTTGAGACAATGCAAGTTTCAAGAGTTCTGCTTCCTTTGGAGGTTTAACTGAGGCAGGTCCTTACAACCATGCTGTTTTCACAACTAGACAGGTCAATAAAGGGTGAGCCAGCCACCTGCCTAACAGAGCCAGTTCAGCTCAAAGTGGAGACTCAAGTAGAGACTGTTAGGTTTATTATAATCCCCAGCATGACTGAGCCCATGGTCCTAAGATTAGCATGGTGGAAAAAGTGGAACCCCTCTGTCAGCTGGGATAGAGAAAAGTGGCAGATGTTTAAGGAAAGCCACTAATTGGCAAGAGCCAGGGAAAGCGCCCGTGGCTGCAGCTACAAAAGTGAAAGTGGAAACTGCAAGTACACTAAGAGGACACAGTGGGTTAGAGCCACTAATTTCAGTAGAGTATCATGACCTAGCTGAGGATTTTAGTGAAAAGGAATCAGATGTGCTTCCACCTCACCAATCCACCGACTGTTGGATACAGATCGTGCCAGGAGCCAAATTGCCTAAGCCAAAAATGTGCTGTATGACCCCCAGAAAGATGGATGTGCTCTTGAGTGTTTATTGGCAAGAACCTAGCAAGAGGGTTCAGCCAGCCAGCAAAATAAAGAATGGTGGCCCAGTGCTTTTCAAGGAAAAGAAGGACAGGTCCCTTAGACTTTGGGTCGACTATAGGGGACTGAACTGCATATGTGTGGAAAATGTGTACCCTCTTCCCCCTTATGAGGGACAGGCTAGGGCTATTTGGCAAAGGGAAAAATCTTCACGAAGCTGGACTTGAAGGAGGCGTATTACCAAGTGAAGTTTAAGGAAGGGGACGAGTGGAAAATGGTGCTTAATTGCCCCCTAGGCTGCTATCAGTTCCGAGTAATGCCATTCGGGGTGCAAGGGGCCCCTGCCGTATTCATGGAACTGATAAATGAAATCCTGCACGAGAACCTGTACAAGGGAGTCTTGGTGTACTTGGAGGATATAGTACTATACACCGAGACCCCTGAAGAACACGTGAAGCTGGTCAGAACCATACTCAGGAAACTGCAGGAAGCTCAAGTGTATACAAAGCTGTCTAACTGTGAATTCCACAAGACCTGGTTAGACTACCTGGGATGCCAGATCTCCAGTGAGGGAGTGGAGATGGATCCCAGTAAGGTGAAGGCAATATAGGAGGCAACTACAGTTTCTTGGGGTTTGCAAACTTTTATCGCCAATTCATCCCCACCTTTGCCCAGATAGCCCAATATGGTAAAGATGGGGGAGGGGCGAAACCAAAACTCAGCCAGCCCCTGGATTGGTCCCTTGACTGCCAATCAGCTTTTGAAATGTAGAAGTGCCTGTTTGGTACGGAGCCGGTCCTGAAACATCCCAACCCAGTGGAGCCGTTTGTAATACAGGTGGATGCCAGTGATGTAATAGTGAGGACGGTCCTACTCCAAAGGAATGCCAAAGGGGAATTACAACCCTGTGCCTACACATCTCACAAGTTGTTGGACACTGAAAGGCACTGGGCTATCTGGGAAAAGGAGGCTTACGCAGTCCAGTGGGCTCTCCTGACATGGAGACAGTTCCTGGAGGGTAGCAAGATGGACGGATCATAAAAACCTGGAAGCTCAGAAGCCCCCTCCCCCGAAGGTATCCACTAAGCAGGTCCGGTGGGCCCAATACTTTAACCATTTCAACTTCACACTCCAGTATCTGCCAGGAGGAAAAACTTCCTTGCAGATGCCCTCTGCCTTATGCCACAATACAATATCACCCAAGAGGTAGTGATGATGTCCATCACCCCATCCAAGCAGCACGCAGTGCCGTCTCTCGCCTGATAACAAGTGATGCCTCAGCAGGAGCCAGCCCAGGACGTAACACAACTGTTCTGTACCAGCCTGCTACCGGCCCTGCAGAAAAGGCAGGGACAACCCCTTTACAAACGGCAAGAGGCTGGAATTACGCCTGCCAAATTTATAGCTACAAAAACAAACAAGACACGAACCAAGAAACAGGAGCTTTAAGAAACAGGAACTATCCAAGCGGTTGCCTTCAGCAAACCAGCCCTCACACACATTCCCCTTATATAGAGTTCAGGGCGTGGCTTCTCTCTGCCTCCTTCCGAGGAGCCCCATTGCCTTCCTCTGTTTACTCCTAATTGACTGCCTCCTGCGTCGGGCGTCCTTGAACAGGGCCAGCTGTGGATCATCTTCATCCACGCTGTCAGGCTCACACAGCTGGGTCTCCGTGGTGACCACGTGGGAGGGGCCTGGCTGAGGGCTCTCATCAGCAAGATCTTCAACCCCCTCAGCAAGGTCTTCAACACCCCCCTCCTCCTCTGAATCGTCCGACCCAACTGCCGAACCCACAGGCTGACCCTGAATCACAAAACTATCCTGCACCGCAGGGCCCTTCCCCCGGGTCTGCCGCTCCGGATGTGGTCGGGATGGAAATTGTTCATGAAAAGCGGTCACCAACGCAGGGGCATGAACGGCGGTCGCGTCTTCCCAGGTGAAGTCCTCTGGTCCGTAACCTTTCCATTCAATCGTACTGGAAATGACCTTTCAGCCAACAGGAATCCCTGATGCTGGCGACCTCGTACTCGGGGGTGCTGCCTCCATCATGAGGTCCTGATGGGGGAGGTTCCGCTCGGCGTAGTGGACAGGCCGGTTGCTCGGGGACCAACAGAGACCGATGAAAGACTGGGTGCACGCGCAGGGAACGTGGCAGAGTTAAGCGATAGGCGACCGGATTGATGACAGCCTCGACTGGGAACGGTCCTAAATATCGGTGATCTAACTTTCTCACCGGCCGTGTTGACGGTAGGTTCCTGGTGGACAACCAGACCTGATCTCCCACTGATAGTGGAGGCGTATCCCGTCTTGACCGATCAGCAAACCTTTTGTAATCGGCCTTGGCCTTCCCTAACTGACGTCGCACCAATCGATGGATCGCCTGTAACTCTGCCATGAAGTCGTTCGCTGCCGGCTCCGGTGAGTCCACGGGAGAAAGGGAAAAACCGGGGGTGATATCCCACATTGGCCAAGAATGGTGTCATCTGTGTGGAGGTGTGCTGTGAATTGTTAAATGCAAACTCAGCTATGGCCAGATAGTCCACCCAATTGTTTTGCTGCAGATTGACGTAGCAGCGCAGATATTGTTCCAGGATACCAATGACCTTCTCAGTTCCCCCGTCAGTTTAAGGATGATGCGCGGACGAGAGGCAAATCTTGATATCCAACGCATGCATCAACTCCTGCCAGAAGCGGGCTGTAAACTGGGCCCCCCTATCAGAGACGACTCTATCAGGGAGGCCGTGCAGCCGAAACACCTGCTGAATGAACATATGACTAGTGGCGCGGGCTGACGGTAAGCCGCGACAGGGGATGAAGTGCGCCATCTTGGTCAGCATGTCCACCACCACGTACACTGTCGTAAAACCAGAGGATGGGGGTAAATCCGTCAGAAAGTCCATGGACACAGCCCCCCAGGGTCTTTTGGGTGTCGGCAAAGGCTGCAGTAATCCAGGCGGAGCCCCTGTCGCTGACTTGGCCTGCCTGCATGGGATGCAGGAGGTAACATAGGACTGGACGTCGTGTTGGACTCGGGGCCACCAGAAGGTACGGGAGACCAAGTTCAGGGTCTTGAACAGGCCAAAATGCCCCACCGCCGGGTTATCGTGACACTGGCTGAGGATGAGTCCCCTGAGTTGCCCTCCCGGAACGTAGAGCCGGTCATGATAATACAAGAGTCCATCCGTGACCGTCCAAGGAGAATCTGGCCCCACCTCCTCCTTCCGCTGAGCCACCCACACCTCCTGCTGCTGTGCCTCCCGGATCCGAGCCCGTATATCAACCGGCTCCCGCACCGCAGCAAAAGACTCGATGGGGATCACTGTCCTGGGCAGAAGCTTGTCTTCCACTCGGGAATATTCGGGCTTCCTGGACAGAGCATCCGCTCTTTGATTGTGCCCGCTAGGTATGTACCGAACCCGGAAGCCAAACCTCGCAAAGAAAAGAGACCACCGGATCTGGCGTTGGTTCAAATTCCGAGCGGTCTGCAGGCTTTCCAAATTCTTATGGTCCGTCCGGACCTCGATTTGATGCCGCGCTCCCTCCAGATGATGCCTCCAGGCCTCGAACGCCACTTTGATGGCTCCTTCTCCCAGATTGTATAATTGCGCTCCGAAGGGTTCGGTTTTCGTGAATGGTACGCGCAAGGGAAGAGGGTAATGCTGGGCGTCGTTGCCTGGAGTAACACCGCCCCAATGGCAATGTCGGAGGCGTCTGCCTCCACAACAAACGGCCGTTGCGGGTCAGGATGCTTCAAGATGGGCTCCTTCATGAAGGCTTCCTTCAAAGTCTGGAAAGCCTGTTGTTCTGGAGCGTTCCACTGGAACCGAGTCTTCTTCTGCAGGAGCCGGGTGAGGGGGGCTGTCAAGGCAGCAAACCCAGGGATGAAAGTTCGGTAATAGTTGGCGAACCCAAGAAGTCGCTGAACATCCTTCACGCGACGCGGGGGTTGCCAACTCTGCAAAGACTCAACCTTACTCGGCTCCATGGCGATGCCCTCAGGAGAAATGCGGTGACCCAGGAAATCGATGGTCACCCGGTAGAACTGGCACTTCTCCAACTTGGCAAACAGCCGATGTTCTCGGAGTCGCTGCAGGACTTGATGGAGATGCTGATGGTGCACCTCACGCGACGGGGAGTAGATCAGGATGTCATCCAAGTGGATCATGACAAACTGATCCAACAAATCCCGGAAAATGTCATTCATGAAATGCTGAAACACAGCGGGGGCGTTGGTCAGGCCAAACGGCATCACCGTGTACTCAAAATGTCCATAGCGAGTACCAAACGCCGTCTTCCATTCATCACCCGGCCGAAGCCTGCCGAGGTTGTAAGCTCCACGCAGGTCCAGTTTCGTGAAGATCTTAGCCTCCCGGAGTCGGTCCAAGAGTTCGGGGATGAGGGGCAGCGGGTTACGATTGCGCACCGTGATGGCGTTGAGTTTCCTATAATCGCAGCAAAGCCGCAATTCGCCCAACTTCTTTTTGACGAAGAGCACGGGTGCAGACACTGGCGAGGACGAGGGCCGGATGAAACCGCGAGCCAAATTCTTCTCCAGAAAGTCCCGCAATGCAGCCAACTCGGGGTCCGACATGGAGTACAAACGCCCCACTGGGAGAGGCGCATCAGGGACTAAATCAATGGGGCAGTCATAGGGCCTGTGCGGGGGTAATTGATCCGCCTCTGTCTCGCTGAACACATCAGCAAAGTCGGACAGTTCGGGAGGCAAGGAAACCCCTGGGGAACCCTCCACCTGGCCGGCACAGATATGGCGGGAGTGGTCCACGCACTGCAAGCTTGGGAAGGTGACCAAGTTCTGTGACCAATAGATCTGTGGGTCATGCGCCCGGAGCCACGCCAGTCCCAAGACCACAGGGAAATGCAGATCTGAGGTGATATAGAACTGGATGGCCTCCACATGGGAACTGATGGCCATACATAATGGTTGCGTGGCGGCCGTAATTGGCCCAGACAGGAGCACTCGACCATCGATAGTCTCCACTAACATGGGCGGATCCACCGGGTACTGGGGAACAGCCCATTTGGCCACAAATGCTGAGTCCATAAAATTTGTGGTGGCCCCAGAGTCAATTAAGGCATGGACTGGAATCACCTCTGGCTTGCCAGGAAGGATCAGACGTGCCTCCAATATCAGATGCCGTGGAGGTCCACAGGCAGCATCGGAAAGACGTCGCTCAGTGTTGTTGTGGGACGCCCGATCTATCACACCGTCTAGATCGGGCTCGGGGCGTTTCCCGACAGAAAAGTAGGGGACTTTCTCGGGGCAGACTCGGTCACTGATGCCCGCTGTCGCTTCTTTGGGCAAAAAACAGCCAAATGCCCAGGGTCCCCACAGTAAAAACACAACCCCCCCGATCGTCGTCTGTTCATTTCAGTCACCGATAAACGAGACCTGGCGGCACCCAGCTCCATTGGCTCCTCCCTTTGAACTGGGGGCTCACGCACAACAGGGGCTGCAGGGGTCTGTGGGGTGGCACGGCGACTCCTTCGCTGCTGCAACCGAGCATCGATCCGCAAGCAGAGATGGATCAGCCCATTCAGGTCTGAGGGAATATCCACACGGGCCAGCTCATCCAACATCTCCTCCGACAATCCATCCTGGAAGGCATCCACAAGCACAGCCTCATTCCAGGCGGAATCCTGGCTAAGCAGCCGGAAATCGCTGATATAGCCCGGTAGGGGGCGTTGACCCTGCCTCAGAGCTTTCATGCGTCGAGTAGCAGTCTGCGTCTTAATAGGGTCCTCATACATCAGACGCATATGATCACAAAACCCCACAAAGTTGTCCAACAATGGGCTAGGTTGAGCCAGCAGAGGCATGCCCCAACGAGCTGCATCACCCGAAAGAAGGCTTAACACAAACCCCACCTTATCCCGGTCAGTGGGGAAATCAGCTCCTCTCACGCTGATAAAGAGCTGGCATTGTCCCAGGAAAGCAGGAAACAGTTCTGAATTGCCAGTAAATTTATCCGGCACTGCAATTTGGCATTTTCTCCTGGGTGGGGGTGATCGTGGGGGTGCAGCATGAACCTGAGCTTGCAGTTGAGCCACCTGAGCTGCCAGCAAAGTGAGTTGCTGGGTGAGCTGGGCATTCTCAGCACGTAGCTGCTCCATAATATTAGTAAGGGGTGGGAGGCTGAAGGCAAACTGTTCTGTACCAGCCTGCTACCGGCCCTGCAGAAAAGGCAGGGACAACCCCTTTACAAACGGCAAGAGGCTGGAATTACGCCTGCCAAATTTATAGCTACAAAAACAAACAAGACACGAACCAAGAAACAGGGGCTTTAAGAAACAGGAACTATCCAAGCGGTTGCCTTTAGCAAACCAGCCCTCCCACACATTCCCCTTATATAGAGTTCAGGGCGTGGCTTCTCTCTGCCTCCTTCCGAGGAGCCCCATTGCCTTCCTCTGTTTACTCCTAATTGACTGCCTCCTGCGTCGGGCGTCCTTGAACAGGGCCAGCTGTGGGTCATCTTCATCCACGCTGTCAGGCTCACACAGCTGGGTCTCCGTGGTGACCACGTGGGAGGGGCCTGGCTGAGGGCTCTCATCAGCAAGATCTTCAACCCCCTCAGCAAGGTCTTCAACACCCCCCTCCTCCTCTGAGTCATCCGACCCAACTGCCGAACCCACAGGCTGACCCTGAATCACAACAACAACCCTTAAATGATGCCCTAGTAAGCGATGAGTGTTTCCAGCAGCCCAGAGATGATCTATCTGTGAAGGAGGGGCTAGCATGGAAAGGCACCAAAGTATATGTTCCAGCCAGCCAGTGGACCTGGATTTTACAGAGGAGTTGCAATGCAAAAGCAGCGGGACATTTTGGGGTTATGAAGACCCTGCACCTAGTGAAGAGACAATTCAAACAGACTTGAACATTGGGCGCTATCTAACAAAATGAAATTCAGTGGTGAAAAAAGTACGGTTCTACATTTAGGCAAGAAAAACCAAATGCCCAGGTATAGTATAGGTGGTACCTTGCTCAATAGTAGTAACTGTAAGAGGGATCTCGGAGTCCTAGTGGACAATCACTTAAATATGAGCCAGCAGTGTGCTGCAGCTGCCAAAAAAGCCAACACAGTGCTAGGCTGCATTAACAGAGCGATAGAATCAAGATCACGTGAAGTATTAATACCACTTTACAATGCCTTGGTAAGGCCACACTTGGAATACTGCATCCAGTTTTGGTCACCACGATGTAAAACAGATGTTGAGACTCTAGAAAGAGTACAGAGAAGAGCAACAAAGATGATTAGGGGATTGGAGGCTAAAACATATAAGGAATGGTTGCTGGAATTGGGTATGTCTAGTTTAATGAAAAGAAGGACTAGGGGTGACATGATAGTAGTGTTCCAATATCTCAGGGGTTGCCACAAAGAAGGGGAAGTCAAGCTATTCTGCAAAGTGCCTGAAGGCAGGACAAGAAGCAACGGATGGAGAGAAGCAACCTCGAACTAAGGAGAAACTTCCTGACAGTTAGAACAATTAACCAGTGGAACAACCTGCCTCCAGAGGTGGTGAATGCTCCAACACTGGGGGGTTTTAAGAAGAGACTGGACAGCCATTTGTCTGTAATGGTATAGGGTTTCCTGCCTGAGCAGCGGGTTGGACTAGATGACCTCCAAGGTCCCTTCCAACTTTATTATTATTATTATTATTATTATTATTATTATTATTATTATTATTATTATTATTATTATTATTATTTACAGCCACATCCCTAATTATAATAGGGTGTGCATGCTTATGCAACCACATTATTGTACATTTATTATTATTTTCCCCCTAAAAGGTTTCAGTTTGTTTTTCAATGTAATTGTACAGCTTATATGTTATATTAAAGGTGGAAAGTATTCTGAAATGATTTGTCTTGGTCTGATTTTTTTACATTACAAAAACCTTGCATTTTAACAGGGGTGTTTAGCCTTTTTATATCCACTGAACCTGTAAGCCCATGTAGGCCCAATATCATCTAAGAAAATTAATAGGTGCAGTCGAATATTTTGTTTAGAAATATGCTATACAAGAGTAAACTGGCATGGTAGAGAGCTTCTTCAAGTGCTAAAAAAGGTGGAAAGGAGTAGCATCGCTGTCTTCACATTCACCTTAGCAGTTATTTCCTAAATGCACAAGACTTTCCTCATGATAGTTATTTTTCAACAACATCTGCTTGCCTCTCCAAATTTCAGAGATGCCCATTGGCTGAGAAAGATAAAAATGAAAAATATATATTGTGAGGGAGTAGATTAATTTCTAGATTATAATTATTGCAATACCAATAATGTATTTTCCAAAGCTTCTGAGTAAGTCAAAACTACGACTTACAATATTTTTTGTTGATTTATTTCAGACACTATTTGACATTCAAAACAACGCTTCAAAAAAAGAACCTGAACACGGACAAAAAAATGACTCAAAAAAGATGTCTGTTGAGAGAGTTTATCAAAAAAGACTCAACTTGAGCATATTCTTATCCGTCCTGATACATACATTGGTTCAGTAGAACCTTTAACTCAGGTAATTTCCATTTCCTCTTTATCTGAGGAGTTAATATTGTTTGAATTCATGAAATGCTTGTACTTGGGTGTTCTTAAATGGCAGTTTGCATTTTTCTATTTTTTAACATTTGTTAGCAGCACAGAGTCATCCGATGAGTGAATGGTAAGATAAATTGATTGATTAAATGACAAAAATATAATGAATAGTTTTTTTAAGAAAAACCTAGGTATGTCTATTAAGGTATTTTAAAATAATATATAAAACTTTTATTCATAAAATAAACTTTTTATTTACAGTTGATGTGGGTGTTTGATGAAGATATAGGAATGAATTATAGAGAGGTTACTTTTGTTCCTGGCTTATATAAAATATTTGATGAAATTCTTGGTAAGTGTTTATAACAATAATATATTAAGAGCATTTGGAAATTTTTTTGAAGTGGAAGAATAAAGGTATATTTTGCCATTTTGTGGATACAATGTTGCTGATAGTAAACGTATTAACATGTTAAAGAGATGAAAACACCCCAAGGCATCATCTGTTCTTTCCTGTCAGAATTATTTGTGAATTTATTCCTCTCTAATATTATTAAAATGTAGTTTACAATTATATCTCACTAACTAGTGAAATAATTCTTACCTAATGCAACATTTGTAAAATTTCAAATGTGATGCTTGGACTGAAATCACTGTAAGTGAATTTAATTCCCTTAGAATGTTATGCAAAACATAATATCAATATACTGTTAATGGTGAAAGGGGATGGAGAAGACAGCTACACCCATTTCACAGTCCCTCAGTTGTTGTTAATGCAGTTAACTACAGTAGTCAAAAGTTTATTATAATGTAGTCCGAGAATTTTGTTTGGAATGGTAAAAGTACCCAGTGCTGAGGACTTTTGTGTATTTAAAGGATTATAGCATGTAGAATTTAGTCGTGTAAATTAAAAAATACTCCTAATGTATACACATTTTCCCACATCCAGATTATTTATCTGTGACCTAGAAGAATTTTTTGAAAAGTTTCTATGAAAAATCCTCATGGGTAAAAAGTGAGAAGCTATACCAATCAGTGATAATTTTGCAGTGGTCATTTAGCTCAATAGTAACTTAATCAAGATTGCTATTAACATACCATAACTTTGTTTTACATCCTTATTTCATATTTCCTCATTACAATCTCATGTCAAATATCAGCATATGCTTTTTAAAGATATTCAGCAGGTTGATTTGAATCACTGGGGACATCAGCATGATTCACAGTCAAATTAACATTCTTATATTTACAATATCCTGAAAATCAGCTATAACAAATTTTCCTAAGTATTGCAAATCAAGAAGATTGTACATTAATATGTCTGTTAACATCGTCTGTAAAAATAAATGGCCCTATGAATGTTGGCAGATTAAAAGTGTTCTGCTAAAATAGTTTTAGTTTTTCACTAAGTCACAGAAATTTATAGTTTCCTAGCTGTACATTTTCTCTTTATCCTACTTCACTATGATTTTTTCCTGTAACAGTGGCATTGCACAAGGCTGCAGTTTCATTGACAGAATTACTACATTGCTATGTACTGTTGCTAGCAGGTTTCTTTACTTCTAATGAATCTTACTTAGAAATCTGACATTTTTCTGTATTATACAATAAAAGGAAAAAATAGATGTTGAAATGTCTCAGCTGATAGAAGTTAAAAGTATAGGAAACCTGTAAGAATAAAATATTTTATCTGAACAGTAGATGACTTAAGAACGTTCTTGTTGGCTTTTTTCATCTTTAAAGATGGGCATAGAGATAACATACAAGGTGCCTTTTAGTGTACGTTTTTATATAGAAAGGGTAGAAAATGAATTACAAAATATAAAGGTAGAACATTGACATCTATTTCTGGCAGAGTAAATCTATCCTAAAACTACCGTATTTTCCGGCGTATAAGACGACTCGGCGTATAAGATGACCCCCGACTTTTGAGAAGATTTTCAAGATTTTTCGTCTTATACGCCGGAAAATACTTACATCCCAGTTGCCAAGTGTCCGACACAAGCCCAATTCAGCCCTGTCTGATACAGATGGTGCAAAGCCTCCCTTTTGAAGCCCAAAGGGGCTTTTCCTTCCACCCACCCATTTGAGAGCACATTTGCAGACGGAGCAGCCGCGCGTCTGGAGCCAAGCCCCGCCCAGGAGGCAGTCAGCCGGGTAGGCTCGGAAGACGCGCTGGAGAGCTGGGCTTGGGGAGGCCATGCCGAGGCCGGCTGGCGAGGGCCGCTGCGTGGTCTGCAGGCGAGAGGGGCGCCAGGCCCGCCAGAAGTCCCCGGAAGTTCCTGGAACGGCCTGGCGGCGGGCGGGTGCTCCCTCCCCAACCCGCCGGGGAGTGTCTCCCAAAGCACAGCGTCTGGCGGCCGGGAGTCCGTCGGCCTGGTCGCTGGCAAGCTGGGCCGCGGCTGGGGCCGGGGCCCAGGAACCGGTAGCCGGGTGCGGGTGGGGGGAAGGAAAGCCGGGCGTGGGCTTCTGCGGCTGGTTGTGAGGCCGGATGCGGGTGTCTGCCGGATCGCCGGTGAGTGGCCTCGAGGCCCTGCTGAATGTCAGGCCTGCCGGGCCCGACATGCCGCCCCCTCTATCCAGGGTGCTCCTGCAGGGGTAGAAAAAAACTGCCGGGAGAGATAGCAGGTAGCAGGGTGCGCTCTGCTTATGCTCAGATGCCGCTTGGGTGAGGGTGAGGGGCTTCCTGCCGCTCCCGGGGTCTGGCGTTTGCAAGGGGGAGAAGGGGCTTAGAGGCTCTTGGGGGTGGGAAGGGAGGGTCACGTTGGAGGGGGGACTGGACTAAGGAGGCTTGAAGTTGCTTTGCACGAACGGGGACGCTCGATTGATTTATGTACTATTTTCCGGTGTATAAGACGACTGGGCGTATAAGACGACCCCCCAACTTTTGAGAAGATTTTCATGGGTTAAAAAGTTGTCTTATACGCCGGAAAATACGGTATCCTAAATCATACTATAGGAAAGTTGAATTGAGCTCTGTAGCCTGGAGCTTCAACTTGCACAGTTGCTCAGATTTGTTGTATCTACCAAAATATAAAAGTACAGCATTTAGCCTATTTGAATTTTTTTAAATGTTTAATAGAAGTTATTGCCACTAATGAATGCTTATTTATTTCTAGTAAATGCAGCTGACAATAAGCAAAGAGATAAGAATATGACATATATCAAAATATCAATTGATCCGTAAGTAATGTTTGTTCATTTATGTAATCTATATACAACTAAATTTCTCATTGTGTTTATCTGCTTGTACCCTCAAGTTAGCTGAAACAGTGCAATATACTGCAACAACTTTTGAATCAAGGTACCTAAATTTGGTAGCTTATATGCATAACAGTTTTATTTGTAAAGTTGTGGCCATTAAAGCATCCCCACAGTCACATGATTGTGATTTCCTACACTCCCCACTAGTTTCCCACAAGCAAAGTCAATGGGGAAGTAGGCAGATAGTTGGAAAGTAGCTCCTGTTGCTTTTTTGCCCATCCATGGTCATTCTGTTTATCTGTTTAGATAAATAAATATTAACTTATTATTGAAGTTCATTTGCCACTACAATTTTTTTTATATTTATGATATATACTCTTCTTAGATGATCATGGGACCGTCCAGCATTGGTGTAAAAATATGGTCATTCTAAAATTTAATGTTCATTCTGGTCACATCCAACTCTTACTACCTTTCTCTCAAAGGTTGTCCAACAGGTCATGGGGTTGTCTGGTGCTATACCACTGAAGATGCATAGCATGATAAACAGTAAGACAGGAATATTTTAAATAATGTTTTTTGACTGTCTAAGAATGAAAGAACGAAACTCCTGCACTGTGGTATCTTTAATTTCTTTTTAAATCTATATTTCATTGTAAGCGTTAATTTGGGGACAGGAGTGTTAAAACGCTTATTTGTATTAAATATTAAAATGGCAGGAAGCATTTAGTTCATTATAAAATAATATGAATTGAATATATAACGATACTTCAATGAAGAAATTTAATTTGAATATCTGTTCAAGATAGTTTTTATTTGCTTGTTTAAATTGTAAAAGTTGTCATATGACATTTCTGAATGTACAGTGCATTCAGAAAGTATTCAGACCCCCTTCACTTTTGTCAGTTTTGTTATGCTGCAGCCTGATTCTACCATTGTTGAAATTCATTTTTTTCTCATTAATCTACACTCAGTACCCCATAATGACAAAGTGAAAACATAATTTTATAAATGTCTGTAAATGTATTAAAAAGAAAAAAATACTGAAATATCACATTGGCATAAGTATTCAGACCCTTTGCAACATGTGAAATTTAGTTCAGGTGCCTCCCATTTCTCTTGATGTTGCTGACATGTTTCTACATCTTGATTGGTGTCCACCTTTAGTAAATTAAATTGCTTGGACATGATTTGGAAACACATACACATCTCTATAGATGGCCTCACAGCTGACAATGCATACTGTAGCAGAGCAAAAGCAATGAGGTCAAAGGAACTGCCTGCAGAGCTCAGAGATAGGTTTATTGCAAAGCACAGATCTGGGGAAGCTACAATAAAATTTCTGCTGCACTGAAGGTTCAGTGATATTAATTCCCAATATCATTTTCCTCTTGTTCAACTTTATGCTCTTAAATATTCTGGCTTCTAATTCATATATTTTCTAGCATAGGTCTTTTAACTTTGTGGCAGTGTTCTTTATTATGAATAAGATTTTCATAGAAGTTATTATATAAGAGGAGATGCAGATTTTTAGATAAAGGAGAGCAATACCTGATCTATAAAGCTGCACCCCAGGATTTAATTTGACCCTTCTTGAAACATCGTAACATTGCCCTGGTGAAATTTGACTACAATAATGTCAAAATAAGGGTTGTAATGTGGATGCAATACCTCTAGGAGGGAAAATACTGTCATTCCCCAAACTCCCTCAACTGGGGAAAAAAACCATTTAAGAATGGGCCCAGAATTGTGACTTGAATGACTCCTGTAGCCCATTGTCCCATGAGGAGTGTGAGTTGCACACCAAAAAAGGTTGTATGCTTCAGTTGAGGTAAGTCCCAAATCCTAAATATATGAAGTGGTTTACAGTCATTCTTCTGAGATTCTGGTAAAATGTCTATTATATTTTTAGATGTGTAATAAATTTGATTGTACATTTGAGGCTTCAGATTAGCAATCTAGAAAGTCCTTCTGTCCTTTATGCTTTTGATCTGTTCACATGAATGACTATTTGTTGTCTGGCAAACCAAGAAAAATATTAGAGTGACGTCTATAAGCACAGGATTTAAACACTGCACATAAGAGTACATTAATGTGCAGTACAATGATACAAAACAAGCCCAGCTGTATGACAAAGATTTCCCAATCACAGAGACAATAGAGAGACTTGCACCTGCAAATTATTTGAACATTTTATCATGGGCATTAATGCACATTAAATATGTTTTAAATTCCCATTTTTCAAATTTTCTACCTACAACGTGTTCTCAGTTCTCATGTTTTGGAATCCCACTACATTGAATAAGATTGTGTGTTGTTGTAGAACACAAGGGTAGTGGCAAGGCTTGTAACCAACATATTGTTTTAACTAAAATATACTCTAAAATACAGGCAAGATTCTAATTTGAAAATTGCAACTGCAACCACTACTTATCTCAGCATTGAAGAAAACATATTGATGCACACTGTTGTGCACTATCAATAACATCATTTTCTGTGATGGACAGTGAGGCTATTGGTAGGGTGTCATATACCAGTTCGTCCCCCATGTTGCATTGTAGAAAAGTTATTGGTGCACTTTGTGGTGCTCTACCAATGCTAACATTGTTTGTGGTGTTTGCCTTGTTTATCTTAATTACTCTAACACAGGACAGGACAGTGGTTCTCAATCTTTTCTTCACCACAGACCCCCTTTAAATATCTTTGGTGGCAACGGACCATGGCCACGGACCACCAAGACATAACTCAAGATTTAAATCATAACATTTCTTCAAGCCTTCGTGGACCCCCAGGGGTCCGCAGACCACAGGTTGAGAACCACTGGCACAGGATGGTAGCTGCAGTGACTCACTGATAATCGGGTAGCTTGTGAATTTGTGAAATGTTGTTACTCATCTTACTGAGGAACTTTTAATATGAAGAATTCTAGGGGATCTCTGGAACACAGAAAACTCCTACTCCATACTTTTAATTAATGTATGATAGACTATCATTTGGCTTACATTGTTGAAAAGTACATAACACCAGCTGCCTGCAATTAGTGCAGGTTCGCATCCCACCAGGCTCAAGGTTGACTCAGCCTTCCATCCTTCCGAGGTAGGTAAAATGAGGACCCAGATTGTTGGGGGCAATTAAGCTGACTTTGTAATAATGCCGCTTGGGGGGGGGGTGTATGAAAGCCCTAATAAGCAGGCATATACATAGAATGAAGGCTACTGCTAAGCTTGTAAGCCGCCCTGAGTCTTCGGAGAAGGGCGGGATAAAAATGGAATTAAAATAAAAAAAATGTTTATTATTTTCACTTCCAGTGAGTCAAATATTGTAAGTATTTGGAATAATGGAAAAGGTATTCCTGTTGTGGAACATAAAGTGGAAAAGATGTATGTTCCTGCCTTAATTTTTGGACAGCTGTTAACATCCAGTAATTATGATGATGATGAAAAAAAAGTTACAGGTAATACACTTTGTTCAGCATAACCTATATGATTATTTTCAAGTAGTAATAGCAATTTCATGGTATTTCTTGTTTTAATTCATGGAAGTTTTGTAAGTGGAACCAAGTGGAAGATTTAACTTCACATTCCTGATGCAAATTCCAAAAGTGCTACGGTAGTTGTTTGTTAAAACACAATATAACATTTGCTGATGCATGGTTTGTGTCAATGGGGAAGAGTCAGTGTAAGCAGTAACTTTTTGAGAAGTATACTTTTCTAAATGTTCCTTACCTTTTCAGGTGGTCGTAATGGCTATGGTGCAAAACTTTGTAATATATTCAGTACAAAGTTTACAGTTGAGACTGCTTGCAAGGAATACAAACATAGTTTTAAACAGGTATGATTGTTTCTCTTTGCTTTCTTAACATACCTCTTATGTGGTTATTTTTTTTAAAGAGATGATGGAACAGTATATAAGTTCAGATCATAAGGGTATTTCTCTTATTAAAAAAACAGGAAAATAGAATTTATCCAAATACATGTAATTGTAGAAGCACAGGTCTGTTCTTTTAGTCTTAATGGAGAATGTACCAAAAATACTTTTGTTCAGAAGCCTGAATTATTTTTTCCAGTTTATTCAGTATCCAGTCAGTATTTCATAAATTAATTTAGTGATGATGTGGGAAATAGTCACATTGTACTGTATTTAGTGCATTAATGATTACACATAATGTGAACATGTGGATTAGTTTTTTAAAAGAAAAATATAAAATAATTAAAATATATTCTTCAACATACCCTTAATGTTTTAGTTTATATAGAAACTAAATGAAAAAAGAAACATCTAATTAAATCTGACTGAATGAAAAACATTTCTTTACAGCTGTGTTTTTTTTCTCAGAGGACAGGACAATTTTCTATTAATGCATATGGTTGTTCTTTATTTTTTGTTTTAAATAAAGACATGGATGAATAATATGATGAAGACTTCAGACCCTAAGATTAAACATTTTGAAGGAGATGACTATACGTGTGTGACATTCCAACCAGATCTTTCTAAGTTTAAGATGGAAAAGCTTGATAAAGATATAGTAGCCCTTATGATGAGAAGAGTTTATGATTTGGCAGGAGCATGTAAAGGAGTCAAAGTTATGCTTAATGGAAAGAAACTACCTGTAAGAGCTTTAGTAAAATATTTATATAATGGGAATTATATGTGTTTGAAACAGAATGTGATTATTTTTCTTAAATCCTAGGTGAATGGCTTTCGTAGTTACGTTGACCTTTATGTAAAGGACAAGTTAGATGAAACTGGACTTGCTCTAAAAGTTATTCATGAACTTGCTAATGAACGCTGGGATGTCTTACTTTAAGTGAGAAGGGATTCCAGCAAATTAGTTTTGTGAACAGTATTGCTACCACAAAGGTGAGTTATTTTGCATACTTCAGAGTGGTTAAAATAATACACAGCATAATGTTTGACATGAAATTAATGTGCTTTTGACTTTTATCTTTATAAATAGTTTTATATCCATAAAAACATAAAATGCAATGACAGAAACTTACTTTATTTTTTCACCTTAAGGGAGGTAGGCATGTCGATTATGTGGTAGATCAAATTGTTGGAAAATTGATAGAGGTGGTTAAAAAAAGAACAAAGCTGGTGTTTCAGTAAAACCATTCCAGGCAAGTTGATCTTCATGTTTTAAAATTATTCCACACAAAAAATTGGTTCATTATTTCAGTATCTTTGTTTTCTGATTTTCATTTGTTTGTGTATATATATATATATATATATATATATATATATATTGAACAGGTAAAGAACCACATATGGGTTTTTATTAATTGTCTCATTGAAAACCCTTCTTTTGATTCTCAAACAAAAGAGAACATGACACTCCAGCCTAAAAGTTTTGGGTCCAAATGTCAGTTATCAGAAAAGTTTTTTAAAGCAGTAAGTATTGCATATTTATTTCATAACCATAATCATTTGAAGAAAGTAAAAGGGTCAATTTCTTTAAGGAAAGTGAAATCCATGTTGGAGTTTACATTTCAGAAACTGAAAAGTAATACAAGAGTAATGTTCTGATATTTTAAATTTTTAGTATTTAATTAATAAATACTGATATTTATTAACTGTCCTGTAAAATGTTATCTAGCCTTGAGGATATAACATGCAATTCACTTCTTAGACATTGTGGCTGCTCGAGTACTACTGTATAATATACTGTGTGGTTTGTTAACAAATTATGAGAATGAAAATAAGGAAATATTAAGATGTGTAAAGAATAGACTGACATATTTCTGTGATATATTCTAAGAAAAAAGTGGATTTTAGTGCTTTGGTACATTTGGTTATTTTTAATGTAAAAATCTCTCTGCTATTTTTAAATGTGACTGTGAATTCAATTTTTATAGGCCTCTAACTGCAGCATTGTAGAAAGTATACTGAACTGGGTGAAATTCAAGGCACAGATACAGCTGAACAAAAAATGTTCATCAGTGAAACATAGTAAAATTAAAGGCATTCCAAAACTTGATGATGCTAATGATGCTGGTAAGAGCTAACAGTCATTCAGGATACTTCTTATAAATACATCTTTCCAAAGTCACTAATCAGTGACTACAAACATGCATATACTTCAGGAAAATATTCTTGCAAAGTTGAACATGCTTAAAATGTGTATTTTTCAGCATAGGTGAATTCACATGGTACATAGTTACATCATGGTAAAGGAATGTACTATTTAAAAAGATTCATGTCAAGTATGTGTATCTGTATTTTTAATAAACTGTTTTTTTCTTAACGTGCTATTATCTAAGAATTAAGGTTTGGGCTAAAGATTGTTTCAGTGCTCTTTCTTTGCTTTTTGGTTCCTCTTTTCATAATTTTGCAGGTGGCAAACATTCCTTGGACTGTACATTAATTTTAACTGAGGGAGATTCTGCTAAATCTTTAGCTGTCTCTGGTTTGAGTGTTATTGGAAGAGATAGATATGGGGTATTTCCACTCAGGGGAAAAATTCTTAATGTTCGTGAGGCATCTCATAAACAGGTAAGACAAGCCATTTAAAAAATTATCCAGGGCATAGCTAATGTACATACATGTACTTACTAAAGTGGCTTGTTTCAATTTTACATTTCTACACAGATTATGGAAAATGCAGAAATTAATAACATTATAAAAATAGTTGGTCTACAATATAAGAAAAGTTATGAACATCCAGAGTCTCTGAAAACATTAAGATATGGCAAAATTATGATTATGACTGATCAGGTCAGTTTAAGTTTTAAAATTAAATATCCATCCAAGAATCCTTTCCTTTCTGATATTCTTTCTATTGCTTTGTGTACTTCTGATTTGCTTATCTGTTCAGACTTTGTTTAGTTTGCTGACCTCTTTTCGGGCAATCTGTCTACTTTGTTCCTTTGTGACATTCATATTGTTTTTATTTATTAAAATAAACAGCATAAACAACTTTCCATTTATTTATTTTTTAAAATGATTGATTTTGGGCAGAAAAGTTTTCCAATAATTCTTAAGGAGTTTCTGCAATTTTTAAATATTTTTAATAGGTGATTTATTTAGGGTGTTCTGCTATTACAGTTTTCTGATATATTTCAATTATACTTGCTGTATTTTTATTATTCATATTATATATTTTATTTAAAAAAATAATTTTGTATATGTTGCTTGAGTTCTGGGCCTACATAAAGGTAAAGTACTTAAAATTGTAATGTTCATTCCATTCTACGTGAATTGTAGAATGAAAATAGAATCAATAGTTAGTCCTCTACTTACAACCACAATTGACCCTGGAATTATGGTCATAAGTCATTGCTGTCATTCAGCAAGGTGCCCATGTGAATGCCTCACTTAACTATCACAATCCTGGCTCTCCCTGTTGTGGCTGCTTAGTGATTGCATGGATTGTTAAGTGGAGCATGGGGTGCCACAGTGGATGGGGGAGACCCTGGGAGGCCTGGTAGAGGCCAGCATTGCAGCACCTCCCCAGCTCACATGTGGCCTCACATGGATCGCAAGAATTTTGGTTGCTTCAAAAATGGCACTTGGGATGGCACCAAGTGGCTTCTGTATAGGAAGGCTGCATGGCAGATTGGGTGAATCTCTTTGGGAAAGGTGATCTTTGGAAGAGGTAAGTGGAGTGAGGCATGAAGGGGCTGGGGAGACCCAATAATGTGGGACCAAGCGGGGTGGGAAGCAGGCCCAAGGCCTCTTGGAACACAGCCGTGTGACAAAGAGGCCCAAGGAACAGGGGCAGAGCAGGATGCTGGGAAAGGTAGACAGGTGGGGGGCAGCTTCAGCATCCCTGCAGTCGGTCATAAGGGCGAGAAGATTGGGTTGACCATGGAGGTGCTGCAGCAGCCATAACTGGGTACATGTTGTAAGTCCATTCAGTGTTGTCATCATTTCATTCTGCACCATTGTAATTTTGACTCCTGTAGTGTCAACTGCTGTATATGTATATTTATTTATTTATTTATTTATTTATTTATTTTATTATTTTATATACCACCCTATTCCCGAAGGACTCAGGGCGGTTTACAGGGCAAAGTTTAAAAAACAATATAAAAGTTAAAATAGAAATAGAATTAAAATAAAGTAAATTAATTACTAGCCCAACAAATTAAAACAAAGTTTAAAACTTAAAACCCCTCAGTCCAGGCCAGATAGATCAAAGAACCAAGTTTTCAGGTCCCGACGAAATGAACGAAGGTCAGGGGCGGTCCGGAGCTCCACAGGTGTCATTCCATAGGGCAGGCATTCCCTATAGCACCCCAACTCAATCAAGTGACTCTGGGCAGCTTACAATTCTAAAATTATAAATCAATTTAAAAAAGTAAAACAGTAAAAAAATCCACAAAATAAATAAAAACATCAGTTGTGATGATTAATCAACTAAGAGTAAAGCCAAGTAACGGGGCCCCTAACATATTTCAAGTCCCAGTCCTGGGTACATATCCAAGTTGTTAAAGCCTTGCGAAAGGCCAACAGGGTTGGGGACATTCTAATTTCCAAGGGGAGAATGTTCCATAAGGCAAGGGCTACAGCAGAGAAAGCCTATCTTCTAGTTCCTGCCAGTCAACACTCTTTGGCTGACAGGATCTGCAGTATGCCCAATCTGTTGGATTGAGTTGATCAGGTTGGTACAGTACTCTTGGAAAAAGTCAGTCTCTCAGGTAACCTGGTCCTGAGTCATGTAGGGCTTTAAAGGTGACAAACAGCACCTTGACTTGCACCCGGAAACACACCGTAGCCTTCACAGCTCACGGAGTAGTGGTACTGTATTATGCGTGCCGTTTAACTGGCATCATTTAATTTAATTTAATAATTTAATTTAATAATTTGATTTCTATACCGCCCTTCTCCCAAAGGACTCAGGGCGATGAACAGGGCAATACACAATAAAAATCAAATACAAAAATTAAAAAGCCATTAAACATAATGCCCATAAAATCAATACATATTAAAGTTAAAACTAGTTTTAAAAACCCAACCCCATCCCATCAGACCAGGCCAGCTTGTTCGAAAAAGAATGTTTTGAGATCGCGCCGGAAGGAGCGAAGGTCGGGGGCCATCCGGAGCTCAACCGGTAAGCAGTTCCAAAGGTCTGGCGCGCCCACAGAGAACGCTCTCCCCCTGGGGGTCACCAATCGGCATTCTTTGATCAGAGGCACCCTGAGGAGGCCCTCTCTGTGGGAGCGCACTGGACGGAGGGAAGTTGACGCCGGCCGCAGGTGTTGCCGTAGGTAATCCGGACCCATGCCATGAAGGGCTTTGTAAGTCATAACTAACACCTTGAACCTCACCCGGAGAGCAACCGGTAGCCAATGCAGCTCACGGAGCAAAGGTGTAACATGGGAGTATCGGGAAACTCCCAAGACAACTTGCGCGGCTGCATTCTGCACCAGTTGGAGTCTCCGGGTGGACCTCAAGGGCAGCTCCATGTAGAGAGCATTACAGTAGTCTAGACGAGAGGTCACGAGCGCATGAGTGACTGTGAGCAAGGCATCCCGGTCTTACCTGTGCAGCTGCATTTTGCACCAGTTGAAGTTTCCGAATGCTCTTCAAGGGCAGCCCCATGTAGTGAGCATTGCAGTAATCTAAGTGTTCTGTACCAGCCTGCTACCGGCCTTGCATAAAAGGCAACCCCTTTACAAACGGCAAGAGGCTGGAATGACGTCTGCCAAATTTATTACAAAAGCAAACAAGACACAAACCAAGATACAGGAGCTTTGAAACACTATCTGAGCGGTTGCTTTCAGCAAACCAGCCCTCCCCACACAAGTCCTTTATAAAGAGTTCAGGGCGTGGCTTCTCTCTCCCTCCTTCCGAGAAGCCCCATTGCCTTCCTCTGTTTACTCCTACTTGACTGCCTCCTGCGTCGGGCGTCCTTGAACAGGGCCAGCTGTGGGTCATCTTCATCCACACTGTCAGGCTCACACAGCTGGGTCTCCATGGTGACCAAGTGGGAGGGGCCTGCCTGAGGGCTATCATCAGCAAGGTCTTCAACACCCCCCTCCTCCTCTGAGTCGTCCGACCCAACTGCCGAACCCACAGGCTGACCCTGAATCACAACACTAAGCGAGTGGTTACAGTGGCATGGGTGACAGTGAGCAGCACCTCCCAGTCCAGGAACGGGTAAAACTGGCACACTACCTGAAGGTGTGCAAGAGCCTTCCTAGCCACAGCTGCCAAGTGCTCTTCAAGCAGGAGCTGTGAGTCTAGGAGGACCCCCAGATTGTGCACCGGGTCTGTTTGGGGTAGTGCAATCCTATCCAGAGCTAGAGATTATCTGTGTGTTTTCTAAATTGCTTTCAAAGCGCTCATAAATGAATCTTCATTGATTTTTTTTGAAATTCCATGAAAATAGAATCATGCATTCATCTTTTTTATTCAGGATCAAGATGGATCACACATTAAGGGTTTGCTAATCAATTTTATTCATCACAATTGGCCTTCACTTCTGAAACATGGTTTCCTTGAAGAATTCATTACTCCAATTGTAAAGGTAATTAACATTATACATGCTATAACTAGTAAAACAGGTAAAACTGTTCATTTAGTATTTGAAATGAGCCATTTATATTCTTCTTCCAGTATTCAAGTGTATGTTCCATATATTTAAGAATGATTAGAGACTTAAGAAAATTAGTTGGTATCCTGATGGAAAATTCATTTTATTTTATTTTATTTTATTTTATTTTATTATTTTATTTTATTTTATTTTAGTTTATTTTAGTTTAGTTTAGTTTATTTTATTATTTTTTATTTTATTATTTTTTTATTTTATTTTATTATTTTATTTTATTTTATTTTATTTTATTTTATTTTATTTTATTTTATTTTATTTTATTATTTTATTTTATTTTATTTTATTTATTTTATTTTATTTTATTTTATTTTATTTTATTTTATTTTATTTTATTTTATTATTTTATTTTATTTTATTTATTTTATTTTATTTTATTTTATTTTATTTTATTTTATTTTATTTTATTTTATTTTTTTATTTTATTTTATTTTTCACAGTTCCTTTAATATACCACAAACTAAGCAATGAAATATAAACATTTTTTCAGGTATTTAACATTTGTTATATCAGTAATGCTGTAGGTATTATATATCGCCATACATAAATACATACACGTAAGTTTGGGTGCTGCTCGTCCATTTCCCCTTTCACTGTATCACCCTCCTCTCTCTTCCCTCTTCTCTACTTTCTTTCTCCTTTCTTTCCTACTTCCCTCTTCTTCCTCTCCTCTCCTCTTTCCCTCACCACTCCCCTCCCGTTTCTCCCCACTTCTCCTCCTCTTTCCCTCCAACCTTCCTACTTCCTTCCCCCTCCTCTACTCTCTTCCCTCTCTCCTCTCCTTTCTTCCCTCCCATTCCTCTTCCGATACAATTCAGGGGTGATGTCTGAGCAGCTCCTCTCCTTGGATTTTCAATGTCTATATTAGGTATGATAATATCCTTATCGCCTCATTTTTCTTCCATCTAAATTAGTGTAAGCTCTCTTTTAAGCATATTCTCTTTTTCACCCACTCATAAAATTTTCCCCAAATTTCATAATACTCTGATTCTGTCTTATCTTTAATTACCATTGTTAATCTATTCATTTCCGCTCATTCCATTATTTTCCTGATCACCTCTTCTTCTGGAGGAGCTTTCAGTGCCTTCCAGTTTTGTGCAAACACAATCCTAGCTGCAGTGGTTATATGAATAATCAAATATGTGTTCTCTTTACTATATTTCTCTGGTAAAATACCCAACAGGAATATTTCTGGTCTTAATTCTATACGTTGTTGTATCATCTTTTCTATCCATGATTTAATTATGTTCCAATAGGTTTTAGCTTCTGCACACGTCCACCACATATGATAGAAAGAGCCTGGTATTTGATGGCATTTCCAACATTTTATAGATCTGTCCTTAAACATTTTAGCTAGTTTTTCTGGAGACATATGCCATCAGTAGAACATCTTGTACATATTTTCTTTATACGCTGTCACCATTGTCAGTTTATAGTTTCTTTCCCACAATTGCTGCCATCTATCTAATTCAATCGTATATCCAAAATTTCTTGACCATTTTATCATTGACTCCTTAACTTGCTCCTCCTCTAATTCCCTATATAATAAGTAGCTATACATTTTTTAAATCCATTTTTCTTCAGTTCCCGTAAGTATTTCATCTAACTCTGTTCTCCCCAAATTAAAACCATCTATTTTAGCATCTTTTTCATATTAGATTGTATTTGCGTTCTCATGTACCAATCCATCTTTATTCCTTGTTCCTCTAATTGTTGTTTGGTTTTCAGCTTCCCCGTATCTGTTAGTAGGTCTTTATATCTTATAATGTTTCCCATGTTAAACATATTGGAGTGTATTAACGCTTCCATCGTTGAGAGCCAATCTGGAATCCTCAAGTAATGCTTCCTTTTTATTTTCTCCCAAACCATCAATAAAGAATTCCTGATATAATGTCTCTGGAAATAGCTGTGTATTCTATTTTTCCCATACCATATGAACACATGCCATCCCAACTGTAAATCATGTCCCTCTAATGTCAATAATCTAGTATTCCTCAGTAAAATCCGTTCTCTCATCCATGACATTACTGCAGCCTGGTAATATAATTCCCAATTAGGTAAGCTAAACCCACCGCTGAGTCTTGCATCCTGTAACATTTTTAAATTAATCCTTGCCTTTTCCCCCTGCCAAATATATTTCAAAATTATTTTATTTAGCCCCTCAAAATATTTCTTTTCCAATCTTATTGGTATTGTTGAAAACAAAAACAACAATCGTGGTAATATATTCATTTTGATTACTGCAATCCTGCCCATTAATGATAGTCGTACCTTTTTCCATTTATCCAAATCTACTTGGATTTGTCTTTTCAATTTGTAATAGTTATCTTCTTTAATTGTTGTACATCTTGCTGTCAGGTGAATCCCCAGATATTTTACCTTCTTTACAATCTGTATCTCTAACTTTCCCATCAATTCTTTTTTTTGTTTTTCAGTAATATTTTTCACTAACATTTTTGTTTTATCTTTATTAATCTTCAAACCTGCTACCTCACCATATTTTCCTATTTGTTCTATTAATACAGGTCCTGTCTCTAGTGGCTCTACCAAGATAAATACTAAATCATCTGCGAAAGCTTATAGCTTATATTCTTCTCTCTTAACTTTCATACCTTTTATATCCTTATTCTGTCTTATAGTTCTAGTTGGTATCTCTAGTGTCAATACAAACAATAATGGGGATAAAGGGCATCCCTGCCTTGTTCCCTTCATAATGTTAATCTTTTCAGTCATATATCCATTTATCATTATTTTGGCTATTTGCTTATTGTAAATTGCTTTAATTACATTTATAAATTTCTCCCCCAAATCCATAATCTGTAGTTGTGTTATCATGAATTGCCAATTCACATTGTCGACTGCTTTCTGTGCATCCAAAAACATCAATGTCATCTGTTTTTCGGGATGTGTTTCATAATATTCTAATGTGTTTAATATAATTCGCATATTGTCTCTAATCTGTCTTTTGGGCAGGAACCCATTTTGATCCATATGTATAAATTCGTTTAGGAACTTTTTAAGCCTTTCGGCCATGATTGATGCAAATATTTCATAGTCCACATTCAGCAAGGAAATCGGTCTATAGTTCTTTATTTTCTGTATTTCTGTTTCTTCCGTATCAGGGTAATAAGTGCTTCTGACCACGAATCTGGTATCTTAGCTTCAGAGAGGAGTTCATTAGAGTTCCAGCATTACATTGCCTAACGGTTCCTGCAATGTTCTATATAGTTCCGCTGGTAGCCCATCTGGTTCTGGTGTTTTGCCATTCTTTTGTTTTTTAATTGCTTCTGTTAATTCCATCATTGTTATTTCCTCTTCTAGTAGCTTTTTAAATTTCTCTGGTACTTTAGGTATCTCTGTTTTTTCCATGAATTGTTTTATCCTATCATCTGAAACTACTTGTTGCTTATATAAATTCTCATAATATTCCCAAGCTATTTTTTTCTTTTCTTCATTCCGGTGTTGTAAAGTCCCCTCGGCATCTTCCAGTTGTTTAATCCATCTCTTCTCTTTCTCCTTTTTAATTTTATATGTCAACCATCTCCCTGGTTTGTTTGCATGTTCAAAAAAGGTTTGTTTAGCTGCCTTTATTTTCCTTGCCACCTCTTCATTTTCTATTAAGTTCATTTTATGCTTGTTCAACTCCATTAAATTTTTAATCTTTTTGTTTTGTGTATCTTTCTGTAATTCTTTCTCAAGAGTCTTATATTCTTCCTCCAATTTTTCCCTAATTTGTCTTTTCTGTTTATTCTTTTTCCCCATATACGTAAGATATAGCAAGTCCTCTCATGTACGCTTTCGCCGTATCCCAGACATTTTGAAGTGAGGTATCTTCTGTTTTGTTTTCCTTAAAGAAGAAAGTCATTTCTTTTTCCATATATTGCTGGAAGTCCATCTTGTTCTTTTTTTTTTGTCCTTTCCATGTAAATGTGACTGGGTTGTGGTCCGCCCATGTGCTTGTTTCTATGTTTATATTTTGTGTACTTGTAAAGGGTACAGAGGGTACAGAGAAGAGCAACAAAGATGATTAGGGGGCTGGAGGCTAAAACATATAGGGAACGGTTGCTGGAATTGGGTATGTGTAGTTTAATGAAGAGAAGGGTGAGGGGTGACATGATAGCAGTGTTCCAATATCTCAGGGGCTACCACAAAGAAGAGGGAGTCAAGCTATTCTCCAAAGCACCTGAAAGCAGGACAAGAAGCAACGGATGGAAACTAGTCAAGGAGAGAAGCAACCTAGAACTAAGGAGAAACTTCCTGACAGTTAGAACAATTAACCAGTGGAACAACCTGCCTCCAGAGGTGGTGAATGCTCCAACACTGGAGGATTTTAAGAAGAGACTGGACAGCCATTTGCCTGAAATGGTATAAGGTTTCCTGCCTGAGCAGGGGAATGGACTAGATGACCTCCAAGGTCCCTTCCAACTTTATTATTATTATTATTATTATTATTATTATTATTATTATTATTATTATTATTATTATTATTATTATTATTATATAAGTCTATTGATGTCCATATCATATCTGTTCTCGACCAGGAAAGGTGGGAATAGAATGTATATTGCTTCTTTTCCGGATATTTTTCTCTCCAAACATCTAGTACAGGGGTCGGCAACCTAAAAAAGAAAAAGAGCCACTGGGAACCGGTTCCATCACAAATTAAAAAAAGAGGGAGCCGCATGCGTGTGTCCATGCACGCGCATGCGCAAAAAGGTTTTTTGCGCATGCACGGATGCACGAGGCTGCCATTTTTTTAAAAATGAGATTGAACCGGTTCCCGGTTGCCCGACGGCGATGGCCCGTCTGCAAAGCTGCCGTTTTCGGCAGCTTTGCAGACGGGCCGTGGCAGCTTCCTCAAAGAGCGGCGCCCCTGCCCATTCCGAGAGGTGCGCGCGCACCTCTCCGAACGACCGGAGGTGCGCGCGTACCTCCGCGCGAATGGGCAGCGGTGCCGCTCTTTGAGGAAGCTGCCGCGGCCCGTCTCAGCTTCCTCAAAAAGAGAGGCGCCCCTGCCCATTCCGAGAGGTGCGCGTGCACCTCTCCGAACGACCGGAGTTGCGCGCGCACCTCCCCAAACCTTTGGGGAGGTGTGCGCGTACCTCTGTGCGAAGGGGCAGCGGTGCCGCTCTTTGAGGAAGCTGCCGCGGCCCGTCTCAGCTTCCTCAAAAAGAGAGGCGCCCCTGCCCATTCCGAGAGGTGCGCGCGCACCTCTCCGAACGACCGGAGTTGCGCGCGCACCTCCCTAAACCTTTGGGGAGGTGCGCGCGTACCTCCGCGCGAAGGGGCAGCGGTGCCGCTCTTTGAGGAAGCTGCCGCGGCCCGTCTGCTAAGCTGCCGCTTTCGGCAGCTTCACAGACGGGCCGCGGCAGCTTCCTGAAAGAGCGGCACCGCTGCCCATTCGCGCGGAGGTACGCGCGCACCTCTCCAAAGGTTTGGGGAGGTGCGCGCGCACCTCCGCCCATTCGGGGAGGTGCGCGTGCACCTCTCCAAACGGGCGGTGCCACTCTCCATTTGGAGAGGTGCGTGCGCACCACTGCCCGTTGGAAGAGGTGCGCGCGTACCGGGCGGCTGGGAGCCGCAGGAGGCGGCTCAAAGAGCCGCATGCGGCTCCGGAGCCGCAGGTTGCCGACCTGTGATCTAGTATATTTAATTCGTCCACCATATTATGAAAAGATTTTGGAAGTGTTCTCCTTAGGGTCTTATTTTTTTTGTCACATTATAATCCACCCCAGCCTTTACAATAGCATTGAAATCTCCAATCATACATATGCTTTCGAATTCCAATTCTATTATTTTCTGGTGTCATTTTAAATAGAAATTTTCTTGGTTTTCATTTGGGGCATAAATCACTACCAATAAAGTTTTTTTTACAATTCATAATTACTTCCACCATTAAAATTCACCCTTCTTCATCTGAATATAACAATGTAGTTTGTATTGTTTTTTGAATATATAATACCACACCTCTTTTACTCTGATCTGCAAGTGAGGTATATAATTCTCCCAATTTTGGATATTCTAGTACAGACATGTCAAACACAAGGCCCGGGGGCCAGATCCGGTCCGCGAAGTGGTTTCATGTGGCCCGCGAAGCCATCCTGGAAACAGTGAGGGAACAGCCCCCACTGCCTTGGCCCTGGCCCAGAGACCCTCCTTCTGCCAGAGACTCTCAGATCTGTCCCACTCCTGCCCAGGCCCCCATAGGCACCCTTGATGCGAATGATGTAGAGTTGTATTTCACCCAGTAGGCTATACGCACTCTAGCCACACCCACCCAGTAGGCCACGCCCACCCTGGCCATACCCACCCGGCCCCCTGAGGGCAACTGCAATGCTGATGCGGCCCTCAATGAAATTGAGTTTGACACCCCTGTTCTAGTAGATTTTTGTGTTGTTTCTTAATATGAACTTCTTGTAAACAAATTATATCCATTTTTAATTTCCCCAATTTATTTAGTGTTCCTTTTCTCAGTCCATTTACGTTTATCGAAATTGCTTTTATTTCTTCTTCCATGATTATTTATTTGAAGTTTTAGTTTCTCTCGTTATTCTCATCTCTCTTTGCTCTTTTGCCTCTTTGGCTCTTGTCCCTTCTCTCAACACCCTTTCCTCCTGTTCTATGCTATACTTACTGCATTGCTTCTCTGTCTCGTCTCCTTGCTGTCTGATTACTCTTTCCCCTCTCAGCCTTTCTTCTTGCTGCCCAAAGTATTGATCATAGAAAAGTTCTGCTTTCTCTATTGTGTCCAGTCTATGTCTCTGTTCTTGCCAATTTATCATTACTCCTTCTGGTATTAACCATCTAAAATTTATCCTTTTTTTAATTAAGCATTTTGTCAGAAATTGATACTCCTTTTTCAGGTCTCTCACTCTTCTTGGGATCTGTTTTAACATCACTATCTCTCTTCCTTTATATTTTATTTTAACATTTCTCAGCTTCTGTAGTATATCTACCCTTAATACTTTTTTAGTAAATCTTATATGCACCTCTCTGGGGAGAGTATTTCTCGTTGCATATCTAGTGTATATTCTAAATATCTCATCTATATCATTCATTATCTTTTCCTTGCTTTCCTCCAATGCTTCTGCTAATATTCCTGCCATTACATCTGCTAGGTTCTCTCCCTTTTCTTCTTCAACATTTTGGAATCTTAAATAATAATCAGCTCTATCCATCTCTAAAGCAATAATCATTTTCTCCTGGTTCCTGTCTGTTAATGTAAGTCGGTTATCAATCTCCTCTTATCTGTTAATTCAATTCTTTCTTCCTCTTGTTGCAATCTTTGTTCATTTTTCTCCATCAGTTCTTTGACCTCTTTTAGGTCCTCTTCTATTTTGCCAATTCCTTCTTTGAAGTCTGTGTGTAGAGCCAGCATCATATTTTTCAATTCCATGTTGGATCTATCTTGCTGCGTTGTGTTGTCCAGTGATTTCTGTACCACCAGACTCTGTGATATTAGGGCAGCTGTTGCTGGGTGTGTTGTGGTCTTCTTCATTTTCTCCAGTAGTTTGTAATCCAAATGTTGATGGGGTATTATAATCCAAATGTACTCCAAAAAAAAAGTACAAAAAATTTCAGCGACAAGTAAAGGTGAGTACAAAGGGAAAAGGAAAGAAAAAGAGAAGGAAAAAGCCAAATATCCTTATATCTAAAAAAAAAAGAAGAAAAAGAAATTAATCCATACAGGTTACACTCTTTGTTCGTTTCAGAGTCTCTGTGCCTTAGTCCAAAAGAAAAAAAAATCAAAGTAAAAAACAATCCACCATTCTGCAAACTAAAAAACAAAACAAAAACAGACTCTGTAAACTTCCTATCAGTGAGTTCAGCAGCTGTCATTCAAGGTCACTTACTCTCCCTTTTGTTCTTAAGCTTCAAGGGTATTCTCAGCCGAGATACTTAATTCATTGCCTTTTTTTGCCTTCCATTGTTATTCGCCGCTGCAGTTCCAGGAGAGGAGCAGTTTAAAAATCCGCTCCCCTCCCCCACTTCTCCATGGCTTCAAATTCTTCCTATTTCCCCCCACACACACACACAGTTTCCAGCATTTAAGGATTCTCAATCTTCTCACCCAGGCAATCCTCCAAACTTACTTTCAAGATCTTCCAAGTGGCCGCCCTGGCTTGTGACGGCTTGCAATGGCCGTCTGACAGCTGCTGGTCTGGGAAGCTTCTGTCGGCTCTCCAGGAGGTTGCAATCTCTCCTGTGCTGCCAAAACTGTGCCTTCCTTCTTCACCGTCCCTACAGGACAGCTGAAAAGCGACAATCCTTCGGGAGCTTCCAAAGGATGTCGTCCCGCCACGGCACTGGCACTCAAAAAAAAAAAAAAACTGATGGAAAATTCTAAAGACAGCATTTTGATTAGGAAGTAGCAATGTGAGAAAAAAATGAAAAATTGTAAAAAAAAGATACAAATTTACATTTTACATAATTTAAATATTAAATATTACATACTTTTCAATTTAAGGTGTCTGCAGAAGAAAAAAGTCTCAGATATTTTGTTTTCTTCAACAAAAGTAATGCTGTACATAAAGCATTACAGCATGATTTAATATTTGTGTTTGCAGCTTTGATTATATAGCATGGACAGAATCCTTCACAGCAATAAAGCTCTACTGAACTTAATATAAACCTGTTCCTTTCATTTCTTAGTATAATGTCAGCATTTATTATGTGAAATGGCAATTTCTCAGAGGATCATGGAAAGTTTCCTTTGACACTATTTCCACCTTCTCTAGTGTCCTAATTTAATAGCAATAGCACTTAGACTTATATACTGCTCCATAGTGCTTTACAGCATTCTCTGAGCAGTTTACAATGTCAGCATATTGCCCCCAACAATCTGAGTCATCATTTTACCAACCTCGGAAGGATGGAAGGCTGATTCATCCTCGAACCCCATCAGGATCGAACTCCAGGCTGTGGACAGAGATAGCCTGGGCTTCCAGGTGGCAAGGCTCCGTTGATGGCAGCCGTTTCGGCTGCCAGCCCCGCTGTTTTCTGTAGAGCCACCAAAAACAGCAACGATCAGCTGTTTGGCAGCTCGGAAACCCGCTCCTCGGGAGAAGAGGAGGGGGTGAGCGCTTAGGCAGGGGTACAGCTCCCCTAGATCGCCAGAGTTTAAACTTTGGTGGTTGAAGGGTGTGAGCCCCCCGAAGCCTGAGTTTGCTCCGGACTCCGGGACGCCTCTGCTCCAAGGCTTTGGAGCAGAACAGGACGGTGCAAACATCCCTGCCATCGATAGTGAATTGTGGATTACTTGGATGCAGGGAGAGCTGTGCAGGAGAATGCTGTAATAGCAAGTATTTGAACTTTAACTCAGAGTATTTTGTGGAAAAAGTTGCAAGCGGTGCGGAAAGTGAAAGTGCGCAATAGAATTAAGCGGTGTTAAAATGGCTTCCAAACCAACTAAAGTTCCTAGAAGTGCTGGTGCTTCGCCAGTTCAGCAGTCTTCATTACAGGCTCTGATGCCTCCTACCGCGGCACCTGCACCCACACCAGCTTTAACAATAAAAGATTTGCAGGATGCTTTAAAAATACAATCCCAAGAAATAGCTGAACTTATTGAGGAGAAGAATACTGAGATAAGAGCAGACATTTTGGCTGCATTTCAAGGAATGGCAGTGTGTATTGAACGTCTGGATGACCGAGTGGAAGAACTTAGTCAAAATAACATGAGACTAGATGCTAAAATGCTGGATGCTGAAACTGTGATGGAAAAGATTGATGATGATGTGATAATGATACAGTATTGCGAAATGGAGTTTGCTGTGAGAATCAGAGGTTTGAAAGAAGATCCTAAGGAAAATTTGAAAGAAATATTGTCAAAAGCTCTTGAACAGGTTTTGTGGCGTTCAGCAGAAGATATTATGGTGGATATAGATAAAATATTTCGTGTTAACTCTTGGATTGCAAGACAAAGAAAGCTACCTAGAGATGTGGTGGTTTATTTTACGAAGAGAGAAATTAGAAATGAGGTTATTCAAGCCTTCTACAATAATAAATTTACAGTTGCAGAGCAAAAAGTTTTAATTCTGAAAGAGATTCCTCCAAGAATTTTAAGGAAAAGAAAAGAATTTGCTTTTTTGGCAGAAGAATTAAGGAAACGGCAGATTCAGTTTAGATGGGAGATTCCAGTAGGCATGGTGGTGATGCACGCAGGCACAAGATATCGTCTTAACACAGTTTTGCAGGCACGAAATTTCTATGCTAATATTTTGAAGGCAGGCTCCCCACCATCTTTGGAACTTAAAAGGAGGAATGATGAAGGAGAGCGTCAGCCATGAAGGGGGAGTATACAAGGAGCTGAAGGAGTTATTCAGCTGAAGGATAGAGAATCCCAGCAAACTACAGGAGCGGATCAGATTTCGGTACCAATGGAAGAGGTTAGAGATCAAAGAGTGACACGGGCTGCAACTAGACGAATCAGACAAGAGCAAGAACAACAGAAAGCCATAATTACATCTCAAAAACCTACTTTTTGCAGTGGGAGGAGCGAAACCGAAGAGAGTGCAGGTGATTCTGGAAGAGGCGCTCCAAAAGCTTCAGGTCACAAAAGATGGCGACAAAGCTTCTAACTTGGAATGTTAATGGATTAAATTCCCCGCAGAAGAGAAAGAAAGTATTTCACTATCTAAAACAATTTTAAAATGATGTTATTTGCTTACAGGAAACGCATATTCGAGTAGTTGATCAAAAGTATTTGATAAACTCTAGGGTGGGTACACTGTTTATTGCCTCTGCTCCTGACAAGAAAAATGGAGTGGTTATTTATGTCAAGAATACTTTAACAGCTAGTTTAATTGAAACAGATAAACAAGGAAGATATGTTATAATTGAACTATTAATAGAAGGGAAGAAAATACTTTTGCTTGGATTATATGCTCCTAATCAACAGCAAGGAGAATTTTATAAACTATTACATAGCAAGATTATTCAGTGGGATTACAAATCTAGTATTTTTATGGGAGACTGGAATGGCGTTTTGGACGTACAATTGGACAAAAGAGGCCTTTTTCGAAGTACACCAAGTCATGCTAGATTGCCTAAATCATTTTTTGAGATGAAGGATGACTTGGAATTGAGAGATGTTTGGAGAGAAAGAAACTTGCAAGAAAAAGACTTTACGTTTTTCTCTGATAGGCATCAATCCCTATCTAGGATTGATTTTGATTTTGTATTAATTTCCAATGATTTTTTTTTCTAGGATTAAGAAGATTAAGATATGTCCAAGAACTATATCTGATCATAGTCCAGTATGGTTGGAAATAGAAAAAGACAATGGAGACAGACAGTCTTGGCGATTAAATGAAAATTTGTTTAGATATCAAGAAAATGTGGAAGAGTGTAAAAAACAGATGAAAGAATTTTTTAAAATGAATATGTATAAGGGTACTTCTATTGAGATGGTTTGGGATGTAAGTAAAGCTTATATGAGAGGAGTGTTAATATATTTGAATAATAAATACAGACGTAAATTGGAATTTAGGCGAAAAGAATTAGAGAAGGAAATTAAGAGAAAAGAAAAGGCTTTAATCTTGAATCCATCTGATGGGAAGATCAAAGAGGTAATTACTTTACTAAGAGGCCAGTTTGACATGTTGATGGCAGATCAAGTGGCAACTAATTTACGGTATGCTAAACATAACACCTTTTGTAATGCCAATAAGCCGGGTAGGTGGTTAGCCTACTTGTTAAGGAAGAAACAAAGGGCACGATAGAATAGAGTACAAGGGTAAAGTGGTGCATCAGCAGAATCTTATTAAAAAGGCTTTTGTTGATTTTTATTCTAAGTTGTATGTTAGAGATAAGATTCAAAATATAGATATAGATAGATATCTGCAGGAAGTTAATATTCCTGTTCTTATACAAGAACAAAGGGAAGGGATGAATCAATTGATAAATGATGAAGAAATTATTTTAGCAATTAAGCAATTAAAGGTGGGTAAAGTACCAGGAACAGACGGTTTGACTGCCGTCTACTATAAAAATTTACAGTCAGAAATGGTGGAACCTTTAAGAGAATTGTTTAGGACAATTCAATTGGGAGGAGAAGTACCTCCATCGTGGAAAACAGCTTTTATTTCGTTGATTCCGAAGGAAGACCAAGATGCTACCCAAGCCAAAAATTATAGACCAATATCGCTTTTAAATACTGATTATAAGATATTTGCAAAAAATTTAGCAAATAGATTAATGAAGGTAATGCAGCAAGTGATTCATAGTGATCAAACTGGATTCATAAGTGGTAGACAAATGAAGAATAATGTGAGACATATTGTAGATTTATTGGAATTCTTGGATAGAAATAACCAGGTCTCTGCAGCGCTGATCTTTTTGGATGCTGAAAAAGCCTTTGATCAATTGGATTCGCAATCTTTAGTTAAAGCATTGGAGAAAATGGAATTTGGGGAAAAATTTTTACAACCTATTAGAGCAATATATCAGAAGCAAACAGCTCGAATAATAGTTAATACTAGTTTGACAGAAACATGTAATATTGAAAAGGGTACAAGACAGGGGTGTCTGTTGTCACCTTTGCTGTTTGTTTTAACACTGGAAATATTATTGATTAAAATACGAGACTCAAATAAAATTAAGGTAATTAAAATAAGAGATCAGGATTATAGACTGAGAGCGTTTGCGGATGACCTGGTTATTACAGTAAGTCAACCGACTTACTCAGTTGTAGAGTTGATGGAGATAATAACGTCATATGGGAAAGTTTCTGGATTTAAGATAAATATACAAAAAACTAAAATATTGTCTAAAAATATGACTATAGAACAAAAGGTTGTTTTAGAAGAGTTAACGGGATTTGAAATAGTTAAAAAGACTAAATATTTGGGGGTTTACCTTTCAGCTTCAAATGTGAAGTTATATAAGAATAATTATGAATTGTTATGGTCAAAAACACAAAAAGAGTTAGATCAAGGGTGTCAAACTCAATTTCATTGAGGGCCGCATCAGCACTACGGTTGCCCTCAAGGGGCCGGGTGGGTGTGGCCAGGGTGGGCGTGGCCTACTGGGTGGGCGTGGCTAGAGTGCGTATGGCCTACTGAGTGGGCGTGGCCAGCTCTACATCGTTTGCATCGAGGGGGCCTATGGGGGCCTGGTCAGGAGTGGGACAGATCTGAGGGTCTCTGGCAGAAGGAGGGTCTCTGGGCCAGGGCCAAGGCAGAGGGGGCCGTTCCCTCACTGTTTCCAGGATGGCTTCGTGGGCCGCATGAAACCACTTCGCGGGCCGGATCCGGCCCCCGGGCCTTGTGTTTGACATGTCTGAGTTAGATGGTTGGAAAAAAATTACAACTATCCTTATTGGGAGGAATTGCAGCAGTAAAAATGAATGTCTTCCCAAAAATTTTATTTTTGTTTCAAATGATACCTATACTTAAAAAGGATTTAAATTTTAAAAATTTACAAATGGAGTTGATAAAGCCGTTAAAGGAGCTGTTTCAGATAATTCAGAGAGGGGGAAAGGTGCCTCCTTCTTGGAGAACTGCTTTTATCTCTTTGATACCGAAGGAAGATCAAGATGTTACTCAAGTTAAAAATTATAGACCAATATCACTTTTAAATACAGATTATAAGATATTTGCTAAGGTGTTGGCTAATAGATTGATGAGGGTTCTGCTGAGGGTTCTGATGAGGGTGATTCATGGGGATCAAACAGGGTTTATTAGTGGTAGGCAAATGAAAAATAATGTGAGGCATATAGTTGATGTGTTAGAGTTTTTGGAAAGGAACAACCAGATCCCTGCGGCGCTAATTTTTTTAGATGCTGAAAAAGCTTTTGATCAATTGAATTGGCAATTTTTGATGAAAGTTCTAGATAAAATGAATTTTGGGGATAAATTTTTGCAACCAATTAGGGCATTATATCAAAAACAAACTGCCCGAATAATAGTTAATAATAGTTTGACTGAAGCTTGTAATATTGAGAAGGGCACAAGGCAAGGGTGTCCGTTATCGCCTTTGCTATTTGTCTTAACATTGGAGATATTATTGATAAAAATACGGAACTCGGAAAGAATTAAGGGTATACAAATTAGAGATCAGGATTATAGATTGAGAGCGTTCGCAGAAGATCTGGTTGTTACGGTGACCCAGCCAGAGAACTCTGTTGTGGACCTGATGGAGATAATAATGCAATATGGGAAGGTTTCTGGATTTAAAGTTAATGCACAAAAAACTAAAATTCTGGCCAAAAATATGACAGCATCGCAAAAGGCCCTTTTAGAAGGATTAACTGGATTTGAGATTGTCAAGAGGGTCAAATATTTGGGGGTGTTTTTGTCACCCTCTAATACAAAGTTATATAAAAATAACTATGAAAGATTATGGGGAAAAATTCAAAAAGAAATGGGGAGCTGGGAAAAATTGCAACTGTCTTTGCTGGGGCGAATTGCAGCAGTGAAAATGAATGTCCTGCCTAAATTTTTATTCTTATTTCAAATGATACCGGTTCTTAAGAAAGATTCTAATCTGGAGGAATGGCAGCGAGGTATCAACAAATTTGTCTGGGCAGGGAAAAGGCCACGAGTTAAACTTAAGATTATGCAGGACACTCGTGAAAGAGGTGGTCTTAAAATGCCCAATCTTAAATTATATATTTTTTTTTTATTGAAAAGTTTTAACATACAATTTTTCTTTAAAAATCCCCCCTCCCCCTCCCTTCTCCCTCCCCCTACCTCTCCCCCCTCCCCCCCTCCCCCCCCGACTTCCCAGAGCTAAATACAAGGTATATATATAAAAAAACAATCATAAACAACCATATACTAACAACTATAAACTCTAAAATCCATCACTCTCTAGCTTATATAGGATAAAACAAACCTTAGTAATATTAAATATATATAAAGAAACTAAAATAGAAGAAGAAAAAAAGAAAGAAGACTTATTCAAATGCTACATGAAACTTCTTAACCCTATACTTGTTCTGGATAAACTCAATCCATTTTCTCCATTCCATAATATAGCGTTCTTGCGAGTGATCTTTCAAATAGGCCGAAATCTTCGCCATCTCTGCCAGGTCGGAAACCTTTAAAGTCCACTCTTCTATGGTCGGCAGTTCCTCTTTCTTCCAATACTGACCTATCAAAAGTCTTGCTGCCGTAATTAAATTCAACATCAACTTGGTATCCACAACTGTAACATCTATAATTATTCCCAACAAAAAAAGTTGCGGACAAAAATTTATCCTCTATTTAAAAATCTTCTGCATGTTCCACCAGACTTTTATCCAAAAAGCCTTAACCTTTTTACAAGTCCACCATATGTGAAAATATGTTGCGTCTTCATCACCACACCTCCAACATTTAGGCTGATAATTCGGATACATACTTGCAAGCTTTTTAGGATCTAAATACCATCTATAAAACATTTTGTAAAAATTCTCTCTTAGATTTTGAGCTTGTGTAAATTTTACGTTCCTCACCCAAATCTTTTCCCACGTGTCCATTGTGATAACTTCCTGGATGTTTTGGGCCCATTTTATCATACAATCCTTAACAAGTTCTGTTTCTGAATCAATCTCTATCAACGCAAGATATATCCGTTTAATATGTGTTGGTCCCTGATTTCTAATTTGCTTTATCAAATTTTCATCAGTCATTGTAAAACCATTTTTCTGGTCTTCTTTCCACCTGGCCCGTAACTGAGTATATTGAAACCAGTTTTGAACAACCTCCTCTTCTCGCAAGAGGCTATATGATTTCAAACACCAGACATTTCTTTCCAAGCTTAGGATCTCCTTGTACGTAGTCACATCATGTTTGAAACCAGCATGTATATTTTCTATTGCGTGTTTTGGAATTGCCCACAGTGGTATCTTGCAATCTAGCTTATGTCTATACTTCTTCCAAACTCTCAACAATGCCTGTCTTAAAATATGCACTCTAAACACACTGTCTACCTTCTTGTCATACAACAAATATGCATGCCAGCCAAACAACAAATCGTGGCCCTCAAGATTTAATAATCTCTCTTGTGTCAAATTAATCCAATCACTTATTCCTACTAATGCAGCAGCTTCATAATATAGTTTAAAATTGGGCATTTTAAGACCACCTCTCTCACGAGTATCCTGCATAATCTTAAGTTTAACTCGTGGCTTTTTCCCTGCCCAAACAAATTTATTGATACCTCGCTGCCATTCCTCCAAATTAGAATCTTTCTTAAGAATCGGTATCATTTGAAATAAAAATAAAAATTTAGGCAGGACATTCATTTTCACTGCTGCGATCCGTCCCAACAAAGACAATTGCAATTTTTCCCAACTCTCCAATTCTTTTTGAATTTTCCCCCATAGTTTTTCATAATTATTTTTATATAACTTTGTATTAGAGGGCAACAAAAGCACCCCCAAATATTTAACCCTTTTAACAATCTCAAATCCAGTTAATCCTTCTAAGAGAGCCTTTTGCGAAACTGCCATATTTTTGGCCAGAATTTTGGTTTTCTGTATATTAACTTTAAATCCAGAAACCTTCCCATATTGTGTTATTATCTCCATCAGGTCCACAACAGAGTTCTCTGGCTGGGTCACTGTAACAACCAGATCATCTGCGAATGCTCTCAATCTATAATCCTGATCTCTAATTTGTATCCCCTTAATTTTTTCCGAATTCCGTATTTTAACCAATAATATCTCTAATGTTAACACAAATAACAAGGGCGATAACGGACACCCTTGCCTTGTGCCCTTCTCAATATTACATGCTTCTGTCAGACTATTATTAACTATGATTCGGGCAGTTTGTTTTTGGTATAATGCCCTAATCGGTTGTAAAATTTTTTCCCCAAAATCCATTTTGTCTAAAACTTTCAACAAAAATTGCCAATTCAATTGATCAAAAGCTTTTTCAGCATCTAGAAAAATTAGCGCCGCAGGGATCTGGTTGTTCCTTTCCAAAAACTCTAACACATCAACTATATGCCTCACATTATTTTTCATTTGCCTACCACTAATAAACCCCGTTTGGTCCCCATGAATCACCTGTTGCAGAACCCTCATCAGTCTAAATCTTAAATTATATTATGAAGCTGCTGCGTTAGCAGGAATAAGTGATTGGATCAATTTGACACAAGAGAGATTATTAAATCTTGAGGGCCACGACTTGTTGTTTGGCTGGCATGCATATTTGTTGTATGATAAGAAGGTAGATAATGTGTTTAAAGTGCATATTTTAAGACAGGCATTGTTGAGAGTTTGGAAGAAGTATAGACATAAGCTAGATTGTAAGATACCATTGTGGGCAATCCCAAAACACGCAATAGAAAATATAAATGTTGGTTTTAAACATGATGTGACTACGTATAAGGAGATTTTAAGCCTGGAAAGAAATGTTTGGTGTCTGAAACCGTACAGCCTCTTGCGAGATGAGAAGATTATTCAAACTTGGTTTCAATATATCCAGCTACGGGCCAGGTGGAAAGAAGATCAGAAAACTGGTTTTACAATGACTGATGAAAATCTGATAAAGCAAATTAGAAATCAGGGTCCAGCACACATCAAACGGATATATCTTGCATTGATAGAAATTGACTCAGAAACAGAACTGGTTAAAGATTGTATGATAAAATGGGCTCAAAATATCCAAGAAGTTATTACAATGGACACGTGGGAAAAGATTTGGGTGAGGAACGTAAAATTTACACAAGCTCAAAATTTAAGAGAGAACTTTTATAAAATGTTTTATAGGTGGCATTTAGATCCTAAAAAGCTGGCAAGTATGTATCCGAATTATCAGCCCAAATGCTGGAGGTGTGGTGATGAAGATGCAACATATTTTCATATATGGTGGACTTGTAAAAAGGTTAAGGCTTTTTGGATAAAAATTTGGTGGAACATGCAGAAGATCTTCAAGCAGAAGATAAAGTTTTGTCCGCAATTCTTTTTGCTGGGTATAATTAAAGAGGCTACTGTTGTGGACACCAAGTTGATGTTGAACTTAATTACAGCAGCAAGACTTCTAATAGGCCAGTATTGGAAGAAGGAGGAATTGCCGACTATAGAGGAATGGACTTTAAAGGTTTCTGACCTGGCAGAAATGGCAAAGATTTCGGCTTATTTGAAAGATCACTCGCAAGAACGCTATATTATGGAGTGGAAAAAATGGATTGAATATATCCAGAAGAAATATGGGACTAAAAAGTTTCATTTAGCATTTGAATAAATCTTCCTTTCTTTTTTTCTTTTTCTTTCTTTTTATATGTAATATTAATATTGTTTGTAGTTATCTTATATGAGCTAGAGAGCGATAGATTTAAGAGTTTATTGTTGTTAGCATATGGATGTTTATGATTGTTTTCTGTTTTTATACCCTGTACTTAGCTCTGGGAAGTCGGGGGGGAAGGGGGGAGGGGTAGGGAGGGTTAGGTAGGGAAGGGGGAGGGGGGGATTGTTAAAGGGAAAATGTATTTTAAAACTTTTCAATAAAAAAAAAAGGATTTAAATTTGGAGGAGTGGCAGAAAGGTATTAATAAATTTGTTTGGGCAGGGAAAAAGCCACAAGTTAAATTTAAGATAATGCAAGATACACGTGAAAGAGGTGGTCTTAAAATGCCCAATTTTAAATTATATTATGAGGCTGCTGCTTTATCATCAATAAGTGATTGGTTTAATTTAACACAAGGGAGATTATTAAATCTTGAGGGTTATGATTTGTTATTTGGTTGGCATGCATATTTATTGTATGATAAGAAGGTGGATAATGTGTTTAAGATACATATATTAAGGTATGCTTTGTTGCGAGTATGGAAAAAATATAGACATAAGTTAAATTATAAGATACCAATTTGGGCAATACCTAAACATGCAATAGAAAATATAAATGTTGGATTTAAACATGATGAGACCAGATATAAAGAAATTTTAAGGATAGAAAGGAATGTATGGCAATTAAAGCCATATAATATTTTAAAAGAAGAAAAGATTGTACAAACTTGGTTTCAGTATGGGCAGTTACAAGCAAGATGGAAAGAAGATCAGAAAGTTGGCTTTTCGATAACTGATGGAAATTTGGTAAAACAAATTAGAGATCAAGGTCAAGCACATATAAGAAGGATATATAATGCATTGATAGAAATTGATTCAGAAACGGAACTTGTTAAAGATTGTATGATAAAGTGGGCCCAGAATTTTCAGGAGGTTATAACAATGGATACTTGGAAAAAGATTTGGGTTAGAAACGTAAAATTTACACAGGCCCAAAATTTAAGAGAGAATTTTTATAAAATGTTTTATAGGTGGCACTTAGACCCTAAAAAAACTAGCAAGTATGTATCCGAACTGCCAGCCCAAATGTTGGAGGTGTGGTTGTGAGGATGCAACGTATTTTCACATATGGTGGACTTGTAAAAAAGTCAAAGCTTTTTGGATTAAAATCTGGTGGAATATGCAAAAGATATTTAAGAAAAAAATAAGGTTTTCTCCGCAGTTGTTTTTGTTGGGTATTATTACAGGCTTTACTGTTATACATACTAAATTGATGTTGAATTTAATTACGTCAGCAAGACTTTTAGTAGCGCAATATTGGAAGAAGGAGGAACTGCCGACTATAGAAGAGTGGACTTTGAAAGTTTCTAATTTGGCGGAAATGGCAAAGATTTCAGCATATTTGAAAGAACAATCGCAACAGAGATATATTGTGGAATGGAGAAGATGGATTGAATATATTCAGAATAAATATGGGACTAAAAAGTTTCATTTAGCATTTGAATAAGTACTGGTTTTATATGACGTATTATTAGTTATTTGTTATTTGTTAGTAATATAGTTATGACTATGGAGAGTTAAAGTGCGATAGAATTTAATGTTTTATTTTTGTTGTTAGCATATTTTAGCTTAAGTTTGTGAGTTTATACCCTGTATTCAGCTCTGGGAAGTCGGGGAGGGGGAGGGGAGGGTTGGGGGAGGGGGGGAGGGAGTTTTTTTCTATTTTAAAAAATGTATTGTAAAACTTTTTAATAAAAAAAAAGAGTTAGCCTGCAGTACTGCTTCTAACCACTGCGCCACCAGGGCTTCTAATTAATTATTCTATATCCAGTCCTTGGAAAGCTTGAAATGTGTATATTATTCATTCTAATGACATGGCATATATGCCAAGCCAGTGTGCCTGTAAAATATCTTTGAGTCCTATTAGGATTTACCCATTATGAGTTGGGGATCTGTCATGCTAGCACCCAGCATGCTTGAAATAATCATAAACAATATCATGTATAATTTTTATAAAACACAGTAAAACTGTAAAGTAAAATTTAATTGAGATTCTCTTTATTTTCAGGCAAGTAAAAATAAGCAGGAACTTTCCTTCTATAGTATTCCTGAATTTGATGAATGGGAAAAACATATGGAGAATCATAGAGCATGGAAAATAAAATACTATAAAGGTTTGTACTGAGCTCCTTTTCTCCTTTTCCAAGTTCCAAAAATATTTTTAATTCAAAATACACTTTAAACTTTGTTGTTGTTGTTGTTAGCTGCGAAGTCGTGTCCGACCCATCGCGACCCTATGGACAACGTTCCTCCAGGCCTTCCTGTCCTCTACCATCTTCTGGAGTCCATTTAAGCTCACGCCTACTGCTTCAGTGACTCCATCCAGCCACCTCATTCTCTGTCGTCCCCTTCTTCTATTGCCCTCAATCTTTCCCAGCATTAGGCTCTTCTCCAGTGAGTCCTTCCTTCTCATTAGGTGGCCAAAGTATTTGAGTTTTAGCTTGAGGATCTGGCCTTCTAAAGAGCAGTCAGGGTTGATCTCCTCTAGGACTGACCGGTTGGATCGCCTTGCAGTCCAAGGGACTCGCAGGAGTCTTCTCCAGCACCACAGTTCAAAGGCCTCAATTCTTTGGCGCTCAGGCTTTTTTATGGTCCAACTTTCACTGCCATACATTGCCACTGGGAAGACCATAGCCTTGACTATACGCACTTTTGTTGACAGGGTGATATCTCTGCTTTTTAGTGTGCTGTCTAGATTTGCCATGGCTTTCCTCCCGAGGAGCAAGCATCTTTTAATTTCTTGACTACAGTCACCATCTGCAGTGATCTTGGATCCCAGGAAAATAAAATCTGTCACTACCTCCATTTCTTCCCCATCTATTTGCCAGGAATTGAGGGGGCTGGATGCCATGATCTTGGTTTTTTTAATGTTAAGTTTCAACCAAAGTTTTGTACTCTCCTTCTTCACCCGCAACAAGAGGCTCTTTAGTTCCTCTTCACTTTCTGCCATTAGAGTGGTATCATCTGCATATCTTAGCTTGTTGATATTTCTTCCGGCAATCTTAATTCCAACTTTTGATTCATCTAGCCCTGCCTTTCTCATGATATGCTCCGCATATAAGTTAAATAGGCAGGGCGACAGTATAAAGCCTTGCTGGACTCCTTTCCCAATTTTGAACCAATCAGTGGTTCCGTGTCCAGTTCTCACTGTTGCTTCTTGGCCCACATATAGGTTTCTCAAGAGACAAATAAGATGGTCTGGTACGCCCATCTCTTTAAGAACTTGCCACAGTTTGTTATGATCCACACAATCAAAGGCTTTAGCATAGTCAATGAAGCAGAAGTAGATGTTTTTCTGGAACTCTCTAGCTTTCTCCATGATCCAGCGTATGTTGGCAATTTGATCTCTAGTTCCTCTGCCTCTTCGAAATCCTGCCTGTACTTCTGGTAGTTCTCGATCCACATACTGCTGGAATCTAGCTTGTAGGATTTTAAGCATAACTTTACTAGCATGAGAAATGAGTGCAATGGTGCGATAATTTGAAAATTCTTTGGCACTGCCTTTCTTTGGAATTGGAATGTAAACTGATCTTTTCCAATCCTGTGGCCACTGTTGAGTTTTCCAAATTTGCTGCAAATTGAGTGTAGCACTTTTACTGCATCGTGTTTTAAGATTTTGAATAGCTCAGCTGGAATACTGTCACCTCCACTAGCTTTGTTGTTACTCAGCTTTTCTAAGGCCCACTTCACTTCACATTGTAGGATGTCTGGCTCGAGGTCAGTGACCACCTCATCGTCATTATCAGGGACGTTAAGCTCATTCTTGTATAGTTCTTCTGTGTAATTTTGCCACTTCTTCTTAATCTCTTCTGCCTCTGTTAGGTCCCTGCCATTTTGGTCCTTTATCATGCCCATTTTTACATTAAACGTTCCCTTCATCTCTCCAATTTTCTTTGAAAGATCTCTGGTCCTCCCTATTCTATTGTTTTCTTCTATTTCTTTGCACTGTTCATTTAAGAAGGCATTCTTATCTCTTCTAGCTATTCTCTGGAATTCTGCATTCAATTGGGCGTATCTTTCTTTTTCTCCCTTGCCTTTTGCTTCCCTCCTTTCCTCAGCTATTTGCAGAGCTTCCTCAGACAGCCATTTTGCATTCCTTTTTCTTTGGGATGGTTTTAGTTTATTGACTATGAAGGCTACTCCATTTCTTCTTCTTTCCATTTCTTCTTGCCCACCTGATGGTCATCTGAATTAAATTCACCCATTCCTGTCCATTTTAGTTTGCTGATTCCTAAGATGTCGATGTTCAGTCTTGTCATCTCTTGTTTGACCACGTCCAGCTTTCCTTGATTCATGGATCTTACATTCCAGGTTCCTATGGAGAAAAAATCTTTACAGCATCGGACTTTCCTTTCACCACCAGACACATTCACAGCTGAGCGTCCTTTCGGCTTTGACCCAGTCGCTTCATTCTTTCTGGCGCTACTAGTACTAGCCCTCTGCTCTTCCCCAGTAGCATATTGGACGCCTTCCGACCTGAGGGGCTCATCTTCCAGCGTCATATCGTATTGCCTTTTGGTACTGTCCATAGGGTTTTCATGGCAAAAATACTGGAGTGGGTTGCCATTTCCTTCTCCAGTGGATCACGTTTTGTCAGAACTCTCTGCTATCACCTTTCCGTCTTGGGTGGCCCTGCACGGCATAGCTCATAGCTTCATTGAATTACGCAAGCCCCTTCGCCACGACAAGGCAGTAATCCATGAAGGGGACACTTTAAACCAGCGTTTCCCAACCTTAGGAACTTGAAGATGCGTGGACTTCAACTCCCAGAATTCCCCAGCCAGCATAGCTGGCTGGGGAATTCTGGGAGTTGAAGTCCACGCATCTTCAAGTTCCTAAGGTTGGGAAACGCTGCTTTAAACTACATTGAAATAAATTTAATTTCAGTTGCCTTCAAATTGTCATTTGCAATACTAATTTTATTTGGATTAAATTTTTTAAAATCTTTATATAATCACTATTGGATTAATAGTAAACTGTTTTAGCTGTACTTTGTTGGTCTTCTTGAGTGATTTTTAAATTACTTTGTAATAGATTGAGAGAGAAATATATATTAAAATATCGAGATTTTTTTCTTTCGTATTGAGTTAGGTTTAGGCACGAGCACTGCTAAAGAAGCAAAAGAATATTTTGCAGATATGGAAAGACATCGGATTTTATTTGAATATAATGGTCCTGAAGACGATGCAGCCATTACATTGGTAATGTTTATCTTTTTTTGTTAATCATAATTATTTAAATCTGGCCTTGTGTATTATTTCAATGTACATCATTTTAATTGACCATTAGGTACCTTTCCTAATTTTATAAAACTCTTTCTGAGTTTATATCAGAAGATTAATGAATGAATGAACCTTTATTGTCAAAATACAACCATGTATACATTGAGATTGGCTGAGCCTCCCTTCGTGCCCCCACCCCCAACTTACAGTGACACAAACCCTCCATCTTATTACACCATGTGAGCTAATTGCACAACGCACCGGCCTTGCAAGTCAATTATACATAAAGTTTATAAAATTATTTCCCATTCAAAACCCTAACAGCCCATGGATAAAAGCTGTTCTTCAGCCTGTTGGTACAGCTGGCTATACTCCTGTATCTCCTACCCGATGGTAGGAGAGGTAGGATGGTAGGATCTTTGGAACCATCTTCCGGTCGAGCTCCGGATGGCGCCCGATCTCCGCTCCTTCCGGCGCGATCTTAAAACCCATCTCTTTGAACAAGCTGGCCTGGCCTGATGGGATGGGGTTGGATTTTATAAATGGATTTTAACTGTTAATCTGTATTAATTTATTATGGGCACTGTTTAATTACTTTTTAATAATTTTTAATTTTTGTATCTTGTTTTTATGTATTGCCCTGTTCACCGCCCTGAGTCCTTCGGGAGAAGGGCGGTATAGAAATTAAATTAATATAATATAATATATAATATAATAAAGAGATACCGTCCAGGGTGTGAGTCATCCCTGAGAATTTTCCTCACTCTTCCAAGGCAGCGAGCCCTGGCGATATCATCCAGTGGTGTCAGGGGACAGCCCACAATGTCTTGTGCTGTGCTCAGCACCCTCTGTAATGCTTTCCTATCCGCAGCTGTCAGACCAGCATACCAAACCACAATACCATACGAGAGGACGCTCTCTATAGTAGACCAGTAAAAGAGGGTCATAAGCCGTTGTTCTACCCTGTTCTTCCGCAAGACCCTGAGAAAGTGAAGAGTCTGTTGGGCCTTTCTGGCCACCTGGGTTGTATTAACTTTCCAGGTCAGATCTTCTCAGAGGTAGACTCCCAGAAATTTAAAGGAGGAAACTCTCTCCACACAGTCCTCCCTGATGTAAAGTGGGGCAGGTTCCTCCTTTTTCCTCTGGAAGTCTAGCACCATCTCTTTCGTCTTGCCAATGTTGTTGTTACAACACCATATGGATAGTTTTTGTACCTCCGCCCTGTATGCTGTCTCATCCCCACCTGTAATAAGACCCACCATGGTAGTATCATCTGCGAACTTAATTATCGCAGTAGATGGGTTGGATGATACACAGTCATATGTGTACAAAGAGTACAGGTAGGGGCTAAGCATGCAGCCCTGTGGTGAGCCAGTGCAAAGCTTCAGGGGGGTGGACAAAGCAGACCCGACCCTCACTGTTTGTAACCGGTCCCTAAGAAAGTCTTGAATCCAATCACAGATGGAGGGGGAAAATTTCAAGTCAGTCAGCTTTTCAATGAGAGTGCTTGGCAAAATGGTGTTGAAAGCCGAGCTATAATCAACAAAAAACATCCTGACATAGCTTCCAGGTTTCTCAAGATGACTTGCTACAGAGTGTAAAGTAGTAGCTATGACATCGTCTGTCGACCTGTTCCCCCTGGAGGCAAATTGATGTTTATTGAAATCCAGTGGGAGGCATGTCCTGAGATGTTGGAGAACCAGTCTTTCGAAGCATTTCATGACTAAAGACGTTAATGCAACAGGTCTGTAATCATTCAGGCACTCAACTGCAGTTTTCCTGGGGACTGGGACAATGGTAGCTGCTTTCAAGCACGATGGTACACATGCTGTTTGCAAGGAGATGTTAAAAATCCTTGTCAGGACCCCTGCTAATTGGTCGGCACAATTCTTAAACAATATCCCCAGCACCCCATCTGGGCCTGCGGCTTTGCTGGGATTCACAGCCTTCAATACAGTTCTCACTTGGTCTTCAGATAGGGTGAGTTGCTGAAAATCAGAAGGCTGGCCAGCAGAGGCTACAGGATCTGGTCTTTTTACCTCGTAGCGAGCGAAGAAGATATTCAGCTCCTCAGCCAACGAGGCATCGGTGTTAACCATGCTCCTCGTACTGCCCTTATAGTTGGTTAAGTGCTGCAGTCCCTGCCACGCTTGCCTCGGATTGTTGTCTGCTAAGTGGTTCTCCACCTTGTGTTTATATTGCTGTTTTGCCATCCTAATGCCTATTCTAAGATTCGCCCTGGCCTCTCTGTATGTGTCCCTGTTCCCTGCCTTAAAGGCAGAATCCCGAGCTCTCAGGAGTGTTCATATCATAAAATACCATTATGATACTTGTTGCTATTTACCATGTGCTAACATGATTCCAACATGATCTATATGCTGGATAGTTCGATCTAATGTAGATATAACAACCTATATGTGGAGTTAGAATTACATGTTTATGGTGTCAATCATTGGCTTTTGTAGTGGCAAATACCTTAAGTGATTATGAACCAATTAAGCACATAATAATGTAAATTCATATGGCAAAAATATGTAAGAAACCACAGTAAGGGGTAGTTATATAAATGTGAAGTTTTAATTTTAAACTTCCTATTAAACCAATGTATCACTAGATATAAGACAGGAAATTATTGGGGAAAGAGAAATGCAGCAAAGCAAGGAATTGCAGAATCACAAATATAGATTTCCAAATTCTATCAATTAAGCCAGTTTAGCTAAACTATTTGTTACCTCATTGAATACGATCTTGGGTTTTAGCATATATTCAGGGTTCATTAGAGAGAGGATGATAACAGAAGGTTCATCTTGGCCTTCTGCTTGGATGTTCTTGCCCTCCTTGATCCTTCTTACCCTTTCATTTTCTTTCCTGAATACTTTCCACAGTTTTATAAAATGTAGGTGTGTGCCAGCCTTTTAGAACCTTTAAATTGTTTGTTTATTTATAAAATTTATAGGCCGCCCATTTTACCTCACGGTCACTTGTTTTGTCCAGTGAAGGAAAATGCTACATCTATGTTGTTTAGGTTCTAGCCAGAAAATTGAAATGTATCTAGTAGCTACATTTACTTCCTGATGAAGCTTGCTTACAAAAATGAAGTGTAGTTTTCACCAGTTGTGCCATTATATAAATAGAATTACATTGAAAAGATTTTCTTGGGAAATAAAAGCTGAATCCTATCAGCATGCAGCAATAGCAATAAAACTTATATACCACTTTATAGTGCTTTACAGCCCTCTCTAAGCAGTTTACAGAGTCACCATATTGCCCCCAACAATCTGGGTCTTCATTTTACCAACCTTGGAAGGATGGAAGGCTGAGTCAACCTTGAGCCGTTCAGAATCGAACTCTTGGAGTGAGCAGTGAGTTAGCCTGCAATACTGTATTCTAACCACTACGCCACCACGGCTCTTTTATGAGATGCTATGTTTGCCCTGTCATAAGATGGTATTATGTTTTCTGAGTTGGAAAGCATATAAAGCTTTTTCAGTATAATGTAGGGAAGGAAATTTGTGTTGGTCTTGTGAAAAGGAAGGGGAGAACAAGAACATCTTGCCTGATGGACCCAGATAGGTTCCAGACGGCGCTTGGATTGATTCCTACCTCCCTTTCCCACAGCCCGGTCGAGACCTTAGTTGACGCCTGGCAACGGGCTGCTTCGGGGGCTCTCGACCGCGTTTTGCCTTTGCGGCCTCTGACCCGGCGCAGATCCCGGCTCGCTCCTTGGTTTTCCGTGGACCTGCGGGAGATGAAGCGTCGGAGAAGGGGCCTAGAGAGCATTTGGAGATCCAGTCGGTCCGAGTCTGACCAAACAGTTAAGATCCTTTTCTAGATCCTATCTTGTGGCAATGGAGGTGGCGAAGCATGCTTACTTCGCCACCCTCATTGCGTCCGCAGATAACCGCCCGGCCGCCCTGTTTAGGGTGACCCGTTCCCTTTTAAATCAAGGAACGGGAGAGGACCCCTTGCGGGGATGGGCCAAGGAATTTAGTGAGTATCTGGTGGATAAAATCGCTCAGATTCGGGCTGGTCTGGACTCTGACTGGGCAGTATCTGACGAGGGGGAAGCGATGGGTTTGGCTGAGAACATTTGGGAAGAGTTTGACCCTGTGACTCCGGATGAAGTGGACAGGATCATGGGGAAATTAAGTGCCGCCATGTGTTTGCTGGACCCGTGTCCCTCCTGGCTGGTTTATGCGGCTCGGGAGGTTACGCAAGGCTGGCTCCTAGCAGTTATCAATGCTTCCTTGAGTGAGGGGTGCTTTCCTGCCACCTTGAAAGAGGCGGTGGTAAGGCCCCTCCTCAAGAAACCTGCCTTGGATCCAGCTATTTTAAATAACTTTCATCTTGTCTCCAACCTTCGCTTTCTTGCGAAGGTTGTTGAGAGCGTGGTGGCACGGCAGCTCCCTTTGGTCCTGGAGGAAACTGAGTATCTGGATCCGTACCAATCGGGTTTCAGGCCCGGGTACAGCATGGAGACGGCATTGGTCGCGCTGATGGATGATCTCTGGCGGGCCCGATAGGTGTTATTCCTCTGTCCTGGTCCTATTAGATCTCTCAGCGGGTTTTGATACCATCGACCATGGTATCTTGCTGCGACGTCTTGAGGGGTTGGGAGTGGGAGGCACCGTTTTACGGTGGTTCTCCTCCTACCTCTCGGGCCGTTTGCAGACGGTGTTGGCAAGGGGGCAGAGGTCAGCCCCTAGGCCCCTTAGTTGTGGGGTGCCTCAGGGGTCGGTATTCTCGCCCCTCCTGTTCAACATCTATATGAAGCCGCTGGGTGAGATCATCTGTGGTTTCGGGGTGAGGTATCATCAATATGCTGATGATACCCAGCTTTTCATCTCCACCCCGAACCAACCCAGTGATGCCCTCGACGTAATGTCCCGTTGCCTGGAAGCGGTACGGATTTGGATGGGGAAGAACAGGCTCCAGCTGAACCCAGCCAAGACTGAGTGGCTTTACGTACCGGCATCTCGTTTAGTCCAAGAGGTTCCATCTTTGGTTATGGGAGGAGAGGTGTTACCTCCCGTTGATAGGGCGCACAATTTAGGCGTCCTTCTGGATTCACGACTCAGTTTTGAAGATCTTATTGGAGTCGTGGCCAGGGGGGCACTTGCCCAGGTTCACCTGGTGCGCCAGTTGCACCCCTATCTGGACCGAGATGCCCTACGTACGGTCACTCACGCACTCGTTACCTCCCGTATAGATTACTGCAATGCTCTCTACATGGGGCTTCCTGTTCTGTACCAGCCTGCTACCGGCCCTGCAGAAAAGGCAGGGACAACCCCTTTTACAAGAAGGCAAGAGGCTGGAACTAAGCCTGCCAAATTTATGGACACAAAAGCAAACAGAACAAGACACGAACCATGAAACAGGAGCTATTCAAACTGTTGCCTTCAGCAAACCAGCCCTCCCACGCATTCCCCTTTTAAACAGTTCAGGGCGTGGCTTCTCTCTGCCTCCTTCCGAGGTGCCCCATTGGCTTCCTCTGTTTACTCCTGATTGACTGCCTCCTGCGTCGGGCGTCCTTGAACAGGGCCAGCTGTGGGTCATCTTCATCCACGCTGTCAGGCTCACACAGCTGGGTCTGCGTCGTAACCAGGTGGGAGGGGCCTGGCTGAGGGCTCTCATCAGCAAGCTCTCCAAAACCTTCAGCAACCTCTCCAACACCCCCCTCCTCCTCCTCTGAATCGTCCGACCCAACTGCCGAACCCACAGGCTGACCCTGAATCACAACACTATCCTGCACCGCAGGGCCCTTCCCCCAGGTCTGCCGATCCGGATGTGGTTGGGATGGAAATTGTTCATGAAAAGCGGACACCAAAGCAGGGGCATGAACGGCGGTCGCGTCCTCCCAGGTGAAGTCCTCTGGTCCGTAACCTTTCCATTCAATCAGGTACTGGAAACGACCTTTCAGCCAACGGGAGTCCCTGATGCTGGCGACCTCGTACTCGGGGGTGCTGTCTCCATCACAAAGTCCTGATGGGGGAGGTTCCGCTCGGCGGAGTGGACAGGCCGGTTGCTTGGGGACCAACAGAGACCGATGAAAGACTGGGTGCACGCGCAGGGAACGTGGCAGAGTTAAGCGATAGGCGACCGGATTGATGACAGCCTCGATTGGGAACGGTCCTAAATATCGGTGATCTAACTTTCTCACCGGCCCTGTTGACGGTAGGTTCCTGGTGGACAACCAGACCCGATCTCCCACCGATAGTGGAGGCGTATCCCGTCTTGACCGATCAGCAAACCTTTTGTAATCGGCCTTGGCCTTCTCTAACTGACATCGCACCAATCGATGGATCGCCTGTAACTCTGCCATGAAGTCGTTCGCTGCCGGCTCCGGTGAGTCCACGGGAGAAAGGGGGAAAAACCGGGGGTGATATCCCACATTGGCCAAGAACGGTGTTATCTGTGTGGAGGTGTGCTGCGAATTGTTAAATGCAAACTCAGCTATGGCCAGATAGTCCACCCAATTGTTTTGCTGCAGATTGAAGTAGCAGCGCAGATATTGTTCCAGAATACCGATGACCTTCTCGGTTCCCCCGTCAGAGACGACTCTATCAGGGAGGCCGTGCAGCCGAAACACCTGAATGAACAAACGACTAGTGGCGCGGGCTGACGGTAAGCCGCGACAGGGGATGAAATGCGCCATCTTGGTCAGCATGTCCACCACCACATACACTGTCGTAAAACCAGAGGACGGGGGTAAATCCGTCAGAAAGTCCATGGACACAGCCCCCCAGGGTCTTTTGGGTGTCAGCAAGGGCTGCAGTAATCCAGGCGGGGCCCCTGTCGCTGACTTGGCCTGCCTGCATGGGATGCAGGAAGTGACATAGGACTGGACGTCGTGTCGGACTCGGGGCCACCAGAAGGTACGGGAGACCAGGTTCAGGGTCTTGAACAGGCCAAAATGCCCCGCCGCCGGGTTATCGTGACACTGGCTGAGGATGAGTCCCCTGAGTGGCCCTCCCGGAATGTAGAGCTGGTCACAATAATACAAGAGTCCATCCGTGACCGTCCAAGGAGAATCTGGCCCCACCTCCTCCTTCCACTGAGCCACCCACACCTCCTGCTGCTGTGCCTCCTGGATCCGAGCCCGTATATCAACCGGCTCCCGCACTGCAGCAAAAGACTCGACGGGGATCACTGTCCTGGGCAGAAGCTTGTCTTTCACTCGGGAATATTCGGGCTTCCTGGACAGAGCATCCGCTCTTTGATTGTGCCCGCTAGGTATGTACCGAACCCGGAAGTCGAACCTCACAAAGGAAAGAGACCACCGGATCTGGCGTTGGTTCAAATTCCGAGCGGTCTGCAGGCTTTCCAAATTCTTATGTTCCGTCCGGACCTCGATTTGATGCCGCGTTCCCTCTAGATGATGCCTCCAGGCCTCGAACGCCACTTTGATGGCCAGCAGCTCCTTCTCCCAGATTGTATAATTGCGCTCCAAAGGGTTCGGTTTTCGTGAATGGTACGCGCAAGGGAAGAGGGTACCGCTGGGCGTCGTTGCCTGGAGTAACACCACCCCAATGGCAATGTCGGAGGCGTCCACCTCCACGACAAATGGCCGTTGCGGGTCAGGATGCTTCAAGATGGGCTCCTTCATGAAGGCTTCCTTCAAAGTCTGGAAAGCCCGTTGTTCTGGAGTGTTCCACTGGAACCGAGTCTTCTTCTGCAGAAGCCGGGTGAGGGGGGCTGTCAAGGCAGCAAACCCAGGGATGAAAGTTCGGTAATAGTTGGCGAACCCAAGAAGTCGCTGAACATCCTTCACGCGACGCGGGGTTGCCAACTCTGCAAAGACTCAACCTTACTCGGCTCCATGGCGATGCCCTCAGGAGAAATGCGGTGACCCAGGAAATCGATGGTCACCCGGTAGAACTGGCACTTCTCCAACTTGGTAAACAGCCAATGTTCTCGGAGTCGCTGCAGGACCTGATGGAGATGTTGATGGTGCACTTCACGCGACGGGGAGTAGATCAGGATGTCGTCCAAGTAGATCACGACAAACTGATCCAACAAATCCCGGAAAATGTCGTTCATGAAATGCTGAAACACGGCGGGGGCATTGGTCAGGCCAAACAGCATCACCGTGTACTCAAAATGTCCATAACGAGTACCAAACGCCGTCTTCCACTCATCACCCGGCCGAACCCTGACGTGGTTGTAAGCTCCACGCGGGTCCAGTTTCGTGAAGATCTTAGCCTCCCGGAGTCGGTCCAAGAGTTCGGGGATGAGGGGCGGCGGGTAACGTTTGCGCACTGTGATGGCGTTGAGTTTCCTATAATCACAGCAAAGCTGCAATTCGCCCGACTTCTTTTTAACAAAGAGCACGGGTGCAGACACTGGCGAGGACGAGGGCCGGATGAAACCGCGAGCCAAATTCTTCTCCAGAAAGTCCCGCAATGCAGCCAACTCGGGGTCCGACATGGAGTACAAACGCCCCACTGGGAGAGGCGCATCAGGGACTAAAGCAATGGGGCAGTCATAGGGCCTGTGCGGGGGTAATTGATCCGCCTCTGTCTCGCTGAACACATCAGCAAAGTCGGACAGTTCGGGAGGCAAGTAAACCCCTGGGGAACCCTCCACCTGGCCGGCACAGATATGGCGGGAGTGGTCCACGCACTGCAAGCTTGGGAAGGTAACCAAGTTCTTTGACCAATAGATCTATGGATCATGCGCCCGGAGCCACGCCAGTCCCAAGACCACGGGGAAATGCAGATCTGAGGTGATATAGAACTGGATGGCCTCCACATGGGAACTGATGGCCATGAGCCTTGGTGGAGCAGTGGGCTAATGCCTCCTTAAGTAACACCAGCTGCCTGCAATTATTGCAGGTTCGCATCCCACCAGGCTCAAGATTGACTCAGCCTTCCATCCTTCCGAGGTAGGTAAAATGAGGACCCAGATTGTTGAGGACAATAAGCTGACTTTGTAATGATGCCGCTTGGGGGGTGTATGGAAGCCCTAATAAGCAGGCATATACATAGAATGAAGGCTACTGCTAAGCTTGTAAGCCACCCTGAGTCTTTGGAGAAGGGCGGGATACAAATGGAATTAAAATAAATAAATAAAATAAATAATACATAATGGTTGCGTGGCAGCCGTAATTGGCCCAGACAGGAGCACTCGACCATCGATAATCTCCACTAACATGGGCGGTTTCTCCGGGCACTGGGGAACAGCCCATTTGGCCTCAAATGCTGAGTCCATAAAATTTGTGGTGGCCCCAGAGTCAATTAAGGCATGGACTGGAATCCTCTCTGGCTTGCCAGGAAGGATCAGACGTGCCTCCAATATCAGAAGCCGTGGAGGTCCACAGGCAGCATCGGAAAGACGTTGCTCAGTGTTGTTGTGGGACGCCCGATCTATCACACCGTCTAGATCGGGCTCGGGGCGTTTCCCGACAGAAAAGTAGGGGACTTTCTCGGGGCAGACTCGGTCACTGATGCCCGCTGTCGCTTCTTTGGGCAAAAGCAGCCAAATGCCCAGGGTCCCCGCAGTAAAAACACAACCCCCCCAATCATCGTCTGTTCATTTCAGTCACCGATAGACGAGACCTGGCGGCACCCAGCTCCATTGGCTCCTCCCTTTGAACTGGGGTCTCACACACAACAGGGGCTGCAGGGGTCTGTGGGGTGGCACGGCGACTCCTTCAGCTGCTCTCACGCTGATAAAGAGCTGGCATTGTCCCAGGAAAGCAGGAAACAGTTCTAGATTGCCAGTAAATTTATCCGGCATTGCAACTTGGCATTTTCTCCTGGGTGGGCATGATGGTGGGGGTGCAGCATGGACCTGAGCTTGCAGTTGAGCCACCTGAGCTGCCAACAAAGTGAGTTGCTGGGCGAGCTGGGCATTCTCAGCACGTAGCTGCTCCATAATAATAGTAAGGGGTGGGAGGCTGAAGGCAAACTGTTCTGTACCAGCCTGCTACCGGCCCTGCAGAAAAGGCAGGGACAACCCCTTTTACAAGAAGGCAAGAGGCTGGAACTAAGCCTGCCAAATTTATGGACACAAAAGCAAACAGAACAAGACACGAACCATGAAACAGGAGCTATTCAAACTGTTGCCTTCAGCAAACCAGCCCTCCCACGCATTCCCCTTTTAAACAGTACAGGGCGTGGCTTCTCTCTGCCTCCTTCCGAGGTGCCCCATTGGCTTCCTCTGTTTACTCCTGATTGACTGCCTCCTGCGTCGGGCGTCCTTGAACAGGGCCAGCTGTGGGTCATCTTCATCCACGCTGTCAGGCTCACACAGCTGGGTCTGCGTCGTAACCAGGTGGGAGGGGCCTGGCTGAGGGCTCTCATCAGCAAGTTCTCCAAAACCTTCAGCAGCCTCTCCAACACCCCCCTCCTCCTCCTCTGGTTCGTCCGACCCAACTGCCGAACCCACAGGCTGACCCTGAATCACAACACTGCCCTTGAAGACCACCCGGAAGCTTCAGCTGGTGCAGAATGCGGCCGCGCAGGTAGTGATGGGAGCATCCCAATACTCCCATATTACACCCCTCTTGCGTGAGCTGCATTGGCTACCGGTTGTCCTCCGGGTGAGATTTAAGGTGCTGGTACTTACCTTTAAAGCCCTACATGGCTTAGGCCCGGGATACTTGCAGGACCATCTGCTGCCGGGAACGATCTCCCATCGCCCAGTACGCTCACACAGAGAGGGCCTCCTCAGGGTGCTGTCGGTTAGACAATGTCAGCTGGCGACCCCCAGGGGGAGGGCCTTCTCTGTGGGAGCGCCAGCCCTATGGAACCAACTTCCTCTTGAGCTCTGTATGGCCCCGGATCTCCGGTCCTTTCGCCACAGCCTCAAAACACTTCTTTTCCATCAGGCTGACCTGGACTGACAGGGATTTTAAAATGTTTTTTTAATTTTTAACTTTAATTTTAACTTATTCTATTGGGGCTATTAATTTAATTTCTTTTTTAACTTTTGTATCATTGTATTTTATTGTTGTTAGCCGCCCTGAGTCCTTCGGGAGATAGGGCGGCATATAAGTCCCAATAATAAATAATAATAAACATTCTGATACTGGTTCCTATGTCAATCATAACCTTTATCACACTTATATACTTGTTCATAAATTATCTCTATTTGTAGATTTAAATATTTCAAATCTAAATGAAGATTAATTCAGTAGTGATATATGTAATTAGACGGATTGCTATGGATTTATTGAACTTAGGGTGCAGCAAAAAACTTACTGTTCTGCAGCAGAAAAATGTTGCCACTCTAGGTACAGTCATGGCCGAAATTGTTGGCACCCCAGAAATTTTTCCAGAAAATCAAGTATTTCTCACAGAAAAGTATTGCAGGAACACATGTTTTGCTATACACAGGTTTATTCCCTTTGTGTGTATTGGAACACAACAAAAAAGGGAGGGGAAAAAAGCAAATTGGACATAATGTCAAACAAAACTCCAAAAATGGGCCGGACAAAATTATTGGCACCCTTAACTTAATATTTGGTTGCACACCCTTTCGAAAAAATAACTGAAATCAGTCGCTTCCTATAACCATCAATAAGCTTCTTACACCTCTCACCCAGAATTTTGGACCACTCTTCCTTTGCAAACTGCTCCAGGTCTCTCTTATTGGAAGGGCGCCTTTTCCCAACAGCAATTTTAAGATCTCTCCACAGGTGTTCAATGGGATTCAGATCTGGACTCATTGCTGGCCACTGCAGAACTCTCCAGCGCTTTCTTGCCATCCATTTCTGGGTGCTTTTTGACATATGTTTGGGGTCATTGGCCTGCTGGAAGACCCAAGATCTCGGATGCAAACCCAGCTTTCTGACACTGGGCTCTACAGTGCGACCCAAAATCCTTTGGTAATCCTCAGATTTCATGATGCCTTGCACACATTCAAGGCACCCAGTGCCAGAGGTAGCAAAACAACCCCAAAACATCATTGAACCTCCACCATATTTCACTGTAGGTACTGTGTTCTTTTCTTTGTAGGTCTCATTTTGTTTTCGGTAAACAGTAAAATGATGTGCTTTACCAAAAAGCTCTATCTTGGTCTTATCTGTCCACAAGACGTTTTCCCAGAAGGATTTTGGCTTACTCAAGTACATTTTGGCAAACTGTAATCTTGCTTTTTTATGTCTCTGTGTCAGCAGTGGGGTCCTCCTGGGTCTCCTGCCATAGCGTTTCATGTCATTTAAATGTTGACGGATAGTTCGCACCGACACTGATGCTCCCTGAGCCTGCAGGACAGCTTGCATTTCTTTGGAACTTGTTTGGGGCTGCTTATCCACCATCCGGACTATCCTGCGTTGCAACCTTTCATCAATTTTTCTCTTCTGTCCACGACCAGGGAGATTCGCTACAGTGCCATGGGTTGCAAACTTCTTGATAATGTTGTGTACTGTGGACAAAGGCAAAGCTAGATCTCTGGAGATGGACTTGTAACCTTGAAATTGTTGATATTTGTCCACAATTTTGGTTCTCAAGTCCTCAGACAGTTCTCTTCTCCTCTTTCTGTTGTCCATGCTTAGTGTGGCACACACAGACACACAATGGAAAGACTAAGTGAACTTATCTCCTTTTTATCTGCTTTCAGGTGTGATTTTTATATTGCCCACACCTGTTACTTGCCCCAGGTGAGTTTAAAGGAGCATCACATGCTTGATAGGATCTTGTTTACCCACAATTTTGAAAGGGTGCCAATAATTTTGTCCGGCCCATTTTTGGAGTTTTGTTTGACATTATGTCCAATTTGCTTTTTTTTCTCCCTTTTTTTTGTTGTGTTCCAATACACACAAAGGGAATAAACCTGTGTATAGCAAAGCATGTGTTCCTGCAATACTTTTCTGTGAGAAATACTTGATTTTCTGGAAAAATTTCTGGGGTGCCAACAATTTCGGCCATGACTGTATATAGTTTTAACTCTTTGTCAAAATAATGGAAAGACTGAGCAATATTTTTTCTGTGACTCAAGGTTTAAAAATATTTTCCCCCCCATGGGTCTTGTGTTGCTTTTTTCTTTTTTTGTTTCCATTTTTCTTTTTTCCCCGTTTATTTGGGAATAAAGGGAATAAAAAGAAACCGCAAACATTGATAAAGCATAGGAACTTAATCTAAATCATTACTACATGTTTGAAGCAGTGTACAAGTCATACACAGATTATTAGATTGCTTTCAGATTAGGATTTTTTGTAAAAGAAAAATGCTACCATTAGCTTCTGTTACGTATTGTAGCATGGGATGGACACACTATTTTCTGACCTCTGGTCATGTGCAGTTATTCAGTACATAGCTTATACAGTAGTTATTAGTTATTTCTAGTTTATTTCTTCTTTGTTGGACCTTGATTAAAACTTGCTGTTTTATAGTCACCCCAATCTATTTTTTTTTTTGTAGTCATGAACGGTTTGTGTTATATTTTTGTAGGCCTTCAGTAAGAAAAAAATTGAAGAGAGAAAAGAATGGCTGACAAATTTCATGGAAGATAGAAGACAGCGTCGGTTGCATGGATTACCAGAGGTAACGTTGGAGTATTAAGGAGAAATAAATGATGTTATTTGTTACTGTTAAAGTAATAATAATTGTTATTTCTTCTAGCAATTTCTGTATGGTACTGTGACAAAGCACCTCACTTATAATGACTTTATCAACAAGGAGTTGATTCTCTTTTCCAACTCTGATAATGAGCGATCCATCCCATCTCTTGTTGACGGTAAGTGAACTTTTATGATGTATGTCTTCTTTTTATCATTTAAATATGTAACTATATTGGAAAGTAGATAACTGTTATTTGCATTTTTTTCATTTTCATCCTTCTCTCTAGAAAAAGTTTAGTTCCTTTAGCCATAATTTTCAGAGATGTACAGTTTATAAGCACTCTTTAGTATTAAACAGAAATTAAATTCATACTTTAACTTGAAACTATTGTTCAAAGTAGTCTATAAATATTTTGGAAGTACTTTTAAGTATTAATAACTATAGCTTGTTTGGTTATGGCAAACCAAAAAAAAAACAGAGGGAGGAAAAGGCATAAAATATATGGCTTTCCAGCAATGGCTTAGCAGTTGAATTGTACATCTGAAACTGCTCATTCCCTTTGTCTTTTAAGCTTGGCATTAATATTAGAATTTTTCATGGATAATTGTGATGCTTAGTAGAATACCCTGCTTAATAAAACTGCACATTTAATCAGAAGCTCTAAATATATTTATGCACATTAAATACAGTAAAATTATGTAACAAATAGAAAGAACTGTAAATGTATCAACTTCTCATTTCCCAGTAAAATCTAATTATTGTTTTCTAAAATCATCAACACTTAATCCCATGACTATCTACAAAATAATTCAGTTCAGTTAGCAAGTCCTACATTTGATTTCCTGATACATGCCATTATAAAGTAAGCAAATTTAAGGGTAGTTTTACTACAGTTTCATTTGGAAATAAGACAAGTGAATTAAAGAATAGCAACAACATCACGCACAAACATTATAGTTCAAGCAAAATTATTGTTATACATACAGGTGAAACTCGAAAAATTAGAATATCGTGCAAAAGTTCATTTATTTCAGTAATGCAACTTAAAAGGAGAAACTAATATATGAGATAGACTCATTACATGCAAAGCAAGATAGTTCAAGCCGTGATTTGTCATAATTGTGATGATTATGGCTTACAGCTCATGAAAACCCCAAATCCACAATCTCAGAAAATTAGAATATTGTGAAAAGGTGCAATATTCTAGGCTCATAGTGTCCCACTCTAATCAGCTAATTAAGCCATAAAACCTGCAAAGGGTTCCTGAGCCTTTAAATGGTCTCTCAGTCTGGTTCAGTAGGAATCACAATCATGGGGAAGACTGCTGACCTGACAGTTGTGCAGAAAACCATCATTGACACCCTCCATAAGGAGGGAAAGCCTCAAAAGGTAATTGCAAAAGAAGCTGGATGTTCCCAAAGTGCTGTATCAAAGCACATTAATAGAAAGTTATGTGGAAGGGGAAAGTGTGGAAGAAAAAGGTGCACAAGCAAACAAACAAGGTCAGAAGCGTCTTACCTGGGCTAAAGAAAAACAGACCTGGTCTGTTGCTCAGTGCTCCAAAGTCCTCTTTTCTGATGAGAGCAACTTTTGCATCTCATTTGGAAACCAAGGACCCAGAGTCTGGAGGAAGAATGGAGAGGCACACACTGCAAGATGCTTGAAGTCCAGTGTGAAGTTTCCACAGTCTGTGTTGATTTGGGGAGCCATGTCATCTTCTGGTGCTGGTCCACTGTGCTTCATTAAGTCCAGGGTCAACGCAGCCGTCTACCAGGAGATTTTGGAGCACTTCATGCTTCCTTCCGCAGACGAGCTTTATGGGGATGTTGACTTCATTTTCCAGCAGGACCTGGCACCTGCCCACACTGCTAAAAGCACCAAAACCTGGTTCAATGACCATGGGATTACTGTGCTTGATTGGCCAGCAAACTCGCCTGACCTGAACCCCATAGAGAATCTGTGGGGCATTGCCAAGAGAAAGATGAGAGACATGAGACCGAACAATGCAGAAGAGCTGAAGGCCGCTATTGAAGCATCCTGGTCTTCCATAACACCTCAGCAGTGCCACAGGCTGAGAGCTTCCATGCCACGCTGCATTGAGGCAGTAATTGCTGCAAAAGGGGCCCAAACCAAGTACTGAGTACATATGCATGCTTATACCTTTCGGTCCGATATTGTTCTATGTACACTCCTTGTTTTATTGATTGCATGTAATATTCTAATTTTCTGAGATTGTGGATTTGGGGTTTTCATGAGCTGTACACCATAATCATCACAATTATGAAAAATCAGGGCTTGAACTATCTTGCTTTGCATGTAATGAGTCTATCTCATATATTAGTTTCCCCTTTTAAGTTGCATTACTGAAATAAATGAACTTTTGCACGATGTTCTAATTTTTCGAGTTTCACCTGTATGTATAACAATAATTTTGCTTGAACTATAATGTTTGTGCGTGATGTTGTTGCTATTCTTTAATTCACTTGTCTTATTTCCAAATGAAACTGTAGTAAAACTACCCTTAAATTTGCTTACTTTATAATGGCATGTATCAGGAAATCAAATGTAGGACTTGCTAACTGAACTGAATTATTTTGTAGATAGTCATGGGATTAAGTGTTGATGATTTTAGAAAACAATAATTAGATTTTACTGGGAAATGAGAAGTTGATACATTTACAGTTCTTTCTATTTGTTACATAATTTTACTGTATTTAATGTGCATAAATATATTTAGAGCTTCTGATTAAATGTGCAGTTTTATTAAGCATCTCTTTTCCTATATTGGCAATACTTTGAGAGACTACACTTTTGAAATATGCCCTTTTCTGTTTTAATTCAGGCTTTAAACCAGGGCAGCATAAAGTTTTGTATACTTGCTTTAAGAGAAATGATAAACGGGAGGTTAAAGTTGCTCAGTTAGCTGGCTCTGTGGCCGAGATGTCTGCTTATCACCATGGAGAGGTGGGTATAGAAAGAAAAAAAATGCCTGTTTTACTTTAATTATTTTGGAAGAATAATTTGGGGAAACAAGATAGGCAGATGTGAAAAGATAGGACTTCTTGCTTCAGCTGTGGTAATCTTAGGGACAAATGAGAAAGGGAAAAAAGAATATTCCATTCAGTTCCCAATTCCTCATAACCATGCTCATCACCAACACTGTTGTTTGTAATGAATAATGTATAAAGTGATAACTTGATAATGTGTGTCATGTCATAATGGTGTGGGGCTGTTCTTTTTTTTCCTCTGGCCAATTTCATACTTGATGGAGCCTTAAGTAGTTTTATCAGCAATTTATTCTATACTGACTCATAATATTTTGAGTTTTCCACTTGCTAGTAACAATAAGGTAAAGGTAAAGGTTCCCCCGCACATGCATGCTAGTCGTTTCCAACTCTAGGGGCCGGTGCTCATCTCCGTTTCAAAGCCGAAGAGCCAGCGCTTGTCTGAGGATGTCTCCGTGGTCATGTGGCCGGCATGACTAGACGCCAAAGGCTAGTAACAATACTTTAATTTTTTTTTCTAGCAAGCTTTAATGATGACTATTGTAAACTTGGCTCAGAACTTTGTTGGAAGTAATAATGTCAGTTTGCTGCAGCCTGTTGGTCAGTTTGGTACAAGGCTTCATGGTGGCAAGGATGCTGCAAGTCCTCGTTACATCTTCACCATGTTGAGGTAAAGTTTAGTTCAAAACAGAAATTGAAATGAGCTTTATTTGAAGTAATGCCAAATTGGGAAGTATATTATTGTTATTGTGGGGGATACTGTAACTAAAAAGTAATACCCACATAAATATTTCAGTTCCTTAGTCCAGAAGTACAACATTTTGGTCAACTCAAGGGCTGTAGGGCATAGCACAATGAAAACCATACTGTACTCCAAAAGTGGATTGTACAAGAACCTATTTAATTCCCCAACATACCTAAAATGAAAAAAAACAAAACCCCCACAACTTGCAAAAAACAAAGGAACAGAAAGAAAAATGCCAAACCTTCATTCAATTTGTATTTTGTATAAGAGAAAGGAACACCCAGTTTGGTGCAGTGGTTAAAGCACCAGGCTAGAAACCAGGATGAGTTCTAGACCCACCTTAGGCACAAAGCCAGATGGGTGACTTTGGGCTAGTCACTCTCTTTCAGCCCTAGGAAGGAAACAATGGCAAACTACTTCTGAAATCTTGGCAAGAATTCTGTATAACGTACTATTCAGTTGGGATCAAAGGGTACTTTTTCATGCAATCTGATAATTTTTGCATAAGATCTGCAAGACATTTAGTAGTAATAACAGTAACTGAGGTTTTAGAATCAAAATAGTGTTCTGCTATGGACATTGTTGTTGTTAGTTTTGAAGTCATGTCCGACCCATCATGACCCCATGGACAATGTTCCTCCAGGCCTTCCTGTCCTCTACCATCTTCTGGAGTCCATTTAAGCTCACATCTACTGCTTCAGTGACTCCATCCAGCTACCTCATTCTCTGTCGTCCCCTTCTTCTATTGCCCTCAATCTTTCCCAGCATTAGGCTCTTCTCTAGTGAGTCCTTCCTTCTAATTAGGTGGCCAAAGTATTTGAGTTTCAGCTTCAGGATCTGGCCTTCTAAAGAACAGTCAGGGTTGATCTCCTCTAGGACTGACCAGTTTGATCGCCTTGTCGAAGGGACTCGCAGGAGTCTTCTCCAGCACCATATTTCAAAGGCTTCAATTCTTTGGCGCTCAGCCTTTTTTATGGTCCAACTTTCACTGCCATACATTGCCACTGGGAAGACCATAGCCTTGACTATACACACTTTTTTGGCAGGGTGATGTCTCTGCTCTTTAGTGTGCTCTCTAGATTTGCCATGGCTTTCCTCCCCAGGAGCAAGCGTCTTTTAATTTCTTGGCTACAGTCCCCATCTGCAGTGATCTTGGAGCCCAGGAAAATAAAATCTGTCACTACCTCCAATTCTTCCCCATCTATTTGCCAGGAATTGAGAGGGCCGGATGCCATGATCTTGGTTTTTTTAATGTTAGGTTTCGAGCCAACTTTTGCACTCTCCTTCTTCACCCGCAACAAGAGGCTCTTTAGTTCCTCTTCACTTTCTGCCATTAGAGTGGTATTATCTGCATATCTTAGGTTATTGATATTTCTCCCGGCAACCTTAATTCCAACTTTTGATACATCTAGCCCTGCCTTTCTCATGATATGCTCCGCATATAAGTTAAATAGGCAGGGCGACAGTATAAAGCCTTGCTGGACTCCTTTCCCAATTTTGAACCAATCAGTGGTTCCGTGTCCAGTTCTCACTGTTGCTTCTTGGCCCGCATATAGGTTTCTCAAGAGACAAATAAGATGGTCTGGTACTCCCATCTCTTTAAGAACTTGCCACAGTTTGTTGTGATCCACACAATCAAAGGCTTTAGCATAGTCAATGAAGCAGAAGTAGATGTTTTTCTGGAACTCCCTAGCTTTCTCCATGATCCAGCGTATGTTGGCAATTTGATCTCTAGTTCCTCTGCCTCTTTGAAATCCTGCCTGTACTTCTGGTAGTTCTCGATCCACATACTGCTGGAGTCTAGCTTGTAGGATTTTAAGCATAACTTTACTAGCATGAGAAATGAGTGCAATGGTGCAATAGTTCGAACATTCTTTGGCACTGCCTTTTTTTGGAATTGGAATGTAAACTGATCTTTTCCAATCCTGTGGCCACTGTTGAGTTTTCCAAATTTGCTGACAAATTGAGTGTAGCACTTTTACTGCATCGTCTTTCAAGATTCTGAATAGCTCAGCTGGAATACTGTCACCTCCACTAGCTTTGTTGTTACTCAGCTTTCCTAAGGCCCACTTCACTTCACATTCTAGGATGTCTGGCTCGAGGTCAGTGACCACCTCATCGTGGTTATCAGGGACATTAAGCTCGTTCTTGTATAGTTCTTCTGTGTAATTTTGCCACCTCTTCTTAATCTCTTCTGCCTTTGTTAGGTCCCTGCCATTTTGGTCCTTTATCATGTCCATTTTTGCATGAAACGTTCCCTTCATCTCTCCAATTTTCTTGAAGAGATCTCTGGTCCTCCCTATTCTATTGTTTTCTTCTATTTCTTTGCACTGTTCATTTAAGAAGGCATTCTTATCTCTTCTAGCTATTCTCTGGAATTCTGCATTCAATTGGGCGTATCTTTCTTTTTCTTCCTTGCCTTTCGCTTCCCTCCTTTCCTCAGGTATTTGCAAAGCTTCATCAGACAGCCATTTTGCTTTCTTGCATTTCTTTTTCTTTGGGATGGTTTTAGTTGCTACCTCTTGTACAATGTTGCGAACCTCCGTCCATAGTTGTTCAGGCACTCTGTCTATCAGATCTAATTCCTTAAATCTATTTGTCACCTCTACTGTATATTCATCAGGGATATGATTTAGTTCATACTTGAGTGGCCTAGTGCTTTTCCCTACTTTCTTCAGTTTAAGCCTAAATTTTGCAACGAGAAGCTCATGGTCTGAGCCACAGTCAGCTCCTGGTCTTGTTTTTACTGACTGTATAGAGCTTCTCCATCTTTGGCTGCAGAGCATATAGTCAATCTGATTTCTGTGTTGACTGTCTGGTGATGTCCATGTGTAGAGCCGTGTCTTGGGTTGTTGGAAAAGTGTGTTTGCTATGACCATCGTATTCTCTTGACAAAATTCTATCAGCCTGTGCCCTGCTTCATTTTGTACTCCAAGGCCAAACTTGCCTGTTATTCTGGTTATCTTTTGGCTTCCTACTTTAGCATTCCAATCCCCCATGATGATAAGGACATCATTTTTGGGTGTTAGTTCTATAAGGTGCTGTAGGGCTTCATAGAACCAGTCAATTTCATCCTCTTCAGCACCGGTGGTTGGGGCATAGACTTGGACTACTGTGATATTGAATGGTTTGCCTTGGATTCGAACTGAGATCATTTTGTCATTTTGGGGATTGTATCCCAGTATTGCTTTTCCTATTCTTTTGTTGACTATGAAGGCTACTCCATTTCTTCTGAGGGATTCTTGCCCGCAGTAGTATACCTGATTCATGGATCTTACATTCCAGGTTCCTATGGAGAAAAAATCTTTACAGCATCGGACTTTCCTTTCACCACCAGATACATCCACAGCTGAGCGTCCTTTCGGCTTTGACCCAGTCGCTTCATTCTTTCTGGCGCTACTAGTACTAGCCCTCTACTCTTCCCCAGTAGCATATTGGACGCCTTCCGACCTGAGAGGCTCATCTTCCAGCGTCATATCGTATTGCCTTTTGGTACTGTCCATAGGGTTTTCATGGCAAAGATACTGGAGTGGGTTGCCATTTCCTTCTCCAGTGGATCACGTTTTGTCAGAACTCTGCTATGACCTTTCCGTCTTGGGTGGCCCTGCACGGCATAGCTCATAGCTTCATTGAATTACGCAAGCCCCTTCGCCACGACAAGGCAGTAATCCTTGAAGGGGGCTATGGACATATTTGCCTACAAAATGCCACATGAAACTTCAGTTCATGTAGACATACTAAGCTGAAGCAGTCAGTGGTTTCTAATGGCATAAAGTGTTTTCCAATGTAGTACACTTAAAATCCATGAAGTTCAGAAACATATTAAGTGATTTTGATTGGATCATACACCAGATGCAGGGGGAGTTCTGGTTTTTATGCATTTATAGGTATCCCATTCAGAGATTCAAATAGTCTCAGTGCATTTTGAAAGTTACTTTAATATTACACTGCATGAGGAGAGATTTTCACTAGGTGCACTATATAATATTTAGAATGGCTGTAGACTTCTAATTCATTTTTAAAGAGAATAAAAGTCACTTGTTTTGTGAGATGAGTTGCTATATAAGTTTGAAAAATGGTTTAGTTTAACAATTTGTAACTTCTACAACAATTCAATTGAACAGTTTACTGAATTATAAACTGAAATAACCCAAAAGTCTTATTTTTATTTTCTTTAAAGCCCTTTAGCAAGACTACTTTTTCCTGCAGTAGATGATAACCTTCTTAAGTTCCTATATGATGATAACCAGCGTGTGGAACCTGAATGGTACATTCCCATAATTCCTATGGTCTTAATAAATGGTGCTGAGGGCATCGGTACAGGATGGGCATGTAAGATTCCAAACTATGATACCAGGGAGATTGTGAACAATGTCAGGCGAATGTTGGATGGATTGGACCCTCTTCCCATGGTAATGCAATGTTCACTGCAGACTAATGTAATATCACTTTTTCATAAAAAGGATAAATATGTTTATTTGCCGAGGAACAAAGTTATGTTTGGTAACTCAGAATCCCAAAAATGTGGTTTACAATGATGAAATTCAGGCTAAGTAAACTACAGTGAGCAAAAGTGGCTAACCAAAAAAAGTTTAGAAAAAAGGGAGGGAAGGAAGGAAGGAAACATAATTTTTTCCTGTAGGCCTGAAGCTGAGCTAGTTTAGTTGAACAAACCTTCAGCCACAGGGAACCATATATGGCTTGGTAAAAGAGGCTGCAACAATCAGTGGAGAAAAGTTTGCCTCCTTTTGTTTCTCCCAAAAAGCGGCTTGAAGAGATCTGTGTTTTTCTGCTGTTCCCCTTTTTTCAAGCTGAGGAAACTGATTCACATGCAGATGAGTGGATCACTGGAAACAGTGGTGTTGCATTTTTCCCACTGGAGAAGATATGACAGGACTAAAGATCTTGTCAGCCCTTCAAGGTTGGGAAGGTCAGGAAAATAAAACATTAGGAGTCTTGGAATGTACTTTAATGTGGATAAATGTTGTAAGAGAATCTCGAAAGCCTGTCAAAGCCCTTCTCTGTTTCAACTTATACGTAATCATATCAGAGTTGATTTTCTTTCTCATGCTTTTACACTTTCCCAGAATACAAATATCTTCTCTGTAATGGTTTGGCATTCTCATTCTACTTCTCTTTGAGTCAAACCAACATTGTATCACAGGCCTCTCCATTCAACTCAGAAGTAGCAGTAAGAGTGCCCCTGCTCTCCTCCCTGACATTGACAAAGTAGCATGGTTGAACAGACAGGAATCCCTTCAGAACACCACATGTGGCTAGTACAATTTATATACTCATGTGGGAGGTCACACAAGAACGGAGGAGGTGACCTCCCCAGTCATTTAATAGAACCACTGGATATGAAAGAGGATCTTATGCTTCCCATTGCTAGCTTGTTGAATAGCAAGGTTAGGAACATCACCAGGGAAGTTTTGTCTGATCAGAGAAGTGATTGCAATGGGTCTAGGACAACTTGCCATGGCCATGTCACCACAGCCAACTCACCACGGGACAATTCCACACGGGATAACTCAAACCCTTGCTTCTACCTGGCAAGTGGCTTACAGAATTTGGTTCTCCTTTTCATGGAAGCCACCAACCCCAGGCCCATGAGCATTGTGCCCCTGGAGGGAGGTATGAGACCCCGGGGCTATCCCTGCCTTAGAAAACCCCCCCCACACACACACACACTTCCTACCAGATCACCCCGAGAGTCCTGGCCATGCTGAGGCTGCAGGAAAGTGCTGAACCTCCTCCTCCGTTTCAAGTCAGGTCAATCCCTGGATCCGGGGGGAGCCCCATCTTCCTCTGCTGCGGTCTGCCTCGGAGAGGCAATGCCAAAGCCAATAAGCTGCTGCCACCACTGTCTAGATGGGCAAATTAAGGATCACGCCCTGCCCAAGTGCTCCCGGAGATTGTGCTTCGCCCGACTGCACTGCCCTCACTCACCGCCAGTGCTGGAGCTCCCTTCCCTGGAGCCTGCAGAACTCCTGGTTACAAGGGGAAAGGGAGGCCAGGAAGGACTGGATCTGGACCCCCAAGCCTGACCTAGTCAATCTGGAGACCACTTGCCCAGGAGAAAAAGGCCCTAGTTTTACCAATTCTGTGTGAGGTGATTAGGGCGATGAGCTGAGGAAAAATCTATCCAGTGCTGGCAGGGAGCAAGGGCAGTGTGGCCAGGTGGGTGGGCAAAGGGCAATCCCTAGGGACCACTCAGTCAGGGTGCAATCCTTGATTAATTTCTTTGTGTAGACAGCAGCAGTGGCTTATCAGCTCTGGCATCACCTTTCTGAGCCAAACCGCAGCAGGGGAAGATAGGATTCCCTCTGGATCTGGGGATTGGATTGACCAAACTTGTAGTGGAGGAGAAGGAGGCTCGGCGCTTTCCCGCTGCCTCAGCATGGCCTGGGCTCTCCGAGTGATCTGGTAGGGCATGCAGGGAGATTCCAAGGCAGGGATAGTGTCAGAATCCATTTATATCCCATTCATAAATGTATGTCGAGAATATTATACCCCTCCCTGGATTCTGCCATTTTCCCGAGGGGAGAAGAGAAGATGTTTATTCAGCCTGCCTGTAGGCTGTCTTCAAAGACCAGGGAAAACCTTTTGAACTGAGGACAACAAAGGGAGGGAAGGGAGAAGGAGATCTGGTTTGTATCCCCATTTGAATCTGAAAAGGAAGGAGGCAATAGTCATAAAGGCACGGGAAGATCCCTCTTTCCCACAAAAGGGTTTGACACCTAAGTTTAATTGATGTGGGTATGTCCAAATGGGTTTGAGGGGAGGGGGTTGAACCGGGAACTCTTTATAAAGTATCAAAGTGTAACACAATGCCAGATCCTGTCTTGTATTTCCACAACCGATCATGTCCTAGTAAAAACTCCTTTTGGACAAGACCTGGCTCCAAGAGTTCTTTATTTTCCTAAGATGTGGATTGGGGTGGGTTCTGACAGTAGACAGGATCTGCGATAAGAGTCAACCTGGAAGGGAAAACCTTACCAGGGGACTTTGCAATAAATACAATGTCTGACGACGAAGCAAGAGAGGAGGGAAGCCCCACTGAAAGGGAGTCTTCCTCCCAAACGAAATCCCAGGAACGGTGGGAAGCTGAAGAGTGGTCGATGGACGTTGGAAGGAAAAGTGAGTGGGAAAAGGCATCGGGGGAAGTGGTCCCGAGGCGGAGTGACCACCAACCGAGATGGAGGCAAGAGATGGAGAGCTCCCTGCACGTCAGTGAAGAGGAGCGGATCCTAGAGAAAGCTATTGACCTGATGAAGACAACCCTTAGATCACTAAGAGAGGAGAAAGCTGAGTGCCGCAGCAGTGCCTGGAGCCGCAACTGGAGAGACAGTGGAGGGGATCCGGTACCTGCAATACCGAGGCCATCCACTGGAACAGGAGTTGCTGCCTCAGTAGTACCCCCCCCAGAACCACAGATGGGGATCAGAATGGGAGGCAATACCGCCCACGGCGCAGACAATGATCCAGTCAAAGATTTCCACCCCTGGAAGCAAAATTCAAGGGGGAGCCATCACGTTTGGGGTTTTTCCTAACCCAAGTCCTCAGCTATATGGAAGAATACGGACGGGACATCCCCAGTGACAAAACCCGTATCCGCATTGTGCAATCCACCCTGGACGGACCGGCTGCAGACTGGGTGGTGAACCTACATGACTCCAACGCCCCAGAACTCAACGATTTCAACCGATTCATGGCATCCTTGAGGCGGCGGTTCGAGGATCCTTTGGCTGACCGTAAGGCCCGGGAGAGAATCAAAACGGTGAGGCAGGGCAGATGGGCGGTGGCTGAATATACCCAAGAATTCCGAGCCATTGCCAACAAGGTGAACTTGCCAGAAGATATCCTCCTTAGCCATTTCAAAGATGAGCTAATCTACGACCTGTATGACGCTTGCCTGCCTCGAGGAGACCCACACCATCTCGACGACTGGTATGTCCTGGCGGAGGAGGTGGAAATAGACCTACTGAAGAGACACCGCCAAGGAAAACCATGGTGCCACCCGCCACCTGAGGGGGAAAACCCACCATCCACAGCTAAAAAGTCAACGGGCTGTTTCAATTGCGGGAGAGAGGGCCACCACGCCGCAGAATGTCGCTCAAAAGCCCCACAGCATAAAACAGAGGCATCACTTCCCAAGAAGTTAGGGAAGTCCCAAGGCAACCCTAAAGAATCTTCCATGAAGGGGACAGAGGCTGTAGAGTCCACAACCCCTGCCAAGAACTGGGACTAGATTCCAGCCTACAGCGCAGGGGTGGTGGACAACTCGGAAGACAGCTCAGAGGGAGAACCATTGGTAAGTGGATCCATTCCACCCATTCTTAAGACAGTGACTATATTAGCTTCCTCTATGCCTGAAGCCGTCAAAGTAAGAGCACTAATAGACTCTGGTTGCATCCGCTGCCTCATTAGCCCGATGCTGGTGGGGAGATTCGGCATCCCAGTGAGGAGACTAAAGCAGCCGATCTCTTTTAGCCAACTAGATGGGTCAATAGCGGGGGGGGGGCAGCTATCCTAGTCACTTTACCAATTCACCTATCCCTGGGGTCTCATGAGGAAGACATAACGTTTCTAGTGGCCCCAGGCATGGAATGCCCAATGATTTTAGGACTGGAATGGCTGAAGAAATGGAACCCCGGGATAAACTGGAGGACAGCAGAACTCAACTTCTCAGAGGGGGAGCATAGGAGCTTAAAACCCCAAAGTATCCCCCCAACCCGAAGGGAAGAGACAGCAACAGTGAGGGAAGAGAAGGGGTTACCAAAGATACCGGAGGAATACAGGGACCTTGCTGAGGTTTTCAGTGAGGAACGGGCAGATGAGCTTCCCCACCACCACCCCACAGACTGTGCTATAGAATTCAAACCTGGGGCAAAGCTCCCAAAGCCCAGGATGTATGCCATGAGCCCAAAGGAAATGGCAGAAATGGAAAGGTTCATAAAGAAAAACTTAGAAAGAGGATTTATTGAGCCTGCCAAACCCAAAGTGGCCGCCCCAGTCCTGCTTAGGGAGAAGAAGGATGGTTCTTTCCGCTGTTGTATAGATTACAGGAATCTGAACACAATTAGTGAATGTAATCTGTACCCCCTACCCCTAATGAAGGAGATGCTATCCCACCTATCGAAAGGAAGGATTTTCACTAAACTAGACCTGAGGGAAGCATATTACCTCATTAGGATTAAGGAAGGAGATGAATGGAAGACTGCATTCAACTGTCCATTGGGTTGCTACCAGTTCAAAGTACTGCCATTTGGACTGCAAGGGCCCCCCGCAGTCTTTATGCAATTAATTAATGACGTCCTAAGAGAGCACCTATATAAGGGGGTCCTGGTTTACCTAGATGACATCCTGATATTCACTGAGACCAAAGAGGAACATATCAACCTAGTCAGAGCAGTCCTGAAAAGGTTGTGGGCTGCCCACCTGTACGCTAAATTATCGAAGTGTGAGTTTCACCAGGAAAGAATAGACTATCTGGGATATTGCATATCCCCAGAGGGCATCGAAATGGACCCTGAGAAAGTCAGGACAGTATTAGAATGGGCACCCCCCACACACGGAAGCAATTGCAAAGCTTCCTGGGATTTGCAAATTTATACCGCCAATTCATCCCTTCATTTGGCCAAATAGCCATGCCCCTCACAAACTTGTTGAAAACGTAGGGGGGGGGTCCCCCGTGAAACCCAGCCAGCCTCTGAAGTGGACCATGGAATGTCAAGCAGCATTTGAAAGGCTAAAGAGACTTTTTTCTGCTGAACCTGTCCTGAGACATCCAGATCCTGATAAACCTTTTGTAATACATGCAGATGCTAGCGATGTAGCGGTGGGAGCCGTATTATTACAGGAAAATGATGAGGGGGCATTGCAACCATGTGCATATACATCCAGAAAACTCACGGAAACAGAACAACGTTGGCCCATATGGGAAAAGGAGGCTTATTCTATAAAGGTAAAGGTAAAGGTTCCCCCGCACATGCGTGCTAGTCGTTTCCGACTCTAGGGGCCGGTGCTCATCTCCGTTTCCAAGCTGAAGAGCCAGCGCTTGTCCGAGGACGTCTCCGTGGTCATGTGGCCGGCATGACTAGACGCCAAAGGCGCACGGAACGCTGTTACCTTCCCACCGTAGTGGTCCCTATTTTTCTACTTGCATTTTTACGTGCTTTCGAACTGCTAGGTTGGCAGAAGCTGGGACGAGTAACAGGCGCTCACTCTGCTACGCGGCACTTGGGATTCGACCCGCCAAACTGCCAACCTTCTGATCGACAAGCTCAGCGTCCTAACCCACTGAGCCACCGCGTCCCTTTATTCTATAAGGTGGGCATTAATTACATGGTGCCAGTTCTTAGAAGGAAATAAAATCCCCTTCCAGGTCTGGACAGACCACAAAAACTTGGAAGCATTAAAAACACCCAGGAAACTCCTAAGCAAGCCCGCTGGTCCCAACATTTTCACTGATTCAATTTCACTCTCAAACACTTACCGGGGTGGGGGAATTTCCTGGCAGATGCATTATCTCGCATGCCCCAATATAACAGCACACAGACCACTGACTCTAAACCACTTGTACCTGAACAACAACTGGCAGCACCAGTCACCACCAGGGCTCAAATAAAAATGGTTCGGTTAGATAGCCAAACTGGAATAGAATTCTGAAAGTCTTTGGAAAGTGATGAATGGTTCCAGAAAAATAGACATGTGTGCACAATTAAAGATGGGCTACCTTGGGTGGGTGAGAAGTTATACATACCTGCCACCCAGAGGATCAATTTCATGCAACTGTGCCATGATACAAAATCAGCAGGACATTTTGGGTTTGTAAAAAACTTACACTTAACTAAAAGGCAATTTTGGTGGCCATCCATGAAAAAGGACATAGAAAGCTATGTGGGCAGCTGTCAAATTTGCGCAATGGCTAAAAGGCTGCAAGGGAAATTGCCAGGACTGTTACAACCGGTGGCGAACCCCTCAGCCCCATGGAAAGAAATAGCCATGGATTTTATCGTGGAACTACCAGAAAGCAACGGAAACACGGTAGTCTGGACTATCACAGATCTGTTCTCTAAGCAAGTACATTTCATACCTTGCCAAAAAATCCCGACTGCAAAAGCATTAGCAAAACTTTTCGTACAGCATATTTACAGATTGCATGGGGCACCACAACGCATCATATCTGATAGAGGGGTGCAATTTACGTCGGCATTTTGGAAAGAATGTTTATCCCTTTTAGGAACCATCGAAGGACTGACATCTAGTCATCACCCTCAATCGAATGGTCAATGTGAAAAGGCTAACTCAGTGCTTGAGCAATATTTAAGATGCTTTATTAATTTCCAGCAAACAAACTGGATGGACCTACTACCTTTCGCAGAAGTGGCATATAATAATGCAGTCCACTCCAGCACAGGTTACACTCCTTTTCAAGTAGCTACAGGTCAACGTTTCAACCCCATACCAGAACTAACCCCAAAGGAACCGGTAATTCCCGAACTAAAGGAATGGATTGCTCAATTACAAAACATCTGGCCAATCGTTAGGAAAGCGTTAGAAGATGCTAGACAAGCATACAAGACACAGGGAGACAAAAAAAGAGCCGATCCCACACCTTTCAGGGTGGGAGAGATGGTATATTTATCCACAAAATACCTTAAATCACTCCAACCCTGTAAAAAACTAGGACCAAAATATATTGGACCTTTTCCAATTAAAAGAGTCATAAACCCAGTAACAGTTGAATTAGGACTACCCAAAAATCTTAGACAAATACACCCAATCTTTCACTGCAGTTTAATAAAGAGAGAACAACAATCACCCCTACAAACAAAAACACCACCACCACCACCTCCCATCATGGTGGAAGGAGAACAACATTTTGAGGTGAAAGAAATTTTAGATTCCAGAAAACACCACGGAACGATTCAATATTTAGTGGCTTGGAAACACCTCCCCTCCTCAGAAAATGAGTGGGTCAATAAACTCCACGTTAAAGCACCAAAGTTGCTTAAGAGATTTCATAAAGAATATCCGAACAAACCGGGCTAACATTTATATATTTTTCCCCTACAGATGGACCTATCTTTTCTTTAAAAAGGAGAGCAGACTGTCAGAATCCATTTATATCCCATTCATAAATTTATGTCTAAAATATTTTACCCCTCCTTGGATTCTGCCATTTTTCCGAGGGGAGAAGAGAAGATGTTTATTCAGCCTGCCTGTAGGCTGTCTTCAAAGACCAGGGAAAACCTTTTGAACTGAGGATAACAAAGAGGGAGAAGGGAGAAGGAGATCTGGTTTGTATCCCCATTTGAATCTGAAAAGGAAGGAGGCAATAGTCATAAAGGCACGGGAAGATCCCTCTTTCCCACGAAAGGGTTTGACATCTAAGTTTAATTGATGTGGGTCTGACCAGATGGGTTTGAGGGGAGGGTGTTGAATCGGGAACTCTTTATAAAGTATCAAAGTGTAACACAATGCCAGATCCTGTCTTGTATTTCCACAACCGATCATGTCCTAGTAAAAACTCCTTTTGGACAAGACCTGGCTCCAAGAGTTCTTTATTTTCCTAAGATGTGGATTGGGGTGGGTCCTGACAGATAGCCCTTGGGTTTCATTTCCTCCCGGACCACAGTGCCCATGGGGCTGGGGTTGGTGGCTTCCATGAAAAGGAGGACAAAATTCTCCAAGCCTCTTTTCTGTGCAAAAAATCCCAACAAGGCTTCCCGGGTTAGAAGCAAGGTGCTGAGTTATCCCACGTGGAATTGTCCTAAAGCAAGTCTTCCCGCAGCAAGTTGGCTGCGGTGACATGGCCGGAACAAGTTGTCCCATTCCAGATTGCAATATAGGCAGAACTGACCTAACTAGGCTCTCAGGGAAGAGTCGAGTCTCAATTTTGTACGTTTGCTCACTGACAAATTACCAATCTATAACTTTAATGGTAGGTTTATTTTAACAGTGAGAGACAGAATAACAACAAAAAAATCCAGAAAAACTCATTTCAAAAAAGTTATAAATTGATTTGCATTTTAATGAGTGAAATAAGTATTTGACCCCTTCAGAAAACATGACTTAGTACTTGGTGGCAAAACCATTGTTGGCAATCACAGAGGTCAGACGTTTCTTGTAGTTGGCCACCAGGTTTGCACACATCTCAGGAGGGATTTTGTTCCACTCCTCCAGGGGTCTTCAAACTTGGCCCTTTTATGACTTGTGGACTTCAAGTTGTGCCTGGCTGAGGAATTCTGGGCGTTGAAGGTCACAAATCATAAAAGGGCCAAGTTTGAAGACCCCTGCACTCCTATTTGCAGATCCTCTCCAAGTCATTAAAGTTTTGAGGCTGACGTTTGGCAGATTGAACCTTCAGCTCCCTCCACAGATTTTCTATGGGATTAAGGTCTGGAGACTGGCTAGGCCACTCCAGGACCTTAATGTTCTTCTTCTTGAGCCACTCCTTTGTTGCCTTTACCATGTGTTTTGGGTCATTGCCATGCTAGAATACCCATCCACGACCCATTTTCATTGCCCTGGCTGAGGGAAGGAGGTTCTCAACCAAGATTTGACGGTACATGGCCCCGTCCATCATCTTTTTGATGCGGTGAAGTTGTCTTGTCCCCTTAGCAGAAAAATACCCCCAAAGCATAATGTTTCCACCTCCATGTTTGACGGTGGGGATGGTGTTCTTGGGGTCATAGGCAGCATTCCTCCTCCTCCAAACACAGCAAGTTGATGCCAAAGAGCTTGATTTTGGTCTCATCTGACCACAACACTTTCACCCAGTTCTCCTCTGAATCATTCAGATGTTCATTGGCAAACTTCAGATGGGCCTGTACATGTGCTTTCTTGAGCAGGGGGACCTTGCAGGCACTGCAGGATTTCAGTCCTTCACGGCATAGTGTGTTACCAATTGTTTTCTTGGTGACTATGGTCCCAGCTGCCTTGAGATCATTGACAAGATCCTCCTATATAGTTCTGGGCTGATTTCTCACCGTTCTCATGATCATTAATAATAAGTCTTTATTGATTAGCCCTTGGGGCATATCAAAGTGCAAAGTTCCAGCAACAAATTGTTACTAAAATTTGATAAAAGCAATTTAAAATGGAATTTGATAAAATACAATTTAAAATGGAATTAGAATAAAATATGATTTAAAATGAAATGGGAATAAAATACAATCTAAAATGAAATTGTAATAGTGTACAATAATTTAAGATATAGATAAAATATGATAAAATTATATTTTGGAGTCGCCCTTGCAATCTACCCCAATCAGTCCCACAAATGCAGATCTCAACCGAACCATTTTGTTTAAGTACTGTGCTGTGTTAAATGTTATTTTCAAGTTCTGGCCGGCCATAAGGTAATTGTTTTGATATGGGGATGTTGTGATTCAGGGTCAGCCTGTGGGTTCGGCAGTTGGGTCGGACGACTCAGGAGGAGGAGGGGGGTGTTGAAGACCTTGCTGAGGGGGTTGAAGATCTTGCTGATGAGAGCCCTCAGCCAGGCCCCTCCCACTTGGTCACCACGGAGACCCAGCTGTGTGAGCCTGACAGCGTGGATGAAGATGACCCACAGCTGGCCCTGTTCAAGGACGCCCGATGCAGGAGGCAGTCAATTTGGAGTAAACAGAGGAAGGCAATGGGGCTCCTTGGAAGGAGGCAGAGAGAAGCCACGCCCTGAACTCTATATAAGGGGAATGTGTGGGAGGGCTGGTTTGCTGAAGGCAAGCGCTTGGATAGTTCCTGTTTCTTAAAGCTCATGTTTCTTGGTTTGTCTTGTTCCGTTTGTTTTTGTAGTAATAAATTTGGCAGGTGTAATTCCAGCCTCTTGCCTTCTTGTAAAAGGGGTTGTCCCTGCCTTTTCTGCAGGGCCGGTAGCAGGCTGGTACAGAACAGGGGATCCCAATGGGTCATTCATTTGGTATATAGACCAAGATACCTCTCTCTCACCCTCTTATACAGGCAACAGTCAAATAGGATGTGATCCAGGTCTTCTACCTCTGCTGCTTTGCAAATGCAGATACGCTCATTATAGGGTATAGCATGAAATCTCCCATATCTAACCATTGTGTCAAGCTGTTCGAATCTCGCTCGCGTAAATATTTCCCTAAGATGTTTTGGCAGTTGTAACTTCAAATAACTGTCTACTTGAGAAGTACGTTTGTATTTAATCAGCCATTTCAAGTTACCCACCTTACCAAGGATAGCTATATCATTTTGTGCTTCTATATCCTTAATTCTTTGGGCAACTCTTTTTTGGGATTGTTCTCCTGTTACGCAAGAGACAGGAAGGCCACAGGTTATTACAAAATTAGTTTGGTGATCCAGGAGATTTGTGATTGTAGTTTTATTTGCTCTAGTAGGCATAACTTGGGGAGTCTATGAGTCTCCACTTCATTAACTTTGCACCAGTAGTGATGACCTATAAAGTGATGACCTATAAAGCCCTAAATGGCATGGGTCTGGATTATTTACGGGAGCACCTGCTGCCGGCGTCTACTTCCCATCGCCCCATGCGCTCCCACAGAGAGGGTCTCCTCAGGATGCTGTCGGTCAGGGAGTGCCGGCTGGCGGCCCCCAAGGGGAGAGCATTCTCTGTGGGCGCGCTGCCCTCTGGAATCAGCTGCCTGTGGAGCTCCGGATGGCTCCCAACCTTCACTCTTTTCGCCGTGACCTGAAAACCTGGTTATTTGAACTTGCCGGCCTGGACTGAGGGATTGGGGTCTTAAATTTTATAATTTAATTTATTTGTTTGGGGCTAAATTTAATTTAATCTATTTTAACTTTTGTATGCTGTATTTTAATTGCCCTGTACACCGCCCTGAGTCCTTTGGGAGAAGGGTGGTATATAAATCAAATAAATCAAATAAATAAATAAATAAATAAATAGTTATAAGCTCTAATTTTGGATAATGCATGAATTGTATGAATTCCCAATTCAGCTCTAACTGCTGCAGCAAATGTTCTTGGATATACACCCAAAACACATCTCAAATGCTGGGACTGTGTTTGTTGTAGGACTGTGGTTGAGAAAAGACCCCAAATTTCTGCTCCATACAAGAGCATTGTGGTAACCTTAGCCTTATAAACCTTAATCAATGGGGCTAGGGACCCTGGGTAACTATGGTTCTTTAGTTTGAGCAGTAAATTCAAACGGGCTTTTGCTCTAAATGTACTCCGTTGATGATGGTAGGCCCAAGATCATTGAAACTCCATGAGGTGAGATCTTGCATGGAGCACCAGACCGAGGGAGATTGACAGTTATTTTGTGTGTCTTCCATTTGTGAATAATCGCACCAACTGTTGTCACCTTCTCACCAAGCTGCTTGGTGATAGTCTTGTAGCCCATTCCAGCCTTGTGTAGGTCTACAATCTTGTCCCTGACATCCTTGGACAGCTCTTTGGTCTTGGCCATGGTGGAGAGTTTGGAATCTGATTGGTTGATTGCTTCTGTGGACAGGTGTCTTTTATACAGGTAAAAAGCTGAGATTAGAACTCCCTTTAAGAGAGTGCTCCTAATCCAAGTTTGTTACCTGTATAAAAGACCTGGGAGCCAGAAATCTTGCTGATTGATAGGGGATCAAATACTTATTTCACTCATTAAAATGCAAATCAATTTATAACTTTTTTGAAATGCATTTTTCTGGATTATTTTGTTGTTATTTTGTCTCTCACTGTTAAAATAAACCTACCATTAAAATTATAGACCAATCATTTCTTTGTCAGTAGGCAAACGTACAAAATCAACAGGGGATCAATTTTTTTATAGCCAGCTGTACCAACAGGCTGAAGAACAGCGTCTATCCATGGGCTGTCAGGCTCCTGAACGGGAAATAACTTTATGTATGATTGACTTGCAAGGCCGGTGTGTTGTGCAATTAGCTCACATGGTGTAATAAGATGGTGGGTTTGTTGTCACTGTGAGTTGTGGTGGGGGGGGCACGAAGGGAGGCTCAGCCAATCTCAATGTATACATGGTTGTACTTTGACAGTAAAGGTTCATTCATTTTTCCCTCACTGTACTGCCATTTCCATATTATTTTTTTAGTCTTAAATACCGATTGATTTTAACTGAAGATTTTCATTATCTAAAATTGTAAAAAATATTTGAGTCTTCTTAAAGTGTATATAATTAATGTACATTTTTAATGTTGTAGCTTCCAAACTACAAAAACTTTAAAGGAACATTCCAAGAACTTGGTCAGAATCATTACATAGTGAGTGGAGAAATATTTGTGATTGATAGGAACACAGTAGAAATTACAGAACTTCCAGTTCGAACATGGACTCAGGTAAATATTTTTATACAACTTAGACTTAAAATATTTCTACTATTTTCTTTTAATTTTCTTTTTCTTTTTAATATTTTTGCAGGTTTACAAAGAAAAAGTATTAGAGCCAATGTTGAATGGGACTGAAAAAACACCAGCATTAATTTCTGATTACAAAGAGTATCACACTGATACAACTGTGAAATTTGTTGTAAAAATGACAGAAGAAAAACTTGCTCAAGCAGAGGCTGCTGGACTCCACAAAGTCTTTAAGCTTCAAACAAGTTTAACTTGTAATTCTATGGTAACTTTACTCTATGATTGACCTCCAAGCAGTATCTGTTTATCATTTTTTCAGTGTTATGCTACTAATAATATATCCTGTATAGTACATGACTAATGTTTCTCTTTATATATTTTATACAAAATATAGTATTTTCTCTTTGCTCATATAATACAGGTGAAACTCGAAAAATTAGAATATCGTGTAAAAGTTCATTTATTTCAGTAACGCAACTTAAAAGGGGAAACTAATATATGAGATAGACTCATTACATGCAAAGCAAGATAGTTCAAGCCGTGATTTGTCATAATTGTGATGATTATGGCGTACAGCTCATGAAAACCCCAAATCCACAATCTCAGAAAATTAGAATATTACATGCAATTGATAAAACAAGGAGTGTACATAGAACAATATCGGACCTCTGAAAAGTATAAGCATGCATATGTACTCAGTACTTGGTTTGGGCCCCTTTTGCAGCAATTACTGCCTCAATGCGGCGTGGCATGGAAGCTATCAGCCTGTGGCACTGCTGAGGTGTTATGGAAGACCAGGATGCTTTAATAGCGGCCTTCAGCTCTTCTGCATTGTTCGGTCTCATGTCTCTCATCTTTCTCTTGGCAATGCCCCATAGATTCTCTATGGGGTTCAGGTCAGGTGGGTTTGCTGGCCAATCAAGCACAGTAATCCCATGGTCATTGAACCAGGTTTTGGTGCTTTTGGCAGTGTGGGCAGGTGCCAAGTCCTGCTGGAAAATGAAGTCAGCATCCCCATAAAGCTCATCTGTGGAAGGAAGCATGAAGTGCTCCAAAATCTCCTGGTAGACGGCTGCGATGACCCTGGACTTAATGAAGCACAGTGGACCAACACCAGCAGATGACATGGCTCTCCAAATCAACACAGACAGTGGAAACTTCACACTGGACTTCAAGCATCTTGCAGTGTGTGCCTCTCCGTTCTTCCTCCAGACTCTGGGTCCTTGGTTTCCAAATGAGATGCAAACGTTGCTCTCATCAGAAAAGAGGACTTTGGACCACTGAGCAACAGACCAGGTCTGTTTTTCTTTAGCCCAGGTAAGACGCTTCTGACCTTGTTTGTTGTTCAGGAGCGGCTTGACAAGAGGAATACGACATTTGAAGCCCATGTCCAGGATCCGTCTGTGTGTGGTGGCCCTTGATGCACTGACTCCAGCCTCAGTCCACTCCTTGTGAAAGTCCCCAACACTTTTGAATGGCCTTTTCCTGACAATCCTCTCCAGGCTGCGGTCATCCCTGCTGCTTGTGCACCTTTTTCTTCCACACTTTTCCCTTCCACATAACTTTCTATTAATGTGCTTTGATACAGCACTTTGGGAACATCCAACTTCTTTTGCAATTACCTTTTGAGGCTTTCCCTCCTTATGGAGGGTGTCAATGATGGTTTTCTGCACAACTGTCAGGTCAGCAGTCTTCCCCATGATTGTGATTCCTACTGAACCAGACTGAGAGACCATTTAAAGGCTCAGGAACCCTTTGCAGGTGTTATGGCTTAATTAGCTGATTAGAGTGGGACACTTTGAGCCTAGAATATTGCACCTTTTCACAATATTCTAATTTTCTGAGATTGTGGATTTGGGGTTTTCATGAGCTGTAAGCCATAATCATCACAATTATGACAAATCACGGCTTGAACTATCTTGCTTTGCATGTAATGAGTCTATCTCATATGTTAGTTTCCCCTTTTAAGTTGCATTACTGAAATAAATGAACTTTTGCACGATATTCTAATTTTTCGAGTTTCACCTGTAGGTAGTCCTCACTTACTGATGGTAATTGGGACTGGAAACTCTGTTTCTAAACAATGTCATAAGACTCAACATCATGTGACTGCCAATTTATGAAGGCAGTTTGAGGAGTCACAGCTGCAATCATTAGGCAAATTCCATGTTAAGGTTTCCCATGATTGCCATGTGCTACCTCCTGCTGGCTTCTACATTGGCTTCATTGCTGAGCGCCCAAATTGCAATCACGTGACCACAGGAACACTGTGAAGGCCACAACTTTGAGAACTCCTTGTAAGTGCTCATTCAATGCCATTGTAACTTTGAACAGTCACTGAACAAGTGGACATTAAATATGGACTACCGGTATAATAATTTATAGACCTTAATAGGTACACATGGTCCTAAAACCCTTGAGGAATAGTAAAAATACCTTAGGAATAGTTCTACTGTTACTCTTCAAAAGTAGTCCTACACAGAAGATGTTGTCCTGCATAAATGTAATGTAACCAGGGCAGGAATAACTGTTTTGAGATGACTGTTAATGCAGCTCATGTATTGAACACAATACACTCCCAATCATCCCCAACTTTTAAAAGTAAAGCAGAATCATATGGTCAGGGAGTGTAGTCCCTTCCAGAACAGATTGAATTACAGCCCCCAGTCTACTCCTTCAACTGACTAGAAGGAGCCCCCTTAGCTTGTCTGGATTCATTCCTATTTTTGCTATCTACTTTGTGAGGTGTTCTCACAATGAATCGTTAAAGGTGCTTCCAAGCAAAGGCATCACGCAGAGATGCAATCATATTAGCTTTATTCATGATAGATCAAAAGAAAGAAATACTTGGCATGAAAGCATTCATGCCTGCATGTGAGAGAGAAATAAAATAAAACAAGCTAGTATCACATGACTAAAAGAAGGACTAAGAGCTAGGAGAGGAGAAATGGAGACTAGAAGCTAGAAGCTAGAACTAGAACAAAGAGCAGCCCCTCGTGCAGAGGTATTTATGGGGGGGTCTTGGTCCCTCCCTGACCATAAAACACTCTCACCAATGGGGCTGTGGGTCCGAGACCCTTGGCTCATCAGTGGAAGCAAAGAAGCCTCTTTGCCTCCATCTGATGACCTTTTTGGGGAACTGCCAATGGCTGGCACTAAACATCTAACAATTCCCCTTCTTGCCAGCCAATGACAGGGACCAGTGAATGTATGTAAGGGGCGAGCAGGTGTCATAGACATGCATGAAAACATTCAGAAGGCCAAACACAAACGCTTACACAGAAGGTTGTGCCGGTCAATGGGAACAGGCTTGGTAAACAGATCAGCTATCTGGTCAGCTGTATTACAGTGCTCAACATGTATAAAACCCTCTTTCGCAAGGTGCCTGACATTTTTATAGCGTATGTCTATATGGCGAGATCTGGAGCCTACTGCATAAGCCTCCGAGATTGCAATGGCAGCTGTGTTGTCCTCTAGAATTTGGATGGGCAGAGGGGGAGATGCCCAGATGTTTGTTATCAGCTCATTGAACCAAGTCAAATCATTGGCCGTGTCTGACAGGCTGGCAAATTCAGCCTCGGCCGTGGAGCAAGAAATAAATTTTTGCTGCCTAACATTCCAATGTACTGGGCAGCCATTTAGCAATATGAGGAAACCAGAAGTGCTCCGTCTAGTTTTGGTGTCGCCAGCCCAGTCTGCGTCTGAGTAAGCGGAGAGCTGGGCCGTCTTCCCCTTCTCTGGTTCTAGCATAAGGAGGGCATCAGCTGTGCCCTTTAGGTATCTAAGCACCCTTTTAACAGCAGTCCAGTGGAATTCCTTTGGGTGTTCCACATGCCTGGACAATAGATTCACAGCTAAAGCTATGTCAGGTCTGCTCCAATTGCTGATGTATAGCAAGGAGCCAATCACAGATCTGTAAAGCGTGTTATCTGTGAACTCAGGACCGTCCTTATGGGTGTGGTTGTAAAAATCGGTTTGCATTGGGCTATGCGTAGGATTAGATTCTGTCATTTTGCATTTGGCCAGTAATTCCTCTATCTTTTCTTTTTGAGATAGAGCGAACCCCCCTTTAGTGGCCAAAATATGCACACCCAAGTACTTGTCAACCCGCCCCAAAGACTTCAGAGTAAACTTTTCTTCCAGGGCCTTGGCAAATTCATCACACCCTTTCTTGTTAGGCCCTACATATAATAGGTCGTCCACATAAACTAACACCCGTTCTGTGGTACCCTTGGAATTGCGTGTGAAAACACATTGATCTGCATGAGATGTATGGAAACCAACTCGCTCTAAACTCTTTCTAAGACAGTCATACCATAATTTCCCTGACTGCTTAAGACCATATAACCCTTTGTGAAGCAACCATGTATTTCCCCCTTCTTGCTGGTAGCCAGGTGGGGCCCTCACGTAGATCTGCCGGTCCAAGTTGGCGTGGAGGTAAGCCGTCTGGATGTTGAATTGGAAGACTTCTTCTCCCAGAGCGGCTGCAGTCACGAGGGCGGCCTTGACGCTCTCTGCCCGGACGGTTGGAGATTAAGTCTCTGAGTAGTCTTCCATATAACGCTGAGCGAAGCCCTGGGCTACCAAACGGGCCTTATACAGGTAGAGACCATTGGCAAGTGGTTTGGCCTTGTAAACCCACCTTGTGCCAATAAACTTTCCTCTCCTTTGGAGGTTGCTGGGGGGTGAAGACCTTAAGTTGTTTTAAGCTCTGCATTTCCTTCTCCATCGCGAGCTGCCATTTCTCTTGCTCTTCGATGGGCAGCTCCTGGATGTCAGAGAAGGATTTTGGGGTGACCACAACGCTGTTGACAGACGCGATGTGGCCAATGTCAATTCTCTTTGGCGGGACCCCTTTGTTGGACCGCTTTGACCTCCTTACCTTCTGCCACTCACCGCTCTTCTCTTCTGCGGGTCTCTGAGGTGTCGCTGGGGGTGAAGACGGCGTGTCTTCCTCCGTGGGACTGGACGCATCTTCATCTTGTTCCTCACTTTCGTCGGTGGCAGGGTACGAGGTCGCCTCTGGTGATGTCGCGGTCGGTGCGTCCTTGCTGGGTCGGTTGGCATATGGGCTCAGATCATTTGAGTGGATCTGAGTCCAATTGGAGTCCTCTTCGAAAGAGGCAGATTGGGAAGTCACAGGCCTGCCCCCTTCTCCCAGGAAACGATAGGCCTTGGAGCCAGGAGCATAGCCCAAGAACCTTAGTCTCTGAGAAACAGATCTCCCCTTCTTCCGCAGCTGCTTGGGGATGTGTACCCATGCATAGGAACCGAACACGCGCAAATGTGCCAGATTTGGTTTCCTACCGTGAACCAGGAAATATGGGGTCTGGTTCACAAGACTGCTCCAGGTGCGGTTTAAAGTGTAATTGGCATAATGAATTGCCTCCCCCCAGTATGATTCTGCGACATTTGCGTCCGCAATCAGACTACGCATCATGGTTTGCAGAACTCCATTTCTTTTCTCAGCTACACCATTCTGCGAGGGGGTGAACGGTGCAGTTAGAAAATGGCGGATGCCCTTACGCCTTACCCAGTCCTGGAACTTCTGAGACATGAACTCAGCCCTGCGATCGCTCTGCAATTGTGCGATCTTGGTCTTGTACTGGGTCTCTACGAAGTTGTACAGCGACTTTATGGCGTCAAAGGCTTCAGATTTCTCTGTGAGAGTATACACGTGACCGTAACGTGAAAAATCATCAACGGCAGTGAGAAAATACCTTTTCTTTCCTAGGGATGGTGTAAAAGGCCCAACCAAATCAACATGTACTAGTTGGTATGGGTATTGAGTCTTACGGGACGACACCTTTGGTATAGGGGCAGCCTTCCTCTTTGTTTTCTTGCAAATGGCACAGTCCAGAAACACGTCACAGTCCTTGAGCTGGACTCCCTCAGCAAATTCTCCCATCTTTTTAACTACAGGGAAGCTTGCATGTCCTAGCCTTCTGTGCATGAGGTGGACGCACTTATTGTGAATTGGCTTCCCCATTGACACCCTCTTGGCTCTGGTTGCTTTGAGTGGTGCTGTAGGTGCCTGCTGAGATTCAGGCTCCTTGCCCACACTGCCCTTGGAAAGCCTTGGGGCAGGTTGTGGTGCCTTGGGAGAAAAATATGGTAAGCCATTTATTATGGTAATATTTCCAATGACCCTCTGGTCCCGGGTGACATGACCTCCCCCCTTGCGAAATAAGACTTCCACTTTGTCATCGTCACACAATTTGGTGATGCTTAAAAGGTTGTTGGCTATGGAAGGGGCGTGCAAGACACCTTCAACTTTCCCAAGTCCAGGTACAGAAACAAAACCCTCCCCAACAACTGAAGCAGTATCACCGTTTGCAACCTTGACACATGAGTTAATTTTCTTTAACCTTTTAAAACCTTGACTCATATTAGTAATGTGAGAAGAAGCTCCAGAGTCCAGTAACCATAAGTCAGTGGAGCTATCAGCCTTTGTTGTGGGGGTGAGGGAACAAGTAGGCAGAAAATTTCCTTTGCCCCTGCCATGCCCCCTTACTTGCCCCTTGCCTCTTACTTGATTGGGACCACGTTTAGGGGCTTGATGTTGATGGGGGCAGTCTTTCTTGAGGTGTTCCTCAGAGCCACAGATGAAACATTTAAGCAGAGCATTACTTTGCTCTGAGTTGTGGCGCCCCCTTCTGGCTTGCTGAGTGGTGACTCTAGCGTATTCTCCGGCATTTCTCCTTCTCTGATCCTCTTAGATCAGTCTCCCTGTGAGGTAGGACAGATTTAAGTCTTCCCTCTTGACCGCTTCGAGTGAAACAATGAAATTGCTCCAACTCCTGTCTAGGGAAGTAAAAATTATGGAGAGCATGTTCACATCAGACACAGGAAAATCTCTGGAAATCAATTCTGCCCTGAGTGCCTTTAATTTTGCAAGATGTTCAGGCATGCTGGCACCAAATTTCAGTTTGGTTGTATAAAGCTCAGTTGTGTATCTGGTGATGGAATCAATGGTATCGCTGTTGAATAATTTGTATAACAGTTCCCAGACCTGAGCAGCTCTGAGACCAGCTGGGATGCTAGGGAACAAGTTATTGTCCAGAGAACTGAGTAGAGCAGAATAAGCCTGCAAGTGTCGCAGCTCTTCTTGACGTCCCCATGGGGGAGGGGGTGGTTTTCGAACCATTTGTAGAATCCCATTCTTTAAGAGATATAGCTGTATATCTTTACTCCAACTGCTGTAATTTTCTCCCCCCAGTTGCAGTTTTTTTTTTTTTAATTGAAAAGTTTTATAAAATACAATTTTCCTTTAAAAAAAACCCCCTTCCCCCTCCCTCCTCCCCTCCCTACCTCCCCCCTATCTCCCCCCCTCCCCCTCCCCCTCCTCCCTCCCCTACCTCCCCCCCTCCACTTCCCCTCCTCCCCCCTCCCCCCCCCACTTCCCAGAGCAAAATACAAGGTATATATCTAAAAGGCAATCATAAACAATCATATACTAACAATTATAAACTCTAAAATCCATCACTCTCTAGCTTGTATATAGTAAACCAATCCTTAATAATACTAAATATATATAAAAAACTAAAATAAAAGAAAACTAGCATCATTCCCATCTATGTTCTTCCACAATTCACTATTACCTTAACATATTCTCATTTGCACATTAATAAATAGTTCTTACACAAATTAACCCACATTAACCCACAAAACTTTCTTCCTCTTCCTCTGTAGTAAGTTGTCCATTAATTCCAAATTAAAAAAAAAAAAATCTATTACCATACATAGCATCCCAAAACTTTTTTTTTTTTAAAAAAAAAACACAACTACCACTTAACTATAAATATTTTGTGGAAGTTCCATAGATTTC